>NC_053491.1:28307884-28999134 GCF_905171775.1 Rana temporaria
GAGAGGGGACCAATGGTGTGTTCCCAGTACAGAGGAACACCGATCGGTCTCCTCCCCTTGTGAGTCCCTTCCGCCTACAGTTAGAATCACTCCCTAGGTAACATATTTAACCTCTTGATCGCCCCCTAGTGATTAACCCCTTCCCTGCCTCTCACATTTATACAGTAATCAGTGCATTTTTATAGAACGGATCGCTGTATAAATGTGAATGGTTTCAAAAATGTGTCAAGTGTCCGATATGTCGCCGCAATATCACAGTCATGGTAAACATCGCAGATCGCCGCCATTACTAGTAAAAAATAATAATGAAAATGCTATAAATCTATCCCTTATTTTGTAGAAGCTATAACTTTTGCGTAAATCAATCAATATACGCTTATTGTGTTAATTTTTGGTAAAAAAAAAAAAAATCTAGAAGAATACATATCGGCCTAAATTGAGAAAAAAATTGTTAAAAAAAAAAAAAAACGTACAGATGATCTAATACCATCAAATGAAAGCTCTATCTGTGGGAAAAAAATGATAAAAATTTCATTTGGGTACAATTGTCATTTAAAGTTTGACAGCGCTGAAAAATGGCTTGGGCAGGAAGGGGGTGAAAATGCACTGTATTGAGGTGGTATGGATAGTAAAATGTAGTTGTTTGTCGCCATTGCGGGGGGACGTGTGCAATTTTAAAGCATGACATGTTTGGTATCTATTTACTCTGCGTACCATCATCATCTTTGATACAAAAAATGATGTTATGTAATGTGTTTTATTTATTTTTTTTGCATTAAAATTTCCCAACTATTCCAAACATTATTGTATTTTCTAGCAAAAAATACAGATTTTTACATGTAAACAAAAGTGTAAGAAAAAATTAAAAAGGCCTGGAGATCAAGTGGTTAAGAGATTGTCGAATGTATGAAGGTTGTGGAGCAAATGTACAACAGCCTTGGTTGTATATGGTTTATGTCGAGGGTTTTCACATTATGAACCGTGGGCTTACCGAAGATGGTGGCGAGAGCCGAGGGATAGGTTGGCTTCGAGTGCCGACATCGTGGGTGCCCTGGACAGGTAAGTGTCCTTATTTTAAAAGTCAGCAGCTCCAGTATTTTGTCGCTGCTGACTTTTAAAAAATAATTACAATTAGACGGAACTCCGTTTGAAGCTAGAAACATACATAGTGGTCGTGGGAAACTTGGCAGGTGTAAGAAACCTGTAATCCACATAAGTTGGGTAGAATAGTTATTGAACACGTCAACATTTTTCTAGGTAAATATATTTCTGAAGGTGCGATTGACATGAAATTTTCACCACATATCGGTAACAACCTATGCAATCTATACATATAAAGGCCCAGATTCAGGTAGATCCACGCAATATTTGCGTGGGCAAAGGGAAACGATTTTTGCTCTGCACCCACGCAAATATTTTGATATTCCCGCGATTCACGGAGCAGTAGCTCCGTAAATTGCGCGGGCGCTATGCTAAATAGCCGGGCGTAAGGGTGCCTAATGTAAATGATCCCGCCGGGGGCGGGAATCATTTAAATTAAACGCGCTCCCGCGCCGAGTGAACAGCGCATGCTCCGTCGGGAAACTTTCCCGGCGTGCATTGCGGCAAATGACGTCGCAAGGACGTCATTTGCTTCTAAGTGAACGTGAATGGCGTCCAGCGCCATTCACGAATCACTTACGTAAACGACGTGAAATTTAAATTTCACGAGCGGGAAGGGCGGCTATACTTTAGCATTGGCTGCCCCTGCTACAGCAGGAGCAACCTTGCGCTAAAGTCACCGTACGGAAACTCCGTACCTTGCGTGCGCAGGGCCCGCGCAACTTTTGTGAATCGGTGGTAGTATGCAATTTGCATACTATACGCCGATCACAATGGCCGCGCCCCCTAGTGGAAAACGCAATAATGCATAAGGAGGCTTATGCCTGTCATATCCTAGGCTGCAGTCCGCGTAGCGATGTTCCTGAATCAGGGGCATTCGCTACGCGGGAGCAAAACACCTATTGCGCCGCGCAACCTATGGTTGCGCGGGCGCAATAGCTTCTTGAATCTGGGCCATAAAGACGCCAAAACAAATACGTTCAAAATTAAGTTGTGTGTAATAAAATGGAATTGAACAGGGAAAAAGTATTGAACACACCAACTGAAATGTATTTAATACTTCATACAAAATCCTTTGTTGGTAATCACAGCTTCAAGACGCCTCCTGTATGGAGAAACGAGTCGCATGCTTTGCTGAGGTGTGATTTTGGCCCATTCTTCCACACAGTCTTCAAGGTTCTGTTGGCCTCTTCCATGAACTCTGATCTTTAGTTCTTCCAATTGATTTTTCTATTGAATTCAAGTCAGGTGATTGGCTGGGCCATTCTAGCAGCTTTATTTTCTTTTTTTGGAACCAATTAACTACTTGCCGACCAGCTGCCGCCGTAATACGGCGGCAGGTCAGCACGGCTGGGCGAGATCACGTAGCTATACGTCATCTCGCTGTTCAGCCAATAGGGGCGCACACGCCCCGACGTGCGTGCCCAGGCACCCACGATCGCTCGTTACAGAGTGAGAACCGGGAGCTGTGTATGTAACACACAGCTCCCGGTCCTGTCAGGTGGGGAAATGACGGATCGTATGTACATACAATGTATGAACAGCGATCTGTCATTTCCCCTAGTCAGTCCCACCCCCCCTTCAGTTAGAACACACCCAGGGAACATGATTAACCCCTTCCCCGCCCCCTAGTGATAACCCCTTCCCTGCCAGTGGCATTTTTATAGTAATCAATGCATTTTTATAGCACTGATCGCTATAAAAATGCCAATGGTCCCAAAAATGTGTCCGAAGTGTCCGCCATAATGAAGCCGCCATTACTAGTAAAAAAAAAATATTATTAAAAATGCCATAAAACTGTCCCCTATTTTGTAAACGCTATAACTTTTGCGTGAACCAATCGATAAACGCTTATTGTGATTTTTATTTATTTATATATATATATATATATATATATATATATATATATAATTTTGGGGGATATTTATTAAAGCAAAAAGTAAAAATGGATTTTTTTCAAAATTGTCGCTCTATTTTTGTTTATAGCGCAAAAAATAAAAACCGCAGAGGTGATCAAATACCACCAAAAGAAAGCTCTATTTGTGGGAAAAAAAGGACGCCAATTTTGTTTGGGAGCCACATCGCACGACCGTGCAATTGTCAGTTAAAGCGACGCAGTGCCGAATCGCAGCAAGTGGGCCTGGTCATTGACCAGCAATATGGTCCGGGGCTGAAGTGGTTAAGTGCCGGTTCACACTACAGCGTCATGAAAGTCGGCATGACTTTGCAAGGCAACTTCAAGTCGCCTCCAGAACAAGCAACTTTGCCAGTGGCCAATCAAACAATAATCAGCTCTGTGGGAGGGAGGGCTTTGCCTGCGAACCATTTTCTCTTCCTGTAAAGTTGCTTCAGTTAAGACAGTGATCTGAATTTGGATGCAACTTTCATTGAAATCAATGGGTACAAGTTGCCTTGAAGTAGTACAGGAACCTTTTCTCTCATTCACTTCAATGGAATTTCTTATGTAGCGCGATTTGAGACGTCACAAGTCTGATCCCAAATCGCGGTAGTGTGAACCGGCACTGAGAGTTTCCAGGCTTTGTGTTTGGGATTATTGTCTTGCTGGATTGTCCTCCCTCGTTTCTTCTTCATCATCCTGGTAGATTGCGGCAGATTTTTATCAAGAATGTCTTGGTACATTTTTTCGTTCATCCTTCCTTCAATGATATGAAGTTTGCCAGTATCATGCAGGGTTTGACAAATTTGCTTGGAATCTAGGAGCCAGCTAAAAAAGTTAGGAGCCAGAAAACGCACCCCGTCCTGATGAGCTTGCGCGCAGAAGCGAAAACATACGTGAGCAGCGCCCGCATATGTAATCGGTATTCAAACCACACATGTGAGGTATCGCCACGATTGGTAGAGCCCTCCTCTGTAACTCAAAACATGCAACCTGTAGACAGGGGCGGACTGACAGCTCATGGGGCCCCCGGGCAAAAAAAGATCATGGGGCCCCCTGTGTCTCCGCCCATGTTAAAGCTACATTCACACAAAGTCCCACCTACATATTGCACTGCCCACATTGCATGCGTTCAAACAATTTCTCTACACAATGTTCAAAATAAATGTTTATTATAGGAATTAAAACATTTTTCCCACTGATCACCAATGTAAGGGACATTCTTCTCACTGATCACCAATGTAAGGGACATTCTTCTCACTGATCACCAATGTAAGGGACATTCTTCTCACTGATCACCAATGTAAGGGACATTCTTCCCACTGATCACCAATGTAAGGAACATTCTTCCCACTGATCACCAATGTAAGGAACATTCTTCCCACTGATCACCAATGTTATAGGCATTCTTCTCACTGATCACCAATGTAAGGGACATTCTTCTCACTGATCACCAATGTAAGGGACATTCTTCTCACTGATCACCAATGTAAGAAACATTCTTCTCACTGATCACCAATGTAAGGGACATTCTTCTCACTGATCACCAATGTAAGGGACATTCTTCCCACTGATCACCAATGTAAGGGAACATTCTTCTCACTGATCACCAATGTAAGGGACATTCTTCCCACTGATCACCAATGCAAGGAACATTCTTCCCACTGATCACCAATGTAAGGGACATTCTTCCCACTGATCACCAATGTAAGGGACATTCTTCTCACTGATCACCAATGTAAGGGGCATTCTTCTTACTGATCACCAATGTAATGGGCATTCTTCTTACTGATCACCAATGTAAGGGACATTCTTCTCACTGATCACCAATGTAAGGAACATTCTTCTCACTGATCACCAATGTAAGGAGCATTCTTCCCACTGATCACCAATGTAAGGAACATTCTTCTCACTGATCACCAATGTAAGGAACATTCTTCCCACTGATCACCAATGTAAGGAACATTCTTCCCACTGATCACCAATGTAAGGAGCATTCTTCCCACTGATCACCAATGTAAGGAGCATTCTTCCCACTGATCACCAATGTAAGGAGCATTCTTCCCACTGATCACCAATGTAAGGAACATTCTTCTCACTGATCACCAATGTAAGGAACATTCTTCCCACTAATCACCAATGTAAGGGACATTCTTCCCACTAATCACCAATGTAAGGAGCATTCTTCTCACTGATCACCAATCTAAGGGACATTCTTCACACTGATCACCAATGTAAGGGATATTCTTGCCACTGATCACCAATGTAAGGGACATTCTTCTCACTGATCACCAATGTAAGGGACATTCTTCCCACTGATCACCAATGTAAGGATCATTCTTCTCACTGATCACCAATGTAAGGGACATTCTTCCTACTGACCACCAATGTAAGGGACATTCTTCCCACTGATCACCAATGTAAGGAACATTCTTCCTACTGATCACCAATGTAAGGGACATTCTTCCCACTGATCACCAATGTAAGGAACATTCTTCCTACTGACCACCAATGTAAGGGACATTCTTCCCACTGATCACCAATGTAAGGAGCATTCTTCCCACTGATCACCAATGTAAGGGACATTCTTCCCACTGATCACCAATGTAAGGAACATTCTTCCTACTGACCACCAATGTAAGGGACATTCTTCCTACTGACCACCAACGTAAGGAATATATATAGGGAATAACACTCACTTAGGCTGGATTCACACCTATGGCATTTTTAGTGCTTTTTTGCATTTTGCAGATTTGCACTACAGAACGTGTTCCATAGGAAACCATGATAAATGGATTGTTGTGCAAATCTGCAAAATGCAAAAAGCACAAAAAATGCCATAGATGTGAATCGGGCCTTAGTGCAGGTTCACACTGACAGCGGGAATGAAATTGTGAGAGACAGTTCAGCTAAACTCGCACGATTTCATACCCGCATGTCAGTGCGAATTTGGCGGGTGATTTCAGAGACATCTGTGCGGGTTGCTGCACAGATGTCTATGGAAATTGCACCAAGAAGTCGCCAAAAGTTGTACAGAAACTACTTTTAGGAATTGGTGCAGCGCCACAAATGGGGCATTGCACCGATTCGGGTAGTGCCATTGCCATGCGATTTGACATGTCAAATCGCATGGTAAATTTCTTCAATGTGAACCAGGTCTAAGTGCTATTCCCTATATATAACACTGATATCTATACACTGAGTGGCATTCAGTGTACCAAATATCAGTGTGCAGGGGCGGACTCACCATTTGGTGTGCAGGGGTGGACTGACCATTCGGCACTGCCCGAGGGTCCCATGGTGGGAGGGACCGGGCCGGCTCAGTCCGCCCCTGGAGGTGCCCGCAGCAGCGGCAGCTTATCATACACAATAAAAAAAACTGAGTCTGTAACCCCGAGAAAGTAGTGCCTTGAACCATTAAATCCCACTAGCTAAGATGATGTGGCTGTTGTAAGAGAGGGTCGGGAGGTATGAGCTGGCCGGGATGGATGGCTCATCATGTGCACTAGTAAATAGCAACTGTCCTGTCCTGACCTGACCTGCTACCTGGTAAATAAGCCCACTGTCACAGCACAGGGCAAGAATGTAAAGAAACAATCAATTCAGCATGGCTCTTATAACACAGATTAGACTGTCACAGTAACTGTAATCACAGTGCTTTCATTATTTATGACACTGACCTGCTTCTTCACACAAGGCAGGTCAGCGTGGATGCCGTTCGTTCCTGTGTCTGTGCAATTATGTCTGCTCTGCCTCCGAGTCCAGCAGCTCCTAAGTTCAGACAATCCTCCGCGGCAGTGACTTATGGCCCCGCCCCCTCAGCTGAATTCCACAGGGGGGAGAGGTGGCCGGAGCGCCTGTCACAGTGACTGTACATCCCCGCACGGCTCTGAGCCATCCATCCGCGGCAGCTCATACCTCCCGAGCGGAGCGAGCCTACAATAGTCACATCACCCACCCAGAATTTAATGGTTCAACTCAAGGCATCTCGGGGGTACAGAGTACGTTTTTTTTTTGTGTATTGTGTAGACATAGAAGCTGACGCTGCTGCAGGCACCTCCAAGGGCGGACTGAGCCGGGCCCTCCCACCACGGGGCCCTCGGGCAGTGCCCGACTGACCGAATGGTCAGTCCGCCCCTGCCTGTAGATTTTTTTAAACGTCGCCTATGAAGATTTTAAAGGGTAAAAGTTTGTCGGCATTCCACGAGCGGACGCAATTTTGAAGCGTGACATGTTGGGTATGAATTTACTCAGCGTAACATTATCTTTCATAATATAAAAAAAAATGGGGATAACTTTACTGTTGTCTTATTTTTTAATTAAAAAAAGTGTATTTCTTTATCGTACATCACGGGACACAGAGCGGCATTCATTACTATATGGGTTATATGGAGTACCTTCAGGTGTAGACACTGGCAATCTCAAACAGGAAATGCCCCTCCCTATATAACCCCCTCCCATAGGAGGAGTACCTCAGTTTTTACGCCAGTGTCTTAGGTGTTAGTCATGGTTTAGCTTGCCTCCGCATCCTTGGGATTAGGTGAGCTACCGGTTCTGTCCAAAAAAGCCTCAGCGCTAAAGTGGTCAGTAACCGGACCCCAAACCCTTGGGGTATAGCCCATAATGCTTTTCTTTTTAGAGAGCTGGACCCTGGGCCCAGAACTTAGAAACCTTTGCGTACCTAAAGTTTTCTGTTGCCAGGGTGCTATATGGGCCCAGGACAGTGGATCCTTCATAGGAACCCAGGGCCTGAAGGTCTAGACATCCCCACGGAGATGGGGGAAGATTGGGCCTCTTGCTTGGCAAAGTCCTGCGGCATGGAGCAGGTAAGTGAGGGGAAAACTTGCGGAACTTGGTTCTTAGCAGGTTTTTTTCTGGGGGGTCACAGGGGACATGCCTAAAGTTATGCACTGCATCTGGCAAACTAGTCACATATCATAAAGATAGGATGGCTCTCTATGTATTATTCCCCATAAGATGTGACCTCCCTTGTAGTGTTGGAAAAGCATTGAGTGGGGCCTGTGTTATATAAAAATATATGTGTGTGTCAGAGAGCTTTGCTTACCTGCAGGCCTCCAGGCGATGCTCCATTCAGTCTTCCTCCTCAGAGCCTGCAAGCAGGCAAAACGCTGACCTCCTCATGGTTCCAGGCTGCAGGCTGCAGTTTGCTGGAACAGAGAGGTCCCTTCCTCCCAAAATCCCCCCCCCCTCCCCCTGTCGGGAGGGGCATTTCCTGTTTGAGATGGCTGGGGGGGGAAGGGCGGGTCAGTGGCTTAAAGGAAGGGGCGGCCCTTCCTTGTTTGTTTGTTCCATTCAATACTTTGGAACTGAGGAGAAAGACCAGAGCAGAGCACGGGGCGCCGAGGACACACAGTGGCCAGAAAGGATATTGCAGTCTTCAGAGGACTGTTTTTTCAAGCCTAGAAATAGGCTGTTTCTTTTCCATCTCATAGTTTTTCTTTGCAATACTACTCAGGGGGACAGAATGTTTTTTCTTTCCTGGATTTGAAACAAAAAACGAAAAAAAAAAATAAAAAAAAAAAGTCATCTAGGGGAGAGGAAGCATTTTTTTATCCCCCAAACAGGTGTTTGGACAATTAACTTTTATAGTTCCAAATACCAATAGGTAGCAGGTGTACCTCGGTATTGTACCATGGTATGCCGCTGTTTTCCCTACAGGGAGCCTTGGGGCCATCGGGATCTGGGGCTGGAGCTGACGCGGGTCAGTCCAACCCTAAGATGGTCACGGAGGAGGTATTACTCACCTCTTTAAAAGAGATGCAGAAAAGCATGGGAAAAATGATAGCCGCAGCTATGCGGGGCAGTAAGCGGAATAGATCTCCGTCGCCCGAGCGCGGACCCTCAGAAGAGGAGGTCCTTTCCTCAGGGGAATTGGACGACCTCTTGGACAAGGACCAAGTAGGTTCAGGGATCGAAGACCCGGATACAGGAGTCTGGGGCAGTCTCCCTGAGGGAGAGCTGGTGGATTCATAGGACTTGGTCCATAGGGCATTCAACTTGCCAGTACCAGATCTCCAGGTATCGACGGTTTCAGCTTTGGGCTCACTGAGGGCGCCTCAAAGCAATGCTGTGTTTCCGATCCATCCTCTATTAGAGGGAATTTTGTTCCAAGATTGGAACAAGCCAGATAAGATCTTCTTACCACCTAAAAGGTTCTCTGTCCTATATCCTATGGAAGAAAAATTTTCCAAAAGATGGGCTACTCCTGCAGTGGACGCAGCCATCTCATGTGTTAACAGATCGTTAACATGCCCTGTAGAAAACATACAGGTGTTCAAGGATCCAGTTGATAAGCGCTTGGAAGCACTACTTAAGAACTCCTTCACTACTGCAGGGGCAGTAGTACAGCCAGCTGTGGCTGCGATTGGGGTCGCTCAAGCATTATCGGATCAATTTAAGCAGATGCTTAAGCTTATTCCGGCCCAGCAGGCAGAAAAATTTTCGGATGTCCCTAAGGCCATATGTTTTACGGTAGACGCAATCAAGGATTCTATCCAGCAAGCGTCACGTTTATCGTTATCCCTTATCCATATGAGAAGACTCTTATGGTTAAAAAGCTGGGAGGCTGAGCCCCCATGCAAGAAGCTCCTGGTAGGGTTCCCCTTCCATGGAGGACGACTCTTCGGAGAAGACCTAGATAAATACATTCAGACCATTTCAAACGGCAAGAGTACTCTCTTGCCAACTAAGAAGAAGGTTCAGGGACCTGCGTTTTAAACGACAGTATTCCCCTGGGCAGGGGCCCTCTAATGCCAAGCAGTATCGACGGCCTCCTGCAAAAGCAAACTTCGGCTTCAACAGCAGATCACAAGGACAGGCTGTTAGAGGCAAAAGGCAGTGGTTTCGCAAACCAGCAAAACCAGCCCCCAAGCCAACCTTATGAAGGGGCGCCCCCACCCACGAAGGTGGGGGGAAGGCTGCGACTCTTTTCAGAGATTTGGGAAGCCAGCATTCCCGACGAGTGGGTACGGTCTTCCGTGGCCACAGGCTACAAATTAGATTTCCTAAGGTTTCCTCCTCCTCATTTCCAGAAGTCGAGGATTCCAAACGATCCGGAAAAGGGAGCCGCATTAAGATCGGCATTAGATCATCTACTTTCCCAGGAAGTAATAGTAGAGGTACCAGTCCTGGAACAGGGGCTGGGTTTCTACTCCAACCTATTCATCATCCCAAAATCCAATGGAGATGTCAGGCCAATTTTGGACCTAAAGATGGTAAATGCATATCTAAAGATCCGCTCATTTCGGATGGAATCCGTGCGGTCAGCAGCTGCCACACTCCAGAAGGACGACTTCATGGCGTCCATAGACATAAAGGATGCCTACCTTCATGTTCCAATTTATCAGCCACATCAAAGATATCTACGCTTCATGGTGGCTTCGCGTCACTTCCAATTCGTGGCGCTTCCCTTCGGGTTGGCTACGGCCCCCCGGGTGTTCACGAAGGTCCTAGCCCCAATCCTAGCCAAACTAAGGATCCAAGGGGTCACGATCCTAGCATACCTGGACGACCTCCTAGTCATAGATCACTCGTCTCCCGGCTTGGAGCGAGCAGTGGCCCTCACGGTCCAATACCTCGAGAGGTTCGGCTGGGTCCTAAATCGAGAAAAGTCAGCTTTCCAGCCCACAAAGCAGTTGGAATATCTCGGCATGAGATTAGACACAGAACAACAAGGAGTGTTCCTACCTCTAAGGAAGGTAAAAGCCATCAAGGAATTAATCCTACTGGTTCTAAGCAAGAAAGAACCGACTATTCGCCTATGTATGAGGTTACTAGGCAAGATGGTGGCCACATTCGAGGCGGGTACCATACGCCCAGAGCCACACTCGCATCCTACAGGCAGCCATCCTGTCAGCATGGAGCAGAAGGCCACAGGCCTTGGATATCCCGTTGCCGCTCTCATCAAGAGTCCGACAAAGTCTGTGTTGGTGGTTAGACCCTCAGAATCTACTGAAGGGGAGGTCTTTCAGCCCAGTGGCTTGGAAGATAGTGACCACAGACGCCAGCCTGACGGGCTGGGGAGCAATTTTGGATGGTTGCACTCGCCAAGGTACTTGGGCAAAGCCAGAGAAGCAGTTGCCCATCAACATCTTGGAGCTCAGAGCTGCTCGACTAGCCCTCAGGGCTTGGACGTCAAAATTGCAGGGGTTCCCGGTGAGAATTCAATCAGACAATGCCACGGCCGTGGCATACATAAATCACCAAGGGGGAACCAGGAGTCAAGCCGCTCAGAGAGAGGTGAGCTTGATTCTTCTATGGGCAGAGGCTCATGTGCCCTGCATATCGGCAATATTCATTCCAGGAGTGGACAACTTTCAGGCGGACTTCTTAAGCCGCCAGACTCTATGGCCGGGGAATGGTCTCTGCATCCACTAGTCTTTCAAGCACTCTGCCAAAGATGGGGAGTGCCGGACGTGGATATCATGGCATCGAGACTCAACAAGAAACTAGACAGGTTCATGTCCCGCTCAAGGGATCCGATGGCCTGCGGAACCGATGCGTTGGTTTGCCCTTGGCATCAGTTCAAACTTCTTTATGCGTTTCCCCCGCTCCAGTTACTACCCCCGCCTGCTGCGCAGGCTCCGGGTGGAGCACATACCAGTCATCCTGGTAGCTCCAGCATGGCCCAGAAGGGCATGGTACTCACTAATCTTAAGGATGGTAGTGGGAGACCCTTGGACTCTTCCTCTACGGCCAGACCTGCTATCGCAAGGTCCGATCCTCCACCCTGCCTTACGGCATCTAAATTTGACGGCCTGGAAGCTGAATCCCTGATTCTCAGGGGTAGAGGTCTGTCTCAGAAAGTAATCTCTACCCTAATCAGAGCCAGGAAACCGGTCTCTAGGGTGATTTATTACAGGGTCTGGAAGGCCTATGTAGGCTGGTGTGAGTCCAAGCGATGGCTTTCTCGCAAATTTACCATCGATAGAGTATTAAGTTTTCTCCAGCTAGGAGTGGATAAAGGATTGGCATTAAGCACAATCAAAGGACAGATTTCTGCTCTGTCAGTGTGGTTTCAGCGGCCGCTGGCCACCCACTCGCTGGTTAAGACCTTCCTTCAAGGGGTCTTACGTATTAGACCTCCAGTTAAATCCCCGCTTTGTCCGTGGGATTTAAATCTTGTTCTGTCAAGTTTACAGAAACAACCGTTTGAGCCGTTGGCTGATATTCCTTTGGTTCTACTGACAAGGAAGTTAGTATTTTTGGTTGCCATAGTTTCCGCAAGAAGAGTTTCGGAGCTGGCAGCCTTATCCTGTAAGGAACCATATCTTGTTTTTCATAAGGACAGGGTCGTTCTCCGCCCTCATCCTTCCTTCCTTCCGAAGGTCATATCCAGTTTTCATTTGAACCAGGATTTGGTATTACCATCCTTCTTCCCTAAACCTACTTCCAGAAAGGAAGGGTTGCTGCATACCTTGGATATTGTCAGGGCCATGAAGGCCTATCTTAAAGCTACAAAGAAGATCTGGAAGACAGATGTGCTGTTCATTCTACCGGATGGGCCCAAGAAGGGGCAGGCAGCTGCAAAGTCCACCATTTCTAGGTGGATTAAGCAATTAATCACTCAGGCCTACGGCTTGAAAGGGTTGCCTCCTCCAGTATCATTAAAGGCTCATTCTACTAGAGCCATGGGCGCCTCCTGGGCAGCACACCACCAGATCTCTATGGCTCAAGTTTGCAAGGCGGCAACCTGGTCTTCTGTCCACACGTTTACAAAATTCTACAAGTTGGACGTAAGAAGGAATACTGATACTGCCTTCGGGCAGGCAGTGCTGCAGGCTGCAGTTTGAGACCCTCGGATTCCGGGGGCTCCTCTTGTTCGAGTTAAATTTAAAAATTTTATTTTTCTCAACTAAGTTGGATTTATTATGATTTGAGTATATCTCTAAATTAAATCCTTTTGTCTTGGAGATGTTCTCCCTCCCCTCATTGTAAGCATTGCTTTGGAACATCCCATATAGTAATGAATGCCGCTCTGTGTCCCGTGATGTACGATAAAGAAAAAGAGATTTTTAATACAGCTTACCTGTAAAATCTTTTTCTTGGAGTACATCACGGGACACAGAGCTCCCACCCCTCTTTTTTGAGGACCATTTTGGGAGGCATACTGCTTGCTACAAAACTGAGGTACTCCTCCTATGGGAGGGGGTTATATAGGGAGGGGCATTTCCTGTTTGAGATTGCCAGTGTCTACACCTGAAGGTACTCCATATAACCCATATAGTAATGAATGCCGCTCTGTGTCCCGTGATGTACTCCAAGAAAAAGATTTTACAGGTAAGCTGTATTAAAAATCTCTTTTTTTTCCCCAAAAAAGTGCGCTTGTAAGACCGCTGCGCAAATACGGTGTGACAGAAAGTATTGCAACGATCGCCATTTTATTCTTTAGGGTGTTAGAATAAAAAATATATATAATGTTTGGGGGTTCTAATTAGAGGGAAGGCGATGGCAGTGAAAACAGTGAAAAAACACATTAGAACTGCTGTTTTTTGCTACTTGTAATGTAACCTGTAATGCCACCAGCCACCACAAGATGGCCATGCCTAGATTCCTTCTTCAGGCCTCAGCTTCCTTCTGTGAAGGCCGCAAAGCCGCTGCCTCAATTACCGGCCGGCCCGCGCCACACGGTAATTGAGGCCGCGGCTTTGCGCTCTTCTGCAGGCCTTGGCTTCCTTCTGTGAAGGCCGCGGCCTTAATTACCAGCGGGCGCAGGCCCGCCGCGATTGCGCCCCGCCGGCCGGTAATTGAGGCCGCGGCTTTGCGGCCTTCTGCAGCCCTAAACTTCCCCAGGCACCAGGTCACAATTTCTTGTCGCAATTGTGACCGGTCGCCCGGATTTTGTTGAAAATCGGCCCCACGCCATGATGGTCCCACCTCTAAACTTCACTGTTGGTATGGGGGGTGTTTTTGGGGTGATGTGCCATTTGACCTCCAAACATGGTGTGTATTATGGCATCCAAAGAGTTCAATTTTGGTCTTGTCTGTCCAGACGATATTCTACCAGTATTTCACAGGCTTGTCTAAATGTTGTGCAGCAAACTTTAAATGAGCTTCAACATTTTTCTTCAGCAATGGAGTCTTGGGTGGTGAGCGTGTATACAGGCCATGGCAGGTGAGTTCATTACTTAGTTTTCTTTGAGACAAATAGACCTGCTAATTCCAGGTCTTTCTGAAGCTCTCCACAAGTGGTCCTTGGCTCTTGGACAACTCTTCTGATAATTCTTATCACTCCTCTGTCAGAAATCTTGCAAGGCGCACCTGGTCGTGGCCGGTTTATGGTAAAATGACGTTCTTTCCACTTCCGGATTGTGGCCCCAACTTTTTTTGTTTTGTTTTATAGTGCAAAAAAAATAAAAGCCGCAGAGGTGTTCAAATACAGTGGAACCTTGGATTACGAGCATAATCCGTTCCAGGAGAATGCTTGTAATCCAAAGTACTCGCATATCAAAGGGAGTTTCCCCATTGAAGTCAACGGAAGCAAAAACTATTTGTTCTGCATTGACTTCAATGGCATGCAATACCGCATGCGGCCAGAGGTGGGAGGGCGCCGAAGAGCCTCATAAACGGCCGGAAAGGCCCGAGGACACCTCAGACCAAATGCGGTACTGCACACCGCTTTGGCCTGAATTGTGCTCGAGTTACGTTTTTTAAAAATGCAGTGCTCGTATTGCGAAACACTCGTTAACCGCGTTACTCGCAATCTGAGGTTCCACTGTACCACCGAAAGAAAGCTGTATTTGTGGGGGGGAAAGAACAATCGTGTTTGGGTGCAAGTGTCAAAGTAACGCAGTGCCGTATCGCAAAAAAATGGGCTGGTCATTAAGAGGGTAAAATCTTCAAGTGGTTGATGTATACAAGAGCTGGGTTTCCTAGGAAAGGTTGCTCATTTCCATATTTCATGCAGTAGGTAGTGGGTACAATGATCATGTCCGTTTTTTTGATGGGCATACATTTCCTGTTGGCGGAGGAAGAACACGAACGTCCTTTGAATCTGTCGGCAAATAGGTTTCCGGTGCTCCTGATAAAAATCTTGGAAACTTTACATCCTCTGCAGTATTCTTGCTCTGCAGAGATGGATAGAGCTAATGAACAGATTGTCACGAACAGGACAATATTTAATCCGTTGCCCAAGGGAACATTTTTATATGCCTGATTTACACACGGCTGTGTGACTACTTAATGCTGCTTTTAAGAGCATTTGATTTTCTTTAAATGGTCTGGCATTTTTATGACCTAATTTACACAAGACAGAGATACCCAGCCCCCGGTGCAGGAGAGTTAACTACATCCTTCCTGCATGCTGGGACTGATCAGCCTGCCCCCCAATCCTGGCCAATCCCGTAGATTTATTAGATCTGTCCACAATTATGTGAGCTTTTTCTAAAATAGAAAAAATGTTCTGTTCCGGAAAACTTGCTGCTTTTGGTTATTAGAGAAACCTGACAACTTAGTACATTTTTAGAAATGTTTATGGCAAGAAAATCCTGAATTTAGGACTCTCTACTAATTTTAACCACTTGGCTTCCAGAAAATGACCAGGTAATTTTTGCGATACGGCACTGCGCTACTTTAACTAACAATTGCGTGATATACCGTATTTATCGGCGTATACCGCGCACCCCAAGCTTAGAAGGGAAGTTTAAGGAAAAAAACTTACATTTTGGATTTCTTGCCCGGCGTCCATCAGCGGCCTTGTCCGGCGTCCGTCTGCGGCCTTGCGTGGGGTCCTTTCAGCCTTGTCGGTGTCTGTCTGCTGTCTTGTCCGGCGTCCGTCTGTGGCCTTGCGTGGGGTCCATCCAGCCTTGTCGGTGTCCGTCTGCTGTCTTGCTGGGCGTCGCGTCCATCGGCGGCCTTGTCCGGTGTCCGTCTGCCGGGGGTTGCAGCGTTGTGTTTGAGTTTGGTGCCTCGGTCGAGCTGTGCAGAGCCGGATTTCCGGTGTGTTCGGCTCCTCTCGGCTTCTCTCACGTGGCTGCGGGCGGAGTCGAGAGTGGCCGAGCCTAGCCGAGTACCCAGTACACACTCGGCTCGGTCTTTGTCGGCAGCGCTCTGAGACAGCAAGGATCGGCGTATAACGCGCACCCACGATTTCCCCCTGATTTTAAGGGGGAAAAAAGTGCAGATAAATACGGTACGTTGGCACTTTGAAGAGGGATATCTCGGTTATGGCAGCAGCTGCTGCCATAACTGTGGTATCCATCTCTTCAGCCGGCAGTCCGGTTTACAATAATAGTGGTCTCTGCGGTGGATTCGCTGCAAGATCACCATTAGGGCTGCAACTAACGATTATTTTCATAATCGATTAGTTGGCCGATTTATTGTTTTGATTGATCGATTAATCGTATAATAGTCTTAAAAAAAAAAAAAAATTGGCATTTCTTTTATTTTTTTTGGCCCAATTTGTTGGCTGCCAGATTGCCCCCTCAAATACCACCAGATTGCCCCCCCCCGCCCGGCACCTACCTTTCTCGGGTCAGCCATCCTCCCTCCACTGTCCCTCGTATGAATCTATGTATTGTTGACTTCAGTAGCGGTGCTGGAGAGAGAGGGGCCGGCGCTCCTGCGCCCACTATCGTAGCACCGCCACTGTCTGCTATAAACTCCCACACTGCTCATCATGTGTGACATCTGCTAGTCTCTCATGCTCTGGTGCCCAAGCTCTGCCAATCCTCTGACAACTTACCAACTATATAACTATGAGAAATCTACTAATAAAGGTGGTTCTGGGATTATCGACAACCACCCAATCTAGGACAGCCGGTTGTGAGAATTTCTCTAAACTGCTCAATGCATGGGGAAGCAGTGCAAAACCTTCATACATTTTCCCAGCACTTACCAATCCATACCTGGAATTCTTTTTTTAACTACTTGCCAACCAGTGCTCCCCTGCGCGAGAGCACGTAGCTATACGTCGGCTCTCGAAGCGGCCACTAGGGTCGGCTCCCATGCGCGTGCCCGGCGGCGCGATCGCCGCCGGGCAACGGCGATTGCTCGTTACAGAGCGAGGACTCCCAGTCCAAAGTATGAACAGCGATCAGTCATTTCCCCTAGTGAGGCCACCCCCCTACAGTTAGAACACACCCAGGGAACATACTTAACCCCTTCCCCGCCCCCTAGTGTTAACCCCTTCCCTGCCAGTGGCATTTTTATAGTAATCCCATGCATTTTTATAGCACTGATCGCTATAAAAATGCCAATGGTCCCAAAAATGTGTCAAAGTGTCCGCCATAATGTCACAGTACCGGAAAAAAATCGCTGATCGCCGCCATTACTAGTAAAAAAATAAAAATAAAAATGCCATAAAACTACCCCCTATTTTGTAAACGCTATAACTTTTGCGCAAACCAATCAATAAACGTTTATTGCGATTTTTTTTTTTTTTTTTTACGAACAATATGTAGAAGAATATGTATCGGCCTAAACTGAGGAAAAAATCGTTTTTTTTATATATTTTTGGGGGTTATTTATTATAGCAAAAAGTAAAAAAAATTTTTTTCAAAATTGTCGCTCTATTTTTGTTTATAGCGCAAAAACTAAAAACCGCAGAGGTGATCAAATACCACCAAAAGAAAGCTCTATTTGTGGGGAAAAAAGGACGCCAATTTTGTTTGGGAGCCACTTCGCACGACCGCGCAATTGTCAGTTAAAGCGACGCAGTGCCGAATCGCAAAAAGTGCTCTGGTCTTTGACCAGCAATATGGTCCGGGGGTTAAGTGGTTAATGTGTATATGAGGCACTTGTAATGCCAGTCTCTCTATCCATATGTCCCCAAGGGACCAGTCAAAAGATCAAACACAGGAAAAGTCCATTGTTACCGATCCTGGGACACACCTTCATCCTGTTTTGGATTCCTGATGACACGGCTTGTGAAATCTAATCATCACTATTTAGTTAAACTCTCATTTTCATTGTTTATTTGCCGCTGATTTTTACTGTTCCCTTCATCAGACCTTTGATCTCACATTTCCCTTTCCTGAAATTATCTCTTTTTTTCCTTTTTTTATTTATTTTTTAATTTTTATTTTTTAATAACTAATGAATAAATCGCCTGAAGTTTCAGACAATGGGACATTCTTGTCATTTCTTCACGAATACTTTTCTAAATGAGGAAACTTTTTTTATTTTTTTTCTCAGGAAGGGGCTGGGTGTCTCTAAAATGTAACAGTTTGTCTAAATTAGGTTTTTGCAGACTAGTAAAAATCATTTTTGTATACAAGATTTACCAGCTTCATAAATGTACTAAAATGGGAATTCATGTTTTCACATCCAACTGTAATTTCAGATAATAGTGTTAGAATGCTAAAGTCCCATCATACCTTTTTTTTCGATTTTGTTTTATTTGGTTTTCAAACAGATTTTCCAGTAAAGGTGTATATAGGACATGACTGTATTAACAGTTCCAAAATGATCTCTGAGAATGAAATAGCAGTATGCAATAATAAATCGCACCCTAAGGCTCCATTCACATTGTAACGCCGCGTACGAAGCGTATTTTTTGCCGCGATTAGTTTACTTTTTTTTTTCACAAAGAATTTACATTGATGTCTATGGCCGAATGCCAATGCCACCTGAAAAAAAGGGTCCGGGACTTGTTTTCAGGCGGTAGGCGTACGGCGTTTGAGATGTGAACCATCTCATAGACATCAATGAAAATTCTACCCTCCAGCGGCACGGGCGTCGCGCTTCAGGCGTTTTGTCGCCTAGGTGTGAATGCAGCCTAACAGAGTTGGCATGCCTTGACTTCGATGTAGTGCTGCAACTAACGATTATTTTCCTAATCGATTAGTTGGCCGATTATTGCTTTGGTTAATATATTGAGCGAGTAACTTGTATAGCGCTAACAAATGCGAACTGAATCGCCTCAAGGGGCGCTTTTGTCCAACTTCGTCCAGGTCCTTCAGAAGAGATTAGTCTTAAAGGGGTTGTAAAGGTAAAAGTTTTTTTCACCTTAAAGGAACACTAAAGGCAAGATTTTTTTTTTTTCTTTAAAAATAACAAACATGTTATACTTACCTCCGCTGTGCAGCTCGTTTTGTACAGAGTGGCCCCCGAATCCTGTCTTCTGGGGTCCCTCGGCGGCTGTCTCGGGTCCTCCTCGCAAAAGCTTTCCACCTTCATGCGAGCTCCCTCGCATGGTGGAAAGCTTTTGCGAGCGCGCTCCCGTGATACAGCGGCAGCCATAGCCGCCGACTATATCACTCAGCCCGGCACGCCGCGTCATCTGCTGTGATTGACAGCAGCGCCAGCCAATGGCTGCGCTGCTATCAATCCGCCCAGCCTAGCCAATCAACGGCCAGGCTGGGAACCAAACAGGATGATGAGAACGTAAGGTAAGTAAAACGGGGACTCAGGGAGGGGGGGGGCTTTGCTGTCAGATGTTTTTTTACCTTAATGCATAGGATGCATTTTAAGGTAAAAAAACTTTTACCTTTACAACCCCTTTAATGCATTCTATGCATTAAGGTGAAAAAACTTCCGACAATACCGGCTTCCCCAGCCCCCCCCCCCCCCCCCCCCCGTTTACGTACCTGACCCCTCAAAAGTCCCGCGCCGTGAACGCGCTGACATCTTGGCCTGCTTCCCGGCTCATTCATTGGTCGATTGAAGCAGTGCAGCCATTGGCTTGCGCCGGGGGCGTGGCCGAGTGATACAGTAGGCAGCTATGGCCGTCAGCTGTATCACTGGAGCGCGCCCACAAGGACTCTACACAACGCGAGCTCCCTCGCATGAATGTGTGGAGTTCTTGCGCAGAGGACCAGAGACACCTGCCGAGGGACCCCAGAAGACGTGGATCGGGGCCACTCTGTGCAAAACGAGCTGCACAGTGGAGGGAAGTATAACATGTTTGTTATTTTTTTTTTTAAATAAAAAAAATTTCATTTTGGTGTTCCTTTAAGTTTTTTTTCCTGAAGGCCCGATGGTTTTCTTCCATGTGGATGTTCGTTGGTAGAGCGTTCCATAGCCGTGGTCCTTGGACTGCGAATCTTCGTTCTCCTTTAGATTTGTAGCGGGACTTGGGGATGTGGAGATTTTGATTCGTTGATCGGAGGGCCCGATTAGGGGTGTAGTGTTTGATTTTCTCGCATAAATATTGAGGCGCGTTTCTTTGTGTGCATTTGTGGTTGAGGCAGAGGGTCTTGAATGTAACCCGATCCTTTACGGATAGCCAATGTAGACTCCGCAAGGCCGGGGTGATTCCCATTTTTTTTGGGTTTTTTTTCCTGTTTTTAGTCTGGCTGCTGCTGTAGAGAGAATTTGCGTAGTCGAGTCGGGAATTGATAATTGTTCCAACTACTACTGCTGTGTCCTCTTCCGGGGTGAACGGGATGAGTCTACGCACCAAGCGAAGAAGATAGTGAGATCCGCTGACTACTGATCCTATTTGTGCGTCCATAGTCATGTCTGAGTCAAAGATGACTCCGAGACTTTTGACTTTGGTGCTTGGGGTGATGGTTTGTCCAAGAATGGTGGGTGGTGTCAAAGTTGTCCTAGAGTTTGTCTTTCGGTTTGCGTGGAGAAAGAGAAGTTCTGTTTTGGATCCATTGAGTTTGAGGCAGCTGTCTGTCATCCAATTATCTAATTGGACAATAACCTTAAAAAAAAAAAAAATGGTGGTGTATAATTTAGTTAGTATGTCGTTTAAAAAAAAAAAAGGCAATTTGTTCGTAAATATCTATATGCAGTGGTAAATATAACCAATATGGTTAGGGAGCAAAATCTCGAATCCACTATGAGAATAACAAACAGAGATAAACTGTATATACTATTAGAGGAGAGATATATACTGTATGTATTGTTAGGCCCCGTACACACGACCGGATCTATCCGCTGGGATTGATCCGCGGATCAGTTCCAGCGGACAAATCCGGTCGTCTGTACGGCCTAGTGGATATTTATCCGCGGAGATTCATCCGGCCGGTCCATTTCAAGCGGATAGAAATTTTTTAGCATGCTAAGAAACCTATCCGCTTGAATCGGGACCAGCGGATTGATCCGGTGGTCTGTACAGACTCACCGGATCAATCCGTCCGCTCCCCTCCCTCGCATGCGTCGTAATGATTCGACGCATGCGTGGAAGTACTTACCTTCCAGCGTCGCGAACGTTGCCGCGTCATCGTCGCGGCGACGGCGCGACACGTCACCGCGGATGAATTCCGCACGGATTTTGATCCGATGGCGTGTACACGCCATTGGATCCAAATCCGGAGGAGGAATCTCCACTGGAAACGGTCCAGCGGTCCGTTTCTAGCGGAGATCTGGTCGTGTGTACGAGGCCTTAGAGGTTGAATCTGGTAAATATTAGACTCGGAGATCAAATTTTAATATTTTTTCTTTAAATATAAAGACACTTTTGCCGATTTTCAGACAGAACTGTAATATATTATATGCTGGCAATACAAAAAAAATGTCTTTGTTACAAAAAAATAAATTACATTTTTAAAACATTTGTTCGATTTTCTAATCGTTAGTGGGGTCAAATCGATGTTCTTTTCGACCACATGGGAAAATTCTCAGACAGTGAAAAAATTTTCAGACAGTGTATGTGGCTTTTGTTCAGAAATTACATTAATTTTAAAACTAGATGTTAAAAGCGAGTGAAGTTTTCAAATTACATACTTTTATTCAGCGAATGTACAGGGTGGGCCATTTATATGGATACACCAAAAACAAAAGTTGGATTCAAAATGGCCGCCATGGTCACCACCCATCTTGAAAAGTTTCCCCCCTTACATATACTAATGTGCCACAAACAGGAAGTTAATATCACCAACCATTCCCATTTTATTAAGGTGTATCCATATAAATGGCCCACCCTGTACAAAGATTTTTTGCATACGGCCACCAGCATAAGGCTCGATTCTCACCTATGTAGTTTGTGTTTGATACGTTTCTACAGTGCTTTTTGCTTTTTTGTACACCCGATTTTTACATTTAGCAAAGTAAAATAAACTTCTGACTTTAGAACCACTCACTTCCTGCCCAGGACTACATGTCCCATGAGGCATTGCTCCTCACACATTCACCTCTCAGGCACTCGCATGTATGGATGGTGTACTGATCTGTATGTGTGCTGCACTGTTTTTCCTGATATGTAAACAAATAATGCATTCTGTATGCAGGCCAACTAATCGGCTGGCCGATTAATCGATTATGAAAATAGTTGACAACTATTTTCATAATCGATTAGTTGTTTCAGCCCTTCATCGATGTTAATCAGATGGGTGAAAAAACGCACTAAGCTTCTAAAGTTACAGGCAGTTGTTTAATTGTCTTTGTCTGTAGAGTTGCACCAATAATGAATTTTTATCAGCGAGTACCGATACCTTCTGTTAAGTACTCACCGATACCGAGTACGGATACTTTGCAGTACAATTTGCGCCAATACAACAAAAATTGGCACAACAGATTTGCATGTGGTTTGAACAGGAATGAAGTGCGATTTCAGTCCAAATCACATGTGATTTCTCCCACTGCTCGTGTGTGTGTGTGTGTGTATAGAAAGCGAAAAAGTGCCAACTAGTGGGCAGTTTGTTAGTATGAGTATATCTGGCCAAATGCAAAATTTGCTTAGGTGTCCCGTAGAGCTGCACGATTCTGGCCAAAATGAGAATCACGATTTTTTTTTGCTTAGAATGAAGATCACGATTCTCTTACGATTCTCACGACGTAAAATCTTTTACATTTATACAAAAAAAATAAAATGGGCTAACTTTACTGGCTATTTATTTTTTTTTATTTTTTTTTTTAATTCATGAAAGTAATTTTTTCCCAAAAAATTGCATTCAAAAAGACTGCTGTGCAAATAAAGTGCAACATAAAATATTGCAACTACCGCCATTTTATTCTCTAGGGTCTCTACTAAAAAATGATATAATGTTTGGGGGTTCTAAGTAATTTTCTAGCAAAAAAAAAAAGATTTTAACTTGAAAAGAGCTGTCAGAAAAAGGTTTGGTGTTTAAGTGGTTAAACGTTTCTAATTTACATACAGAAGTTTATTCCTTTGATGTGAGAGCCGGTTCACACGGGGGCGGCACGACTTCGCGGGCTACTCGGCCAGGCGACATGAAGACGACATCTAAGGCGACTTGCAAAATGACTTCTGTATAGAAGTCAATGCAGGTCACCCCGAGTCGCCCCCGAAGTAGTACAAGAACCTTTTTCTAAGTCGGAGCGACTTGCGTTGCTCCTATTAGAACGGTTCTATTCACTAGAATGGGATGCGACTTGTCAGGCGGCTGCGTCGCCTGACGAGTTGCCCCAGTGTGAACCGGGTCTGTCAATGTGATACAATGTTTAGACTTAAATTTCCACTGATAAAGAATGTTTTCAAAACTTGGCAGGCTGCCCAGACTTTGACTTTTGGCTGAGAGCAGAGGAAATTCTTTGTATACCAAAGTGCAGAGAGAAAATTCTTATGTCAAAGAAAACCCTGTGTCAAGAATCGCAACGGGAAAAAGATCGCGATAACAATTCTTGACGATTAATCGTGCAGCTCTAGTGTCCCGGTCCCGCCAATGATAGCAAATCATGGCCGCTGGAGGTGGTCACAGGGCTGGAGGAGATAAAGAGGCGGTCCACCCCCAAGCTGGCAAAACTTCCGCCCTATACCCATGGGGGCCCCAGAACTTTGTGAGTATACGGCGGAAGTGATATCAGCTTGGGGGTGGACCGCCTCTAAAACACCTCCAGCCCTGTGAGCACCTCCAGTGGCCTTGATTTGCTATCATCAGGGTGGTCGATAAACTGCCCACTAGATGCCAATTTTCTTTTTATACTCACACAAGCAGTGAAGGAAAATTGCATGCGATTCGGACAGGAAATGCACCACATTCCTGTTCAAATTGATTCTTTGCAGTGAAATTTGCCCCCATTTATTTTGTATTGATGCAAATCGCACCACAAAGTATCAGTTTCGGTATTGGGAGCATTTGCTTGGAATCGGTGTATCCCTACTTGCCTAGGTTTATAAAACTGACGGGTTTTGTGTAGGTGAGTATAACTAGAGTGAGGTAGCTGGGGCTGTTGGGTCGTGGAACTCTCTGAGAAGGGCAGCAAGCTGATCCAACCACTGTTCGAGATTCAGCCAGTTAGAGATTTGGTGTTAAAGCGGAACTTCATTTTTTCTAATCAGCAGTACATAGCAGTCTTGTGACTTCTATCGGTGTCTGGTTAAAGCTTGTAGGAGGAGTTTTCATTTCCCCCTGATTTTCCTATGAGGCTACATGATCCCTGACTTTCTCTCTGGATAGTGCTGATTGGCCCTGTGCTGATCACATGCACCCTCCCAATAATACAAAAAAAAAACTCTAGCAATACACACCAAACTGAGCATGTGCAGAGTGCCCCCAAGGCTCTCTTCCATCAGCAGATGGATTGGAGACAGTTGTAGGTTTAGTAACACTAAGTATTTATCCTAGTTGGATGAACTTGGCGAAGTGGGGGAATGTTATCAAAAGACAATTGTCTACACACCATAGACTTGTAATTTCAGCTGTTTACTACTATGCAAAAGCTAAACGATTACAGTGGAACCTTGGATTATGCGCATAATCCGTTCCAGGAGAATGCTTGTAATCCAAAGCGCTCGCATATCAAAGCGAGTTTCCCCATAGCAGTCAATGGAAACAAAGATAATTAGTTCCGCATTGACTTCTATGGCATGCAGTACTGCATGTGGCCAGAGGTGAAAGGGGCGCCGGAGAGCCTCGGAAATACTCGGGGGCGTCTTGGCGGATCTCGGAAAAACCTCGGAAAGGTTCAGAAACACTCGGGAACAGAGTATTTCCGAGTAATTCCAATTTTTTCAGAAAAGCTCCAAACTGTTTCAAGTGTCACCGGCGCCCCCGCACCTCAGGCCAAATGCGGTACTGCACACCCCATTAGCTTGAATTCTGCTTGTTTTGCGAGACAACACTTGCAAACCGAGTCAGAATTTTCAAAACACTCGTTAACCACGTTTCTCGTAAATCAAGGTTCCACTGTAGTTGTGTATGTACTTGTTTGCCATGGGAGTTCGTAATTAATAGATCAGTTTATACCATTTTTATATCTTCTGCTTTTGTATTTGCAGTTTTTTTGTATCTGAGTTTCTTTACTTCTTTCTTTCTAGGTCTGGTAAAAGGATACGGAAAACTCGGAAATATGACATCATAACAACACCCGCCGAGCGCGTGGAAATGGCCCCTCTAAACGAGGACAATTTTGAGGATGAAGACTCAACAGTATTTGATGTGAAGTACAGATATAGGTAAAGTTAATCGATAGTATACGACTTCCTACTGTATAAAGTGCAGCTAAAATTACAAACCGAATAATCAGCACAAGGAACATAAAGAGGAGTTCCAGTCACCTGGAGATAAAAGTCAGCAGCTACAAAAACAGCCACTCACCTGTCCCAGGATCCAGCGGTGGTCTCACCCGCTGTCTTCAGTCACCAGCACCTTCACTATAGGCACCCGGCTGTGCATGCGGAAGTGGGAAGCAGGTACCCGTCAAAATCGGGTACCCGTCACCTGTCAAAATCGGGTACCCGTCACTTGTCAAAATCGGGTACCGGCTCCACGCCGCTTCTCAAAATTCCCAATGTTCAAAAGGAGCGGGGAATGGGGTCGTAAAGTGGAACTTCCTCTTTTGGGTGGAGCTCCGTTTATCTTGCAGGCAGTAGGATGTGTCCCTTGTGCTCAGGGTAGATTGGATTTAAATCACTATTTAAAAAGGATTGATTTAAATCGTAATAAGCAATAGTCATCTCTGTCCAACAGCGGCTTCTCCTCTGACCCGCTGTTGACTCACCGACAATCCCATTCACTTTAATGGGACGGCTGGTTAATGCGGCAGTGACACAACAAGGTGAGGGACGTGGCGGCAGCAGGTGAGTGGATGCCCGCTAACAGGTCTGCCTAGTGACAGTACAGAGATCTACTCTCTGTCATCGGGAACAGTGATCACTGTCGTGTCACTTGTAGCCCAGCCCCCACACCGTTAGAATCACTCCCTAGGACACACTTAACCCCTTCCCCGCCCCCTAGTGTTTAACCCCTTCCCTGTCAGTGTGATTTATACATTTATCAGTGCATTTTTATAGCACTGGTCGCTGTATAAATGACAATGGTCCAAAAATAGTGTCAAAACTGTCCGATGTGTCCGCCTCAATATTTCAGTCACAATAAAAATCGCAGATTGCCGTCATTACTAGTAAAAAAAAAAATATGTATAATAAAAATGACATAAAACTATCCCCCATTTTGTGGACGCTATAACTTTTGCGCAAACCAATCAATATACATTTATTAAGCAAAAGATGTGCAATCAGCGCAAAAATGTGTAACAACCACAATAACCCCCCGCTGAACACTATAGAATAAACACAAAGGGCCAGATCCATGTAGCCTGGCGCATTGTTGCGGCTGGCGTAGCATATCTCTGATACACTACGCCGCCGTAACTTACAGCGTATTTTCCTTGTCCCCAAAGAATTTGCGCCGTAAGTTACGGCGGCGTAGTGTAACTTTGGCGGCGTAAGGGCGCGCAATTCAAATGGATGTGATGGGGGCGTGTTTTATGTAAACACGTTGTGACCCGATGTAAATTACGTTTTTTTTTAGCTGCGCATGCGCCGTCCGTGGGGGTATCCCAGCGTGCATGCTCGAAATTAACCCGCAACAAGCCAATGCTTACGACGTGAACGTCATTCTACGCAAAGCCCTATTCGCGAACGACTTGCGCAAACGACGTAAAAAATTCAAAATTCGACGCGGGAACGACGGCCATACTTAACATAGGATACGCCTCATATAGCAGGGGTAACTATATGCCGAAAAAAGCCTTACGGAAACTACGTAAAAAAATGTGCCGGCCGGATGTACGTACGGATCGCCGTATCTAGCTAATTTGCATACTCGACGTGGAAATCGACCGAAACTACACCTATCGGCCAGCGTAAATATGCACCTTAGATCCGATGGCGTACTAAGACGTACGCCAGTCGGATCTAGCACAGCTTCAGGCGTATCTTGTTTTGTGGATACAAAACAAAGATACGCCGGAGCAAATTAGAAGTTACGCAGCGTATCTTCTTTGTGGATCTGCCCCAAAATTCTGATAAATCATATACAAGGAAAGAAGTGCAGCGCAATAATTGACCTAAATAAGATATCCAACAAAGAAATAATGATAAATAAATTATATATAAAGAATAAATATTTCCTCAGTTTAGGCCGATACGTATTCTACATATTTTTGGTAAAAAAAAATAAAAAATTGCAATAATTGTATATTGATAGATAGATAAATAAATAAAAAATTAATTAAGCATGTGTCAAGTGAAAAACGTCCATAAAGTAATCCACCAGTGTTGAACAGTTCATAAATTGGTGACTGTCCCTCCACCATAAGGCCCCTTGCACACTGGGGCGTTTTTCATGTGGTACAGCGCTAAAAATAGCGCTGCTATACCGCATGAAAAATCATGCCCTGTAGTGTTCAATGTGAAAGCCCGAAGGCTTTCACATTGAAGCGGTGCGCTAGCAGGAGCGCACCAAAAGTCCTGCTAGCCGCATCTTTACCGCGGTATAGGAGCGGTGTGTTTTTTTTGTACAGTTTTGGTGTCTTGCGCGGCAGCCTCGTCGGGTCCGGCGTCCGTCTGCGGCTTCGGGTGTCCTCTTCGTCGTGTCCAGCGTCCGTCTGCGGCTTCGGGTGTCCTCTTCGTCGGGTCCAGCGTCCGTCTGCGGCTTCGGGTGTCCTCTTCGTCGGGTCCGGCGTCCTTCTGCGGCGTCCTCCCCGCTCGTTTCCCGCGCCGAGTTTGAATACTGCGCCGACATATACAGAGCGCAGTGCACTCGTGTATTGTCGGGCAGGCACGGCAACTCTCGCGCTGACGTCCTGTACGTCCAGGACGTGAGCGCGGAAGGAGCCGAGACTGCCCGACTATAACCGAGTGTACTGCACTCGGTATATGTCGGCGCAGTATTCAAATTCGGCGCGGGAAAGCGGGTATCGGCGTATACCGCGCACCCACGATTTTGCCCTGATTTTCAGAGCAAAAAAGTGCGCGGTATACGCCGATAAATACGGTATTTTTTTTTTTTTTTTTTAAATTGTCACTCTTTTTTTGTTTATAACGCAAAAAAATAAAAAACGCAAAAGGTGATCAAATACCACCAAAAGAAAGCTCTATTTGTGGGGAAAAAAGGGACGTCAATTTTGTTTGGGTGCCACGTCGCATGATTGCGCAATTGTCAGTTAAAGCAACGCAGTGCGGAATCGCAAAAAATGGCCCGATCATTGGGCAGCCAATTCTTCCGGGGCTGAAGTGGTTAAAGAATATAAGACAATACAGACCTCCATAGGATCACGTGAGGCTGCAGAGCTCGGCAGGCAAGTGGTTGGCTGGAGCAGAGCTCTTGGAGGAAGTACAGCTGTCAGGCTTCAGGCTGGAACATAGGAAGCAGCGGCTTGTGGATGTTGTAAGATGACCAATCGGCATCTCTCTCGGCTGAGTGATAGTGACAGGAAGTGGAGGGGGTGTGGCTACATGCTTCAGGGCAACCAGACCCACCCTTTAGCAAGCCGCCGCTGCCTAGGTTCCTGACAGCTGTACTTCCACCAAGAACTTGGCTTCTGCCAGCCGCTTGCCTGCAGAGCTCGGCAGCCTCATGGTGATCCTATGAAAGTCTGTATAGGTTTATATCAAGCCGTGATCCACTTCTAACTAGTGAGTGCATTTTTAATATCTTTTATTCTTTTTAATAAATTGCTGCACCTATATGAAGGTGCCCTCTTGCGTTTGTTTTATCCTTGAAGAGGACCTAGAATTAAGCGCTTCACCCCCGGAAGATTTGGCTGCCCAATGACCGGGCCATTTTTTTGCGATGTGGCACGGTGTCGCTTTAAATGACAATTGCGCGGTCGTGCAACGTTGTACCCAAACAAAATTGTCCTTTTTTCCCCACAAATGGAGCTTTCTTTCGGTGGTATTTGATCACCAAAAGAGCGTAAATTTAGAAAAATCACTATCTTTTACGTTTTGCTATAATAAATATCCCAATTTAAAAAAAAAAAAAATCCTCAATTTAGGCCGATATGTATTCATCTTCATATTTTTGCAAAAAAATAATTGCAATAAGCGTATATTGATTGGTTTGCGCAAAAGTTATAGCGTCTTCAAACTAAGGGAAAGATTTATCACATTTATATGGCGGTTTATTTATTTTTTACCAGTATTGGCGGTGATCAACGATTTATTTTAATTTTTTTGGCGATATTGCGACGGACAGGTTGAACACTTTTGACACATTTTTGGGACCATTGACATTTACAGAGCGATCAGTGCTATAAATATGCACGGATTACTATGTAAATGTCACTGGCAGGGAAGGGGTTAACACTAGGGAGCTATCAAGGAGTTAAGTGTGTTCCCTATTGTGTGTTCTAACTGTGGGGGGATGGGGACTGACTATAGGAGATGACAGATCGTGTTTTATTCTTTGTAGAAAGACACAATATGTCCTTCTCTCCTCAGACAGCACAGGGATTTGTGTGTTTACACACACAAACCCCACTGCTCCCGCTCGTGCATGCGATCACGCGTGGCCAGCGGCGATCGCGCACCCCGGCCACATGCATCGGGTTTTCC
Organism: Rana temporaria; assembly: GCF_905171775.1. Lineage (NCBI taxonomy): Eukaryota > Metazoa > Chordata > Amphibia > Anura > Ranidae > Rana > Rana temporaria. The sequence goes on from NC_053491.1 coordinate 28,337,536, forward strand.
TGACGTGCACCCTCTGGCGGCTCTCCTGGGCGAAGCCGTATATATACAGGATTTCATTCAGGAGAGACATTCTGCCGCAGTATATCTGCGTGAGTCGGCCGGGAACCGGTTAAAGGACGAAGGTGTTAAAGTGGATGTAAACCCCACTCTCATCCTTTCTAAACTACTGCCATAGTGCTGATCTATAAGGATATAGACGCCTCCTGCATGTATCCTCACCTGTCAAATGTCTCCCCTCTGTCTGTTAGAAGAACTGAAAAACTGCAGATTCTGTGGGTGGATCTGTTGTCTGGAGCTCTGTGGGTGGAGTCGTGATGTCAGTAGACTCCCCGCCCACCAATACACTCCCCTTGTCAACATGCATTTTATCTTGTGTATTCCTTACACTGAATTCTGCTATGATCACCAACATCCTGTCAAAATCCAGAAAAGTAACCACATGACTTCAGAAAAGGAGTGGGGGTGGGAATTAAAAAATAATGCCTGTCTCCAGGCTAATGCATGAGATATGTAAATTACCTGTCACTCACAGCAAGGGGGCGGAACAGACTAAGGTTTTTCTCTGTACGTCCGTTTTTTTCAGTGCACAATAAAAGAGGATTGCTCAGAGCTGGATTAACTCTGCGTGGCAAGACTGGGCACAGATGATAGGAAATCTTATACTCTACATTGTGACATCAAAAAAATAATAAAACATTTCGGGTTTACATCCACCTTAAGGCTCCATTCACATCTCCGCGACAAGCAACGCCGCGTACGCAGCGTATTTTGCCACGGATAGTGTATCTTTTTTTTCAAATTCTTCCCATTGCTGTCAATGGGCGAACGCCAATGTCGCCCGGGACTTTTTTTCAGGCGACAGGCGTACGGCGTCTAGAGATGTGAACCATCTCCATAGACAGCAATGGGAATTTCCCCCTCTAGCGGCACAAGCGTCGGGCGTTTTGTTGCCTGGATGTGAATGGAGACTAAAGTACTGGCAGACGGCTTTGAATGCCTGGTCTCAATCAATATATTATTGTGTGCAGGGGAGGGCTGGCAGCCTTAGGCCTGGGGGGGCAAGTCAAGTGGCCCATTGAACCGCCGAATCAGCTCACCATCCATGGCCCATCTGGTTTTTCAATGCAACCTCACCAGTGCAGCCAACTCCAGTGCCCATCAATGCAGCCTGATCACTGGGACAGGTTACATGGGGTGTATGGGGGAGGGGGAGATGGGGGTCAGCTAGGGGTGCCAGGGTCTCTCACCTCAGTGATCTCAGCTCAGCGTGTCCTTGAACGCCACAAGGGGGTAATGCTCCTGGTCCTGGGGTCAAGTTACAGCCAGCGCCCAGCCCTGCAGCCCTGCGTCCCTACTACCTGGCATGCCCTGCCTCTGTCTGCTTCCAAGAATCCAGTCCCAGGGAGTTGTAGTTTCCTCTGCGCTGTTCTGTTTTCCTACCACCGGGAGCTTGAGCGTGGACTACAACTCCTAGAATGCAACAGCTAGTGGTCAGCCCGACTTCCAAGACCAGAATAAAAAATAAAATGGTAGCGGGCATTTTGTACATAAGTTAGGGTGGCCTGGGAGGCAATAGCCACCCTGCCCCCTGGCCCAGCCCTCCCCTGGTTGTGTGCGACAGGTCTCATTTTAAGTCCTTCTTCTATTTTCGCAACATAACTTTAACAATGAGGATCTCGTTAAAAAAAAAATCTGACACTGCGCGTATTGCGGAATTCACGGACGCGGGTTACTGTGATGCGTTGTGTAAACAGCCGAGAATAATGTAATGCTAGACGGTGACCTGTCCTTCAGATATGCCTTTGTTGGACCGCGGGGAGAAGCTTGTTGAGGCAGAAAGTGAAGCCTTTTTTAATGCGGAGAAGATTCCATTGATCTTTTCACAAAACCGATTCTTCAGTGTAAGTGTTTGAGCCTCGCTGTCTCCCTCGGTTTGAAGTCATCATTTGTATGCGTTGCGTACGGCACGTGAAAGTTGGACAAAAAGGCTTAAAATGGATTAATGTTCAGTAGGGCGGTGGACTGGAAGAAAAAATATTAAACGATAAAGAGGCTTATTAGGGAATTTAATTTGGCTTTATACAAGAATTTTTATTTAGTATATTATAGTAGTCGGGTAAATATGAACTTTATAATAATATTTCATACCCATTACTTGCAGCCTTAACCACTTCAGCCCCGGACCATTTGGGTGGTCAATGACCAGGCCACTTATTGCGATTCGGCACTGTGCCACTTTAACTGACAATTGCGTGGTCGTGCCACGTGGCTCCCAAACAAAATTGGCGTCCTTTTTTCCCCACAAATGGAGCTTTCTTTTGATGGTATTTGATCACCTCTGCGGTTTTTAATTTGTTGCGCTATAAACAAAAATAGAGCGCATCTCTGTTCCTGTGAGAAAAAAGAGGGGGGGGGAGGGGGTGTCCCCTCCCTCCAATCAGCACTCAAAGCTCTCCTCACTGAGCTCTGCAGTGTGTGATTTCGGCTCCCTGTTTTTCTGACAGCTCAGATAAGCTTTCTAACTTCTGGAGTTTGAATGGATGTGGAAAAGAGAAGACAGCAGATAAACAGGTACAGCTTATGTAGGAGGATCTCTGTGTGTCACCTGAGGCCAGTCACTTCATATACATATTTAAATCATATTTAAATAATTTTGAAAGACAATTGAAGCAAAGGAAAGTCTTGTTTGTCCCAAGTAACAAATATTTCTCTACTTTTGTGCCCCCCGGGTAAAACACAGTGTTTTCCTCATAGACTGGAATGTGAAAATGACTGTGGAGAGAATAAGCGGCATTTTTCTGCCTACATCCGATGGTTGTCCTTTCTACAACAACTTCTTGTATTGTTGGCAGTCATCTGAACGCTCTCACCCTCCGCCGCTCAGTCTGGAGACCAGTCAAGGGAATAAATAAATATCACAGCGAGATTAACAAAACCCACACATGGCAAAGATAAATGTCATTTCAAAAACATTTCCCTTTGTTTTTCTTGCATTTATATCTTCAGAAATCTACACTCACCTCACAATCTACACTCACCTCACAATCTACACTCACCTCACAATCTACACTCGCCTCACAATCTACACTCCCCTCACAATATACACTCACCTCACAATCTACATTCACCTCACAATCTACGCTCACCTCACAATCTACATTCACCTCACAATCTACATTCACCTCACAATATACACTCACCTCACAATCTACATTCACCTCACAATCTACACTCGCCTCACAATCTACACTCGCCTCACAATCTACACTCGCCTCACAATCTACACTCCCCTCACAATCTACACTCACCTCACAATCTACATTCACCTCACAATCTACATTCACCTCACAATCTACACTCACCTCACAATCTACATTCACCTCACAATATACACTCACCTCACAATCTACATTCACCTCACAATCCTCACAATCTACACTCACCTCACAATCTACATTCACCTCACAATCTACACTCCCCTCACAATCTACACTCCCCTCACAATCTACACTCGCCTCACAATCTACACTCACCTCACAATCTACATTCACCTCACAATCTACATTCACCTCACAATCTACACTCACCTCACAATCTACACTCCCCTCACAATCTACACTCCCCTCACAATCTACACTCACCTCACAATCTACATTCACCTCACAATCTACATTCACCTCACAATCTACACTCCCCTCACAATCTAGATTCACCTCACAATCTACACTCGCCTCACAATCTACACTCACCTCACAATCTACACTCACCTCACAATCTACACTCCCCTCACAATCTACACTCCCCTCACAATCTACACTCACCTCACAATCTACACTCCCCTCACAATCTACAATCGCCTCACAATCTACACTCGCCTCACAATCTACACTCACCTCACAATCTACACTCGCCTCACAATCTACACTCGCCTCACAATCTACACTCGCCTCACAATCTACACTCACCTCACAATCTACATTCATCTCACAATCTACATTCACCTCACAATCTACACTCCCCTCACAATCTAGATTCGCCTCACAATCTACACTCGCCTCACAATCTACACTCACCTCACAATCTACACTCCCCTCACAATCTACACTCCCCTCACAATCTACACTCCCCTCACAATCTACACTCCCCTCACAATCTACACTCCCCTCACAATCTACACTCCCCTCACAATCTACACTCCCCTCACAATCTACACTCACCTCACAATCTACACTCACCTCACAATCTACACTCACCTCACAATCTACATTCGCCTCACAATCTACATTCGCCTCACAATCTACACTCGCCTCACAATCTACACTCACCTCACAATCTACACTCCCCTCACAATCTACACTCCCCTCACAATCTACACTCCCCTCACAATCTACACTCCCCTCACAATCTACACTCCCCTCACAATCTACACTCCCCTCACAATCTACACTCGCCTCACAATCTACACTCGCCTCACAATCTACACTCATCTCACAATCTACACTCGCCTCACAATCTACATTCGCCTCACAATCTACATTCGCCTTACAATCTACACTCACCTCACAATCTACATTCACCTTACAATCTACACTCACCTCACAATCTACATTCACCTCACGATCTACACTCGCCTCACAATCTACACTCGCCTCACAATCTACACTCCCTACACTCACCTCACAATCTACACTCACCTCACAATCTACACTCGCCTAATGATCTACACTCGCCTCACAATCTACACTCACCTCACAATCTACACTCACCTCACAATCTACACTCCCTACACTCACCTCACAATCTGCACTCACCTCACAATCTGCACTCGCCTCACGATCTACACTCGCCTCACGATCTACACTCGCCTCACGATCTACACTCGCCTCACGATCTACACTCGCCTCACGATCTACACTCGCCTCACGATCTACACTCGCCTCACGATCTACACTCGCCTCACGATCTACACTCGCCTCACGATCTACACTCGCCTCACTTTTATTTAGTATAATATAGTAGTAAAATAATCGGGTAAATATGAACTTTATAATAATATTTCATACCCATCACTTGCAGCCTTAACCACTTCAGCCCCGGACCATTTGGGTGGTCAATGACCAGGCCACTTATTGCGATTCGGCACTGTGCCACTTTAACTGACAATTGCGTGGTCGTGCGACGTGGCTCCCAAACAAAATTGGCGTCCTTTTTTTCCCACAAATAGAGCTTGGGTTGCCATCACAACGGCGTACACTTCCGCACCCGACGCTCGTTGCGATGGCGCTGCAGCAGTATTGCGCATGCGCGAGATTGTGGCGGGATGCGTCTTTCGTTCGGACGCGTCATCCCCACTATTCCAGGAAGCAACTGCTTGTGGGCTTAACATTGCCCACAAGCAAAATGGGAATACTCAGGAGAAAGAAATATAAAGTATTCGTTTCATATAACTCGGCGGAACGGCGGGCCTTTTACACATAGTAAGTGATACTATATAGAGAGATAGAACGCAAGATGAAAGGTCATATTTTTAAAAATTTAAAAACGTAATGGAAACCCCGCTTTAAGGACCGCCTCCTGCACATATACGTCTGCAGAATGGCACGGCTGGGCACAAGCACGTACAGGTACGTCGCCTTTAAGAGCCCAGCCGTGGGTCACGCGCGACCCGGTCCAAATGCTCTGTGACCACAGGACCCGCGGACCCGATCGCCGCCGGTGTCCCGATTTCGGGTCACAGGAGCTGAAGAACGGGGAGAGGTGAGTGTAAACACACCTTCCCCGTTCTTCTGTGTGCCGGTGACACTGATCGTCTGTTCCCTAATATAGGTAAGGACGATCAGTGACGTCACGCATACAGCCACGCCCCCTACAGTAAGAATCACTCCCTAGAGCCCACATAACGCCTTAGCGCCACCTAGTGGTTAACCCCTTCACTGCCATTGTCATTCTCACAGTTATCAGTGCATTTTTATAGCACTTTTCGCTGTGAAAATGACAATGGTCCCAAAAATGTGTCAAAAGTTTCCGATGTGTCCGCCATAATGTCTCAGTCATGAAAAAAACGCTGATCGCCGCCATTACTAGTAAAAAAAAAATTATTAATAAAAATGCCTTAAAACTATCCCCTATTTTGTAAACGCTATAAATTTTGCGCAAACCAATTGGTTTTTTTGTTTAAACAAAAATATGTAGAAGAATACGTATCGGCCTAAACTGAGGATAATTTATATATATATATATATATATATATATATATATATATATATATATATATACCGTATTTATTCGAGTATAACGCGCACCCGTGTATAACGCGCACCCCTAATTTTCAATTAAAAATCGGTATAAAATCATTTTAATTGCCAAAAATCATTTATGTCCAGCCATGCCCCCTGTATGTCCAGCCATGCCCCCTGTATGTCCAGCCATGCCCCCTGTATGTCCAGCCATGCCCCCTGTATGTCCAGCCATGCCCCGTGTATAATCAGCCATGTCCCCGTATGTCCAGCCATGCCCCGTGTATAATCAGCCATGCCCCCTGTATGTCCAGCCATGCCCCGTGTATAATCAGCCATGCCCCGTGTATAATCAGCCATGCCCCCTGTATGTCCAGCCATGCCCCGTGTATAATCAGCCATGTCCCCGTATGTCCAGCTATGCCCCCTGTATAACCAGGCATGTCCCCGTATGTCCAGCTATGTCCCCTTACCTTTAATCACGCGGCGCGCGGGAACATTACAGTCAGCGTTCGTTTGAAGCTGTTTTCCCTGCCACGCATAGACACTCCCCCTTGCTCGCGATTGGACAGATCCGTCCAAGGGGGAGTGTCTACGCGCGGCAGGGAAAACAGCTATTCAAACGAAAGCTGTCTAATGTTCCCCCGCGCCGCGTGATTAACGTTGTAGCGGCGTTGGCTTCGGTGGCGGCGGCGGTAGCAGCGGCGTGTGCGGCGGAGGTAGCAGCGGCGTGTGCGGCGGCGGTAGCGGCGGGGGGGACAAAGTCCTCGAGTATAACGCGCACCCAAACTTTGATCTTTTTTTTGGGTATAAAATTTTGCGCGTTATACTCGAATAAATACGGTATATATATATATATATATATATATATATATATATATATATATATATATATATATATATATATATATATAAAAATTTGGGGGGGGATATTTATTTTAGCAAAAAGTAAAAGATATTGCTTTTTTTCTTTTTTTTTTTTTTTCAAAATTGACGCTATATTTTTGTTTATAGCACAAAAAATAACCACAGAGGTGATCAAATACCACCAAAAGAAAGCTCTATTTGTGAGAGAAAAAAGGACGCCAATTTTGTTTGGGAGCCACGTCGCACGACCGCGCAATTGTCAGTTAAAGCGATGCAGTGCCGAATCGCAAAACCTAGCCGGGTCCTTTAGCTGCCTAAAGGTCCGGGGTCTTAAGTGGTTAAAGTAGTTCCGGCCTGGGGGAATCCAAATTAAAAGTCAGCAGCTACAAATACTGCAGCTGCTGACTTTTAATAAATACTTTTTGAAAAAAAAAAAAAAAGTTTTCACAAATACAGCAAATAGAATCCACAATACCGAGTAGAAAAGGGAACATAGCAGGTGGGGACGCAGCCCCAGCAGTATAATATCTACATGCAACCGTGAAACAATGTGTGTAGCGGATCAGGAACAATAAATCCAACAGACATATGGTCATGTATGAGACATGGTGGAGGCGGGATCCCCATCCGCAAACCCCAAACAAGGAGGAGGATGCCTAAGAGGACACCACCTCCCCACGTGAGTGAAGAACTGGTGGGATCTGAACAATAACAGAGGATAAGACCCGGGTGAATCTAAAAAGGTGGATTCTAGGCATGTCAACAGTTATTGGTAACAAAGAATCTAAGTAATGAATACAGGGAGCTCTAACAGCTAGGAAAAACCATAGGGTGAGGAGGGGGAGGGGGGGCACCATGTATTGAGCACTGTTCAGAAGAGCACCAAGATGGAGGGGGAGGGGAGGGAGGGGGGGGGTGACGTCCAGACCTGTAGAAGCAGTTCGGTACAAATTAATCAGGGGCGGTGGTATGAGGGCTAGGTGACGGATCTTCGCCCTAGGTTGTGGGTAGAGGGGACCTGAAATACGAGAAAGTGAACTGATCGAAGGCGCTGAGGTCCTCTTGGGAGAGTGATGCAGACATAAAAGGTTGCCAGGTTAAGAGAAAGCGGGATTTTTCCGTGGCTCGCTGGAAGTCCGTGGTGGCTCGTTCCTTGTAGAGGAGGAGAAGGAGGTCTCGTGCAACCAGATTGGCGCTGCTAACTTTTAATATAAGGACACTTACCTGTCCAGGGAGCCAGCAATGTCGGCACTTCAGCCGATGTTCAGATCTACTGTCAGGTTAACCTCCCTGGCGGTATGATTCTGTCAGAAAAAACATGCTAAAAGCGGTACCATTATTTGCAAGGAAATTTGGCGTTTTATATTGTAGGTCTGTAATTCTTAGGAATAACTCACTTAAATCTGACCAAACAAGATTCTAATAGGCATCCCAGGTATGACATTTTTTTAAAAACAAAATTATAAATTATAATATAATAAATAATTATAAATAATTATAACAAATAATAATATAATTATAATAAAAATTATTCAATAATGTAATCAAATCAAAATCACTGAAATTTGCTCAGTTGCAGAATTGTTGCTGTCATTATTTTTTTTTTTTTATGACGAATTTCCCCACAAATCACTATCTCACAATTCTGCAAGTGATTATAATTTATTATCGCTGTTTTCTAGCTGCTCTAAAACCATTTTTGACATAAAGGGACACTTTTGGTTGCTATGGACAATCTACAGTTTGCAGGCAGAAAGAAACGTTTTTATTATATAAAATGACATGCATGACACAGGACAGACCACTAGGGACAAGGGGGGTGTGTTTTTTTTACATACAGTACTGTAATCTATAAGATTACAGTATACTGTATGTAAGGTGTTTGTTTACTTTTTTGAATTTGGCGCCGTTCTCCGTCCCCGTGCGTCGTAACGTCGCAGGGAACGGAGATCGGCGTCACACGGAGGCACTGTGTGAATCGAGCGAGGTCCCACTCGCTCACACAGCGCGGTGGCATCGCTGGATCCAGGGACAAGGTAAGTAACTTGTGCCTGTGGATCTAGCGAGGCAAGCCCGAGTCTGACTCGGGGTTTCCGCTCGCAGCAGGAAAATCTCACCCCGAGTCAGACTCGGGAAGACCGCCAGGCAGGTTAAGGAAAACCAGGACAGGGACCTGTCAGAACTTCTGTACAACCAGCCTGCCCGTACATGGATCAAAATTGTCCTGGTCCCTTCTAAATCAGCCGAATTTTGATCCATGTATGGTCACCTTAAAAAAAGAAAATGAATTCGGCCATCACATTTAAGAATTGGTAAGCTGCAATATAATGTTTGCTTTTGGATTTAACCGCTTGCTTACCGGGCACGCAATTTATTATTTATTATTTTTTATTTTTTTTTTTGTTATAAAATTTTGCTAAAAGATAATTTTTCTCCTTCATTGATGTAAACTGTTGAGGCTGCACTGGTGGGCACCGATGGACGGCACTGATAGGTGGCAGTGATGGGCACTGATCAGCACTGGTAGGATACACTCATAGGCAACACTGCTAGGTGGAACTGATTGGCACCACTGGTGGGCAAGGTAGGTGGCACTTGTGGGCATTGATAGGTGGCACTGAGAGATGGCATTGATGGGTGGCACTGAAGAGCACTGATGGGTGGCACTGGTGGGCACTGAGAAGTGGCACTGATAGGTGGCAGTGATAGGCAGTGATTAGCACTGGTAGGATACACTCATAGGCAGCACTGCTAGGTGGCACTGATTGGCACCACTGGTGGGCATGGTAGGTGGCACTGGTGGTCATTCATAGGTGGCACTTGTGGGCACTGGCAGGCGGTAATTGTGGGCACAGATGAGGCAGATGTGCCTCCTTCCTTTTCGGGACCGATGTCCCTTGCACATAAACCATTGACCGGCTTTTTTTCTCCTCACGCTTTCAGCGTGAGGAGAAAAAAAAACGATTACCAAGCTTTTGTTTACATCGCGTGATCAGCTGTCATTGGCTGACAGCTGATCATGTGGTAAGAGGCAGGGACCGGCCCCTTACTCGGATTTGTTATCACCCGAGTCTCAGTGATCACAGTGCGCGCCCTGCAGGGCACGTGTGCGGAGCGAGAAGAGGGGAGGACTTCTATTGACGGTCTCCCGCAAATTGAGGTCCGCTCTGTAGCCGTCATTTGGCTATAGCGTGGATGCAAAGAGGTTAATATCTGTTTATGTATAGAAATGTTGTATATAATGGATATAAAAATGTTATGTTGGAAAACACATGCAATCGCTAGGTTTTTAGAACTCGAAGATAAATTCCTTGTTTTTCGTAGGCCTCACTAATCACCCTAATTTTTCAATTATTGCTTCAAGATGGCCTCAACTAGTGACTAAAATCTTGCAGGACATGCCAAGAGGAAATAAGTGTTTGTTTGGATGGGGGTTGGTTCTGATTTATTGTGTAATACTGTTGTGTATCTGGAAAAGTTCCAGAGTCTCGTACCTCTCTCCCCTACAGAAATGAGAATATCTGTTCTGGTTTGGGAGAGATCGTCATTGGGTTTGTCAGATGCTGATAGTATAATAAGCCAACAGACATATCAGCCTGGATGTCACGTCACTTCCTCAAACTCAACCTATTTAAAAGCGAGCTTGTGATCTTTCCTCTTCCAGATGCCGCTTCCCCTGATTTCTCGGTCATTATCAACTTGTCCCCCCCCGCCAAGGTCCCAGGTGTAATCCTGGACTCCGAGGTAACCTAATCCTATCGCTGTCCAAAATTTGCCACCTCAACCTCCAACATCTCCAAGATACATCCCTTCCTAACCAATGACACCACAAAGCTTCGAAACAAGGTGCAGGGGAGGCAGAGACTGAAATGGGGCACTGTGATGGGGCAGCGAGAGAGGAAAGGGGCATGACTGCAAGGGGCATTGTGATGTGGAGGTAGGGAGGGGGGCTGTGATTGTTAGGGGCACTGTAATATAAAGTGCCACTGTGATATAAAGGGTATTGCACTCATTACCTTGCAGTACCCCCTTTACAGTGCAGTCCCCGTTACATCACAGTGTCTCTATAAGGTGTAATCCACGTTGCATCACAGTATCTATAAGGTGCAGTCCATGTTACATCCGTGTCACTATAAGGTGCAGTCCACGTTACATCCGTGTCACTATAAGGTGCAGTCCACGTTACATCCGTGTCACTATAAGGTGCAGTCCACGTTACATCAGTGTCTCTATAAGGTGCAGTCCACGTTACATCCGTGTCACTATAAGGTGCAGTCCATGTTACATCCGTGTCACTATAAGGTGCAGTCCACGTTACATCCGTGTCACTATAAGGTGCAGTCCACGTTACATCAGTGTCTCTATAAGGTGCAGTCCACGTTACATCAGTGTCTCTATAAGGTGCAGTCCACGTTACATCCGTGTCACTATAAGGTGCAGTCCACGTTACATCAGTGTCTCTATAAGGTGCAGTCCACATTACATCAGTGTCCCTATAAGGTGCAGTCCACGTTACATCATTGTCGCTATAAGGTGCAGTCCACATTACATCAGTGTCTCTATAAGGTGTTGCATCACAGTGTCTCTCTAAGGTGCAGTCCACATTACATCACAGTGTCTCTATAAGGTGCAGTCCACATTACATCACAGTGTCTCTATAAGGTGCAGTCCACGTTACATCACAGTGTCTCTATAAGGTGCAGTCCACGTTACATCAGTGTTTCTATAAGGTGCAGTCCACGTTACATCACAGTGTCTCTATAAGGTGCAGTCCACGTTACATCACAGTGTTTCTATAAGGTGCAGTCCACGTTACATCACAGTGTTTCTATAAGGTGCAGTCCACGTTACATCACAGTGTTTCTATAAGGTGCCGTCTATGTTACATCACGGTGTCTCTATAGGGTGCAGTCCACGTTACATCAGTGTCTCTATAAGGTGCAGTCCACGTTACATCACAGTGTCTCTATAAGGTGCAGTCCACGTTGCATCAGTGTCTCTAAGGTGCAGTCCACGTTACATTATTGTAAAAGGGCACTGCACTGCAAAGGGGCACTGTAATGTGAAGAGGAACTGAGGGCACTGGGGCTGCTTTAAAATGGGGGAACTTTGATGTAAAGGGGAGTTGTGGTGTGAAGGGGGGCTGAGTACAGACTCTGTAAATATCAAGACCACCAAACTTTGCTCCCACGAATCCAGTCCCTGGTGGCAAAAAGGTTGGGCACCACTGCTGTAATGTACTTCCAAGAAATGGGTATTACAGGTAAATCCAGATTTTGCATTGTGGGCTTTCAGTGCTCACATGCCAGTAGGAACACTGTCTGCATTTACTGTGTATATTGGTGTGTTCTCCTTGTGTTTGCTTTGGTTTCCTGCCACAATGCAGTAACTTTTTAGAATTTGGAAATGGCATCCGTCTAAATTGTAATAAATGTGATGATGACATTTTATTCTGAGCTCCTTGGCACAGGAACGTATGTGAATGCTTCCATGTAAAGCTTGTCACAGTATGTTAGGGCTGTGTAAATATGACAAACAAAACCAAAGAAAATTCCCAGCTCAACTCACCAGCCAGCCTGCAACCTACTAAATTCTCTTCTCTAACAGTTGGAATTAAAAACAGGGGTTTACTTTGCACTAGTGCCCCATCCTCTGTGTCAGTGGGAGGAATAGTGCCCCAGCCTTGGTGTCGGTGGGAGAAATAGTGCCCCAGCCTTGGTGTCGGTGGGAGAAATAGTGCCCCAGCCTTGGTGTCGGTGGGAGAAATAGTGCCCCAGCCTTGGTGTCGGTGGGAGGAATGGTGCCCCAGCCTTGGTGTCGGTGGGAGAAATAGTGCCCCAGCCTTGATGTCGGTGGGAGAAATAGTGCCCCAGCCTTGATGTCGGTGGGAGGAATAGTGCCCCAGCCTTGGTGTCGGTGGGAGGTATAGTGCCCCAGCCTTGGTGTCGGTGGGAGGAATAGTGCCCCAGCCTTGGTGTCGGTGGGAGGTATTGTGCCCCATCCTCTGTCAGCGGGAGGTATAGTGCCCCATCCTCTGTGTCAGCGGGAGAAATAGTACCCCATCCTTGGTGTCAGTGGGAGGAGTAGTGCCCCATCCTTGGTGTCGGTGGGAGGTATAGTGCCCCATCCTCTGTGTCAGCGGGAGAAATAGTACCCCATCCTTGGTGTCAGTGGGAGGAGTAGTGCCCCATCCTTGGTGTCAGCGGGAGGAATAGTGCCCCATCCTTGGTGTCAGCGGGAGGAATAGTGCCCCATCCTTGGTGTCAGCGGGAGGAATAGTGCCCCATCCTCTGTCAGCGGGAGGAATAATGCCTCAGCCTTGGTGTTAGCGGGAGGAATAGTCTTCTATCATTTATAGCGATAGGAGGAATTATGTCCCATTGTTCGCGTCATTGGAAGGAATGGTGCCTCATCATTGGTGTGAGGACAGCGCCTTGTATCAATGAGAGGATTGGCGCCTCAATGGCCAATAAAAGCACGTGAAGAGCCGCAGGTTGGAGGCCACTGATCTGAACTAGAATTCTATACAGTTTTATTTCATAAACGTATGTGTTGTACATGTCTTTACTGAGCAACAGTTTCACAGGATCATCCATGGGAAAGCTTTGTGAACCCTTTTATTTTGTAGCTAGTGGAACTTCTCTTAATGAGAAAAATCAACACCAAGTCCTGTTAGTAGCGGGTTCGATCTGTACAGTATGGTTATTCTGGAGTATTGGAGACGGTTTTATCTGTACTGTATGTATTTTCAGGATACCGTGATTGAACAGCATGCTTTACATTACAGCACAGCTTTTCAATAAGCCTAAGGTCAAGATTGTGACTCAGCCCTTCCAAAATATTAAATTGCTTTTGTATGCGTGATTCAGTTGTTCTCGTGTTTTTGATCCACTGTCATGTTCCCAAATGCTGGGAAATACGTCCCGTGAAATTTACGCAACAGAATTGTCAAATATAATTTAGAATTCCTTGTTCTGTCAGTAACTGTTTGCCATCAAGGACCTTCAGTAGCCCTCCATTGTGCTGCATAGTTAGTATGAGGTTTTCTCCAGATGTATTAATGTTTGCAATACTGAACTCTACGAGTAGCTTGGATTGGTTCCATTTGATTAACCCCTTTGTGCCTAATGCACATGTTCGGAATTTCCGACAACAAATGTTCAATGTGTGCTTGTTGTAGGAACATCCGACCCTGTGTAGGCTCCATCGGACATTTAGATGCGCTAATATTAACTTAAAAGGTGATAAAACGTACAAAGAAAAACTAATCAGGGAGAGTACTCCATAAACTGTGAATTACTAATATGTCCTTAATTAGTGCACAGTGATTAGCAGGATTCCATGCAGGGAAAAAATCACTCTCTTCAATCTGAATGCTAATCCAGCCCTCCACCGCTGTGATCAGATGATACAGGCACTCACAGACAGGGATTGCATGAAAGAAAAGAGAAAAAATCTCATTGCGCAATATTCGATGACAGATCAAAAAATGTAATCAGAGCATTGACATATGCACTCACGAATCCCGGCTTTCAGTAAAGCATGAAAACGCCACTCAGTATGTTGTTTCCTCAGCTCGATCCGATGCACTCGGATTCGATCGCAGGCTCCTCCCTACGCGTTACGTCACAGGCACGCGACTTACTCATGGGTTCATACGTTATGAGAATGGCTTGGGGTTTAGATAGCCTTCTCATTGACAGCGTTTACATTAGTGTGAGCAACCAAAGGGAAAGACAAACATCATTGCGGCAAAACTTTACTCACATAGCTGAATTCTAGTGAGATCAAATGTCGATGCATAGACACACATAATTTTAATAAACAAATTTAAAAAAATGTAATTGATATAAAACTTTAAAAACATTCTATGTAGTTTGCTATGTGAATGGTGCATTTGCATTTGCATTTGCATATGCAATCTACTGCCCTCTTGTGGCCAGATATACAACAAGCATAGAATAAGTAGATGAACATTTAAAAATACAATTAAATAGATGCATCAACACTATTCAATATTATCAATAAAACATATAAAACCATCAAAAATATGTAATAAAAATTGTACTAAAGAGTTAAAAGATTATTACTATAATAACAGTAATAAAAACCATCATAATGAATAAAAATCAATATATATTAATAAAATTAATTATTAATACAAAACCAAGAGTATGTTTACGAATTGGAAATGAAGCAATTTAAATCAAATTCGATATTAAGGCCATTGGGAGATAGAGTCTGCATCTCATGTATCCAGCGAGACTCGGTTTTACTTAATTCCCTTACTTTATGACTGCCCCTCCAGTGTGGAGTGTATTTGGCAATGGCCCAAAATTTCATTTCCTTGGGATTGTTGTGGTGGCATAGATCAAAGTGCCGAGACACATTGTGTTTGGGGAAGGCTTTTTGGATATTTTGGACATGTTCTCTGATGCGCTTCCACATTGGGCGCTTCGTGCGTCCAACATATTGGAGTGAGCAAGAGCACTCCAATACATATACTACCCCTTCAGTCCTACACGTGATCAGATCCTTTATGTTGTATTCCTTCTGAGTCACTGTAGATTTGAATTTAGAACATTTTTGTCCATTGAAATTGGTTTGCCTACACGCAAAACATCGTTTACATGGAAAAAAAACCTTTTCCTTGGTAAAAAGTGAGTAAATTGTTTCTCACTGGTGGGTCAGGAATATTTTTTGCCACCAAATCCCTTAAAGTTGGTGCTCTTCTGTACACCACCCGTGGGTAACTCGGTAAAATTCCCTGTAGCTGTCTGTCTGCTTTCAAAATTGGCCAGTGTTTCTTTATAATAGCTTCAAGTTGCTTGTGTTGGGTGTTATAATTTAGAATTATGGGTAATTCAGTTTCCAGCCTTTTTGTCTTGATTTTGTCTTGTGTTAGAGAGGTACGTGGAGTTTCATACACCTTTTGTATTTGTTCCATTATAAAGTCCTTGTTATACCCTTTATCAATAAATTTTTTCCCGATCGTTTTAGCTTGATCCAAAAATACCTCAGGGTCTGAGCAATTCCTGCGAATCCTTAGCATTTGACCCTTTGGTATATTGATTAGCCACGGGTCATGGTGGCAGCTATCCACAGGGATATAGCTGTTCCTCTGGACCGGCTTAAAGTGTGTTCTAGTTTTTAGTTGTTGATTGTCTATAGTAATCTCTAAATCAAGGAACTGAATAGTAGTGTTGCTCAAAGTGTAGGTGAGTTTTATGTTCTTCTGGTTATCATTTAATTTCTCAAAAAACTGAGTTAGGGTATTCTCATCCCCCTTCCAAATGATGATACAGTCGTCTATAAATCTTCTGTAGAGTATGAGCTGCTCCGGCATACCTTCATATATGGACGACTCCTCCCACTCAGACATGTACACGTTGGCTACACTCGGTGCATATTTAGCACCCATTCCTATACCATTCAGTTGCCGGTAATACTCTGATTTATGCCAGAAGTAGTTGTGCTGTAGCCCATATGCAAGACATCTCAAAATAAACCTTTTTTGTTTCGATATGAGATGACCAAAACTGTTCAATGCCCATTTTGTGGCCCCAATGGCTTCTTCATGGTTTATCACAGTATACAATGAGGCCACATCAGCTGTGGCCAACAAGTAACCACAATTAGGTTCCAGTACTGTGCTCTCAAGGATCTGTATTAAATGCTTTGTGTCCCTGAGGTAAGCCCTAGTTTGGGGCACTAACGGCTGAATAAATCTATCCACATACTCCCCTAGGCGTGAGTTGATGGATTGAATCCCATTGATAATGGGACGTCCAGGGGGTTTCTCAGGATCCTTGTGGACTTTGGGAACAGTATATATAATGGGTACTCGGCACACCTCAGGTATTAGGTATTTAGCTTCTCTTTTGTTCAGCACTCCTTTTTCTTTTCCTCTATAGATCAAGTCAACTAGCTCCTCCTTGTATTCTTCTGTCGGATTGGAGCGTAATTTGATATAGGTATTGGTGTCCTCGAGTTGCTTGGCCAATTCTTCATAGTAATAGTCTTTGGCGAGGACCACAATGGCTCCACCCTTATCGGCTGGTCTTATTATAACCTCTTTGTTTTCTTCCAACATCTTAATACCCTTATGTATGGCCATGGGGTTCGGTAACTTCTTCACTTTAAGTTGGTCCAAATCTTTCAGTACCATCTTTGAAAAGACCTCAATATGTTGATTATTTACAACTTGCGGGTTGAACAGTGATTTGTTTCTCAACTGACTATGTTCAACCCTTCCTGGCATATTAGGTACAGCCTGATACGTTATTGGCTGTGTTAGCATGTATTTCTTGATGTTTAGTTTGCGTGTAAACTTTTTGATGTCTACATAAGTATCAAATTTGCTCAAATTCCGCTTAGGGGCAAACTTGAGACCCTTATCAAGTGTTATCAATTCTGTTGGGCTTAGGTCTATCCCACTTAGATTGATAATGCCTTCTCCTATTCTAGTTTTCTTCTTTTTGTGTCCCCCTCTGCATCCCCTCTTCGATTTGGGCTTCGGCACTCCCTTTGACGCGTGGGTGAGGACCTCTCCTCCCGGCGATACTCTAAAAAAGATGAGGAACGAGGATCCACATCCTCTCTATAACTAGATAGAGGCTCATATTGGTTGTGAGTCGGTACTGGACTTCTTCTCACATCATATTGGTGATGTTCATAATTTGGTGGTCCCCTTTGATAGTAGGCATGCGGCTGTCCCCCTGTATGATGGTATTGTGGGGGTGCATGATAATCTCTTGGATCTCTTCTATCCTGATTGTGATAGTAAGGATCATGGTGGTATCCTTGTGTGTTCCCACCCTGAGATTCCTGTTGATTTTTAGGGGGGTTAGATGGTTTTTGGTTCCCCTTATTCTTCCAATTAGGCTTTCTTGGAGATTTTGATCGGGGTTTACCATTGTTTTTATTTTTCCACCATTGTTTTGGTGTTCTTGGTTCATTATGTTCATCTCTTGGTGGTCTTGGTGGGTTAATGTGGTGATCCCTTGGATGTCTACTATGGTCATCCTCATACGATCTCCCAGGTTCAGGTGTTCTATATCTCAAATCCCTCTCAGGTGAGATAATCCGTACTTCCCTATCAGGTGAAGAGGATACTGAACCATCCCCACCTTGTTTTAAATTAAATTGCCATTTAAATGTTTGATGTAGACGATAGTCATTAGTATCTCTAAGGTATTTCCTCCTTTTTCGTTGCTTTATTTCAAGGTCTTTTTGTTCCAAGACCTTATTAAGTTGGCTCGTAAGTGTTGCAAAGGATGGAGTGTCTTTATGACTCTCCAAAGAAGTTTTGCACTCTGCTATTAATTTGTTCATATTAGCAATTTTCCGTTGTTTCCTTTTAATGAGGAATTGCAAAGCTTCCAGCCCTTTTTCATTGAAGAATTTATACCATTCCTCAATGGAATCATTATCCATTAACCCATCATTAATAGGAATATCCCATCTCAGTCTTCTTGGGACTATTCCTTCTTTAATATATTGCTCATGTGTTGTGAGATCCCACCAAGCACTAACTTTCTTCTCCATCAGGTGCCCGAATTTCCTAAAATTAGTATCCAGGTCACCCGTTTGAGAGATAGTTTTGGTGGTAAAAACTTCTTTCAGATCAATAGTACGATTTTCCATGAAATTAAAAATATCCATAATTGCTGCTAATAGTGATTGTAGGTGAAATAAACAAGTAATGTGAAAAATATACTACAGCGCTAATTAAATAATCAATTCCACGTGCACCTAAATAAAAAAACAAATAATATAGCTGCTATCTTGAGTGATACCAAATCCAAACAGTGAAACATATAAAATATAGATGCGCTAATATTAACTTAAAAGGTGATAAAACGTACAAAGAAAAACTAATCAGGGAGAATACTCCATAAACTGTGAATTACTAATATGTCCTTAATTAGTGCACAGTGATTAGCAGGATTCCATGCAGGGAAAAAATCACTCTCTTCAATCTGAATGCTAATCCAGCCCTCCACCGCTGTGATCAGATGATACAGGCACTCACAGACAGGGATTGCATGAAAGAAAAGAGAAAAAATCTCATTGCGCAATATTCGATGACAGATCAAAAAATGTAATCAGAGCATTGACATATGCACTCACGAATCCCGGCTTTCAGTAAAGCATGAAAACGCCACTCAGTATGTTGTTTCCTCAGCTCGATCCGATGCACTCGGATTCGATCGCAGGCTCCTCCCTACGCGTTACGTCACAGGCACGCGACTTACTCATGGGTTCATACGTTATGAGAATGGCTTGGGGTTTAGATAGCCTTCTCATTGACAGCGTTTACATTAGTGTGAGCAACCAAAGGGAAAGACAAACATCATTGCGGCAAAACTTTACTCACATAGCTGAATTCTAGTGAGATCAAATGTCGATGCATAGACACACATAATTTTAATAAACAAATTTAAAAAAATGTAATTGATATAAAACTTTAAAAACATTCTATGTAGTTTGCTATGTGAATGGTGCATTTGCATTTGCATTTGCATATGCAATCTACTGCCCTCTTGTGGCCAGATATACAACAAGCATAGAATAAGTAGATGAAACATTTAAAAATACAATTAAATAGATGCATCAACACTATTCAATATTATCAATAAAACATATAAAACCATCAAAAATATGTAATAAAAATTGTACTAAAGAGTTAAAAGATTATTACTATAATAACAGTAATAAAAACCATCATAATGAATAAAAATCAATATATATTAATAAAATTAATTATTAATACAAAACCAAGAGTATGTTTACGAATTGGAAATGAAGCAATTTAAATCAAATTCGATATTAAGGCCATTGGGAGATAGAGTCTGCATCTCATGTATCCAGCGAGACTCAGTTTTACTTAATTCCCTTACTTTATGACTGCCCCTCCAGTGTGGAGTGTATTTGGCAATGGCCCAAAATTTCATTTCCTTGGGATTGTTGTGGTGGCATAGATCAAAGTGCCGAGACACATTGTGTTTGGGGAAGGCTTTTTGGATATTTTGGACATGTTCTCTGATGCGCTTCCACATTGGGCGCTTCGTGCGTCCAACATATTGGAGTGAGCAAGAGCACTCCAATACATATACTACCCCTTCAGTCCTACACGTGATCAGGAAAAAATTTATTGATAAAGGGTATAACAAGGACTTTATAATGGAACAAATACAAAAGGTGTATGAAACTCCACGTACCTCTCTAACACAAGACAAAATCAAGACAAAAAGGCTGGAAACTGAATTACCCATAATTCTAAATTATAACACCCAACACAAGCAACTTGAAGCTATTATAAAGAAACACTGGCCAATTTTGAAAGCAGACAGACAGCTACAGGGAATTTTACCGAGTTACCCACGGGTGGTGTACAGAAGAGCACCAACTTTAAGGGATTTGGTGGCAAAAAATATTCCTGACCCACCAGTGAGAAACAATTTACTCACTTTTACCAAGGAAAAGGTTTTTTTCCATGTAAACGATGTTTTTGCGTGTAGGCAAACCAATTTCAATGGACAAAAATGTTCTAAATTCAAATCTACAGTGACTCAGAAGGAATACAACATAAAGGATCTGATCACGTGTAGGACTGAAGGGGTAGTATATGTATTGGAGTGCTCTTGCTCACTCCAATATGTTGGACGCACGAAGCGCCCAATGTGGAAGCGCATCAGAGAACATGTCCAAAATATCCAAAAAGCCTTCCCCAAACACAATGTGTCTCGGCACTTTGATCTATGCCACCACAACAATCCAAGGAAATGAAATTTTGGGCCATTGCCAAATACACTCCACACTGGAGGGGCAGTCATAAAGTAAGGGAATTAAGTAAAACTGAGTCTCGCTGGATACATGAGATGCAGACTCTATCTCCCAATGGCCTTAATATCGAATTTGATTTAAATTGCTTCATTTCCAATTCGTAAACATACTCTTGGTTTTGTATTAATAATTAATTTTATTAATATATATTGATTTTTATTCATTATGATGGTTTTTATTACTGTTATTATAGTAATAATCTTTTAACTCTTTAGTACAATTTTTATTACATATTTTTGATGGTTTTATATGTTTTATTGATAATATTGAATAGTGTTGATGCATCTATTTAATTGTATTTTTAAATGTTCATCTACTTATTCTATGCTTGTTGTATATCTGGCCACAAGAGGGCAGTAGATTGCATATGCAAATGCAAATGCAAATGCACCATTCACATAGCAAACTACATAGAATGTTTTTAAAGTTTTATATCAATTACATTTTTTTAAATTTGTTTATTAAAATTATGTGTGTCTATGCATCGACATTTGATCTCACTAGAATTCAGCTATGTGAGTAAAGTTTTGCCGCAATGATGTTTGTCTTTCCCTTTGGTTGCTCACACTAATGTAAACGCTGTCAATGAGAAGGCTATCTAAACCCCAAGCCATTCTCATAACGTATGAACCCATGAGTAAGTCGCGTGCCTGTGACGTAACGCGTAGGGAGGAGCCTGCGATCGAATCCTAGTGCATCGGATCGAGCTGAGGAAACAACATACTGAGTGGCGTTTTCATGCTTTACTGAAAGCCGGGATTCGTGAGTGCATATGTCAATGCTCTGATTACATTTTTTGATCTGTCATCGAATATTGCGCAATGAGATTTTTTCTCTTTTCTTTCATGCAATCCCTGTCTGTGAGTGCCTGTATCATCTGATCACAGCGGTGGAGGGCTGGATTAGCATTCAGATTGAAGAGTGATTTTTTCCCTGCATGGAATCCTGCTAATCACTGTGCACTAATTAAGGACATATTAGTAATTCACAGTTTATGGAGTACTCTCCCTGATTAGTTTTTCTTTGTACGTTTTATCACCTTTTAAGTTAATATTAGCGCATCTATATTTTATATGTTTCACTGTTTGGATTTGGTATCACTCAAGATAGCAGCTATATTATTTGTTTTTTTATTTAGGTGCACGTGGAATTGATTATTTAATTAGCGCTGTAGTATATTTTTCACATTCCATCGGACATTTGCTGTCGGAATTTACGACAACAAATATTTGAAAGCTGGTTCTCAAATTTTCCGACAACAAAAGTTTTTGGTCGGAAATTCCAACGGTGTACACACAATTCAATACACAAAAATTATACGCATGCTCGGAATCATTGAACTTAATTTTTCTCGGCTCGTCGTAGTGTTGTACGTCAACGCGCTCTTGACGTTGGCAATCTCTGACAACATTTGTGTGACCGTGTTATAAATTGATTTGCGTTTTAATGGGTGAAATACCGTATTTATCGGCGTATACTGCGCACTTTTTTGCCCTGAAAATCACGCCGATACCCGCTTTCCCGTGCCAAGTTTTGAATACTGCGCCGACATATACCGAGCGCAGTACACTCGGGTATAGTCGGGCAGTCTCGGCTTCTTCGGCACTCACGTCCTGGACATACAGGATGTCAGCGCGGGTAGCCGAGCATTGCCGACAATACACGAGTGTACTGCGCTCTGTATATGTCGGCGCAGTATTCAAACTCGGCGGGGTAAACGAGCGGGGAGTACGCGAGGACGCCGCAGAAGGACACCGGACCCGACAAAGAGGACACCCGAAGCCGCAGAAGGACGCCGGACCCGACGAAGAGGACACCCGAAGCCGCAGAAGGACGCCGGACCCGACGAAGAGGACACCCGAAGCCGCAGACGAGGCCGCCGATGGACGCCGTGCAAGACACCAAAACTGTAAGTACAAAAAAAACATTTTTTTCACAGGATTGGGGGCCACTTTAGGGGTGCGCGGTATATGCGGGAATGCGTTATACCGCGATAAATACGGTAAGTATTTGACCCCTTTGCAAAACATGACTTAGTACATGTTGAGGGCATGTGGCCTGGTACAGTTCAGGGGTGGGTGCGCTTGCTCATCCCCACCCACTTTCCTGACTTGCAGGGCTGTGTGCTCGGATAAGGGTCTGGTATGGATTTGGGGGGGGACCCCCACACCATTTGTTTGGCGTGGGCGTTATCCCCCAAATCCAAATCCGATCGAAGGCGTGGAGTTTCCCCTAAAGATTCATACCAGACACAGTGCCTGGTATTGTCGGGGATTAAAGTCGGATCCCTGTTCACTAAATTCGGACGCATGTCAGACTTCAAGTCGCAGGGCAAAGTCGGATCCAAAGTGGTATGTTATGTCGCAGATCGCCGCCATTACTAGTAAAATATTTTTTTTTTTTTAAACTTCTAGTAAAAAAAATTTATGGAATAAAAAAAAAAAAAAATTTAAAAAAAGTCAATAAATGTAAAAAAAAAATTGTCGTCCTTTTTTTTTATTTATAGCGCAAAAAAAAAAACTTGAAGTGTATAAACAGGACTATCTTTACCTTATTGATTTAGAAGATCAGATCACATTATATTCTGAAAATACTTAGAGGTTCATAAACTGTCTGACAGCTATACTATGGACAGGTGTAGGGATACATTTGAGACACTATTGTAGGGCCTTTTAAATTAATAGGCTATTATCCCATTGGGCTTCCTTAATTTTTTGGCCTCTTGGATAACTCATGGATTTTAGTAGCACAATGTTGCCACCTAGGTTCTCCTTCACTAAACTTAAATTTGCTTGTTAACCACTTCAGCCCCGGACCATATTGCTGGTCAATGACCGGGCCACTTTTTGCGATTCGGCACTGCGTCGCTTTAACTGACAATTGCACGGTCGTGCGACGTGGCTCCCAAACAAAATTGGCATCCTTTTTTTTTTTTTTCCACAAATAGAGCTTTTATTTGGTGGTATTTGATCACCTCTGCGGTTTTTATTTTTTACGCTATAAACAAAAATATTTGTCAAGTCCCAGTAGAATTTAGGCCATCTTGGATGCCAAAGGTGGTCCAACACCATGTTGGATAACAATTTAGTTCTTTTACTGGTTGGGTGGCAGTAAAACTGAAGCTCAAGCATGGGGTTTTACCCCGTTTTAGCCACTAGTATGAATGAGCCCTTAGAACATCCGAATATGTTAATACTAGGGTTGTCCCGATACTAGTTTCGGTATCGGGACCGATACTGAGCATTTGCGCGAATACTTGTACTCGCGCAAATGCTCCCGATGCGTCACCGATACTTTTTTTTTCACCCTCTGAGAGGAGACTGAGAGCGGGCGGAGACCGGTCAGAGAGGAGGCGGAGAGCAGAGCAGTCCTTGGGTATGTAAAACATGCCACTGGAGGAGAGGAGAGCCGCTGCCGCCGTCTAGTTGATCGGCGCTCGGGGAACATAACAGCTTTCATTTGAATAGCTGTGTGTTCCCCGTCGCGTGTTGTCATATATAGCCCCTCCCCCTTTTCCGGGCACTTTGATAGACAGATCACCCATCCCAGGATTGGACGAGTGATCTGTCTAGCAAAGTGCCCGGACAAGGGGAGGGGCTATATATGACAACACGCGACGGGGAACACACAGCTATTCAAATGAAAGCTGTTATGTTCCCTGAGCGCCGATCAACTAGACTGGGGGGCTTTCTCTTTGTCACTGGAGACCTACACAAAGCTTAATTGGGAGACACGGCTGCATTTGGGGGAGACACGGCTGCATTTGGGGGAGACACGGCTGCATTGGGGGAGACACGGCTGCATTTGGGGGGCCACATGGACACATTTTAAAAAAAAAGTATCAGTAATCGGTATCGGCGAGTACATGAAAAAAAGTATTGGCACTTGTACTCGGTCCTAAAAGTGGTATCGGGACATCCCTAGTTAATACCTACATAAAAATGTGCAGATGGTCTTCTTAATTGTGAGGCCACACCCCTTTGCTGTTTAATTTTCCTTCTTGTGTCAGTTTCTCTTTTTTAGAAATAACACAATGCAGCTAAAAATAGCAGCTTCCTCCACTTGTGCTTCAAATTAGTATTTTTATGTTTTTATTTTAAGTACTTGGTGTAGCACAACAATCGGTTTATTTTTCTTCTTGTATGAAACTATATTATTATTATACAGGATTTATATAGCGCCAACAGTTTGCGCAGCGCTTTACATCATATCATCATATATGTCCAAACCAAAATTACAATTTGAGTCCAAGGTTGATAATTTAAACATTTGACCACTTCAGGCAATATTAGTAAATAAGTGCCAAAAGCATGCGAGATATGTCTTTCCACGTGGCCATTCAGGGGTGCAATGGGCATACCCCAAGCCAAACTATTTCATAGCTAAGGTTCACATCCCTCCAACCACTCCCCCTTTAGCTGCAGAGGCAGCAGCCATGGATGTACACATGCAGCAATGATTTGCTTGGCAGCCATGGCAGGAATAAGGGAATTGTACCCGCTGCTTTTTGCGGGTGCGACCTCCAGTCAAACTCAACTTATTCAAGTGCATGCAGTGTTCTCTTTATCGTAACGTGAGTTCTTTATGGTAATAGACCACCTTAGGACAAGCTGTGCAGCTTTCATATTTAGTTTTTAGGAAAATGTTTAATCCTCCTATCATCGCATTTATTCTAGTGAGACATGGGAAAGTGATTGTAATGGCTAAATAAAAAAAAGTTTTATATTTACCTGCTCTGTGCAATGGATTTGCCCAAAGCAAACCCGACCCTCCTCTTCTCAGGTCCCTGCTGGTACTCCCGACTCTTCCTCTTTTCTCTCTGCCATCATAAGAAACTGCTTCCTATTGTGGCACATCCATGGGCTTGGTCTCAAGCCACACTGCCTGTGTTTATGGACACAGACAGCAAGGCTTGGCCCTGCTCCCTCCTCACAGGCTGTGATTGGCAGGTGCCAATGGCTTCCCCTGCTGTCATAGAGCCAGTGGGGAGAGACAGAGAAGGATGAAAAGCAGTGAAAAAATAGCGCAACCCCCAAATTTATATGAATATATGGTGATTAAAAAAAAAAAACACACACAAAGGTGAACAGAAGTTTGAAAAAAAACTAAAAAATAAATTCTACAATAGAATTGCTAATATCCATCAAGAGATTATAGCAATCTCAAGTAATGATAGCGGGAGAGAGAGAGACAGCAGCTGTGCTGCTCTTGGGTATAGTGCTGGATCGAGATTTGGCTCCCATAAGTATAAGAGGGGTCTGGGGAGGGGTGTAAAATAGGGTTGCAATAATACCAAGCATTTGCCCTCTATAGCCTTTCAATAAAGCAACTGACAGCCGCTTCTCATCTCCCTCCCGCGGCTGTCAGCTGCTTTGCTGAAAGTCTATACAGGGGCTTGTAACTGCCCCCACCGCCACACTGATCACCCCCAAGTGTCCCCTGTGTGCTCCTCCGGCTCCCTGGGTCTTCTGGCTTCCGGTGTCCTCCTCCCTCTCTCCAGTGTCGTCTTTTTTCTCTCTCTCTGGGTCCTTCCGGTTCCCCCGATCTGTCAAGATGGAGAGCGGAGGAAGGAGACGGTAAATATGTCATTTACCGGCTCGCTCCTTTTCTGAATGTACAGAGTCCATGATCACTGAGCATAGTAAAACTGTGTTTACGACGTCTCGGCTTATGAATGAACAGGAGCCTCTGTCTCCTGTTAATTCATCTTCAGTGCAGCTGAGGCTGCAGAGAAAAGGACTGGTAGTAGTAGTAATGTTCAAGTCTTGCCACAGATTCTCAATTGGATTTAGGTCTGGGCTTTGACTGGGACATTCTAACACATGAATATGCTTTGATCTAATCCATTGTAGCTCTGACTGTATGTTTAGGGTCATTGTCCTACTGGAAGGTGAACCTCCGCCCCAGTCTCAAGTCTTCTGTAGACTCCAACAGGTTTTCTTCTAAGATTACCCTGTATTTGGCTCCATCCATATTCTCATCTACTCTGACCAGCTTTCTTGTCCTTGCTGAAGAAAAGCATCCCCACAACATGATGCTGTCACCACTATGTTTCACGGTGGGGATGGTGTGCTCAGGCTAATGTTCAGTGTTGGTTTTCCGCCACACAAAGCGTTTTGCTTTTAGGCCAAAAAGTTACATTTTGGTCTCATCTGACCAGAGCACCTTCTTCCACATGTTTGCTGTGTCCCCCACATGGTTTCTCACAGACTGCAAACTGAACTTCTTATGACTTTCTTTCAACAATGTCTTTCTTCTTACCACTCTTCCATAAAGGGCAGATTTGTGGATTGCACGACTAATAGTTGTTCTGTGGACAGATTCTCCCACCTGAGCTGTGGATCTCTGCAGCTCCTCCAGAGTTACCATGGGTAACCTCTTGGCTGCTTCTCTGATGCTCTCCTTGCCCGGCCTGGTCAGTTTAGGTGGACGGTCATGTCTTGGTAGGTTTGCAGTTGTGCCATACTTTTTTCATTTTCGGATGATGGATTGAACAGAGCTCCGTGAGATGTTTAAAACTTGAGTTATTTTTTTTTAACCTAACCCTGCTTTAAACATCTCCACAACTTTATCCCTGACTTGTCTGGTGTGTTCCTTGGACTCCATGATGTATTTTCACTTAGGTTCTCTAACAAACATCTGAGGGCTTCACAGAACAGCTGTAATTATGCTGAGATGAACTTGCACACAGATGGACGTTATTTAATAATTTGGTGGCTTCTAAGAGCCGGTTCACACTGGGGCGACTTGGGATCCGGCTTGAAGTTGCCTCAAGTCGTCCCAAGTCGCGCTGTCGAGAAAAACAGTGCAAGTGAATGGGAGCGGTGTTAATACACACGACTCGAGTCGCTCCGACTTCAAAAGAAGTTCCTGTACTACTTCAATCCGACTTGTAGGCGATTTGTACCCATTGATTTCAATGGAAGTCGCCTCCAAGTCTGATCCAAGTCTGATCACTGTCTTAACTGAAGCGACTTTCCAGGAAGATAACATACATTTCTCAGGCAAACACCTCCCCCTCCCTCCCCTAGAGCTGATTGTTGTTTGATTGGCCACTGGAAAGTCTCCTGTCCTGGAGACGACTTCAAGTCATGTTGTAAATCGCCCCAGATCGCCCTGTGGTTCAGGCTCAAGTCGTGTCGGAGTCGCCTCTGAAAGTCGCTCTGGAAGTCGTGTCGCCCTAGTGTGAACCGACTCTAAAGGCAATTGGTTCCACTAGATCTTAGTTAGGGTCCTTTCACACGAGCGGACCGTTCGTCCGTTCATTAAAAGTCCATTAACGGACTTGTAATGAATCCCTATGGGATCGCGTCCATTAGCGGATGGAGCATCCGCTAGCGTCCGCGTCCGTCGGGATCCACTTTTGCGAACGGAAGAAACCCTATTTTTCTTCCGTTCGGCGAAACGGATCGGATGCAGACGGACAGACGGTCCGTCTGCATCCGATCCCCCATAGGGGAGAGCGGAGCAGAGACAGGGCGGTCTCTGCACTGTGTGCGGGGACCGCCCTATGCACCGACAGCTCAGCGGGGATCCCCGCTGAGCTTTGGCGGACACACGGAGCGGACACAGAAACGGTCCGCTCCGTGTGAAAGGACCCTTAGGGATATCAGAGTAAACAAATGCACGTCACACTTTTCACATAATTTGTAAACAAATTTTGAAAAACATTTATCATTTTTCTTCACAATTGTGTGCCACTTTTGTATTGGTCTATTTCATAAAATCCCAATAGAATATGTTTAAGTTTTTGGTTGTAACATGACAAAATGTGGAACATGTCAAGGGGTATCAATACCTTTTCAAGGTCAGTCTTAGCCCCCTCCCCCCACATTGGTGGTCATGGGAGGGTTTAGAATTCAATGCTACTTATCACCAATGTGGGGGAGGGGGGTAATAATACTGACACCTGTGTTGGGGAATAATAATGCGTCCACTGATACCCATGTTGGAGGTTGTTAATGCGTCTTTTGATGCCTGTTTTGGGGGTTATTAATGCGTCCACTGATAAATGTCTTATCAATTGTTTTTCACAATGAAAAGTAATTTTGTAATGAAAGAGCTGCTCAGCTATTATATTCTCCACAATGGAGTTTTGCCTCTTTGGCCGGGACTACCTTCATCTAAGTGTGTGAAGGTTCCAGGTTAAAGGTGATAGCAGGTATAGTTATTGATCAAAAGAGAGGAGATTGTAAAGGAAATTTTGTAAGTTCTGTATATAATTATATTCTGTATGTATTGCACACTGCCCTCACTGTGCACACGGCACTAATATTTATTTCATTCTTTTGAGTGCTGATTAGAATTAGCCTGCCTATGTTACACCCCTTGTTACTATAAAAATACAATTGAAATATTAATGTGATACCTATGTAATCATGTGTATAAAAACCTTAAATTGCATCATAATAAAGTAGAACAGTTATGTGGAAAGATGTGGAGTGTATCTTTTGTGTCTGTTCCCTACTTCTGTAGTTATTTGGAACCACTAATCAATATGAGAATCAGATTATGGCGGTTATTAATGTATCTTCTGATACCCATGTTGGGGATTATTAATGCGTCCATTGATTCCCATGTTGGGGGTTATTAATGTGTATTCTGATACCCATGTTGGGGTATTTAGTGCGTCCACTGATACCTGTGTTGGGGGGTTGGAATGTGTCTTCTGATACCCGTGTTGGGGATTATTAATGCTTCCATTGATTCTGTGTTGGGGGGTTGGTAATGTGTCTTCTGATACCTGTGTTGGGGGTTATTAATGTGTCTCTGGTACCCCATGTTGGGGTTATTAATGTGTCTTCTGGTACCCATGTTGGGGGTATTTAGTGCGTCCACTGATACCTGTGTTGGGGGGTTGGTAATGTGTCTTCTGATTCCCGTGTTGGGGGTTATTAATGTGTCTTCTGATACCCATGTTGGGGGTTATTAATGCGTTCACGGATACCCGTGTTGGGGGTTCTTAATGTGTCTTCTGATAACCGTGTTAGAGGTTATTAATGTGTCTTCTGATAACCGTGTTAGAGGTTATTAATGTGTCTTCTGATACCCATGTTGAGGGTTATTAATGCTTCCACTGATACCCATGTTGGGGGTTATTAATGCGTCCACTGATACCCATGTTGGGGGTTATTAATGCGTCCACTGATACCCATGTTGGGGGCTATTAATGTTTCCACTGATACCCATGTTGGGGGTTATTAATGCTTCCACTGATACCCATGTTGGGGGTTATTAATGCTTCCACTGATACCCATGTTGGGGGGCTATTAATGCTTCCACTGATACCCATGTTGGGCTGTTATTAATGCTTCCACTGATACCCATGTTGGGGGCTATTAATGCTTCCACTGATACCCATGTTGGGGGCTATTAATGCTTCCACTGATACCCATGTTGGGGGCTATTAATGCTTCCACTGATACCCATGTTGGGGGCTATTAATGCTTCCACTGATACCCATGTTGGGGGCTATTAATGCTTTCACTGATACCCATGTTGGGGGTTATTAATGCTTCCACTGATACCCATGTTGGGGGTTATTAATGCTTCCACTGATACCCATGTTGGGGGCTATTAATGCTTCCACTGATACCCATGTTGGGCTGTTATTAATGCTTCCACTGATACCCATGTTGGGGGTTATTAATGCTTCCACTGATACCCATGTTGGGGGCTATTAATGCTTCCACTGATACCCATGTTGGGCTGTTATTAATGCTTCCACTGATACCCATGTTGGGGGGCTATTAATGTTTCCACTGATACCCATGTTGGGGGTAATTAATGCTTCCACTGATACCCATGTTGGGGGTTATTAATGCTTCCACTGATACCCATGTTGGGGGCTATTAATGCTTCCACTGATACCCATGTTGGGCTGTTATTAATGCTTCCACTGATACCCATGTTGGGGGCTATTAATGCTTCCACTGATACCCATGTTGGGGGCTATTAATGCTTCCACTGATACCCATGTTGGGGGGCTATTAATGCTTCCACTGATACCCATGTTGGGGGCTATTAATGCTTCCACTGATACCCATGTTGGGGGCTATTAATGCTTTCACTGATACCCATTTTGGGGGCTATTAATGCTTCCACTGATACCCATGTTGGGGGCTATTAATGCTTCCACTGATACCCATGTTGGGGGCTATTAATGCTTCCACTGATACCCATGTTGGGGGCTATTAATGCTTCCACTGATACCCATGTTGGGGGCTATTAATGCTTTCACTGATACCCATTTTGGGGGCTATTAATGCTTCCACTGGTACTGTTACCAAAAGCTTTTGAGTGTTTTCCTCTTTCTGCGGTCTGAAGCAATACCGGAGGAAGAAAGGAAAACTCTTGAGAGCTTGTCTTTTAAGTGTTGGGTTAGTACAATAGAAAGGTATCATTGCATTACTCTCATATTTTGTAATCTTATTTATATATACTTATTTTGTTTTTTCCAGTGGTATCATTTAGTGGTGAAAATTATTAGTGCCCCCCCCCCCTCCCCAGTTTTGTCTGTAGTAACTTATGTGCCCCCCCTACATTTTTTTCCCAGAGTCGCCACGGTTTGTATCATCCTAACAAAATGATTGAACACATTTCTAGATCACTTCCGAGCAAGAATAAAAAAGAGAAACTGCTCTTCATTAAATATATTACATATGTTTATTAAAGTACTCCAAGCACAAGCTGATCCACCTGTTCCATAAACTAACGTGTTTTCACTTCATGTGCATCTTATTCATATGCTTTGATTGAGCTCCGGATGGAGTGAAACGCATGAAAGTCATGGGGCAAGTGGAACGGCTTGTGCTACGAGTATGTTAATAAACATATGTAATATTTTTAATGTAGAGCAGCTTCTCTTTTTTTATTTTTTTTTATTATTTGTTTTTATGTAGTGGCTGACGACCGGAAACCTGTTCCCAATGTAATCGGCGTAAAGAGGTTGAAGCCTGTAGCAGGACTGGACACCTTTCTGCATATGGATATATTTCTAGATGTTCTTGGCAATCAGATACTATGGGGTTGATTTAATAAAACTGGAGAGTGTAAAATCTGGTGCATGGTAGCCAATCGGCTTCCATCTTCATCTTGTTCAACTTCTCCCCTGACGCCGACGCGCATGCCCGGCGGTCGCGATCACCCCCGGGCACCCACGATCGCTCGTTACAGAGCGAGAACCGGGAGCTGTGTGTGTAAACACACAGCTCCCGGTCCTGTTTAGGGGGGGGAAATGACCTATCGTCTGTTCATACAATGTATGAACAGCGATTTGTCATTTCCCCCATGTGTCGGTCCACCCCCTTCCCCCCCCTTCAGTTAGAACACACCCAGGGACATGATTATAACCCCTTCCTCGGGCCCTAGTGTTAACCCCTTTCACGCCAGCGGCATTTTTATAGTAATCAATGCATTTTTATAGCACTGATCGCTATAAAAATGCCAATGGTCCCAAAAATTTGTCAAAAGTGTCCGATGTTTCCGCCATAATGTCGCAGTACCGAAAAAAATCGCTGATCGCCGCCATTACTAGTAAAAAAAATAAGAAAAATGCCATAAAACTATCCCCTATTTTGTAAACGCTATAACTTTTGTGCAAACCAATCAAACGCTTATTGCGATTTTTTTTTTTACGAAAAATATGTTGAAGAATACGTATCGGCCTAAACTGAGGAAAAAAATAGTTTTTTATATGTTTTTGGGGGAATATTTATTACAGCAAAAAGTAAAAAATATTATTTTTTTTTTTTTTAAATTGTCGCTCTATTTTTGTTTAGCGCAAAAACTAGAAACCGCAGAGGTGATCAAATACCACCAAAAGAAAGCTCTATTTGTGGGGAAAAAAAAGGACGACAATTGCGTTTGGGAGCCACGTCACACGACCGCGCTATTGTCAGTTAAAGCGACGCAGTGCCGAATCGCAAAAAGTGGCCTGGTCTTTGACCAGCAATATGGTGCAGGGGTTAGGTGGTTAAAGTGGTATTCTAGTAAAGTTGGATTTGCATTGATGGATATTGCCTTCCTTTTTCTTTTATCCATTTTCTGCACACATAGTCCAAAGTTTTCTTCTGCTATTATGTGACTGTATGGCTGATTACTTCTTGGTATGGATGTCTTTAATGACGTTAAGGATTTTTTTTTCCAGCATGATTTTCCTTGGCGTTTCCACACGTTGCATATAAAAAGTCTTTGTTCTTTTATTTAAGTGAGATTCCAGCCAAGTTTAAAATGGCTCCTAACCACCTTTTAACACCTATGCTAACTACCTTGTAAAAGGAAGATGCTTATACTTACCTGTTTGAAGGTGCTTTGTTCCAGTCATGTGATTGGCTCCCAGTGGTCGGCTTTAAGTGAGAGGGGGGACATCTGATAATGGATGCCCCATGGTAAGCCTATAGGTGATGTCATTGCCCAGGCATTCTAGCCGCTGGGGAGATACCATGAGGAGAGCAGAGTGCTCTGAGAATAGGCAAGTATAAGCAACTTCCTTCTACAGGGTAGTTAGAATAGGAGTTAGAAGTGGGATGGGAGCAGTTTTTATCTTTGATGTATCTAGGAATTCTACTTTAAGCACTTTCCACACAACCTATTGTCAAATTACAGCTGAGCGGGACCTTTGTCATTCTGGGTGGACGTCCTATGACGTCCTCTCAGAACGTGCCTTGCTCGCCCCTGATAGGCCACGCTGCGGCGTGATCTGTCACCAGCTGTGTGCACCGGACACAGCCGGTAACTGATCGGTGTATTTGTCCGCTGCCGGTACCATGTGATTGCTGTAACCAATCACAGCAGATCACATGACAATAGTAAACAATGAATGGCTTTGATTCATGCCATCCATTGTGTAAAATTGTGTTGCTAGCTATGATTGGCAAGAGTGATCACATGGTACAGACTGGGCCAATCACAGCCCATCTGTACCATGTTATTACATTGAATTAATCAACTTCATTCAGTAAAAATGGCTGCTTATACCAGTGAAATTCACTGGCATAAGCAATCATTGTGTGTGTAAAAATACAAAAATCTTGTACAAAATTTATTTTTACATGCTGTTACCAGTCGGTGTCACTGGTGAATGCCACACCAGTTATATATGGCGTTTTTTCCGGGCCTCAAGAAATGAGTCTGTCAGTGCATCAGAATTGAGATAAATTTATGAAAAAGGGTTATTTATTTGCAAAATCCAAGAAAAACATATGGGCCCAGATTCTCGTATCTGGGCGTAAAACTGTGCCGGCGTAACGTATCTGGTTTTACAGGCAAGTGTTTTATTCACAAAGAACTTGCCTGTAAAGTTGCAGGGGCGTATCGTAAATCACCCGGCGCAAGCCCACCTAATTCAAATGAGCCGGGTAGGGGGCGTGGAACATTTAAATTAGGCGCGTTCCCGCACCGAACGTACTGCGTATGCGCCGTCCTGAAAATATCCCAGGGTGCATTGCTCCAAATGACGTCGCAAGGACGTCATTGGTTTCGACGTGAACGTAAATGGCGTCCAGCCCCATTCACGGACGACTTGCGCAAACGACGTAAATTTTTAAATTTCGATGCGGGAACGACATCCATACTTAACATTGGTTGCCCCTCATATAGCAGGGGCAACTTTACGCGTCGCAAATCTAAAGTAAACGTTGTAACTTCACTGCGTCGACCGCGCGTACGTTCGGGAATTCTCGTATTTTGCTCATTTGCATACTCGACTGGGAAAATGTCGAAGGCGACACCTAGCGGCGAAAAAAAATGCATTTAGGATCTGGCATAAAAGCCTTACGCCTGTCGGATCTAATGGATATCTATGCGTAACTGATTCTAAGAATCAGTCGCATAGATACGACGGCCCAGATTAGGACTTACGACGGCGTACGTTGCGTTGCGCCGTCGTAAGCCCTTGAGAATCTGGGCCATGTTTGTTTTTTTCAAAATTTTCTGTATTTTTTCATTAATTTAACAATAAATAAAAAACCCAGTCGTGATTAAATACCACAAAAGAAAGCTCTTTTCTGGGGAAAAAAATATAAACATTTCCTATGGGTACAGTGTTGCATGACCACACAATTGTCATTCTAAATGCGTCGCTGCTGAACCCTGAAAATTGGGCCTGGACAGGAAGGTGTGAAAGTGCCTGGTATGTAGTGGTTACCGTACCAGCCTACTCATTATTATTTTTTTCTATACCCCTCTTACTGGGTGGTGTCGTCTGCAGGGTTGGATACTCACCCACCCAGTGGCTCTAGCACTGACCCGCTGACATCCTTCTATTAACAAACACTATCTCAATCCCATAGCTACTTCTTACTTGTGTTGTCATTGAGAGGTCTGCAGGCTCTTCTGGGTCCTCGCGATGATGCGTCACTAGGCCCACCCCTCTCCTACTTACTGAATGAAAGACAAAGGCCGCCGGGGATATGTGACGTGCATATCCTAGTAGGCCCAGTGAGCGTTGTGCACATCATTTGCCTACACCAGTGATGGCGAACCTTGGAACCCAGATGTTTTGGAACTACATTTCCCATGAAGGCTCAACTACACTGCAGAGTGGATTAGTCATCATGCTAAATGTAGTTCCAAAACATCTGGGTTGCCAAGGTTCGCCATCACTGGCCTAGGCGAATGACTTGCATGGAGGGGCAGCCATATTTCTTGTTATAAAAGGTAAATAAAAGACCAAACTTATGATTTCCATAATTTCTTGTTCTGCTTCTGACTTTCTGTTGTTTTTTTTTCACAACAGGTAAATGTTGATGTTCCACATCTGGTTGTGAAGAATTGTGTGGAGCCGAATGTCTGAAGCACACTTGGGAATGACTTATCTCGAAGAGAACATGTGAATCGAAAAGGTTTCATCACACACTAGTTATGAACCTACATGGATACAACAGCTTTAAATAAAACTTTGTACCTATTCTGGAAGCTTCAGACAAAATAAGGAGAAGACATGTAGACCAATTCTAACTGGATCTTCTATCTTCTTTTTTTTTTTCTCCATTTAATATATCTATCATTACTACAAGCCAAAGACCCGCTTGTGGCTTCTGTTTGAAGACATTTCATGAAAACATTTAATTACAGGGAACATTCCACCGGTGGAGCCAGATCAATATGCCTCCAGGTAACAGAGAAATCAATACGTGATTTCTTCCCCAATTTTCTCCAAGGAATTTTTTCATGTAAAAAATTAATTAGGTTCCTGCCACATGGTCGGCAGGCAGCTCCACTATTGCTCTCCGTGAGAGAGAAGATAACATCCAGATGGCAACAACATGCTCCTTGGATATGAGACTGACTCATCCACTAACATCTTGCCAATAAAATCCACCGAAATTTACATCATGTGTGACAAGGAAACTTTACGTTAAAATGAATCCTTCATCTTGTCGGCTAGTTATGATATATATAGACTAGCCATACTCAAAAATTCACTGATATCTTCTAAATGAATTTCATTGATCCTATATACTGCTTACGAGTAGAATCCAGTCTTGAACAATAATACTTAATTGCCAGATTTCTATGGTATTTACTATAGAAACAGTGTATATAAATTAGATCAACTTGTTACATGTGCAAATAGATAATGACCCTTAGAAGTTGTTTTTTGTCATATGAGGGACACCACATCCCATTAGAATACATAAAGAACCCCAAAATTACAATCCCTATCTGGACTTTTGTGGTGCATTAGAACCCACAAAGAACCCCAAATTACAATCCCTAAATTAACTTTTAACGGGCTTTAGAATGCTCAAAGAACCCCAAATAACAATCTCTAGAGTCTAGATCAGTGATGTGAACCTTGGCACCCCAGATTTTTGGAACTACATTTCCCATGATACTCTGCAGTGTAGTGGAGCATCATGGTAAATGTAGTACCAAAACATCTGGGCTGCCAAGGTTCACCATCACTGATCTAGATGGACTTTAGGGGTGCACCGCATCCCATTAGAATGCACAAAAAAAAAAAACGAATTTCTAGTGGACTTTTGAGGTGCGCCTGAAAAGTTCATCTAGGGATCGTAATTTGGGGTTCATTGGGGTGCACCTCAAAAGACCATCTATGGATTGTAATTTTGGGGTTATTTGTGCATTTCAATGGAATGTGGTGCACCTCAAAATTCCATCTAGGGTTGTAATATGGGGTTCTTGGTGCATTCTAATGGGATGTGTAGTGCACCTCAAAAGTCCATCTAGACATTGTAATTTGGGGTTCTTAATCCTCTTTCGAATTTGGTAGCAGTTGGGGTGGCAGAGTAACAGTGTTATTTATTTTCCTACTGTTCCCATTACCACAAATGTTTTATCAAGGGTGATGGCGATGTCCTAATTATCTCTGTGAAATGGGAACATAGTGTTCAATGCAGAAGGTCAAATGAGCTTTAGAACAGAACATGTTTCCGATAGTTCAGTCACAGTAAATATTTCACTTTGACCCCATATACAATTAGAAAATTGAACAAATGTTTGAAACAAAATCCAACTAGTGTA
Organism: Rana temporaria; assembly: GCF_905171775.1. Lineage (NCBI taxonomy): Eukaryota > Metazoa > Chordata > Amphibia > Anura > Ranidae > Rana > Rana temporaria. The sequence goes on from NC_053491.1 coordinate 28,374,975, forward strand.
TGGACAGCTTAAGAGGGGAGTTTCTTTTGTAGAGATTTGCTCCGACTTTCTGTGTGTCTCTGGGACAGGGAGTGGAGGGAAATCTTCCTAATGCCTAGTGTACGCGTACGGGATTCCCGGCGTGTAAAAAGGCCCCCGGGAATCCCGAGGGGAAAACTGAGAACCTTCTTGGTAATTTTCTCCTGTACATATGATGGGTTTTCCCATCGGGAAAAGTCTGCTGTGAGAGCTTTGGCCGGGAATCCCAGCCGTGTGTATGCGCCATCGCAGTTTTTCCCATAGAAAACTGCTGGGAAAAAGACCACTGGGAATCCAGTGGGGGAAAAAAGAGAACATGTTCTCTTTTTTTATTTTTTTCGCACTTTTCCTGTCGGAAAACTGCGATGGAGCATACACACGACCGGGATTCACGGCCAAAAGCTCTCATGGCAGTTTTTCTGCCGGAAAACCGTTGGTGTGTACGAGGCATTAGTCCGTTCACACCAAAACACGGGGCAGAAAACCCGCGTGTAGGTTTCTGCTTTGCAGTTGGGATTAAGATTAACGACACCCCAAATGCAGTGCATTTGCCCGCACTGGATCACATGTACAGAAGTACCATGCAATGCGGTTTCCAAAAGCAGTGCGCATGTACTACTTTTTAAGCAGTGCGGCGCAATTTCAACCTAGTCAAAATGAATGGTCTGAAGTTGCACTGCATGTGAATCCACAGGACGCGCCACGTGAAACGCCACTAAAAATGACGGACAGCAAAAATAAATTGACACGAGTCCTAACCCTTCCCTAATTCAAATCTAAAAAGAAGTTTGGGGGGCTATATATATACATTTCAGACATTTCCAGTTACCTAATATTATTAGCAATATACATTTGTAAACTTTTTTCTTTCTCGGTTTCGTTTTAAATTGTTTGGTTGTATTAAAGCTCTTGATGGATAATTAGTGCAGATGATTGCAGCTTAAGCCTAGTACCACAATCAGAAAAAAGGGACGAAAGATTACTGCTTTTTGAAGCGATCGTACAATAATCCGATTGTTGGTACACAACTTTCGAGAGACGATGATGACAGTTCGTCCTGAAATTATTGGAACCCAAAAAAAATTATTGTACAATTTTTGTTTAATTTGCAAAGTATTCGTCCGAAAATACAATACAATGTAATACATTACATCACGTCCAAATTTTTATTCTGTTGTACGAAATTTACATAAATTAGCAACCTCTTCCTTTTGATGAGGAGCATGCAAAAAAAAATGGACGATCATTCGTCTGATAATCTCATTGTGTGTATGAGGCTTACAGAGGATATAAATTGCATTAATTGTATAGTCTTGGGAAAGTTCATTGGTTAAGTTATTCTTGCAACCAATCGGGTGCAAGCACAAATACTGTGTTCTTTTTTTTTTTTTTTCTACTCCACATGTTTGGGTATTTTTAGCAAAGTACATTTTCACCACATTCTCAAAGGGAAAAATCCCTTTGCAAAGGTGAACAGTCTATTTGCCTTTAGTAAAACGAACCCCTACAAACTTTCTGTAAAGCCATCTTTGGATTGCAGCCCTTTGTATTGATTACAGGGAATGTTAGGTATATGAGGCAAAATCAGGCCAAAGGTCAACGGTCCTCATTGTGAGGTGTAAAGGATGATATGACAATTTGCCCTTAAAAAAGACATATCATATATGAGTCTTGACAGAATGTTCGTTGGGAGCTGGGAAGGTCCGATGACCCCTTTCTTCACAAGAGAAAGTGTGGCAATGGTGGTCAGGAAACGTGGGCCTGGTCCAACTGCCTTCATGTCAGGTTAGAGCGTGGTTTCTCAACTGGGGTTCAACCAGAGGTTGTTAGAGGTTCCCTGAGCAATGTCTGGCCACGCCGATAAGTTCCCCTGATACCATTGATTTTTATTTTTTAATTATTGGCTATTTGTTAGGGGTAATTCTTTCCAATAACAAGTATAAGGAAGCATTCTTCCCACTGACCATCACACTAATGTACTATGATTTGTAGATGTAGTAATTTTTAGCAGAGGTTCCCTGAGATTGGAAAGTTTTTTTCAAGGGTTTGTCCATGTTAAAAAGCTTGAGAAAGGTTTGGGTTGAGGCAGTGGTTCTCAAACCTGTGGGTTCGGGACCCCCTCAGGGGTCGAATGATGATTTGCCAGGGGTCACCAAATCCTGGACTGTTCCTGAGAGCCCACACCGCTCTCCCAGCCTTTTGCAGCTGTCCAGCAGGGCTGTCCCTTGAGCCTGTTGCCGCCCAGTGGGGCTGTTCCTGGAACAGCAAGCTGCCCACTCAGCCTCTTCGCAGCCGCCCATTCAGTTCACGGCATGGCTGGGGGGCAGAGACTAGAGGTCAGCTGACTGGTGAGGAATGGGGAAGTGGGAGGTGTTGGAGGAGACCCTATATCCTGATTTTGGCATAGGTGTCACTGCTAAAAGACACCACAAAAGTCAGAGACACAGTGAAGCTGGAGACACAGTGAGTAACACTACCTGTGATTATTAGTTGCCATTAGAAGGCCCCACTACAGTTTCTCAGATCAGCAGATGACCTTGAGTCAGAGAGCACCTAGTTGGCCGATCAGAACTCCCCCCAGCATTGCCACTAATGCCACCTTCCACCCCACCAGCACAGGCCACTCACCCCAAACTCCCCCCCACCAAGGTGTAAGAGAAGGGATAAGAATAGAGAATACATGGAAGGGAGAAAACATGTATTCAGGTGGCTGGCTGGGGTGGTAGTAAAACGCCCCTTTTAACTGGCCATCACAACATGGAGGTCATAGGGCAATGTTGGGTTACTAGTCTTGGGTGCCCTCGTCCTGTCCTTTTTTTTTGTTGGCACAACATCCAGTTCGATTCTTCTTTTAGTCACCACCTAGTAAGCCACAGATGAAGTAATACTTATAAAGGTAATATGCTATTAGATAATTTCATATAAACAAGCATCATCTTGCAGAAGCAATTTCCAGTGCTGACTTGCAATAGGAAATAAAACCTAATTTGATCTGTTGTAAGGTCTCTTGTATGAAACAGTTTGTTCTTTGTCGTAGCTCAGCACAATGTGGTTCTTTTGCCCACAGCAACAAATATATATATATTTTTTTCTTTTTTTCTTTTCTCGTGGTGTTTTTTTTTTTTTTTTTTTTTTTTTTTATCAAAGACTGCTTCTTTTCTTTGCTCATATGTTTTTGTATGTATGTAAACCTTCAGCTTGTAAAACAACCCATTGGGTGTCAAAAAGAAATGCGAGGTAAACAGCATGTGTGTTTTGAATATTGGAGCTGCATGATTAAGCATTACAAAATTACAATCTCAATTCAACCCCCCTCACGATCTTAATCAGGCATTTCCATGATTCATGTACCAAGTGCAGAGCAGTTCTCTGCTTACAGCTGTCAAAAAAAAAAAAAGCTGGCAAAGTTTATCACAACATTGCTCAGCGCTGAGAGATAAAAATAAACATTGTATCATTTAGTTTCTTTTAGTTCAGAGAGATTAACTTTGGGTCTGCAAATGAGATCAGTTTCACCACTTATGCCACGTACACACATCCGAAAATCGGACATAGTTCGTCCGACTTTTTTACGTTTTACTAGTCGCAAGTAGAAATTTTATAGGTTGCTAAAGTCACTAAAATTCTCGTATGACAGAAAAAAAAAATCGGAAGTGATGTCATGTGTTGTAATGTATTTGTGTTGTATTTTCGGACGACACCTTTACTGACCAAACTAAAATCGTATGATCTGTATCATAGCGAGGAAAATTTTTCGTGCATGTCTGATAAAATAATATCGGATGAACTGTCATGATCGGCTCACAGAAGCCCTGTACTAACGATCCGATTATCGGACGATTCTTCCTCGACGACATTTTTTGTACAATATTCGAATCGTGTGTACTTGGTATTAGGCAGCATTCACACCCTAGGCGTTTTGTCGCCTGAAGCGCGACGCTCAAAGACGCTAGAGGGGAAAAATAACATTATTCTCTATGGAGATGGTTCACATCTCCACGCCGAACGCCTGAAGCTCAAACAAGTCCCGGACCCTTTTTTGTCACGCGTATCGGGCGGGCTTGGGGGCATTTTCCATAGCCGACAATGACCTGTACAAAACCGTGTTAAAAACGACGCGTTTTGTTGTGGTGCAAATCACGGTAATAAACGCTGCAATTTGTCGCCGCAAATCGCGGTAAAGAACGCCGCAAATCGCCTACGCTTAGGTGTGAATGCAGCCTTTAGACTAAAGCCTCGTACACACGATCCAACTTTATGGCCATAATTGTCTGATGGGATGTGTTGTGTCGGATAATCCGATCGTGTGTATGCTCCATCAGACAGTTATTGGCTGAATTAACGACAACAAAAGTTGGCTGTTCATGCTCACCAACTGTTGGGGAAATAAATCTGTTTATCCGAACGTGTTTATGCAAGTCCGTCCAACTAAAATCCAAAGTACAAATACGCATGCTCATACCAGATGCTAAACATCAGACAATAATAGCATAAGGTTGCCCAAAAGTTGGCGGTATAGAGCTGAGAAAACCTACGTGATTTGTGAAAGTTGTCTGAAAATGTTGTGGCGTGTGTATGCAGAACAAGTTCACGGCCAACGCCCTTCGGAGCAAAATCCTTGGAAAAGTTGGTTGGAAGTCCGATCGTGCAAACGAGGCTTTAGGCTTAATGTACCTCTCCTTTAACGTAACAGATAGTAACCGACTTTTAAAAACATCTGTTTTGCCATGTTTACATGCCGCGTTTGCGTTTAGAAGCGTTTCTTTCTAATAGTCAAAAATTAAAAACGCCTGTAAAGTAAACGCAGCTATAATGCTGCCTAAATACGAAGGAAACTTGGACAGCCGCACTCCAAAAATGTTCTTTTAATTAAAATCGATCACAAAAGAACATGCCGCAGCAAAAAAATTGGAACAAAAGCTAAACGTTTCGCACTGTAGCTTCAGTGCTTAGTCATAGCAGCACTGAAGCTACAGTGCGAAACGTTGGCTTTTGTTCCAATTTTTTTGCTGTGGCATGTTAATTTTTTGACCGGATTTTTAATTAAAAGAACATTTTGGAGTGCGGCTTGTCCAAGTTTATCCTTCGTATTTTTGAGCATTGCCGTCACCCATGGTTTGGTTCCAGAGGAGGTTCTTTGAAGACTACTGACTGGTTAGTTTTCTCTCATCTAAAATGCTGCCTACTTGGTACCAGTTCATTGCTTCAGATATTTTATTGGCTACATGGCAGGATACAGCGATAACTAACGCGTTTCGTCCGAAGACTTGCGGTTGCTATGTAGCCGAAAAGTTGATGCAATAGATGTTACCGAGTAAGTCCGGCTTCATTATATATATACATATATATTATACCGTATTTATTGGGGTATAGCGCGCTCCCGCGTATAGCGCGCACCCCTAAAGTTGGCCAGAAATTCATGTGGAAAAAGGATTTTGTACTTACAGTTGTGGTGTCTTGCGCGGGCATCCATCGGAGGCCTCGTCGGGTCCCGGCGTCCGTCTGCGGCTTCGGGTGTCCTCTTCGTCGTGTCCGGCGTCCTTCTGCGGCGTCGTCCTTGGCTCGTTTCCCGCTTTCGCCGCGCCGAGTTGAATACTGCGCCGGCATATACCGAGCGCAGTACACTCGGGCATGCTTTGGCTACTGGGTGGGTGCGCGATATACGCCGATACCCACATCCCGGCGCCGAGTTTTGAATACTGCGCTGGCATATATACCGAGCGCAGTACACTCGTGTATAGTCGGGCAGTCCTGTCCAGGACGTGAGCACGGGAGGAGCCGAGACTGCCTGACTATACACGAGTGTACTGCGCTCGGTATATGCCGGCGCAGTATTCAAACTCGGCACGGGTATCGCGTATATCGCGCACCCACGATTTTGCCCCAAAAGGTGTGCGGTATACGCAGATAAATACAGTATATATATATTCTTAATACCCTTTTTTTAATATAATTGATCACATGGCCTCTGTTCTCAGCTGAACAAGGGACTTGGAGACAGGTGGGGGGGTGAGACTGCAAAGCAAAGTGGGGGAAGCAGGGGGGCAGAGAAACAGCAGTACACCGATCTTCTCAGTGATTAGTTGTAAGGAGGAGGGGGGGATTGTCCAGCATAAGACATACCATTGGAAGGCATGCATGCTGTTCTCCCAGCACAGCCAGAAGACTGACCATGCTGGGATGGACCACTTTCATGCCTAGCGTGGTCAGTTTATTATTGAGGGGTGGAATTAGCACCAGGGGATTTCACTCAAAGGATACCATATAAAGAGAACCGATACATTTTAACACAAGTACACGATACAACAGACAGAAATCAAAATGTTGGGGGGTAACATACACTTTAATCTCAGTTAAATTACATATAGAAATAAATGCATTCTGTATTGATGGGCTATTGTCTTGGTACCCTATGCGTTTGGTTGTATTTTTTTTATTTTTTTTAACACTGTGATCTATAACCACTAAGTACTACAGATGACATGCTCAACTACTTTAGTCTTTCCAGCCCAGCAGATGTGGCTCTCGGGACAAGGAAAGAGTTAAATCCTGAGCTAATAATGAACTCTTCCTGTCTGGCAAGCATGTGACACTGCCAAATATCCACAAGGATGTGATTGTATTTCTTTCTAGTTGCTGCTATGATCCATGTTGTCTTCTTTTCTTTTTTTTTTTTTCTCTCTTAAATGTTCCATTTTGTGTGGTTGTAAGGAAAACAAGCTAAAAATAGTCTACGAGTACTTTGTCATTCCTTTTTGATTAGCTATTTAATGACTGCAAGACCTCATCTGTGCTTTAATTACCAGTTCATTTAAGCAAATGAAGCAAGCTGGCTGCAGACTTCCTGTGCGCTTTGTAATGGCATGTCTGTGTTTAAAGTAGCATCGTCGCTTTCGTGAGACAAGATGGCACATTAAGGCTTGTGCATTTTTATTTATTTTTTTGTTTTGTTTTTTATAGCTTTTTTTTTAAGAGAATCTATTGGGTCAAAAATGAGATCGGCCATTTCTGACTTGTTTGTTGAGCTGGTTTGGTCTAGGGTTGCCACCCTGATCCTTCCTTTACCCTCGGATGAGTCAATAAGCCAGGACAAGCATGCACTCAGTAATGCTGGGGCATCTAAAGTGTTGTTTCAGGACGGTGGTACAACAAGTAATAAAGAAACAGTATGGCATCCCTGCAGCATATACAATACATTTCCAGAAGTATCGGGACACCGGCCTTTACAACGCACATGAACTTTAATGGCATCCCAGCCTGAGTCTGTAGGGTTTCAGTTTTGAGTTGGCCCACCCTTTACAGCTATAACAGCTTCAACTCTTCTGGGAAGGCTGTCAACAAGGTTTAGGAGTGTGTCTATGGGAATGTTTCTACCATTCTTCTAGAAGTGCATTTGTGAGGTCAGGCACTGATGTTGGACAAGAAATGCCTGGCTCACAGTCTCCGCTAAAATTCATCCCAAAGGGTGTTCCATCAGGTTGAGGTCAGGACTCAAGTTCCTCCACCCCAGACTCGCTCATCCATATCTTTATGGACCTTGCTTTGTGCACTGGTACGCAGTCATGTCGGAACAGAAAGGGTCCGTCCCCAAACTGTTCTCACAAAGTTGGTAAAATAAAATTGTGCAAAATGTCTTGGTATGCTGATGCCTTAAGAGTTCCCTTCACTGGAACGAAGGGGCCAAGCCCAACCCCTGAAAAACAACCCAACACCATAACGTGGTCATCATCATAATGATTTGGAGGGGTGGTCCAAGGGCTTTGGCAATATAGTGTAAAATGAGCGAGTTTGGGGTGAAGAACTTGACGAATGGCCTGCACCTCAACCCAACTAGGTTGTCATTAATGTTCATGTGCGTGTATAGGCAGGCGGCCCAATACTTTTGGCAATAGAGTGTATGTCCCGGCAGATCATTTTATCACCTTTCCATCTTTATTAAGGTGAGATCCAGCTATACTTGCATTAATCCCCCGACGCCCCCCCCCCCCCACCAACACAGCGCATTACTGCCTAGACCAGAGGTAGGCAACCTTGACACTCCAGCTATGGTGAAACTGCAAATACCATCATGTTTCAACCTCTGGGTGTCATGCCTGTGTCTGTCAGAGTCTTGCAATGATTAATGGGACTTGTAGTTCCACAACAGCTGGAGTGCCAAAGGTTGCCTACACCTGCCCTAAACAAGCAGTTAAAGTCAAATTGTGGCTTCACCCTAACTAGCCTTAAAAATGTCCCCTCCCCTTACTAACACCATTGTTGACCAATCTGTATAACACTTGTATACTTGCCTATTTTCAGTCTGGTCATATGACCTTCTGTGTCGGCCAACAACAGCTGCAGGGGAGAGTGCTCAACAATGGCTGGAAAAGCCTAGAGTGATGACATCACTCATAGGCTACTATGGCTCATTCGTGGTTGGCGCTCCCTCCTCTCTCCTGTAGCTGCCTCTGTCCGGCACAGGGATGCCGAGTCGCATGACCGGACTGGAACAGGCTGAAAATGGTAAATATATGCATCTTTCTTACACAGTTAGTAAGTATAGATGGTTTGTAGGGTGGGTGGGGGGGTTGTTTTTAGGGCTACTTAGGTTTAAGCTGATATTCCTTGCAGTGTGTCTAATACTTCCCTTATTTCTCACTACACTACCACAGGCTTTCTCCTCACTGTAGGATCTACTCCTGAAGCCACTCTTCTTTGATGCTTGACTAGTCTCAACTCTCGCATCATCATGTACAATACCGAACTGCCAGTCCTGCATTTTAGATGATGAGAGGGCCGCCAGCTGGGGAATACTCCTTACCCCTAGGCAACTTAAGCAATAGTTGGTTGCCAGACAAATGAAGCGTACATGGCAGACAGACTCTTCTTGAGTATGGGGGGTCCATGAAAATGTTTTTCTAAATATGTATTTAATTTCTAAAATGATATATTTGAAAATCAAATAAAAAATAATTTTCATATATATAATTTTAAAAATTAAATGTATAATTACATATTTTGATAATTGAAAAACAATCGTGCTTGTCAAAGTGGGCTTTATGTATCTATCTTTATGTAAAAATGAAATATTGTCTGAGAGGGGATTGAATGATTTGTCTATTTTAAAATAGACACTTTACTTTCAAAAAGTTTTGATATATGCAGCTCAGTAAAAGGTGAAATGGTGCAGCAATTTTTTATGCAATTATGTGAAGTGTAACACATGTTTGCCTTTGTCTCCCATCTCATTTTGGTGATGTACAGTTCTTTTTTTTATTTTCATCAACTTTTATAGCAAAATGGCTGGCGCCCCATTGTGTACACAATGACTGTAACCAAAAAGTGCAGAATATAGCTAAAACACTCCTATTGTATTTTATTCTGTCTGTTACATATATTTTTATTTTGGACTACTGTATGTTTTCTATTATCCATGGTGTCCCAAAAGTCACCATACATTGAAAAATGTTGTAATTTTATTTACAAAATATGCATTACAAAATTTTACAAAATATATTTTCCACACGTTGGCCGCCACTTTCTTCACACACATACAAAGTCTTCTGCCTCACTCATGGCAAACACTTTCTAAGTTATCTGTTATGTAATTGTATACATGTAAAATATGTTATGTTTGTAAAAAAAAATGTATGTATGGAGACTTTTGGGACACCCTGTAATAAGGGCACGGTTTGTTTTGGGGGTGGGGGTAGCTAGAGTAAAATAGGCACAAAAACAATTCTGTTAATTTCTTTTGCTATGGTATTTCTAGAATATGGCACTTGTTCAGCATTACCAGCACATGCTTTTGTTTTAATACATATTTGTAATTCCTTTTTTATTTATATATATATATATATATATATATATATATATATATATATATATATATATATAGAGAAATTTAAGAAAAAAAATACACACAATAGAATACTGCATATGAGCTTTTGGTCTTAACAACCTAAAACATAAATACAATTAGTGTTCTATATTTGGTGTTCCGTCAGTCGCTCAATGGCCTTGTATACATATGCTTCGAATGAGAAAGTTTAATGCACAATCGTGAAACCTGCCAAGTTTTAATGTTGCAAAAGGACAGATTCTCAAATGTCCACTATTCTATAGAGAGATAGCAGTCCTTTTTTATTTTGTGATTTGAAATTTTAATATAAAAGCTTAATAAAAAATATATAAATAAATATATATAATTGTTACATGGCCCATTAAACCATCTGCTTTTGAATGTACTTTGTGGACTAACCATTTCAACTGGGGGGGGGGGGGGGAAACAACATTTTTTACACCAACTTAGTCATAAGCAAATAGATGACACTAAAATTATTTAATGAGGATTATTAATAATTTCGATATGTTCCAAAATTTCAGATATTTCTACTTTTCCCCTTTGTGACGTTTTGGGTCCTAAATACCTTGTATCTTAAACTTTCTGTAATATTATCTGCTGCTTTAACCAATTAGATGCTGGACGGGTCTGCAAAGCAACATCCTTGTAACTTCTTTCTTTCTTTTCCCATTTTTATGTTGCTTTGCAAAACTTTTTTTTTTTCTTTTTTTGTGTAATTTTCTTTTGTAATTTAAATATAGAGATGCATTATACGTACTCAGAGTTTAATGGAAAAGAGGTGGTTTATTTTTTAATTTATATAATGTTAAAGTGTACATAAAAAAAATGTTAGAAAATATTTCTAGATTAAAGACTATTAGACTATTTATGCCAACAAGTTTATAATTCTTTACTGTCCTGCGGGGCTCGGGCTTTTGTTGCTGCTTATAAATCTTTTCAGAATTCTATTTTGTGAAACTTTGCTAACCATTTGTATATTGAAGGGTGGTTCATTCAGTTTTTTTGATGCTTTTTATGTTCTATGGGCGTATTTTCAAAATATAAAAAACCTCAAACATTTAATTCTGATAAACGATTGTTTCCCAACCACAAGCTCTCATCAATGGACAACACATTGTTATACTTTGGAATTGTTTTGGGTATTAAGGTTTTTTTTTTCTCATTGAAAATACTATGGTAGATTCATGTTGTTAATAAAATGTTCTTGGGAAATGTAATGATGTCTGTGTACTTTTATTTTTTTTTCCTGCTCATTTTTCAAAGTGAAACAAATCTTCTGGCGTAAACTGAAACTCCAGCTATATGGAGGAAAACCGTTTGCATTGCACATGTTTTAGCAATTTTATTGCCGCTCTTTACATTCTTCTGTCCTCTAATAATTGTAATGGTGAACTTTTTAAAAGTGATTGCAAGAGGGGGGCTTGACACATTTTAAACATGTTTAAATGCCTCAGGGAAGATTAAAGTAACTAAAAAGTAATAATCAAATGAGATCTGCACACCAATAAATATAATATTGTATAATTATCCACTTGAAGACCAAGTAAGAATGGTAAGCCATGGTTTGCCAAATTTGCTTGGAATCTAGGAGCCAGCTAAAAAAAAGTTAGGAGCCAGAAAACGCGCCCTGTCCTGCCAAGCTCGCGCGCAGAAGCGAAACACATACCTGAGTAGCGCCCCGCATATGTAAACGGTATTCAAACCACATATGAGGTATCGCCACGATCGTTAGAGCGAGATCAATAATTCTAGCCCTAGACCTCCTCTGTAAACTCAAAACATGCAACCTGTAGAATTTTTTAAACGTCGCCTATTCCACGAGCGGATGCAATTTTGAAGCGTGACATGTTGGGTATCAATTTACTCGGCGTAACATTATCTTTCACAATATAAAAAAAAATTGGGATAACTTTACTGTGTCTTATTTTTTAATTTAAAAAAGTGTATTTTTCCCCCAAAAAGTGCGCTTGTAAGACCGCTGCGCAAATACGGTGTGACAAAGTATTCCAACGATTGCCATTTTATTCTCTAGGGTATTAGAATAAAAAATATATATAATGTTTGGGGTTCTAATTAGAGGGAAGGAGATGCAGTAAAAACAGTGTAGAAAAACACATTAGAACTCCTGTTTTACTTGTAATGCCAATGGCCACCACCAGATGGCGCAAGGTCACAGAAGTAAGCTTGGGCCTTCACAAGTCTGCAAAGCTACGGCCTCAATTACCGGGCGTTGTGGGCCCGCCGCTATCGCGTGGCAGGGGAGGTGGGGGCACACGGAGACACAGGATCCTGTGCCTCCGTGCCCCCCGCCGTGCGATCGTGGTGGGCCCGTGGCCTCAATTACCGGCGGGCACCAGGTCACAATTTCTTGTTGCAATTGCGACCGGGCGCCCGGATATTGTCGAGCCCTGTGGTAAGCCCTATAAACACTACCAGAAAGGGGGGGGGGCATCCTGCTGCTTCTGACAGTGATCCGGCGGCTAATTAGCTGCTTGGACTGCTTTCATGAGAAAGAGAATAGCCGGCTGCCCGAAAATATACAGAGGTTATGACTGATAGCTTCAGCCATAACCCCAGTAAACCACTTGCAAGCAGCAACGTATATACCGTATCTCACAAAAGTGATTACACCCCTTACATTTTTGTAAATGTCTTATATCTTTTCATATGACAACACTGAAGAAATTACACTTTGTTACAATGTAAAGTATTGAGTGTACAGCTTGTATAACAATGTACATTTGCTGTCCACTCAAAATAACGCAACTCACAGCCATTTAATGTCTAAACCGCTGGCATCAAAAGTGAGTACACCCCTAAATTAAAATCTCCAAATTTGGCCCAAAGTGTCAATATTTTGTTCGGCATGGAGTTCACCAGAGCTTCACAGGTTGCGACTGGAGTCCTCTTCCACTCCTCCATGATGACATCACGGAGCTGGTGGATGTTAGAGACCTTACACTCCTCCACCTTCTGTTTGAGGATGCCCCACAGATGCTGAATAGGGTTTAGGTCTGGAGACATGCTTGGCAATTCCATCACATTTGCCCTCAGCTACTTTAGTAAGTCAGTGGTCATCTTGGAGGTATGTTTGGGGTCTTCTATCGTGTTGGAATACTGCCCTGTGGCCCAGTTTCCGAAAGGAGGGGAGCATGCTTGGCTTCAGTTTGTCACAGTACATGTTGGCATTCTTGGTTCCCTCAATGAACTGTAGCTCCCCAGTGCCAGCAGCACTCATGTAGCCCCAGACCATGACACTCCCACCACCATGCTTGACTTTAGGCAAGAAACGCTTGTCTTTGTACTCCTCACCTGGTTGCCACCACACACGCTTGTCACCATCTGAACCAAATAAGTTTATCTTGGACTAATCAGACCACAGGACATGGTTCTAGTAATCTATGAACACAACAAGCAGCTGTTTAGATGTCTGAAGTTCTACTGGCGGGTGTCGTGAGGTCCAGTCCAGCTGTCTGAAAAGCGCTTATTTATAAATCTTTTGTGAGTAGGACCATTGCTTTTTATTCTGTTTTTAATCAAAAAATTTTAAGTGGTAATGCACAAGGTCAGTGCGCCCTCCTTTCTCTTCTTTTTGTTCTAGTAATCCATGTCCTTAGTCTGCTTGTCTTCAGAAAACCGTTTGCGGGCTTTCTTGTGCTTCATCTTTAGAAGAGGCTTCCTTCTGGGATGACGCAACTTCTTTGGTTGACCATGGCGAGGCCTGTTCTGAGTGGATCCTGTCCTGTTAAACCACTGTATGGTCTTAGCCACCATGCTGCAGCTCAATTTCAGGGTGTTGCATAGTAGATTAGGTTGAAAAAAGACACAAGTCCATCAAGTCCAACCTATGTGTGTGATTTTATGTCAGTATCCCTCTCAAGCATCTTTTCTCCAGAGGGAATAAGTTCTGTGCTAGTAACCTTCTTCATAACTAATATCCTCCAGTCCCTTTATTAGTTTTGTTGCCCTTCTCTGTACTCTCTCCATTTCTAGCACATTTCCAGGACTGGTGCCCAGAACTGGATAGCATACTCCAGGTGCGGCCGGACCAGAGTCTCGTAGAGTGGGAGAATTAGGGCCAGATTCACAAAAGAGATATGACGGCGTATCTCCTGATATGCCGTCGTATCTCTGTTTTAGGGGCTTCCTAACTATGCGACTGATTCATAGAATCGGTTACGCATAGTTTGCCCTAAGATCCGACAGGTGTAATTGTTTTACACTGTCGGATCTTAGGATGCAATACCGCGGCCGCCGCTGGGGGGAGTTTGAGTCGTAAACCAGCGTCGGGTATGCAAATTAGTACTTACGGCGATCCACAGCGGTTTTTCGCGTTCGATACGTCGCTGCTAGTCTAGTTTCCCGTCGCAAAGTTAGTCGTCGTTTTAGCTGCCCTAACTTTACACAGCCCATGTTAAAGTATGGCCGTCGTTCCCGCGTCGAAATTCACATTTTTTTTTCTTGCGTAAGACGTCCGGGAATACGGAAGTACGCTACGCACGTCGCCGTTCGAAAAAATGACGTCACTTCGCGCAAAGCACGGTGGGAATTTCGAAATGGAGCATGCGCAGTAGGTCCGGCGCGGGAGCGCGCCTAATTTAAATCGCACACGCCCCTTTGAATTACGCGGGCTTACGCCGGAGGCCGCCATCGTAGGTTTTCATTGCAAGTGCTTTGTGAATCAGGCACTTGCGATGAAAACTTGCGGCGGTGTAACGTATCTACGATACGTTACGCCGCCGCACTTCTACGTGAATCTGGCCCTTAGTGCTTTCTCTCTGGAGTTAATCCACTTTTTATCCACTTGCTTACTGGGCACATATGCCCCCTTCCTGCCCAGGCGAAATTTCAGCTTTCAGCACTGTGTCGCTTTAAATTAAAATTGCGCGGTCGTGCAATGTGCCTCCCAAACAAAATTGACGTCCTTTTTTTCCCACAAATAGAGCTTTCTTTGGGTGGTATTTGATCACTTCTGCGTTTTTTTATTTTTTGCGCTATAAACAAAAAAAGAGCGACAATTTTGAAAAAAAAAACACAATTTTTTACTTTTTGCTATAATAAATATCCAATTTTTTTAAATAAAAACTATTTTTTTCTCAGTTTAGGCCGATATGTATTCTACATATTTTTGGTAAAAAAAAAATATCGCAATAAGCGTATAGTGATTGGTTTGCGCAAAAGTTAAAGTGGCTACAAAATAGGGGATAGAATTCTGACATTTTTTTTATTATTTTTATTTTTACTAGTAATACGGCGATCTGCGAATTTTGTCAGGACTGCGATATTGCGGCGGACACTTTTGACACATTTTTGGGACCATTCACATTAACCACTTACCCCCCGGACCATATTGCTGCCCAAAGACCAGAGTACTTTTTGCGATTCGGGACTGCGTCGCTTTAACAGACAATTGCGCGGTCGTGCGACGTGGCTCCCAAACAAAATTGGCGTCCTTTTTTTCCACAAATAGAGCTTTCTTTTGGTGGTATTTGATCACCTCTGCGGTTTTTATTTTTTTGCGCTATAAACAAAAATAGAACGACAATTTTGAAAAAAATGAATATTTTTTACTTTTTGCTGTAATAAATATCCCCCAAAAATATATAAAAAAACATTTTTTTTCCTCAGTTTAGGCCGATACGTATTCTTCTACATATTTTTCGTAAAAAAAAATCGCAATAAGCATTTATTGATTGGTTTGCGCAAAAGTTATAGCGTTTACAAAATAGGGGGTATTTTTATGGCATTTTTATTAATATTTTTTTTACTAGTAATGGCGGCGATCAGCGATTTTTTTTTTGGTATTGCGACATTATGGCGGACACTTCGGACATTTTTGACACATTTTTGGGACCATTGGCATTTTTATAGCGATCAGTGCTATAAAAATGCATTAGATTACTATAAAAATGCCACTGGCAGTGAAGGGGTTAACACTAGGGGGCGGGGAAGGGGTTAAGTATGCCTGGGTGTGTTCTTACTGTGGGGGGGGGGGGTGGCCTCACTAGGGGAAACACTGATCCTCGGTTCATACAGTGTATGAACCGAAGAAAAGCATTTCCCCTGCTGACAGGAACGAGAGCTGTGTGTTTACACACACAGCTCCCGTTCCCCGCTCTGTACCGAGCGATCGCGTGTGCCCGGCGGCGATCGCGCCCGCCGGGCACACGCACGGGAGTCGGGGGCGAGCGGGGGGGCGCGTGCGCGCGCCCCTAGTGGCGGCTAAAAGGTAGGACGTCATAATACGTGATCTCGCCTAGGAGAGCCACCTTGTGGACGTATTATGACGGTGCGGCGACGGCAAGTGGTTAATACAGCGAACAGTGCTATACAAATGCACTGATAACCCCTTCCCTGCCAGTCACATTTATACAGTTAACACTAGGGGGCGAGGAAGGGGTTAAATGTGTATCCTGGGTGTGTTCTAACTGTGTGTGGAGGGGGACTGACTGGGGGAGGTGACCGATGCTGTGTCTCTATGTACAAGGGACACAGCATCTGTCTCCTCTCACTGACAGGACGTGGAGCTCTGTGTTTACACACAGAGCTCCACGTCCCTGCTCCCTTTACCGATCGCGGGTACCTGGCGGTCATCACGGCCGTCAGACACGCGCATCGGCATCTCGGGGACACGCCGGGTGCGCGTGCGCGCCCCCCAGTGGGCGTAGGACGTCAAGACGTCGTCCCGGATTTATAGAGCCACCTTGAGGCCGTCTTTTGACTATGGCCCGGGGCTCAAGTAGTCAATATTCTGTTTGCTTTGTTAGCAGAAGCTTGGCATTGCATGCCATTGCTGAGCCTATCATCTACTAGGGCCCCCAGGTCCTTTTCCACTTGATTCCCCCAGAGGTTCTCCCCCCAGTGAGTAGATTGCATTTATATTTTTGCCACCCAAATTCATTATTTTACATTTTCAACATTGTAGTTGCCCACCCCATTAATTTGTTCAGATCTACTTGTGAGGTTCAGCAAGTCGACTAAACAATCAAAGAGGCCCAGGGAACTCCAGAAGCAACTCGGAAGGATTTTGTAGGTGACAGCAAAACTGGAAAGCTGATGACCAAATTGCATAGCCAAAAAGCTCACATCTGAGGGGGTATGTAAAGAAAAAATGCCTCCAATAGTGTAGGTCAAAAAAGCATGTTTTTATTTTATTTTTAAATGACAAACATGGATAAAATGTGATCACAAGATAAAAGCAATGTGGGGAGCAAAGAGCCAAGGCTGATGCGTTTCGTCCTACTAGGACTTCTACAGATGCCCCTGGGATGCATTGGATAATGCCCATATTTAATATGCTCTTAAAGCAAACCCATCTCTCCGTGTTCTTTGGGCCAGATTCAGGTACAATTGCGCCTGTGTAACGTAAGCCGTTTACGTTACACCGCCGCAAGTTTTCAGTTTTAGTGCCCGATCCACAAAGCACTTACCTGCAAACTTGCGGCGGTGTATCGTAAATACGTCCGGCACAAGGCGGTCCAAATCGAATGGGCGGGTACCATTTAAATTAGGCGCGCTCCCGCGCCAGACCTACTGCGCATGCTCCGTTTCGAAATTCCCGCCGTGCTTTGCACGAACTGACGTCATTTTTGCGATCGGCGACGTGCCTAGCGTACTTCCGTATTCCCGGACGTGTTACGCAAACGACGTGAAATTTTAAATTTCGACGCGGGAATGACGGCCATACTTTAGACAGCAATACGTTTGCTGACCAAAGTTAAGGCACCCAAAACGACGACTAACTTTGCGACGGGAAACTAGACTAGCGGCGACCTAGCGAACGCGAAAAAGCGTCGTGGATCGCCGTAACTCCTAATTTGCATACCCGACGCTGGTTTACGACGCAAACTCCCCCCAGCGGCGGCCGCGGTATTGCATCCCAAGATCCGACAGTGTAAAACAATTACACCTGTCGGATCTTAGGGATATCTATGCGTAACTGATTCTATGAATCAGTCGCATAGATACTCTGAGAGATACGACGGCGTATCTGAGATATTCCGTCGTATCTCTTTTGTGAATCTGGCCCTTTGTTCCTAAGATGTTATCCAAATTTATATTTATATCTTCTAGCAAGGTTCGTAGTTTAGGGAAGTTGGCTCAGTGTCTTTGTATTCCCCTTATGTTTCCTCTATTTCTTTATGTAGAGCAACAATTCTTTTTTTTCAGATCCACAAAGAGTTCTTTGCCATGAGGTTCCATTTTGAACTTCCAGTGAGCAATATGAGAGACTTGAGACCTTGTAACACGAACAAGTCACATGACATCGGGGTGGGAAAATGGCTATTTGGGCCCAATTTGGACATTTTCACTTGGGGGTGGACTTACTTTTGTACATTAATGGCTGTGTGTTAATATATATATTATTTAATTTTACTTCACCAACTTAGACTATTGTGTTCTGATCCATCACATATAATTCAGATTTTAAAAAAACATTGAACTAAAGGCTGTAATGTAACAAAATAGGTAAAAAGCCAAGGGGGGCGAATACTTTTGCAAGGCACTGTAGTTAGCCTGGTTCATCGGCTTAGCGAATCACAATACAGAGCCCTGTGTTTGCTAACAACACAGGGCTCTGTACATGAAATGACAACCACATTGATTAGTAGAAGTAGCACATATTACACACCTTACACATTGTTAGGCACCCAGTTAACCTCTTGATCACCCTAAGGCTGCATTCACACCTGAGCGTCGGTCATTCGGTCGTTTTTTCCGGCATTTTGTCGCGCGTATTTATGCTTATTTGCGCGTTTGCATACAGCGTAGTCCGACGTTTTTGTACTTCGCCGTTTTTTTATTTTAGCCAATAGGAAAAATGATCATCTTTTCATCACTTGTTGCTATGTTGGTAGATTTGTTTAATCTTCTGCCTGGGTGAAATATTCTACGATTAAAGCGACGAAACGCCCGTAGCAAACGCTCGTTGTCGCGCTAGTCGCTTGAATCAAGCATTTCCATTACTTTCTATGGGAAATGGAAACGCTCAAAAACGACCAAACCGCCCGATACGCGCGACAAAAAAGGGTCCGGAACTTGTTTGAGTTTCAGGCGTTTGGCGTCAAGCGTTTTGGAGTGGAGATGTGAACCATCTCCATAGGGAATAATGTATTTTTTCCACTCTAGCGTTTTTGAGCGTCGCGCTTCAGGCGACAAAATGCTCAGGTGTGAATGCAGCCTAAATGTTAGCCCCTTCCCAGTCAGTGTCAGTACAGTGACACTATATAGTATTTTCACTGATCACTGTATTAGTGTCACTGGTAATGTCAGTGTCAGTAACTCCCACCCCGTGGGAGTGTCAAATTTTCCGCCACACTATCACAGTCCCACTGATCACTGCCATTAGTAGTATAGAAAAATAAGTGAATAAAACATCCATTATAACCATAGTTTGTAGACGCTTTAACTTTCACACAAATGAATCAATATACACCTATTGGGATTTATTTATTGGATGTTTTATAGCAGGAAATAAAAAAATAAATAAAACATTTTCTAAATTTTCTGTCTTTTTTTGATTATACAATAAAAAAAAAAAAAACTGTGGTGATCAAATACCACCAAAAAAAAGCTTGATTTGTGTTAAAAAAAATAATATAAATTTAGTTTGGGTACAGCGTTGCTTGACCAAACAATTGCCAGTTAAAGTAGCGTAGTGCAGAACAGCAAAATGTCTTGGTCATGAAGAGGGTAAAATCTCCCAGAGTTTAAGGGAGAAGTACAACCAAAGCTCCTATGGATGTAACAATGAAGTCAGGATCCGCCCACATGCCTAGACCGGCACCCAGCTCAGCCACTCGCACGGGGGGCATAGCAGAGAGCTGCTGACTGACAGTCACAGGGCCGGTCCAGGCTTTGGCAAGATCGCGCTCATATGATCGGGATCCGCCTACATGCCCAGGTGGGCACCCGGAACAGCAACTTGCACGGGGGGGAGGAGCAGATAGCTGCGAACTGATAGTCACAGAGCCAGTCCAGGCTTGGGCAAGATTGCGCCCATATGGTCAGGATCCACCCACATATCTGAACCAGCAGTCATCTCAGCAAGCTGCTGAGAGCCTGAGCCGGCCACTCCTTCCCCCTCTACTGTCCAGCACTCCTGTGAGCAGGGGGGGGCAGAGCGGAGAGCTGCTGACTGACAGTCAGCAGCTCTCTGCTCAGAAAACCCAGAGAACCGAGCGAGCAGCAGTGTTTGATTGCTTGGTTCTCAGTGTTAGAGCCGGTAGGGGACCGATGCAGGATCAGACCAATGCTGCATCCACCTAGGTAAGTATGAATCTTCAAAAAAAAAAAATGCTTCTCTTTTAAGTGGTTATTGCAGGGTACATTTGTAAAAAAAAAGTACAACTAGCATCTCAAAAGTTTTGGAACAACTGTCCCCTTATCATATATCCATGACTCCCAAATGTCCCTAATTTCGAGGGACTGTCCTTGATTTGGGACAAAGTCCTTCTGTCCCTCTTTCCTCCTCAATATGGCTCTGAATGAAGCCCCTGTAAGCTTGAGTGGATGACCCTGTGTTTCTGGACATTCCACAAGGAACTTTTGTGCCTCGTGGCAAGAAAGACGTGTAACAGGAAAAGACCCTTATATGGACTGACCTATATGAACTGACCTATCAGTGTGTCCATGTGTGATGTCATTTTGTTTATAAAAGACCAATAAAGGCTCCGCCTCTCTCTCTCCGGACGTTGGGAAGGGGAAGGATGTAGACTGTTTCTCTCATCTGCATGTTTAACTATTATGAATTTGACTCAGAGGCAGAATGGGTTTATGCTCTGGAATTGGGCCAGAGAACGTCTATTTCAAGGGACACCCTCCCTTCCCAAAAATCAGCTTGTGCTCCAATCACAAACAGGGGGCGGGGATTGTGCTCCTCCAGGCATTCCTGGTCAGGACAAGTACTGTCAGTAAGTAAAGCGGTGATGTGGCAGCCTTTTTTGGGGGCATCAGATTGGCCCGGGGGGGGGGGGGTGGCTATGTGAGTTAAATTTCGGGACACTGTATTGTCCTGGAATGAAGGTGCCCGGGACAGACCTGCAAAATCCGGGACTGTCCCGGGCAATCCGGGACACATGGTCACCCTAGTCTGCTCTGCATATGCAGAGTGGACATGGGCCTGTCACCCGCCCTCTCCACTCATTGTGGCCCGCGACCGATTACCAAGTCACTTAAGTGGCCCTCGCTCTTCAAAAGATTGGGCACCCCTGCCCCAATGCAAAAGCCATCTATTTGCTTTATTCCCTATAAAAATCTCACTAAATAACGGATCTAAACGTTTTTCAAAAATGTTTGCAGTATAACTCATCGGAATAGTTTCAAGAGTTTTAATGGCTTCCAGGATCTTTTAATAAATTCCTTATCTAGGAAGACTAGCCAAAGGAACATCCTCAAAAAGTTTACTGGCTTTCAAAGCTGAACATAAAGGCAGCTTCCTGTGATTCTGTGCTATATGTGAAGTGTATGTGAAATTGGTGTTTATGTTGTTTTCCTTGCCTGCTAGCAATCAGTCATGTATTGTTACCAGCTGTCATTTTCTGGTACAAGTTTGAGTCGGGTTACTTTAGGGCAATACAGTTGATATTTCAAACCTTTTGATAAATGAGGCTGTCTTTGGCTTTCTTAGCGTTCGAGTTCATGTTAAAACTCGGCGTATGAAAGGGGCTTTCTGCTTCCGACAAAACTTCTGCACATACAATGTGTTCACTCATGGTATTCTTCCCAACACTTAAGCCTCGTACATACGTTCCGATTGTTGGCAGGGGATTGTCTGTTGACAGACTCTTGTCCTAAAATATGACCGTTAGTACGCTCCTTCTGTTGTTGTCCAACTTTCGGCCAGCAAATGTTGGCTGGCAGGCTAGTAAATTTTCTACAGACAACGGTCCGTTGTCTGATTTTCGTATCGCCAGTACACAAATCCGTCACACAAAGGTCGAAGTACAAACACGCATGCTCGGAATCAATACTCACGAAATTAGCAGAAGGGACCCAAAGGGGTGCAATGCCATTGGGTGTTGTACAAATACAGCTGAAGGAGTTATAAAGAATTTCAGCCAGAAGGGTTGTAGTCCTCAACCTATTCAAGTTCAGGTTCTACAGTATCCCATGCTCCCAATCCCTATCCAAGTTGATTTTTCCCTAATAAAAACCATACAATTTTTTTTGCTAGACTGCTTCTTGAGCCAGAGACTGGCGAAAACTTTGTGGGCCAGATTCACGTAGCTCCGCGCATTTTTACGTATTTTGCGTATCGTATTTACGCTACGCCGCCTTAAGTCAGAGAGGCAAGTGCTGTATTCACAAAGCACTTGCCTCCTAAGTTACGGCGGGTTAGCATAAATAGGGCCGGCGTAAGCGCGCCTAATTAAAATGAGGATGAGGGGGGCATGCGCCGTCCGTGTACATATCCCAGTGTGCATTGCTCCAAAGTACGCCGCAAGGACGTATTGGTTTCGACGTGAACGTAAATTACGTCCAGCCCCATTCACGGACGAGTTACGCAAACAACGTAAAATTTTCAAATTTTGACGCGGGAACGGCGGCCATACTTAACATTGGCTAGGCCACCTAGGGGGCAGCTTTATCTTTACGCCGGCAAACGCCTTATGTAAATGGCGTATCTTTACTGCGACGGGCAAGCGTACGTTCGGGAATCGGCGTATCTAGTCATTTACATATTCTACACCGAACTCAACGGAAGCGCCACCTAGCGGCCAGCGGCAAAATTGCAGCCTAAGATACGACGGCGCAGGCCGTCGTATCTTAGCTAGGTTTAAGTGTATCTCAGTTTGAGAATACACTTAAACTTACGACGGCTTAGATTCCGAGTTACGTCGGCATATCTACTGATACGCCGGCGTAACTCTTTGTGAATCCGGGCCTGTGTCTCTAGTTATGTGTGTGCTTAGGGAAGGAAATAGGCCCAAACTATCAGCGGCTCTCCAATAGGTGCGCTACATAGGCATGCTGTGTGGATTGGAAAAACATAACAAAGATATAGTGGGGTTTTCTCATATTTTACTGCACACATGAAAATATGCTTCAAGGTGGAAGTAAAGGCTAGATCTAACTAAACTTAAAGGAGATTCACAGCCAAAGCTTTTTTGACTGTAATTCTCATGTGGATCACAGGAGTGCAGTTCTTTTCTGCACTCCTGTGACCCGTTTTTAGCCATCACCAGGCTGAAGTCGATCCAGGCTGGGGATCCACCCAGGAGCCTGGACCAGCACCTGACTCTCAGCGAGCCTGAGGAAGCTACTCCGCACCTTTCACAGCCAAACGCTTCAGTGAGAGCAGAGCAGAACAGAGAGCCGCTGTTCTCAGTCTTAGATCCGGCGCGAGACAGATGCAGCATTGGACTGATGCTGCATCCACATACTGTAAGCATGATTTCCTAAAAAAAAAAATATGATACTTCTCTTTTAAAGCGGAGTTCCGGCCACAATTTCACTTTTTAAATATAAATACCCCTGTAATACACAAGCTTAATGTATTCTAGTAAAGTTAGTCTGTAAACTAAGGTCCGTTTTGTTAGGTTGTTACAGCATTTAGACACTTTATAAAATAGAAATTGACTGGGGCCATCTTAAGTGTGGGCATCATGAAGCCAGACTGTATGACTTCCTGGATTTCAGCCTTGCAGATCTCGCACATGCTTAGTGCTGCACAAGCAGTGTCAGATCAGGTTTCAGCACCTGTGCTGTCCAAGTCACATGATTCTTTGAGACTGGGGAGTGCACAGACTCCTGGAAAGTTACACCCACTACATTCCCAGGAGTCTGTGCGGTGTAGGTTAGGAAGCATTAAGCACCTAGGTGCAGGAAGTGGGAAGATTAACTATTCTGCCTAGCAACAATACTTTGAAGGCATCTAAAAAAAAAAAAAAATTCGTAAAGGACTAATGACATTTTTTTAAAACTACTGATGTAATGTTATATTTATGGGTGGAACTCCACTTTAAAACAGAAGGAGCGCTGCCTCCCCAATTCATTAGCCCAACCCCTAATCTAAATACAGGGTGTCGAATGCATGGATTTCAATGGGGTTTTTATTTCTTTTGGAAGCACATGATTAGAGCCAGACGTTTTAATTGGCATTAAAAAAGGGTGGGCTTGGGGTGAAGAGCACTGTGCCCTGAGCCTACCCAGTTGTGTGACAATAGCAAATTAATATTCGCTATTGACTTCCTGATTCTCCTCCTGGCCAATCAGGATGCGGGTCTTAAGACCCGATTGGCCGAGAGAAGAAGCGACTGTATTGTCTGCCAAAGAAGAAGCCACGGAGGAGACACAGGGGAAGCCGCGGTGGAGGAGGAAACGCACAAAGGAGCCAAAACTGCCCACGACCTAGATGGGGAAAGTGCAGGACTAATAGATGGACAAGCGAGCGACGAGAAGGGTGGGGATTTTAGCGATTGACCAACTGACCAACCGAACGGTGAGGGAAGCGGGACTGGGAGCAGTTTTAAGCTTAGACCTAGCCTGGACTTCCGCTTTACTAACACAACCTCACTTATGTAATTATACTTTTTCTAGATCCAGTGCCAGTCCCACCACAATCTGTAAATGTCGCCATGATGTGTTTATCTTATGTTAGAAATATTTTATGGAAAACACACGGCCTCATAAATGTGTACATAAGTCAAAATGTACCGATTTTATGAAACGTTCCCTTTAAAGAGTTTTATACAAACATACAGATCTGACTACAAACAGAGATGTCATTAGCTTGTTCATGTTTAAAAAAAAAAGTTTTCAGTTCTAGGAAGAAGTAATTACAGATGATCTATCATGTGATACGGACAGGCACAAATACCTTTTATTTCAAGCCAGTTTGTTCCTGTGTCTCAGTGCATGGAGTCTGAATAATCATCTAAATTGCGTGTTCCAGTAAAATTACATTTAGTTTTTCTTTTTTTTTTTAAAGAACCAGAAAATGTGACCCGGGTATTCAAAAATGATCAGGAATAAAAGACGTAACCGAGCTACAAGCAGAGGCCATTACCGTAATTATGGTAAAGATTAACTTAGTCACTAAATGTGAATAGAAGTGTAGAAGTAAGTGAAACTGGTTTTGTGTCCTTTTATCAAAGGGTCTGAAAGAAAAGCTACGGTTCCTGGAAAACACAGCCATTCAGGATCATTACTTTTATGCACATGGGCGTCTGCTCCCTAGGGCAAGGGGGGTCGTTTGCCCCCCCCTGGAATCGCCAGGAAGACCCAAGAGCAGGGCCGAACTGGCCCTGGGGCCGATTTAAGCGGTGACTGCAGCGCTACCCTCCCCTCTACTGTAGTTGTCCCTTATTTAGAGGGCCTATCCCTCCTCTGGAATCAAATCCATTTGTCCCTCATTCCAAAAGGTTCCTCTTTTAGACCTGAAATAAATATACTGTTAATATAGTGTAGTGTTTCAGTCAAGGGAAAGGGGTGCAGTGTAATGTAAAGAGGACCAGTGATGCAGGGTGCTGTGTAATGTAAAGGGGGCCAGTGATGCAGGGGGCTGTGTAATGTAAAGGGGTGCAGGGTGCTGTGTAATGTAAAGGGGGCCAGTATGTGATGCGGGGTGCTGTGTAATGTAAAGGGGTCCAGAGCTGTGGGGTGCTGTGTAATGTAAAGGGGTCCAGAGCTGTGGGGTGCTGTGTAATGTAAAGGGAGCCAGTGATGCAGGGTGCTGTGTAATGTAATGGGGTCCAGAGCTGTGGTGTGCTGTGTAATGCAAAGGGGTCCACAGCTGTGGTGTGCTGTGTAATGTAAAGGGGTCCAGAGCTGTGGGGTGCTGTGTAATGTGAAGGGGTCCAGAGCTGTGAGGTGCTGTGTAATGTAAAGGGGTGCAGAGATGCAGTTGTGGAGAGTACACAGTAGTGACAAAGAGATATTGAAAGATGCAGGGGGCACAGTGGGGTGTTTTTACATTTTAACGTGAGGCGCTTTTAACCCCCGCTAGCAGCCGAAGAAAGGGTAAAATGCGACTGTGCATCACCGCTGCCGAAGCACTCCCCTCTGAAAAAATTTCAGCGGATGCCCATGTTTATGCAATGGCTGTTTTGTGACGGATTTTCTTATTACAGTACCTATTTTAACTACTTAAGGACCGGAAGGATTTGCCCCCTTAATGACCAGGCAATTTTTTGTGATACGGCACTGCATCGCTTTAACTGAAAATTGCACGATCGTGTGACGTTGTACCCAAGCAAACTTGATGTCCTTTTTTCCCAACAAAAAGCTTTATTTTGGTGGCATTTGATCACCTCTATGGGTTTTTTTTTTTTGCGCTATAAACAAACAAATTGCGAAAATTTTGAAAAAAATAAATACTTTTTGCTATAATACATATCCCCCCCCCCCCCCCCAAAAAAAAAATGTATTCATCAGTTTAGGCCGATATATAGTGTTCTACATATTTTAGTTAAAAAAAAAAAATCGCAGCAGGCATATATTGATTGGTTTGCGCAAAAGTTATCGCATCTACAAAACTATGGGATAGATTTAGGGACTTATTTATTTTTTATTGTTTTTACTAGTACTGGCGGCAATCTGCGATTTTTAGCGGGACTGCGACATTGACAAATCTGACCCCAAACTACACTTTTTGGGGACCAGTGACATTATTACATTGATCAGTGCTAAACAAAAATGCACTGATCAATGTAAAAATTGCTTGTTTAGAGTGTAGAAGAATAAGGCAACGCCAAAAATTTGAACTTTGCCCTGCTTTATAGAAAATATATTCTAAATAAATTGTATTGGTTTTATGCAGGCTAAATCATGTTGTTTGTCTTAGAACATTACCTCAATCAAGAAAATTTGTGGATATAGTCTTTGAAATTGTGTGGCCTGACAGTGGTTTCGTCATTATAAGCTGCCCAATCCCTCTCTCTGAAATTACGGCCTATCAGAATAGCTTTAAGTGTATTTCCACTTTTGCAGGCCAATTTTAATAACACCTACTTTATATTTCCCACAATAAATGCTTAAGGGTCCCTGATCAGGCTATCAAAATCAGATGAGTTGGATGCTGCTGGCCAGTGAGAATGCAGTCTGAGGAGAGGTCTGTCCAGACCCAAAGCACAATGCAGAAATAGGAAGAAATAGCCCAGCTCACCCGGCCCAATTGGTTAGCAGGTAAAAGAAATAGCACACCTCACCCGGCCCAATTGGTAAGCAGGTAAAAGCTGCCTCATCTTGATTCATCCAGGCCACATCCCCAACATGTTTCGTCCCACCCCTGGGGCTTAACTATGATTAACTATGACCACCGAAACATGTTGGGGACGTGGCCTGGATTAATCAAGCTGAGGCTACTTTTACCTGCTAGGGGACGTTACTGGGAACACGATGCGCGTGCCCGGCGGCCGCAATGGCCGCTGGGCACCCGCGATTGCCCAGTACCTGAGCAGGACTGTGGATCTCTGTGTGTAAACACAGAGATCCACGTCCTGTCAGGGAGAGGAGACCGATGTTGTGTCCCTTGTACATAGGGACACAGATCGGTCACCTCCCCAGTCAGTCCCCTCCCCCTACAGTTAGAATCACTCACTAGGCTACACATTTAACCCCTTCCTCGCCCCCTAGTGTTAACCCCTTCCCTGCCAGTCACATTTATACAGTTATCAGTGCATGTTTATAGCACTGTTCACTGTATAAATGTGAATGGTCCCAAAAATGTGTCAAAAGTGTCCGATGTGTCCGCTATAATGTCGCAGTCCCAACAAAAATCGCAGATCGCCGCCATTCCTAGTAAACAAATAATAATTAAAAAAAAACATAATTATGTCCCCTATTTTGTGGGCGCTATAACTTTTGCGCAAACCAGTCACTATACGGTTATTGCGATTTTTTTTTTTTACCGAAAATATGTAGAAGAATACGTATCGGCCTAAACTGAGAACATTTTTATTTAAAAAATAAATAAATGGATATTTATTATAGCAAAAAGTAAAAAATATTGGCCCGGATTCACAAAGCACTTACGCCGACGTATCTTGAGATACGCCGCGTAAGTGTCAGTATGTCCTGTCGTATCTATGGGCCGTGCACATAAACTGAGATACGCCTGAAAATAGGCTTCATCCGACCGACGTAACTTTCCTACGCCGGCGTATCGTGGGCGCATATTTACGCTGGGCGCATTTGCCGCTCCCATTGATTTTCTATGCACATATGCAAATGAGGGAGATACGCCGATTCACAAACGTACTTGCGCCCGGCGCATAATATACGCGGTTTGCGTAAGTCGTACGTCCGGCGTAAAGTTATTCCCCATATAGGAGGCGCAACTCATGCAAAAGGTATGGACCAGGGAACACAGTCGTTGTATCTTTTGTCGTTTACGTTGTACGTGAATAGGGCTGGGCGTATGTTACGTTCACGTCGTAGGCAGTGATCCGACGTATCTTAGGGAGTAGTTCCGACGTGATTCTGGGAATGCGCACTGGGATGCGGCCACGGGACGGCGCATGCGCCGTTCATTTTAAGTACTTCTATGGCGCTTGCCCCATCATTTGCATGGGGTCACGCCTCATTAGCATGGCTCACACCCACTTCCACCTACGCGGGCTTACGCCCGGGGAAACCCAGCGTATCTTTAAGAGCGAGTGGGAGCAAGTGCTTTGTGAATCCAGTGCTTGCCTCTGTGCGCTGCGTCGGCGTAGCGTATATTAGATACGCTACGGCGGCATAAATATGCGCTGATGTATTTGAATCCGGGCCATTGTGGTTTTTTTTCAAAATGTACGCTCTATTTTTTGTTTATAGCGCAAAAAATAAAAACCGCACAGGCGATCAAATACCACCAAAAGAAAGCTCTATTTGTGGGAAAAAAAGGACGTCAATTTTATTTGGGAGCCACGTCGCACGACCGCGCAGTTAAAGCGACGCAGTGCCGGAAGCTGAAATTTCGCCTGGGCAGGAAGGGGGTATATGTGCACAGTAAGCAAGTGGTTAAAGACTCTTGCATTGTTATCTATGGGACCATATACACAGCTGCTTAAAGAGGAGTAATAGTGCAATGAATACAGAGCCATAAAACATCAATAGCAAATGTAATATTTAAGTGCAGCAATTTACACGCATGTTTACTCATGTTTACGCATGTATACTGCAATACTGGCAATGCAGAACAATTTTACGCTTGTACACTTGTATGTGCCTTTACGTTCCTTTACCTGCTTTTAGGCAAGGTCTTTACAGAGTATTTTAATTGGGATCTTTTTGTCAACAAGTGCCGCGTACACACAATCATTTTTCGGCATGAAA
This sequence comes from Rana temporaria, assembly GCF_905171775.1. NCBI lineage: Eukaryota > Metazoa > Chordata > Amphibia > Anura > Ranidae > Rana > Rana temporaria. Next base: position 28,404,097 of record NC_053491.1, read on the forward strand.
AAAAACTTAGGGCCAGATTCTCAGAAGAGATACGACGGTGTATCTCAGGAAACACCATCGTATCTCTGTTTTTGGCCCCGGGGTATCTATGCTTATGATTCCTAGAATCATTTTCGCATAGATACGGCGTAGATCCGACAGGTGTAAGTCACTTACACTGTCGGATCTTAGATGTAATTCGACGCTGGCCGCTAGGTGGCACTTACATTCAGTTCTCATTTGACTATGCAAATGAACCTGATACGCCGATTCCCGAACGAATTTGTGCCGAGTCGTCGTCGTTTACGTCGTTTCCGTAAGCGTAAGGTTACCCCTGCTATATGAGGGGTAACCTTACGCCAGTCCGCCGTATGCCATGTTAAGTATGGCGTCGGGTCAGCATCGTCTTTTTCCTTCGGTTACGTAGTTTTACTAAGTCGTCCGCGAATACGACTTTACGTCAATGACGCTCACGTTGGCGTCATTGACGTTTTCCGTCGTGAGCTGGAGCATGCGCACTGGGCTATTTTTCCGCCCGGCGCATGCGCAGTTCGATCGGCAGGGTGGGGCGCGCTTAATTTGAATACAAGCCACCCCCTTTGAATTACGTGGCCATACGCCGGGCCATCTACACTACCACGCCGCAAATTACGGAGCAAGTGCTTGGAGAATACGGCACTTGCTCCAGTAAGTTGCGGTGGTGTGGTGTAAATGGCTTACACATAATTTTTTGGGTTCTGAAAAACGTCAATTTTTTTTTTAGAACATGCTGCATTTTTTAACAACGTTTAAACTATGTCGTTTTTCGGGTTGTAAAAAATGATTGTGTGTGGGCTAAAACGACGTTAAAAACCCGCGCATGCTCAGAAGCAAGTTATGAGGCGGGAGCGCTCGTTCTGGTAAAACTACCATCCATAATGGAGTAAGCACATTCATCACGCTGTAACAGAAAAGCGCGAATCGTCTTTTACTAACAAGGAATCAGCTAAAGCAGCCCCAAGGGTGGCGTCATCTGCATGGAACTTCCCCTTTATAGTGCCGTCGTACGTGTTGTACTTCACCGCGCTTTGCTAGAGCATTTTTTAAAAACGATGGTGTGTAGGCAACGTCGTTTTAATGATGAAGTTAGAAAAACCTTTTTTTTTCTACATGCCGAAAAACGTCGTTTTTTCTTTAATGCCGAAAAATGATCGCGTGTACGCGGCATCACATTTGTATGCAAATGACATTGCATAGCATAACTTACCATAGAAAAAAAGAAAATACATTTTTACGTGCTTAAAAAAAATCCTTACATGCTCTCTCTGCTTTAGTATATTTAGGAGGGGGCTGTGGAATAGTGTTTAAAATAATGATCCTTGTCTGTACTGTGTTTGAGTTCTTTGTTATCAGCTGTAAACTAGATTTAAACGCTGTCTGTCCAAACAAAGAGTTAAGAGTTTAGAAACAGCCCCTTTGTTAGACAGCGTTAACATCTAGTTTACAGCTGGTAGCAAAGAACTCAAACACAGTACAGACAAGGATCATTGTAAATTAAATTAAGTATTGCTCAATCTGTGTGGGGACAAGAAACTGTTAGACTGTCCAGAAATTCTTACAAATTAGCCATGACACCGTCTCCTTAGAAACATCTAAATGGCAATAAATATATTTTTTAGCTATTCTTTTTTTTGTATGCTGTGTAAATGGGAACACATAACAAACATATAGTGAGGTTTTCTCAAATTTGACCAGCAATATTGAATTACAAATGGACAAAATATGCCTGCATTCTAGTGAAAAAGGACACCATACTGTAGGGAAGTGATCTCCAAACTGCGGCCCGAGGGCCGGATGCGGCCCTTTGCTTGCCTTTATCCGGCCCTTGGGGCACTATCCCTCCCACTGATACGAGACACTATTCTGCCATCTGACACCGACAATGGAGCACCATTTCTCCCACTGATACAACTAATAGAGCACTATTCCTCCATATGACACCAGCAATGGGCCACTATTCCTTCCCCTAATACCAGATGTTTACTAACAATGATGCCAGGAAAATGTCCACTCCCGCTGGCCAAAGTCCGGCCCTCCAAGAGTATGAAGGACAATAAACCGGCCCTTTGTTTAGAATCTTTGGAGACCCCTGCTGTAGGGTGACCAGACATCCCCGGTTTCTGGGGACAGTCCCCGTATTGAGGATACTGTCACCGGACCAAGCCTGTCCCCAGTTTTTGTCCCTGGATTGGATTTGAACAGGGCCTGGGGCAATTTCAAAGACAATCAGTGCAGAATATAATTTTTTTATCTGAATCACACCCCCTGCTCCGCCGCTCCTACTAGCTTAGGGGGGGTGTATTTTTTTCGATCATCTGTGCCCCTTTCTGATGATCATGGGCTGGTCAGAGTGGAGGGAATATTTCTTCAGTTTTGGGTGCATGTTCCGCTCGCATGTTCTTCTGCCTTGCCTTAACCACTTAAGCCCCGGACCAATATGCTGCCTAAAGACCCAAGGGGTTTTTACAGTTCGGGGATATTTATTATAGCAAAAAGTAAAAAATATTGCATTTTTTTCAAAATTGACGCTCTATTTTTGTTTATAGCGCAAAAAATAAAAACCGTAGAGGTGATCAAATACCACCAAAAGAAAGCTCTATTTGTGGGGAAAAAAGGACGCCAATTTTGTTTGGGAGCCACGTCGCACGACCGCGCAATTGTCTGTTAAAGCGACGCGGCTCCCAAACAAAATTGGCGTCCTTTTCTCCCCACAAATAGAGCTTTCTTTTGGTGGTATTTGATCACCTCTGCGGTTTTTATTTTTTGCGCTATAAACAAAAATAGAGCGTCAATTTTGAAAAAAATTCAATATTTTTTACTTTTTGCTATAATAAATATCCCCCAAAAACATATATAATCGTTTATCGGTTGGTTTGCGCAAAATTTATAGCATTTACAAAATAGGGGATAGTTTTATTGCATTTTTATTTTTTTTTACTTTTTTTACTACTAATGGCGGCGATCAGCGATTTTTTTCGTGACTGCGACATTATGGCGGACACTTTGGACAATTTTGACACATTTTTGGGACCATTGTCATTTTCACAGCAAAAAATGCATTTAAATTGCATTGTTTATTGTGAAAATGACAGTTGCAGTTTGGGAGTTAAACACAGGGGGCGCTGTAACATTTAGGGTTCACTTTGTGTGTGTTTACAACTGTAGGGGGGTGTGGCTGTAGGACTGACATCATCGATCGAGTCTCCCTAATAAAAGGGATCACTCGATCGATTCGCCGCCATAGTGAAGCACGGGGAAGCCGTGTTTACATACGGCTCTCCCCGTTCTTCAGCTCCGGGGAGCGATCGCGACGGGGCGGCTATAAACGAATAGCCGCGCCGTCGTCCCGAATCGCTCCCCGAGGCTTACCGACCGCCGCATGTACCGGGGGGGGTCCCGATCGGACCCCCGACCCACGTCAAGCAGAGAACGTACAGGTACGTGCATGTGCCTGTCCGTGCCATTCTGCTGACGTATATTTACATGAGGCGGTCCTTAAGTGGTTAAAGTGGAGGTTCCACCTTAAAAAAAAATTCCACCAGAAATCTAAAAAAAATTGTGAATGGGGCGCGCTGCATTCTGGGAACTGTGTGTGTCCCAGAAAGCAGCCGGCCCATTCACAAAGCGACGCGCTGCCCGCGCATGCGCAGTAGTAAACGGGGGCCGGCATCGCTAGTGACTAGGACAAGTAAGTGTCCTTATTAAAAGTCAGCAGCTCCAGTGTTAATAGCTGCTGACTTTTAATTTTTATTTTTTTTTGTAATGGAACCTCCGCTTTAAGTCCCGGCCAGATGCCTGTCTGCTTATCTTCCTCTGCTCCCCACCCAGTAGTAGGCGGGGCTCATAGAGTAAGACTTGACAGGTTGTGAGGCAGGCGGCGGCGATGGACAGAGAGTCGCTGATTTCGGCCATTACTAGTAAAAAAAAAAAAAACATGTCCCCGGATCTCATTTAAAAAATCTGGTCATCTTACCATACTGTCCTGCAAATCTGTAAAATTTTTATATTATCACTCTCAGAAAGATTTTTTTTTTAATTTCCAGGTGAAATCTGCCTGCACTCTCCCTCTGAAATTGCAGCCTATCAAAAAGACTTAAACAATCCAACAATCTGTCCAACATTTCTTTCTTCAGTGTCAGAAAAAGACACAGGCCGGATCAGATAGAGATACAACGGCGTATCTCTGAGTTCCGTCGGTCGGATCTATGCGGCTGATTCATAGAATCAGGTTCTGCATAGATCTCCCTAAGATCCGACAGGTGTAAGTGACTTACACCGTCGGATCTTAGGCTGCAATCTCCCGCTGGCCGCTAGGTGGCATTTTGTTTTTAGTACGCGACGAATATGCAAATGAGGAGTTCGGTCGATTGAGAAACGAACGCCCGCCGCTTTTTTTTTACGTCGCTTGGGTTCGGCTTTTTCCGGCGTATAGTTACCCCTGCTATGTGAGGGGTATCCTATGTTAAGTATGGCCGTCGTTCCCGCGCCAAGTTTTGAATTTTTACGTTGTTTGCGTAAGTCGATTCAGAATACAGCCGGACGCAAGTTACGCTCACCCCCGAAACCAATGTCGTCCTAGCGACGTCATTTGGAGCAATGCACGCTGGGAAATTTAGCCGGCGGCGCATTCGCAGTTAAATCGCCGCGGGGATGCGCCTGATTTAAATAGTACACTCCCCCTAGCCGCGGAATTTGAATTCCGCCGGGGGATTTACGATACGCCGCCGCAAGTTTTGAGGTAAGTGCTTTCTGAATACAGCACTAGCCTCTAAAACTTGCGCTGGCGGATCGTAAATCAGATAGATTACGCGGATCTAAAGATCCGCTAATCTATCTGAATCTACCCCACACATTTTAATCTCCAGGTGAATTCTTCTTGTTCTCTCCCTCCAGGGCCGGACTTAGAATAAAAACCAGCCCTGGAAAAATTTTCATACCAGCCCCACAGCATTATTATACCAGTGTAATAGCAAGCGTCATTATTTTCTTGTTCATGAAAGGGAAAACCATACATTTTAAAGCACATTTGAAGAGTGTATTATATAAAGATAAGACGGATAGGAAATCACAGAGGGCTTTATATATATATACATACGGTATATAAAAGCAAATTCCAGTTAAAAATGGTAAAAGTGGTCAATCATCAAGGGGGACCCCAGGGACTCAGAATGTGGGGGGGGGACCACCTTCCGTAGAAAGAATACACTAAGGTAAGGGGGGTGGGTTACTGATATAGGGGGAAACCTTTATATCAGTGCCCTTACATTATCGTATTTACATTACATTAGTGACCCCCCTCAGACTGGCCTAGCGGTGCTGTCACTGACCTCCTCTCAGGTGCACTGTGCAGGGCTCAGTCAGTCGGCGCCAGCATGGTGGCTCTAGTTTTATCGTATATAGTCTCCTCTCCACATTCCACACACATTTGACTTCTCCCATGACCCCCATCCCGGCGATGATCCCACTCTTGACTCCTCTCCAGACTCCCTCAGAGACTGCAGACATGATACAGGAGATGGTCAGAGGCTGCAGACATGATACAAGAGCTTAATGCAGCCTCCCTGTGCCCATCAAATGCAGCCTCACTGTGCCCATCAAATGCAGCCTCACTGTGCCCACCATTGGAGCCTCACTGTGCCCACCATTGGAGCCTCACTGTGCCCACCATTGGAGCCTCACTGTGCTCATCAAATGCAGCCTCACTGTGCTCATCAAATGTAGCCTCACTGTGCTCATCAAATGCAGCTTTACTGTGCCCATGAATGCAGCCTCACTGTGCCCATCATTGCAGCCTCACTGTGCCCATCATTGCAGCCTCACTGTGCCCATCATTGCAGCCTCACTGTGCCCATCATTGCAGCCTCACTGTGCCCATTAAATGCAGCTTTACTGTGTCCATGAATGCAGTCTCTCTGTGAATATTATAAAGCGTCCTTCGCGCTACTATAAGCAAATAGATGATATAAAACAAACAAAAGTGTAAATGCCGCAAAACCTAATAGTGTTTACAATACACAAGTGAAATAATGTTAAAAGAAGGGTTTTGCGCAAAAACTAAACACTATCAGACAAAAGGTGATGGGTGATGATCAATCAAAAAACATAAACATGTTGATCAATAAAGAATAATATAAATGGTGGCAAGTGTCCCGTATATTAAATTGCAGTAAAAACTGTCAAAGGAGAGAACAGAAATGGGGCTAAATGTCCACTATGAGAGATGTATGTAGATAGCAATGAAAGATTTGATGTAGATGGCAATGAAAGATTTGATCACATCCGTAAAAGGGCTCCCAGAACTCTCACCTCAATAACACGATCTCCTTACATCCTCCACCTCCTTGCAGCCGAAAAAATGTTTCCACCTGTCGCACTTCATTGGTGCTTCTCCAACCTCTCCAGCTGTCCACAGCCTTCTCTCTATGGTGCTAATGCACACCTCCTCGATCAATCCCTAATAGAAACTCAGTTTCAGGGGAGAGTGAGAAAACAGAGCCTCCAATGGTGTAGTATGTAAAAAGCAGGGGGACGTTTATTGAAGAAAAAACCTGCGCTTACATCAATGTTAAAAATCAAGTGCAGTAATAGAAACAGCCAGCGGCGTCCTCAGCGCCTGCTTACGTGACTCCTGGTGTACGTCTGTCCACGGCCAATCCCTACGCGTTACGACAGTCACGTGTCTTCATCTGGGGAGAAACGTCCCCCTGCTTTTTACATAATACACCACTGGAGGCTCTGTTTTCTCTCTCTCCCCTGAGGCCTCGTACACACGACCGAGGAACTTGTCAGGTGAAACACATTGTTTTCCTCGTCGAGTTCCTTGTTAGGCTTGTCGAGGAACTTGACAAGCTTGCTTTGCATACACACGGTCAAGACAAAATCTCCTCGTTCTCAAACGCGGTGACGTACAACACATACAATGGCAGGGGAAGTTCGATTCCACTGGCACAACCCTTGGGGCTGCTTTTGCTAATCTCATGTTACTGCGTGTTAAGTAAAAGTTTGGTCGGAGACGATTTGCACTTTTCAGTCTGTTACAGAGTGAAAAATGTGCTATCTCCATTACAAATGCTACTTTTACTCCCATCTCATACTTTATTCTGAGCATGCGCGGGTTCCTTAGCAGACACACGCTCGAGTTTCTCATTGAAAACCAGCCCGACGAGGAACTCGATGAGCAAATTCAGACTCCCGTCGAGGAAAAAGAGAACTTTCTCTCTTTTTTTCTCGTCGAGTTCCTCGACAGTTTCCTAGATGAAAAACGTACACACGACCGGTTTCCTCGGCAAAAAAGCTCTCCCACCAAGTTTCTTGATGGATTCTGCCGAGGAAACCGGTCGTGTGTATGAGGCCTGATATTGATATTCCTCCATACAGTCGCGGAATACTTGATTCTCCTCCTCTCCCTCCTGCAAGCATTCAGCGCCTGTATGGAGGAATATAGAAAGCTAATTTTCTCCTATTTAGGCACATAGGGAGGATTGTACAGCGGGCATGAGCTCCTGTGTATCTGGCTGTCCTGCCTGGGTCTGTGTTTGGCGGTGACGCTGTAACACGGCCCCGCCCCCCCTAGACCGGCTCATGTGATAGGCTGAATGCTAATTCTATCTACTATCACATGAGCCGGTCTAGGGGGGCGGGACCGCGTTACAGCGTCACCGCCATACACAGACCCAGGCAGCCAGCTCCCTCCGTGATGATACACAGGAGAGAGGGGAGACAGGGAGCACCGCAGCGCAGCCCCGCAGCTGAAACTGGCCGCAGGACAGGCAGCCTACCGGGAAATCTCCTGATATCCCGGTAGGCCAATCCAGCCCTGTCTCCCTCTGAAATTGCAGCCAAGCAAAAAATGAGTATGTGTGGTCCAGCAAATCCAATGATTCTATCTTCATTCTCAGAAAAAAAATTGTTTTGTATTTCCAGATGAAATTTGCTTGCTATCTCCCTTTAAAATAGAAACTTTTCAAAAAGGAGATTACAAGGTGTGCTGCAAATCTGTCCAATATACAGCCTTCTGTCTAAGAAAACACACACGTTTATTTACAGATTAAACCTGCCTGCTCTCTCAATCCAAAATTAAAACCTAAAGTCTATTTTTTATTTCTAGCTGAAATCTGCCTTCTCTTTCTCTCTCAAATAGCGGCCTATCAAAAAGCCTTAAAAGGCTCTTCTAAAATTGCATCCTAAAAAAAATAAGTACACAGGGCCAGATTCACAAAAGGGATACAACGGCGTTTTACACTGTCGGATCTTAGGATGCAGTACCGCGGCCGCCGCTGGGGGGAGTTCGCGTCGTAATCCAGCGTCGGGTATGCAAATTAGGAGTTACGGCGATCCACAAAGCTTTTTCCCGTCGTTACGTCGCCGCGAGTGTTAGTTTTCCGTCGCAAAGATAGGGCTGCTTTAATAAAGTGTAAAAGTACTCCACCTTGTTAAAGTATGCCCGTCTTTCCCGCGTCGCTTTTGATTTTTTTTTACTTTTTTATTTTTCCCGGCGTAACTTTTTTCACGTCCCGATTCACAAAACGTCGGCGCGTCGTAATTTCGCGCAAAGCACGTCGGGAAATTTGCAACGGGAGCATGCACAGTACGTCCGGCGCGGGAGCGCGCCTAATTTAAATGGTACCCGCCACATTTGAATTGGCCCGCCTTGCGCCGGACTTACGATACACCGCCGCAAATTTCCAGGTAAGTGCTTTGTGGGTCGGGCACTTAGACAGAAAATTTGCGGCAGTGTAACGTAAATCGGTTTCGTTATGCTGCGCCCGGTCTACGTGAATCTGGCCCACAGTGTCCAGCAAATCTGTACAATTATTCTATTTTCAGTCCTAGAATTTTTTTTTTTTATTTCCAGATGAAATATGCATGATTTCTCCCTCTGAAATTGAATCCTTGCAATTCTATCCAGCATTCATTCAATCCAGCAAATCTGTAAAATGTAGCTGTCTTCTGAAAAAATAACTTTATAGTAAACCATGCCTCCTCTTATTTTTCTATTGTGGCATAATAAAAATGATTACCTGTGCAGCATGCCAGTGTAATATTTCTGACATAATGAACTTACATTTTTCTCACTCATCTCCTACTCTAGAGTTGGAGGCCAGTAAAACTGCTAACATAATTTGCAGCAATTGTATACAATATTTCTGGCTGCTGCCCTTGAACTAACACACTGTAATTATTATAGGGTTAGTGGTCCTGCATTGTACTTGGTGCCTTGAAAAAATATTCATAGCCCATGCAATTTTCCACATTTTGTCATGTTACAACCAAAAACGTAAATTTATTTTATTGGGATTTTATGTGATAGACCAACAAAAAGTGGCACATAATTATAAAGTGGAAGGGAAATTATAAAGGGTTTTCAAAATCTTTTACAAATAAGTATGTGAAAAGTGTGGCGTACATTTGTATTCAGCCCCCAGTCAATACTTTGTAGAACCGCCTTTCACTTCAATTACAACTGCAAGTCTTTTTGGGGATGTCTCTACCAGCTTTGTACATCTAGAGAGTGAAATTTGTGCCCATTCTTTGCCCAAGCTCTGTCAGATTGGATGGAGGGTGTCTGTAGACAGCAATTCTCAAATCTTGCCAAAGATTCTCAATTGGATTTGGGTCTGGACTTTGACTGGGCCATTCTAACACATGAATATGCTTTGATCTAAACCATTCCATTGTAGCTCTGGCTGTATGTTTAGGTCGTTGTTCTGCTGGAAGGTGAAACTCCGCCCGAGTCTCAAGTCTTCTGCAGACTCTAAGGCCTCGTACACACGACCAAACATGTCTGCTGAAACTGGTCCGCGGGCCAGTTTCAGCAGACATGTTCGGTCGTGTGTAGGACCGAGCGGACAGAATTCCAGCAAACATTTGCCCGCCGGGCCTTTTCCCAGCGGACAAATATTCCTGGACTTGTTTTAAAACAGTCCGCTGGAATCCTGCCCGCTCGGACATGTTCGTTGTCTGTACATGTCCAAGCGCCCGCCATCCCTCGCGTGCGTCGAATGACTTTGACGCATGCGTGGAAGCATTTAACTGGCAGGCCCGCCCACGTCGCCGCATCATCGTCGCGGCGACGCCGCGGACACGGCCCGCGTATTGTTTACGCACGGATTTCTGTACGATGGTTAGTACAGCCATCGTACAGAAATCCCTGGCCAGACATGTACGGTGAAAACGGTCCGGCGGACCGCTTTCATCGTACATGTTTGGTCGTCTGTACACGGCCTAACAGGTTTTCTTCTAAGATTTCCCTGTATTTGGCTCCATCCATCTTCCCATCAACTCTGACCAGCTTTCCTGTCAGTGCTGAAGAAAAGCATTTGCATAACATGATACTGCCACCGCCATGTTTCACGGTGGGAATGGTGTGTTCAGGGTGATGTGCAGTGTTAGTTTTCTGCCACACATAGGGTTTTCCTTTTAGGCCAAAAGGTTTAATTTTGAATTGAATGCAAGACCAATACTTGTCCTGTGGACAGATTCTCCCACCTGAGCTGTGATCTCTGCAGCTCCTCCAGAGTTACCATGAGCCTCTTGGCTGCCTCTCTGATTAATGCTCTCCTTGCCCGGCCTGTCAGTTTAGGTGGACGGCCATGTCTTGGTAGGTTTGTAGCTGTGACATACTCTTTCTATTTTTGGATGATGGATTGAACAGAGCTCCGTGAGATGTTCAAAGCTTGGGATATTTTTTTAATATCCTAACCCTGCGTTAAACTTCTCCACAACTTTATCCCTGACCTGTCTGGTGTGTTCATTGGCCTTCATGATGGTGTTTGTTCACTAAGGTTCTCTAAAAAAAACTCTGAGGGCTTCACAGAACAGCTGTATTTATACTGAGATTAAATTACACACAGGTGTACTAATGTACTAATTAGGTGACTTCTGAAGGCAAACGGTTCCACTAGATTTTAGTTAGGGGTATCCAAGTAAAGGGGGCTGAATACAAATGCAAGCCACATTTTTCAGATATTTATTTGTAAACCATTTGGAAAACCATTTATAATTTTCCTTCCACTTCACAACTATGTGCCACTTTGTTTTGGTCTATCACATAAAATCCCAATAAAATACATTTACGTTTTTGGTTGTAACATGACAACATGTGGAAAATTTCAAGGCACTGTAAATTGTCTCTATTGTCTGTAATATATGTAGTTCCTATACCACCTAGTGGTCATAAATATTTTTTTCCATAAATACCTCAATCAGGAAAAAAAACACATTATTGCCACTAGGTGGCGCTTAGTATATAGCAAATCTAATATTAGAGAAAATATGCAGATTTTTTTTTTAAATGTGTGGATGTTTGACATACCCGCACAATGACCATTTTATACTTATGTGTTGGTGTTATTAATTATATCAAATTGTACAGCTGGGTATAAGAAGGAATGTCAAAGAAAGCATAGATGTGTTGGTGTTTTTTTTTTGTGCTAAAGACAGAATTTTTTTTTCTTATATTCCAGTCTTCAGACTACAACTTTAAAAGTCTTTGTCCAACATTATCTTGCATGTGTAAACTTTTAGGTTAACAGTTGACACTCCTAAAAACTGTTAAATGTTCACAAATAATAAAAAAGATGTGGTCCACGCTAAAGGGTAATGCAGCAGCACACGACATTCCGGATACAGGGAAAAACAAAATATTATACAAAAAGAATGTGCAAAGCCACAAAATATAAAATTCAAAATAAAAATGTTAACCCAATTGGAAATATGTGCAAAATGTGTTAAAATACTTCACAAAAAACATTTTGTGCACAGCAAATCAGTATAAAATGGTTATAATACCACCCACTCCCAAAACCAATGTTCAGGGCTCCAACACAGAGCCAATATGAATCCAAAGATCAAAAACCAATGTTCCATGTGAGAAAGTCCCAGACAACCATAAAAGTGTGTGAAATCCCTTACCGGATAAATATGATCTCCAAATAACAAGAAATATGTAGCACAGGAAACACCCAGTATGGATCCCTCAAGGATATATTGGCCACTTCAAGACCTACAGTGGTCCTCTTCTGGCTATCCAGGCTCTCTTTTTTTGTCCCCTGAAGATGTCCCTTGCATAGATGAAACACGTAGGCTGGGGCTAGCGGCTTATAATGTCATTACATTAGCCGGGGTACCACGGTTTAATTTTTGTTTGAGTCATTTTTTTAACCCTTAGGCCCTGTACACACGATCAGTCCAAACTGATGAAAACGGACTGAAGTTCAGTTTCATCGGTTAACCGATGAAGCTGACTGATGGTCTGATTTGCCTACACACCATCAGTTTAAAAACCAATCGAGTCCAACGCGGTGACGTAAAACATAACGACGTTCTGAAAAAAACGAAGTTCAATGCTTCCAAGCATGCGTCGACTTGATTCTGAGCATGCCCGGGTTTGGAACCGATGCTTTTGCGTACTAACCATCGGTTTTGACCTATCGGTTACCAGTCCATCAGTTCAATTTTAAAGCAAGTTCTAAATTTCTGGACCAAAGGATAACGGACTGATGGCGCCTACACACCATCGGTTTGGACCGATGAAACGGACCTTCAGTCCGTTTTCATTAGTTTGGACTGATCGTGTTTACAGGGCCTAAGATACTTGTGAGTATATTTGCTATTTGCTTAAAATAAACTACCGTAATTTCCAGCGCTCGAAGACGACTTTTTATACTTAAAAAAATCCTCCAACAATCGGGGATCGTCTTATACGCCAGTATATGGATGTCAGCCCGCTGGATGTGTATTAATGTCCGCTGAGCCAATCATGGCAAGTGATGTATTCTATTAATGAATACAAAGCCTGCTCGGATTGGCAGAGGTCGTAATATCATCAGTCCGTGCCTCTCTGAATCTCAAAGCCAATCCGAGCAGGCTTTGTATTCATTAATAGAATACATTGCGTGCCGTGATTGGCTCAGCACGGTATACTGTAATACTGTATACAGTATGTTACGAAATGCAGATACCCCTCGGCTCCTCTTCTTTCCACGGCCACCTCGCCATCCACCACCGGAGCTTTGGTTTGAAGCATCTGACCCTCCATCTGGCACCTGACCCTTCATCTGGCACCTGACCCTCCATCTGGTACCTAACCCTCCATCCGGCACCTGACCCTCCATCTGGCACCTGACTCTCCATCTGGCACCTGACTCTCCATCTGGCACCTGACCCTCCATCCGGCACCTGACCCTCCATCCGGCACCTGACCCTCCATCCAGCACCTGACCCTTTATCTGGCACCTGACCCTCCATCCAGCACCTGACTCTCCATCCGGCACCTGACCCTCCATCCGGCACCTGACCCTCCATCTGGCACCTGACCCTTCATCTGGCACCTGACCCTTCATCTGGCACCTGACCCTTCATCCGGCACCTGACCCTTCATCTGGCACCTGTCCCTCCATCTTGCATCTGACCCTTCATCTGGCATCTGACCTTCCATCTGAAGCACCTGAAGGGGGTCGTCTTATACGGCTAGTATATCTCAAAACCAAAGTTTTAGTTGAAAAATTAGGGGGTCACCTTATACGCCGGCAGAATCGGTAGTGTTTTTTAGCAGTATTATGCTATGGTCCTTTGTATTCTTTTCTGAGCACCATTATGGAGAATTACAGTTCCTGGATAGCCAGAAGAGGACCACTGTAGGTTTTGAAGTGGCCAATATATCATTGAAGGATCCATACTGGGTGTTTCATGTGCTATAGATCTCTTATTATTTGGAGATAATTTTTATCCGGTAAGGAATTTCACACACTTGGAATTATGGCGGTCTTGGACTCTCTCACATGGAACATTGGATTTGGATCTTCATTCAAGATTCATATTGAATCTGTGTTGGAGCTTTGAACATTGATGTTGGCAGTGGATGTGTATTATCATCATTTTATTTTGATTTATTATGCATGTCATTTTTTGAGAAGCATTTTAACACTTTTTGGCGTTTTGCACGTATTTACAGTATCTCACAAAAGTGAGTACACCCCTCACATTTTTGTAAATATTTTATTATATCTTTTCATGTGACAACACTGAAGAAATGACACTTTGCTACAATGTAAAGTAGTGAGTGTACAGCTTGTATAACAGTGTAAATTTGCTGTCCCCTCAAAATAACTTAACACGCAGCCATTAATGTCTAAACCACTGGCAACAAAAGTGAGTACACCCCTAAGTGAAAATGTCCAAATTTGGCCCAAAGTATCAATACTTTGTGTGGCCACCATTATTTTCCAGCACTGTCTTAACCCTCTGGGCATGGAGTTCACCAGAGCTTTACAGGTTGCCACTGGAGTCCTCTTTCACTTCTCCATGACAACATCACAGAGCTGGTGGATGTTGGAGACCTTGCGCTCCTCCACCTTCCGTTTGAGGATGCCCCACAGATGCTCAATAGCGTTTAGTTCTGGAGACATGCTTGGCCAGTCCATCACCTTTACCCTCAGCTTCTTTAGCAATGCATTGATGTCTTTTCAGATCCTCAGAGAGCTCTTTGCCATGAGGTGCCATGTTGAACTTCCAGTGAGCAGTAAGAGAGTGAGAGAGATAACACCAAATTTAACACACCTGCTCCCCATTCACACCTTAGACCTTGTGTACTCACCTTTGTTGTCAGTGGTGTAGACATTAATGGTTGTGTGTTGAGTTATTTTGAGGGGACAGCAAATTTACACTGTTATACAAGCTGTACACTTACAGTTCAGTTTTGGGCTCCAGTTCTCAAAAAGAATATCAGGGAACTGTTGAAAGTGCAGAGAAGGGCAACCAAACTGATAAGAGGCATGGAGGAGCTCAGCTATGAGGAAAGATTAGAAAAACTGAATTTATTCACTCTTGAGAAGAGGAGATTAACGGGGGATATGATCAACATGTACAAATATATAAGGAGCCCATATAGCGAACTTGGTGTTGAGTTATTCACTTTATGGTCAACACAAAGGACAAGTGAGCCCTCTATACGTCTAGAGGAAAAGAAATTTCACCTCTAAATACGGAAACATTTCTTCACAGTAAGGCCGCGTACACTCGGTCGGACAAAACCGATAAGAATGGACCGAGGTTCAGTTTCATCTGTCCAAACCGACCGTGTGTATAGCCCATCGGTCTGTTGACCTTCGGTCCAAAATTTTAAAACATGCTTTTAAATCGAACCGATGGCCCGCTGCCCGATCGGTCCAAACCGATGGTTAGTACAGAAAGCATTGGTTCAAAACACGCACATACTCAGAATCAAGTCGACGCATGCTTGGAAGCATTGAACTTCGTTTTATTCAGCACGTCGTGTGTTTGACATCACCGCGTTCTGACCCGATCTGTTTTTGGAACAATGGTGTGTACACACATCAGACCATCAGGCCACTTCAGCGGTGAACCGATGAAAATGGCCCGTTGGACCATTCTCATCGGTTTGGAACGACCGTGTGTACGCGTCCTAAGAGCTGTGAAAATGTGGAATAGACTCCCTCCAGAGGTGGTCCTGGCCAGCTCAGTAGATTGCTTTAAGAAAGGCCTGAATCCTTTCCTAAATGTACATAATATAACTGGGTACTAACATTTATAGGTAAAGTTGATCCGGGGAATATCCGATTGCCTCTCGGGGGATCAGGAAGGATTTTTTTCCCCTGCCGAGCAAATTAGATCATGCTTGGCTGGTGTTTTTCGCCTTACTCTTGATTAGTGTTGAGCAGAATATGCCATATTCGATTTCGCGATATATCTCGAATATATATTCGAATATTCGAGATATATTCGCTAAATTCGAATATTCGTGATATTTTATCGAAATTAATTGATTGCGATTTTTCGCTATTGCGAATGCGAAAATAATTGCGATTTTTTTTAATAACTGCGGTAGGAGCGCTCTGATTGGCTTAGAATATTCGTGATATTTTATCGAAATATCGCAACATGCGAATGCGATATTAATTGCGGAATTTCGAGATATGCTGGAGGAGCGCTCTGATTGGCTCAGAATATTCGTGATATTTTATCGAAATATCGCAACATGCGAATGCGATATTTATTGCGGAATTTCGAGATATGCTGGAGGAGCGCTCTGATTGGCTCAGAATATTCGTGATATTTTATCGAAATATCGCAACATGCGAATGCGATATTTATTGCGGAATTTCGAGATATGCTTGAGGAGTTCTCTGATTGGCTCAGAATATTCGTGATATTTTATCGAAATATCGCAACATGCGAATGCGATATTTATTGCGCAATTTCGAGATATGCTGGAGGAGCGCTCTGATTGGCTCAGAATATTCCTGATATTTTATCGAAATATCGCAACATGCGAATGCGAAATTGATTGCAGATATTTCGAAAACTGCTGTAGCAGCACTCTGAAATCGAATATGTATGATATTTTAACCAAAATACATATTGCGATTGCGATTTTTCGATCGCGCATGCGCAATTGCGCGAACAACACGCGACCATTTCCTGGAGCCTTGCCAGTTTCCAACTTATGATCGCAGCGCAATATTACAGCAACATGGTTGGAAGCAATTTCACTAAGTCTGAGGAAAAGTTGCTGATTTGTGTAAGTATTTTGACCACTGTTATTTCATCATCTTCAACTGCATTTAAGTCTAGTTTAAAAGTTAGTATATATGATCAGATATTAGTATTTAACCAAAAATGTGTCTCCTGCTTTTACAAAACTACAAGTCCCAGCATGCCTGGACAGCTGCAGACACCCTGGTTGGCAAATGTGTATTTAGGCACTTTTCCTTGTTATTTAGCATAATGAATTTAACATTTTATTGGACATAGGACGTATGCGAACGTCCTGACTTCAGTGTCCTCAAGGCCCAAGGACGTTCGAATACATATTGCCCTTTAGATGTTGCAGAACTACAACTTCCAGCATGCCTGGGAATGCTGGCACTTCTAGTATTGTAAGTTCTGCAGGCCCCCATTTTTCAGGCCTTTATGCACGGGTCTCTAAACTGTGGCACCCTAGATGCAGCAAAAGTAAAATTCTTAGCATGCACTGACAGACCGTGGCTGATGGGAGTAGTAGTTTTGCAACAGCTGGAGGTGGACTGGTCTTGAAACCCAGAGTTAGGTAACAAACCCGTAGTGTTTTGCAACCATTCTGCCTCCAGCTGGTTATTTTCTGTTGAAAAGCCTGTGGCGTGCAAAACACAACCCAAAAACTCCACCCGGTGCAAGGAAAAATTTGCACACACCTAAAGAGTGACATCACAAAAAACTGCGACGGTTGCATACGTCAGTGGTCCTCCGAAAAGGTCCCGTCTCTGACCCCCCGGGGCGTTAGGCTCCTGACAGGGAAAAGAGTTACTGTGGTCCATACAGCCGAAGCCATATGGACCCATCTCGGTCCAAGCAGCGCAATCAACACGCGAACAACACGCGACCATTTCCTGGAGCCTTGCCAGTTTCCAACTTATGATCGCAGCGCAATCACACAGCAACATGGTTGGAAGCAATTTCACTAAGTCTGAGGAAAAGTTGCTGATTTGTGTAAGTATTTTGACCACTGTTATTTCATCATCTTCAACTGCATTTTAGTCTAGTTTAAAAGTTAGTATATATGATCAGATATTAGTATTTAACCAAAAATGTGTCTCCTGCTTTTACAAAACTACAAGTCCCAGCCCAGCCCAGCATTTTAGTCTAGTTTAAAAGTTAGTATATATGATCATATATTAGTATTTCACAAAAAATGTGTCTCCTGCTTTTCCAAAACTACAAGTCCCAGCATGCCTGGACAGCTGCAGACACCCTGGTTGGCAAATGTGTATTTAGGCACTTTTCCTTGTTATTTAGCATAATGAATGTAAAAAATTTTTGGACATAGGACGTATGCGAACGTCCTGACTTCAGTGTCCTCAAGGCCCAAGGACGTTCGAATACATATTGCCCTTTAGATGTTGCAGAACTACAACTTCCAGCATGCCTGGGAATGCTGGCACTTCTAGTATTGTAAGTTCTGCAGGCCCCCATTTTTCAGGCCTTTATGCACGGGTCTCTAAACTGTGGCACCCTAGATGCAGCAAAAGTAAAATTCTTAGCATGCACTGACAGACCGTGGCTGATGGGAGTAGTAGTTTTGCAACAGCTGGAGGTGGACTGGTCTTGAAACCCAGAGTTAGGTAACAAACCCGTAGTGTTTTGCAACCATTCTGCCTCCAGCTGTTTTTTTCCTGTTGAAAAGCCTGTGGCGTGCAAAACACAACCCAAAAACTCCACCCGGATGCAGTGAAAAATGTGCACACACCTAAAGAGTGACATCACAAAAAACTGCGACGGGTACATACGTCAGTGGTCCTCCGAAAAAGGTCCCGTCTCTGACCCCCCGGGGCGTTAGGCTCCTGACAGGGAAAAGAGTTAGCAACGCATATCTCCCCTATACGTGTATCCTGTGTTGTTAATAATATATTCATAATTATGCAAATGATAATGGCTGCTATATTTATGCAAAAAAGGTGGCGACCGAAATGGCAGGATATAAAATCTTTCATGTTACCCCTGTCATTGATTAATAAGGCGAGAATGCTTCCAATTGTTGAATAGCATACATTTACGTCATATATCCATAAGGCTGTCAACAGAAGTATTACAATATACTTTGTTCTTCATCTTGCAGAAGTTCCTGGAAACAGGATACGATAAGCTGCGGAGGCAGCCAGAGAAAAGGGCTGTGGTCAGCGCCCTAATCGCTGACTTTGGCGGCCAACATGACCACAAGGCAATTGTGAAGAAGTGGTCTGACCTGAAGAGGCGCCAAATGGATCAGGTCAGACGTCTTCGGGCTAAATATCATCCAGGTAAGTTATTGTTGACAGTTATGTTTTTTTTTAAAAAGTGTATTTTGTGCGTGAACTCGAAAGAGAGAGGAGCCGGCCTGCAGGAGTTGGGAGGCCTCCCCCAGAGGCAATCTGCCACCTTTCTCCATGCCCCGGTTGGCAATGGCGGGTGTGAGGGGGTCCTCCCAACCCAACCTCGCATAGCACACCCACCAGGGGCGGGGCTGAGACCACCAAACTCAATTCACAGGTAGCCGAGAGCGGGATCCGAACCCCTAGCTGCAGAGGTGAATCACTTGTCAGTGCAGTGGCAATCGTGTGGAGCCACCGCAGCTCCTTTGGTGACAGTTATGTAAGGTCATATGTAATTCATGTAAGGTCAGATGTTGTTAACCAAGATGCCATGTTGTGCTAACATATATCACCACCAGCCAAGGTATTCATAGTACTGTTGAAAAAAGACATGGGACAGCAGACAGGAACACAGAAGTTATGTGGGAACATAATTTTCCCATTGCTTTGCATGGGACTTTAAAGAAAAACCCCGACCATGGCAAGTGGGGGTGGGTAAGGTTTAAACCACCTATCCTATGTTTGTGGCTGACATATAAGTAACCTGTGTGCCAAGTTTCATATAAATATCTTTAGCCGTTTGTACGTGATGCTGGAACATACATACATACATACATACATACATACATTTATGCACACACACACGTTGAGTTTTATATATATAGATTACCACTAAATTCCTGTGTTAGGAGTGGGGTTGTTATAGTAATCCCGTGTGCTCCATCAGGCCCTTTTTTTAACATGAGATGGTCTGAACAAAACAAAGGAGACAAAAACAGCTCATTTTAACATGGTTGCATCCCAGCTCACGCTCAGTCCCCTGTAGTGCCCACAAGACCCTTTAATATAACATTGTCCCATTGGTTAACTGTCTATATAAATCAATTTGTATTCATATACAATACAGCAGAGTACACAGAATTTGCATACGTCATTAGAAAACATTTTTATAATATATGAACATTGTGTTATTATAGGAGCTCCAATGCCAGTTATCCGCGCCAAGCGCAGAAGGCGCCAGGCCGATGAGGAGGAGGAGGAGGATGCGGCAGAGGAGGATGCGGCAGAGGAGGAGATGGATGAAGAGGAGCAGCCAGGGCCCTCCCACTCCCCAACCCCAGCTCCTGCTGAGGAGCAAGCTGAGGAGCTTCCCCCCCCCACCACCCCAACTTCTCAAGCAGAAGAGCAGGAGGAAGAGAGCGGTCCTGTGAGCCTCGTTCAGGAAGGTAAATATGTGCACAATGATTAATAACATTTCAACAATAAAATGTAGATATAAAAATGGACAACATATAAAGCGCACCTGTCAGATTGCAGAAACATAATATGGTATTGATGCTAGAAGTATACAGGTAGTGCATAATTATTAGGCAAGTTGTATTTTTGAGGATTCATTTTATTATTGAACAACAACCATGTTCTCAATGAACCCCAAAAACTCATTAATATCAAAGCTGAATTTTTTTGGAAGTATTTTTTAGTTTGTTTTTAGTGTTGGTTATTTTCGGGGGATATCTGTGTGTGCAGGTGACTACTATTACTGTGCAGAATTTTTAGGCAACTTAACCAAAAAATAAATATATACCCATTTCAATGATTTATTTTTAAAAGTGAAACCAATATAACATCTCAACATTCACAAATACACATTTCTGACATTTAAAAACAAAACAAAAACAAATCAGTGACCAATATAGCCACCTTTCTTTGCAAGGACACTCGAAAGCCTGACATCCATGGATTCTGTCAGTGTTTTGATCTGTTCACCATCAACATTGCGTGCAGCAGCAACCACAGCCTCCCAGACACTGTTCAGAGAGGTGTACTGTTTTCCCTCCTTGTAAATCCCACATTTGATGATGGACCACAGGTTCTCAATGGGGTTCAGATCAGGTGAACAAGGAGGCCATGTCATTACTTTTTTTTATTTAATACCCTTTCTTGCCAGCCACGCTGTGGAGTACTTTGACACGTGTGATGGAGCATTGTCCTGCATGAAAATCATGTTTTTCTTGAAGGATGGTGACTTTTTCCTGTACCACTGCTTGAAGAAGGTCTCTTCCATAATCTGGCAGTAGGACTGGGAGTTGAGCTTGACTCCATCCTCAATCCGAAAAGGCCCCACAAGCTCATCTTTGATGATACCAGCCCAAACCAGTACTCCACCACCACCTTGCTGGCGTCTGAGTCGGACTGGAGCTCCCTGCACTTTACCAATCCAGCCACGGGCTCTTCCATCTGGCCCATCAAGACTCACTCTCATTTCAGCAGTCCATAAAACCTTAGAAAAATCTTTCTTGAGATATTTATTGGCACAGTCTTGACGTTGCAGCTTGTGTGTCTTGTTCAGTGGTCATCGTCTTTCAGCCTTTCTTACCTTGGCCATGTCTCTGGGTATTGCACACCTTGTGCTTTTGGGCACCCCAGTGATGTTGCAGCTCTGAAATATGGCCAATCTTGTGGCAAGTGGCATCTTGGCAGCTGCACGCTTAACTTTTCTCAGTTCATGGGCAGTTATTTTGCACCTTTGTTTTTCCACACGCTTCTTTTGTTTGATGATCACGCTTCAGAAGCTTTGCAACTTTAAGAGTGCTGCATCCCTCTGCTAGATATCTCTCTATTTTGGACTTTTCAGAGTCTGTCAAATCCTTCTTTTGGCCCATTTTGACAAAGAAAAGGAAATTGACTAATAATTATGCACACCTGATATAGAGTGTTGATGTCATTAGACCACACACCTTCTCATTACAGAGTTGTACATTACCTAATATGCCTAATCTGTAGTAGGCTTTCGAGCCTATACAACTTGGAGTAAGACAACATGCATAAAGAGGATGATGTGGTCCAAATACTCATTTGCCTAATAATTCTGCACTCCCGGGATGTGTTAGACACATAACAAGTGTATACACATGATAATGATTGATTAATAAGCAAAAAAAATGTTTTATTTATTTGGTAACGTTATTTTAAATCCAAATTTTTTTTTTATTATATCCTAACAGTATCAGGAAAGATGAGGAGGCAGACCGCGCTCATAAAGACAACCCACCAGAGGATCCAGGCAAATCAGCGCCAGATCCGCTACCTTATTCAGCAAAATGTGCTGCTGGAGCAGCAGCAATTAAAAAATATAGAGAAGCTGGAGCGCCTTCAGAAGCTCAATCAGAGTTATATCTGAAATTATGTTTTTATTAATAAATATTATTTTTTGGAAATGTTTCATTTCTTTTTGAGATAGATTTGTAGGTTTTTCAACACATCTAACTTAACATCAAACAAATCAACATCAACACATTTAACTTCATAATAAGCAAAAACATTTTATACTATTATTTTATTTAACAGTAACCTAGGACAAACTAAAGCACACGACACAGACACGACGAACACAAAATAAACAGTTGAAAAATGAACATAACAAAAGCAACAATATATATATATATACAAAGAGAGAGAGAGGGAGAGCAAGAAAGAGAGAGAATGCAGATGAGCTCTTGCAGACAGCCCAATGGTTGCAGTATAAATGCCGCAAAACAGTGTTTAACATAAGGTTCATTGTTATAGTTACACTTGCTGTTTAGATCCGGTCTGGTAGCTTGTAGCGGAGGCTGTTGGTGGATCCGCTGTGCCAGAGAGGTCATGAAGCTTTACTCAGCATGGAGGCAGCAGCAGGAGTATTAAAATATAATATAACTAGACAATGCATTTCCTGAGGAAAATGCGAGTGGGAATGCTGAATAGCTTAATTGGTGAGCCCCTTGCCAAAGACATTCACCATAACCACTACACTATCTTTAGGACACACAGCTTCTTTCTCTATCTGCAAAGTATAGCGTATGCTGACTTCCTGGTCGCCCCTCCCCCCTCAATAGGTTTCCCCTCCCCCCCAGGTCAGTGAGGAGGAATATTGCACTGAGGTCAGGAAAGTGATTTATAGAAAGAAATAACATTACAAACGCTTTTAATTCACAGATCTAATACATGATTTAAGCCTCCAAACAAAGCTTAATAAATCCTCAAACGTACATGCAATTGATACAACGACTACACCGTTTGAAATACACGGCCCTTGTAAACGCATCGATATGAAATTTATGTAGATAAACTTAAAAATGTGGCCATGTCTGCGATTTAGAAAAGAGCGTCTTTGTGAGTTCTGCAGCAACATTTTTTAGATAATTTAACATGAGAGTCTATGAGACATAATTTCTGGCTGTTGCTCCAATAACTAAAACTAAAATACGTATCGCAGACTTGATCACATTGCCATAAACCAGACAAGCATAGCTACGTTTTGATATAAAAATTGTGTATGAAAAGTAGATCTTGTGGGCGTGAGACCAATTTGTTTCCCCTTTTTGTAAAGATATTTTTAATTACAAAGATCTAGAATGTTAAGGTCACATGACAGACTCTAAATCCCCTCCATAGGATTACATTATAACCTATCGCATTTTTGTGAAAAATTCGCAAAACGTAAATTGCGTTTTCACCAAAAAATTGTAAACGATAACGATCTGAAAAGTCATAGCCGGATAGCTAAATATTTTGTGACCGCTTTACAGTTTTTTCAGTGTCTGTAAGTGAAAGTATGAAGTAGCTGAAACTTTTGGCAGGGCATGTGAATTCAAAGGGGAAAAGGATGTTCTCATTGACTTCATTGTTAAAAAAACGGTCTTAAAAGCTAAAAATTTATAAAAGTGTAAAAAGTAGGAAAAAACTTGAACAAGTCCCATCATTTGCTGAAAGAGACGAACATTTTTACAGTTGAATGGTCTCAATAGCTGAAAGTATGCCGAAGTTACGCAGAACCAAAAAACGTAAGGAATAATAAGATTACTAAATTTACGGATATCAATACTGGAAATGTTTATTAAAGCATTCACACTAATTAAGATTAATACATTTACGGGTATCCATACTAGGAATGCTTATTAAAGCATTCCCACTAAGTATCACACAGGCACGATTTACAAGCAGTAGTGGTAATAGTAATACATAGCATAAAAACACTTGGGGAATACTTTACAGCATCAGTAGTGGTAATAATAGTCAATAGTGTACCAAAAAATTGGGACACAGGTGTCTTGACTGAGCTGTAATAGTAGTAGTAGACATTGACAATACAGTGTCAAATCACTCGGGCAGGAGGTGCCATGATGTACAGCAGTCTTAATAAGAGTATATAGGGTGTGAAATAACTGCTGACATAGGTGTCTTGACTGGGCAGCAGAAGCAGCAGTAGTAGTATTAACAGTAGTAGTTGATACAGAGTCATATCACATGGGCAGGAGGTGCCATGATGAACAGCAGTAGGAATAAGAGTATATAGAGTGTTAAACAACTGCTGACATAGGTGTATTAACTGGGCGGCAGCAGCAACAGCAGAAGCAGCAGTAGTAGTATTAACAGTAGTAGTTGATACAGAGTCATATCACATGGGCAGGAGGTGCCATGATGTACAGCAGTCTTAATAAGAGTATATAGGGTGTGAAATAACTGCTGACATAGGTGTCTTGACTGGGCAGCAGAAGCAGCAGTAGTAGTATTAACAGTAGTAGTTGATACAGAGTCATATCACATGGGCAGGAGGTGCCATGATGTACAGCAGTCTTAATAAGAGTATATAGGGTGTGAAATAACTGCTGACATAGGTGTCTTGACTGGGCAGCAGAAGCAGCAGTAGTAGTATTAACAGTAGTAGTTGATACAGAGTCATATCACATGGGCAGGAGGTGCCATGATGAACAGCAGTAGGAATAAGAGTATATAGAGTGTTAAACAACTGCTGACATAGGTGTATTAACTGGGCGGCAGCAGCAACAGCAGAAGCAGCAGTAGTAGTATTAACAGTAGTAGTTGATACAGAGTCATATCACATGGGCAGGAGGTGCCATGATGTACAGCAGTCTTAATAAGAGTATATAGGGTGTGAAATAACTGCTGACATAGGTGTCTTGACTGGGCAGCAGAAGCAGCAGTAGTAGTATTAACAGTAGTAGTTGATACAGAGTCATATCACATGGGCAGGAGGTGCCATGATGTACAGCAGTCTTAATAAGAGTATATAGGGTGTGAAATAACTGCTGACATAGGTGTCTTGACTGGGCAGCAGAAGCAGCAGTAGTAGTATTAACAGTAGTAGTTGATACAGAGTCATATCACATGGGCAGGAGGTGCCATGATGAACAGCAGTAGGAATAAGAGTATATAGAGTGTTAAACAACTGCTGACATAGGTGTATTGACTGGGCGGCAGCAGCAACAGCAGAAGCAGCAGTAGTAGTATTAACAGTAGTAGTTGATACAGAGTCATATCACATGGGCAGGAGTTGCCATGATGTACAGCAGTCTTAATAAGAGTATATAGGGTGTGAAATAACTGCTGACATAATTGTCTTGACTGATCCAAAGGAGTCATGGGAGAAAATCATGTGGTCAGATGAGACTATAATATAATTTTTTGATCATAATTTCACTAACCGTGTTCGGAGGAAGAATAATGATGAGTACCATGCCAAGAACGCCATCCCTAATGTGAAGCATGGGGGTGGTAGCATCATGCTTTGGTGGTGTTTTTCTGCACATGGGACAGGGTGACTGCACTGTATTAAGGAGAGGATGACCGGGGCCATGTATTGCAAGATTTTGGGCAACAACCTCCTTCCCTGAGTTAGAGCTTTGAAGATGGGTCGAGGCTGGGTCTTCCAACATGAGAATGACCCAAAGCACACAGCCAGGATAACCAAGGATTGGCTCTGTAAGGAGCATATCAAGGTTCTGGCGTGGCCTAGCCAGTCTCCAGACCTAAACCCAATAGAGAATCTTTGGAGGGAGCTCAAACTCCGTGTTTCTCAGCGATAGCCCAGAAACATGACTGATGTAGAGAAGATCTGTGTGGAGGAGTGGGCCAAAATCCCTCCTCCAGTGTGTGCAAAGCTGGTGTAAAACTGCAAGAAATGTTTGACCGCTGTAATTGCAAAGAAAGCCTACTGTACCAAATATTAACATTGATTTTCTCTGATGTTGAAATAGTTATATTCAGCACTGTAAATACATCAGGTCCGGGGCTTCATCAGGGAATGCATGGCAAGGGACCCTTCAGCGCCCTGAACCGACGACGGGTGCCAGAAAGTCACCGCCGATCCAGGACTCATTCATCTTTATGAATGTGAGTCTGTCCACGGAGTCTGTGGACAGACGGGTCCTCTTGTCCGTGACCACCCCACCTGCCGCGCTGAATGTCCGCTCAGATAGTACGCTGGAGGGGGGGCAAGACAATAACTCCAGCGCATACTGAGCGAGCTCGCGGCAGGTGTCCAATCTGGCAACCCAGTACTCCATGGGGTCGTCGGTGCTCATACTGTCAGAAGCACCGACGGACGCCATGTAGTCTGCCACCATGTGGGCCAGCCGCTGGTGGTGACTGCTGCTGCTGCTGCTGGTGGTGGTACTGGGTCGCTCGGTTTGGAAGAACATCCTCATCTCTTCCATTAGGTCCCCTGCTCGGCTGCAGCTGGGTGCAGCCACCTGCTGGGTGAGATGAGGGGGGACAACTGGAGGCCGGGGAGTTGCCTGCTCCAACCGTCTGACAATGGCTGCCTGCAGTTCCTCCATCCGGTGCTGCCTCCGGCTGGCTGGGATGAACTGCTCCAGTTTCCCCTTGCACCTGGGATCCAAAAGGGTGGCCATCCAGAAATCATCCCTCGTCTTGATGGTCTTAACCCGGGGGTCCCTCCTGAGGCATCTCAGCATGTGGGCAGCCATGGGGAAGAGCACAGCCCGCTGTGACTCCTCAATGCTGGCCAGGTGAATGAGGTGCGACTCTTCTTCCCTGAGGCGCTGCTGGTCAAACTCAGACATGCCCAACCCCCGGACTATCGGTGCCCCCAACACCGGCTCTCCCTCCTGACCAGGCCCTGACTCCGGGACGACACCAGCAACCACCTCCTCCTCCTCTTCATCATCATCCTCCTCCTCCTCCTCCTCGTCCTGGCCCTGGTCTCGGTGGAGCATTGCTGACTCCTCCTGCTCCACCAAGGCACTCTCCCCAGCCTCGAGCAGGCGATCTAGTGTCCTCTCCAGCATGAACAGTATTGGCAGCACGCTATTGAGGCCAATTTGCTCACTGCTGACCATCTTGGTCGCCTGCTCGAAGGAGGACAACACTTGGCAGACCTGGTTTATCTGCCCCCACTCCGCACAGGCGATGAAAGGGAGTTGTGGTGAAGCCCTCTCAGTGCCTAGTTCCATCAGGTACTCCCTCACCGCCCTTTGCTGCTCCCACAACCTCTTCAGCATGTGGAGGGTGGAGTTCCACCGCGTCACACTGTCCACAATCAGCCTGTGAAGGGGCAGATTGTACTTCCGCTGCAATTTGGACAGGGACGCGGTAGCGGTTGGGGAGCGCCTGAAGTGGCTGGCAATCCTACGCGCCTTTGCCACAATGTCACTCAACCCTGGATAAGTGCGCAGGAACTTCTGCACCACCAGGTTGAGGACATGTGCCAGACAGGGCACGTGGGTCAGACTGCCAGCATGGAGGGCGGCGAGTAGGTTGCTGCCGTTATCGCAGACAACCATACCTGGCTGGAGCCTTCGGGGTGTCAGCCACTTCTGGACCTGAGCCTGAAGTGCTTTCAGCACTTCTTCTCCAGTGTGTCTCCGGTCCCCTAAACTAACAAGCTGGAGCACGGCCTGACAGCGCACGTGCCCCACACTTGAGTAGCTACGGGGGCGCTTGCTGGGAGGCTCAGCAGCTGCGGAGACAGTGGCTTGAGGGAGACCAGCAGTTCTCCCCTGGACACCCCGGGGCGGCACCACAAGATCGGTTGCCGCCGATCCCTCACCGACGCCTCGGAGGGAAACCCAATGGGCCGTGAAGCTGATGTAGCGTCCCTGCCCATGCCTGCTGGTCCAGCCATCCATTGTCAGATGAACCCTGTCGCTGACAGCGTGATCCAGCGACAGGGTTACATTCTGCACAATGTGCTGGTGTAGGGCAGGGACACCAGTCCTGGCAAAGAAATGGCGGCTGGGGACACGCCATTGGGGTTGGGCCTGCTCCAACATCTGCCTGAAGGGGTTGCTGTCAACTATGTTGAAGGGCAGCAGATGTTGGGCAATAACCCTTGCCAGGAGCCCATTGAGGGAACGCACACGTCGGTCTCCAGGGGGGAAGGGAGTGGTGCGGTCAAAGGCGTCTGAAATCGACGCCTGGCGCCGGACGGCAGTGCGGGACACAGACGTGGAGGGTGCTGTGGAAGTAGAGGTCTGGCTGCCGGTACCAGTACCTCTACTAGAGGGAGCGGGGGGGCATGACCTGCTGGAAAGAGATGAAGATGTGGCAGGGGCTGCTGTACCCTGCTCACTTGTGGTGGTGGCGCTGCTACCACCACCACGCTTCATCTCGTCATACAACGCCCAGTGGTTTATCCTCAGGTGCTGGTTCAGGGCTGTGGTACCCACCCGAGCCAAACACTTCCCTCTCTTCACCCTCACTTTACAAATCCGGCAGATGGCCACGGTAGGGTTGTCTGCCACCAGGGTAAAGTAATTCCAGACAGGTGACTTCAGCACCGCCCTCCTGTCAGATGGGGTGACGCTTACTTGCACCTGCTGGGACTCGGTGCGCACAGGTGGAGCTGCCTGCTGCTGCTGCTGCTGCTGCTGCTGCTGCTGCTCCTCCTCCTGACACCTCCTGCTGCCATCACCAGTGGAGACCCTGACGATGGTCTCCCTGGTGGTGACCTGGCGCACCGTTTCACCAGGGTGCCTACCTTCCCCGTCGTCACTGACGTAGTGAGCCGACGCGTCAGATGGCAACCATGATGGGTCACCCTCTTCGCCCCCAGAGATGTCAGACCAAGGGCTGAAATGTGTTGGTCTGAGGGAACCACCTGACATGGAGCCTCTAGCCTGGCTCCGCTGTCCCCTCACCCACGCCTGGGTCTGACTAGGTGCTGCTGTTTCCTGCACCAAAACAGCAGCACCAGTTTGAAGGGATGTCTCTGGGATACTGCCAGCAGGTATCCCATCCTCCTCATCCATCCCTTCAAAAAGGTCCTGACCATCAGGACAGAGCTGGAGGTCTGCCTGATGCATGGCCTCCCCCAAGAGATCCCTATCACTGTCGCTGTCGAACAGTAAGATGCTGGACTCTTGGGGGCTGGGGGGGGGTAGTACAGGCACCGGTGTAATGGTGGTACTACTGTGAGTCGGGACCGACGACTCAGTGGCACTGCTGTGCCCCATGTAGTCCACCACTACTTGAGCCTGAGATGGCAATATCGGGCGGCTGCCCGATGGGAAGAACTCCCGGATCAGGCGTACTCCCCTTGCACCCGATCCTCTACCACTAGTAGGGGCACGAGAGGTACCCCGTGCTGGCAGCGATCCAGCACTGGGAGTAACTCCCCTACCCCTGCTGCCACGGCCACGGATGCCGCTCATAATTGCTGATATGTGTGTGGGGGGGTTAAACTTTATTGGGGGGGGAAAATGTGAACAAAATGTGTTTTTGTGTATTTTTTACAAGACAGGCACGCAGACAAAGACGTACACAGACAGCTACTAAACTATAAGAAAAGTAGTACACCAGACAAGGACTACAAAATTAAAGAAAAAAAAAAAAGCACTAAACAAACACTAACTTTTTTTTTTTTTTTTTTTTTTAAACACAAAACACAGACACTAAACACACACTAAGCTAAGCTAGATGAAATAAATGTACACTAACAGTGTGTACACTTACTACACAAAATTTAACTAAACTGAACACAAAACTTAGCTTTTATAAAAGCTCTTTAGGGAAAACTAAACAAAATGTGAACTGAGATGCCTATCAAATATCACTGAACAGCGAACCTGCAAGATCTAACAGTAACACAAGATGAACAAAACTTAGCTTTTAGAAAAGCTCTTTTATAAAGCTCAGCAAAATGTGTTCTGAAATCTCTTGCAAATATAACTGAACAGCGAGGATTGCAGGATCAAACAGTAACACAAATGAAAAAAACAGCACAAAACAGCACAAAACGTAGCTTTGAAAAAAGCTCTTGGGTCTATTGCTTTGAAAAAAGCAGTTGATATACTGGAAAAGATCCACTGGAATCACTAAATAGCAATGCTGGTGATGATCTAAATCAATCAAGAACAAAGACACAGGAAACCAGGAACACAGAAACAGCCTCCACACTCTATAGCCAGCTTCTGAATCTGCAATGAAATGGTGCTGGGAGTGAGCTTATATAATGTCCATGCAGGCAGGTTCCTATTGGTTGCTAACCTGTGACGAGTGTGGAAGGAGAACTCTGATTGGCTCTGATGCAAAAGGGCGGAGCAAATAATCGCGCAATATTCCTATTGCCGAATATTCGCATTGCGAATATTCGGCAATATAAAATGATCGCTTCAGCTACTCGGCCCAATGGCTCTAATCATACCAGCAATGCTTTCAGACGTCTATGGAGATCACTAGGATGTGATCTGTTTTAAAAATGAAACTGTAAAAATCGCTCTGATGCGGAAGATCGGGGCGAGGAAAGTAATCGCGCGATATTGCGTTTGCCGAATAATCGCATTGCGATCTTTCTGGAAAATTCAATGAACGCTTCAGCTACTCGGCCCAGGGTCTCTAATGATACCAGCAATGCTTTTAGACGTCGATGGAGATATCTAGGATGTGATCTGGTTAAAAAAAAAATTGTAAAAAATCGAATATTCGGAATTGCGAATATTCACCGCGAATTTCGAAATATAGCGCGATTTCTCGAATATGCTATATTCGAGTCGAATATTCGCAATGCGAATATTCGTGAGCAACACTACTCTTGATCAACTGTGGGTATAGAATTGTGTATATTGGATTCTATGATATTATTATTGTTATTATTTATTTATTATGGTTGAACTGGATGGACTTGTGTCTTTTTTCAGCCTAACTATGTAACTCACTACTTTACATTGTAGAAAAGTGCAATTTCTTCAGTGTTGTCACATGAAAAGAGATAATAAAATATTTACATAAATGTGAGGGGTGTACTCACTTTTGTGAGATACTGTACACATCAGGTTAACATTTTTATTTAGAATGTTATAATTAGTGGGGTTTTTTTCACTCTTTTTTATGCAAATCTTTACAAATTGATATTTAACCTTGAGAAGTTTTCCTTTAAAAACCTTTATAACAGTTTTTATATTTTCCACAGGATAATATCAGCAGATAACAGTGAAAGGGTTAACCGTACGCCAGAATGAATCTCTGCTAAAGTTCAGTTAAAGTGCATGGATTTTGTCAGCTTGAATCCCATTTCTGCACGGGTCAGTAAGCCTTCTGCGGGTCCCCTGATTTCCCCAATTCGACACTCAGGGCCCTCATATGTTTCTTTTCCTCTGGAGGGTGTCACAGCTCATTTATTTCCTGCGCTGTTCTCACGATTATTGCTCTTTCAGAGTTCCTCATGCTAACTTTGCAAGTTGACACATCAGAGGGCACAACCGTGTAAGTTTTCAGTCGCAAGTTATTAAACTTAAGTGACTTTTGCAAAGACTTTACCGTTAGGACAGAATTTTTTTTTTTGCCCGGCGGATGAACTAATAAAAGCATTTTATAAATGTTATCTTTCCAAGGCTGTTTTTTGTTGTAGGGGCTGGATAGTGCTTTTAAATGCTCTTACCATCTAAGCAAGTAATATTTTTTTTTATACGGTGTTTTTGTACTATTATTTTCATTAAAGTTGAGGACATGGACAAAATGGACATATACTTAACCACTTCAGCCCCGGAGGATTTGGCTGCCCAATGACAGGGCCATTTTTTGCGATTCGGCACTGCATCGCTATAAACAAAAAAAAGCAATATTTTTTAATTTTTGCTATAATAAATATCCCTCAAAAAAATATATATATTTAAAAAAAATGTTTTCTTCAAATTTTTGGTAAAAAAAAAATTGCAATAAGCGTATGTTGATTGGTTTACGCAAAAGTTATAGGCCCAGATTTTCATAGAATCGCGCAAAACTGCGGCGACGTAACGTATGTCATTTACGTTACGCCGCCGCAAGTTTTACAGGCAAGTGTTTTATTCTCAAAGAACTTGCCTGTAAAGTTGTGGCGGCGTAGCGTAAATCCCCCGGCGCAAGCCCGCCTAATTCAAATGAGCCGGGTAGAAGGGCGTGGATCATTTAAATTACGCGCGTTCCCGCGCCGAACGTACTGCGCATGCGCCGTTCCTAAAATTTCCCAACGTGCATTGCGCTAAATGACGTCGCAAGGACATCATTGGTTTCGACGAGAACGTAAATGCGTCCAGCCCCATTCACGGACGACTTACGCAAACAACGTACATTTTTAAATTTCGACGCGGAAACGACGGTCATACTTAACATTGGTTGCCCCTCATCTAGCAGGGGCAACTTTACGCGTCGCAAATCTAACGTAAACGTCGTAACTTCACTGCGTCGACCGCGCGTACGTTCGGGAATTCGCGTATTTTGCTAATTTGCATACACGACGGGGAAAACGACGGAGGCGACACCTAGCGGCGAAAAAAATAATTGCATTTAAGATCCGACAGCGTAAGAGCCTTATATCTAATGGGAAGATGGTGAAGATGGATGTGGCCTCCAGCAGTGACAACAAAGGCTTCGTTTTAAGGTAAGTTTCACATAATGTGCTAGTATACGATGCATTATGCCTTTACTTTTTTTAATATATATATATATATATATATATATATATATATATAGATATACAAGTAGCGCCATGTCCCAACTGAGTATAAGAGAAGAGAGGCGCCTCTAAGTGTAGCAATATGGTTAAATTTAATGAAGGTACAACATTTAGCAACTCACATGGTTAATGATTAAAACAGGCACATCTAAGTATGCAGGCCTCCGGGGGGAAAAGCACATAGACCATGCCCCGCTCCACCGTTAACTACTTGCCGACCAGCCGCCGTAGCTCTAGGTCACCGCGCGTAGCGGCCACTGAGGGCGCGTGTGCGCCGCCGGAGGCGCGCGCCCCCCGCTCGTCCCTGATCCCGACGCGCGTGCCCGGCGGGTGCAATCACCGCCTGGCACCCGCGATCGCTTGTTACAGAGCGAGGACCGGGAGCTGTGTGTGTAAACACACAGCTCCCGGTCCTGTCAGGGGGAGAAATGCTGATCTTCTGTTCATACAATGTATGAACAGAAGATCAGTCATTTCCCCTAGTGAGGCCACCCCCCCCTACAGTTAGAACACACCCAGGGAACATACTTAACCCCTTCCCCGCCCCCTAGTGTTAACCCCTTCCCTGCCAGTGGCATTTTTATAGTAATCCAATGCATTTTTATAGCACTGATCGCTATAAAAATGCCAATGGTCCCAAAAATGTGTCAAAAGTGTCCGCCATAATGTCGCAGTACCGAAAAAAAATCGCTGATTGCCGCCATTACTAGTAAAAAAAAAATATTAATAAAAATGCCATAAAACTACCCCCTATTTTATAAACGCTATAACTTTTGCGCAAACCAATAGATAAACATTTATTCCGTTTTTTTTTTTTACGAAAAATATGCAGAAGAATACGTATCGGCCTAAACTGAGGATTTTTTTTTATATATTTTTGGGGGATATTTATTATAGCAAAAAGTAAAAAATATTCAGTCGCTCTATTTTTGTTTATAGCACAAAAACTGAATACCACCGAGGTGATCAAATACCACCAAAAGAAAGCTCTATTTGTGGGAAAAAAAAGGACGCCAATTTTGTTTGGGAGCCACGTCGCACGACCGCGCAATTGGCAGTTAAAGTGACGCAGTGCCGAATCGCTCTGGTCTTTGACCAGCAATATGGTCCGGGGGTTAAGTGGTTAATGTCATCCCTTCCATGCTGCGCTCCACAAGCCTCGCTTTCAGATCGCTGTACTGCAGGGTAGTCTTCCCGGTCATGATTGCAGACTGACAGTGGTGAGAGCCGGCAGTGCGAAGGACGGTCTATGTGGACAGCTTTACCCCAGATGCCTGCATACTTGGATGTGTCTGTTTTAATTTTTACCATGTGAGCTGCTAAATGTTGTACACAAGGCGAAATATGCTCGGAATTCAAGGCTTTACTGTATACATATATATATTGGATTACCACGAGAGCTAACGATCCCCCATTTTACAATATATATATATATATATATATGGTAGAATCAATGAACCATTTGGTCTTTTTTTCTGCTGTAACCCTTCTATGTTTCTATGTCTGTTAACCACTGGACGGAGTCTCTTTCTGAGATTTGTTGTTTACACATTTATAACAAGTTTTTTTGCTAGAAAATTACTTAGAACCCCCAAACATTATACATTTTTTTAACACCCTAGAGAATAAAATGGCGGTCATTGTCACACCGTATTTGCGCAGCGGTCTTACAAGCGCACTTTTTTTGGAAAAAATACACTTTTTTGAATTAAAAAAATAAGACAACAGTAAAATGAGCCTAATTTTTTTTCATTGTGTGAAATTGAGTAAATTGATACCCGACATGTCACACCTCAAAATTGCACCCGCTCATGGAATGGCGACAAACTTTTAACTTTAAAAATCTCCATAGGTGAGTGAGTGAGTGAAAAACGTATATAGCGCAACACATGCGAACTGAATCGCCTCTGGGCGCTGTATCCATAACATGAGATGACGTTTAAAAAATTCTACAGGTTGCATGTTTTGAATTATAGAGGTCTAGGGCTAGAATTATTGCTCTCGCTCTACCGATCGTGGTGATACCTCACATGTGTGGTTTGAACACCGTTTTCATATGCGGGCGCTGCTCACGTATGCGTTCGCTTCTGCACACGAGCTCCGCGGGACGGGGCCCGTTTAAAAAAAATATATTTTCTTATTTATTTAACCTTTTATTTTTTTATACTGTTCTTTTTAAAAAAAAATAGGTCACTTTTATTCCTATTACAAGAAATGTAAACATCCCTTGTAATAGAAAAAAGCATGACAGGTCCTCTTAAATATGAGATCTGGGTTCAAAAATACCTCACATCTCATATTTACACTAAAATGCAATAAAAAATATAAAAATAAATTGTCATTGGAAAATAAATAAAAATAAAAATGGCCCTTTAAGGCCCCATACTCACGACCAAACATGTTTGCTGAAAGTGGCCCGCGGACCAGTTTCAGCATACATGTTTGGTCGTGTGTAGTTACGAGCGTACAGAATTTCACCGTACATTTGCCCGCCGGGCCGTTTTTCAGCAGACATTTATTTCCAAACTTGTTTTAAAACCGTCCGCTCAAATCCTGTCCGAACGTACATGTTTGGTGGTGAGTACACAAAACCAACGTACAAAAACCCCGCGCATGCTCAGACTAAATGAGGCCACGGGAGCGCTCGTTCAGGTAAAACTGACGTTTCTTTGGGATATGGCACATTCGTCAATAGAAAGATTAATTCTAGCAATAGAACACTGAAGCAAAACACACAATAACCAATGCTTGATGCCGTCGTTTTATTCATTCTTCTCTTGCTATAACTAATCAGTTATTTAGCTCATGTTATTTCAACTGAGTTGTTCCATACTGAAAAGTGACATTTGTTAGCTGTGATGTAGTAAGATTTTTGCAAACTTTTATTGGCCCGACGTATCATATTTTTAGTGGTCCTCCACATTTCAAATTTTTTGCTTTTAATGTTTAATGGTTATCTTTCCCACTTTCTTTAGGTGTTTATAGTTATGTCACCATTTAGAATATTTTAATAGGAAATAGTTTTGATTTAGCTTTTGTTTGTATATTTAACATGATTTTTTTGAAGGTTGTTTAAATTGTCTACCATGTTGGCACACCAAATGACCCCCCCCCCCACATGAGTTAGTGAATAGTTTAGATTAAACATTTTATTTGTTTGTAATGTTTGATGCCTAAAATAATACCCACAGTATTACAAACAATAGGCACGTTTTTCAAATCAACAAAAAGGCTTTTATTTGAGCAAATTATAAAAAGGATCAAAAACAGAATGGCAGCACTTGAACAGCTAGCAACATACATGCAAACTTGCATTTCAAACATGGTGAAGGATAAACTAGCCAACCTCAGGAAGCACACAAAATAAAATCTGAAGCAGCAGCACATAACCAAAGGAACCCAAGCTGTGGTAGTCCAAACAAGATGCCATTTGTGGGGGATCAAATGGAAGGCAGGGCATCAACGTCTCCTCTTCCTTGCAACCTTCCTTCCAGGCTGCCTTCCAGCGGGTCTTCCCTGGGCCCTTGCAGGTGGGGATGATGTGGCAGCAGGAGTATGATGTTCAGCAAGCCGGGCCGGGTCACATAGCCCAGTGTCTGGGGTCAGCAGCTCCCTCTGCATCCACCAAAGGGCCTGGTTGATGATGCCCTTGGCCAATTGCCTCTGCTCCTCCGTGCCTTTATTGAGGTCATGTGCCACGGAGGCACTGTAGGCCTCAGTGGGGTTGAGGGGGGCCCTCATGATGGCACTCGCCTCCTGAATCATTTTCAGGCTGGCTTCCTCCACTGCCCCCAATTTCTTCTTACGGCCTGGTGGCCTAATATAAAGGGGAGGAGCCTGGCTGGTGGTGCTTGTCCTGGGGAGCTGCTGAACGCCACTGGGCCCGGCCTCCTCCTGGCTGCCACTGACCCCTTCGTCCTGGCTGACAGTGAGGAGAGGATCTGCCACCTCCTGGCTGGTCTCTTCTTCCTGTGTAAAAAAAAGTGACATGTTGTAATATATTTAGGAATATACTCACTCACATTTTCATGCTTGAATCTTATTTTTTGCCTTGAATTTAAACTTGAAAACAGACTCACCCTCTGACCCCTGCAGTTGTCATCCCTGACACCTATTTGTTTGCCCACGATTTTAGATTTTTACTTCCCAGCTTGTATTTTATTAACCAATATCAAGTCAAGAATCAAACAATAATTAAGATTATTACATAACTAGTTATGAAAATACTATACCTCATCATCGTAGAGGCGCAGATCTGCCTCTCTGTCAGCCAGGCCCTCTTCATCCGACTCTGCAGGGCTGTGGTGATCTGGGGAAGTCCCGCTGGGAGGTAGCGTGGAGGAAAGGTTGGGATTCAGACTTGACATTGATGCCCTGCCTTCCAGTTGATCCCGCAAAAATGACATCTGGTTGTAATACCACAGCTTGGGTTCCTTTGGTGGTCTTGCTGCTGCTCCAGATCTTAGCTGCTTTTGGTGAGCTTTGTACGCTCTCCTATATGTGCCCCTGAGGTTGGCAAGTTTATCCTTCACCATGTTGGCACTGCATTCTGGCACCCATGTCCTCATGTATGCTGCTAGCTGTTCAAGTGCTGCCGCTCGTACGTCCTTATTGTGGTAATGGTCCTGCTTTGAATCCCACAGGATGGGCATTTCCCTGAATTTATCCAGCAAATGCTGGATAATGTCTTGGCTCTGCAGGAGATCCATTGTGAAATTAGGATTTACTCTTTTTTTTTCTAGATTGAATAAATAAAAAGAAACCAAAAACACAATTAAAAAAAGCCTCAGCATTTACATTGATAGAATATGTTGTTTAAAAAGTCGTACCTATATAGAAATACAAACACAGTGTCTCTTGTTTAGAAAATGCTGGCCAGCTCTGCCCCATTGGTTGGTTTTAGATAACATTTTTTTTATACATGCCGCCCCTTTGGTTACATTGCAGGAAATAATATAAATCTACAACCATACACAATTATTACAAATGACAGCATTCATCAAGGCACTATTGCATGTGTAGATATCCTGCCCCTCAGCATTGATTACATGAAAGAAACTTCCTAATGACCTCTGTCCAACCAACACAGAACAATACTTGGCCTGATCTGAATACACCCTACATAATTGATAATGAGTCACAGCATTTTTGATCTCTCTATTTTGTGATGTCTACAAAAGCATTTGGGTATGAAAATCACATTCTGGTATCCAAGAGACATAATAGCTTAATAAAACTGTGCAACCAACAGACCAAACCCCCATCCCATTGCTCTACATTTTAGAGCCCGCTGCTGATCCCATGTTTAAATTTCTTACCTGCCTCTCTCACAATCCTCGTTTCTTCCGCTCGCTGAATTAACACGTAACCTACGTAATCACGTCAAGCGCCTTTTATACACTCCGCGTATGTATGAAACGCCGCCCTCGTCACCTTTGCCATGCCCCTAATCAATTGAAAAAGTAAATATGGCGTTAACTGTGTAGGTTCTGGAATCGCGCGAATATTCTCCGCGTAACGTACGTCAATACGTTGTTGGCATTCGCGACACTCCGCATATGCAATAATCCCCGCCCTCATCTCCGCCCCTGACGGGACATTTCCTCGTTTCCACGCCCCTAATCTCTGTGGGAAGGAAAGATGGCGATGTCACACGAGCGGGCACGGAGCTCTCATGGCGCAAGTGAAGGGACAGAGGCTGGACCGTCCCGATCCAGGCCTAAAAGATATAAAGCCACTAATATGGCGTTTGAAGAAATGGTGGAGTTGGTTTACATCATGAGGAGGAAGGATTATGATGGTGAATGTGGGCCCTACAAAACACCGAACCGTAGGAAGTCACACATAATGGACAAGGTGGCAAGGAGAATGAGGAGAATGTTTGGTGTCACCAGGTCAAAGGAGCAACTACGGAAGCGTTGGTCCGATTTAAAATTGAGGGAGCCACATCACATGAAGAAGATACTAAAAATTCTGCGTAAAAGTAAGTCCATATTATTTAAGGGGGGGGGGGGAAATGTCTGCAATAATGTGTTGACATGTATTTTTTCACATCTGCCTCCTTGGCCTGCTTGTACTTTTGAACACGTGTAGATACTGTATTGTGTTTATGTCAAATAACAACCTTAAACAAATTTTGTGAAATAGTAAACACGCGTAATATGACATTGTTTAGCAAAAATGTGACGTTACTCCAGGAACAACACACCTGGACATGGCTGACTGGCCCCAAACTTGGTTTTCCAACATTGTTGACTAGCAAAATCACAGAAATTAAATTGAGTGAATGTGACAGGCAAACAAGATTCATTCTCCAAAATGCAAATAAAGCTGATGTTTTAACATCTTGAAATGCAAAGCACCTGTGTCTCAAAAATCTAAGTATA
Source organism: Rana temporaria (assembly GCF_905171775.1). NCBI lineage: Eukaryota > Metazoa > Chordata > Amphibia > Anura > Ranidae > Rana > Rana temporaria. The sequence continues at coordinate 28,443,078 of NC_053491.1, forward strand.
TTTATTTGGAGGGTCGACGAGAATTAATGTTTTGGGGTGACATCCATTTGTGTCACTTCTTTGCAAAAAAGGGGCAGGATCAGAGCTTGGCCTAGAACTACGCCAAAAATGGAGGATTGCTGAAAGAATAAACAACCAAAAATCATCATAAATGTATCGTCTATGCAATGTGTGCGATTTATGATATCCAATATCTGTGTGCTGATGAGTATACCTTTTGTTTTTTATTATTTCTTATAGGGGAAAGAAGACGCCAGCAATTGGAGGAGGCAGAGAGGGCCAGACACCCGGAAAATCAAACACCTCCACATGTTGAGCAGGAGGAGGCTGTGGAAGGAAGAGAGGAGGATGTGGAAGGAGAAGAGGATGTGGAAGGTGAAGAGGATGTGGAAGGAGAAGAGGATGTGGAAGGAGAAGAGGATGTGGAAGGAGAAGAGGAAGGAAGAAAGGAGGAAGGAAGAGAGGAGGAAGAAGTTATTTTGGACTTAGAATTTATATCAGATGAAGGGCAAGTGGCGGAAGAACAATTTGGCGAATTGCAAGAAGGTGGATTGATGGATGAAGGAGGAGTCGAAGATGATGGGGAGGTGGTGGAAGAAGGAGGAGTGATAGAAGATGATGGGGAGGTGGTGGAAGAAGGAGGAGTGATAGAAGATGAAGAAATTGGGGATGTGGAAATTATCAGGCCATCAGGTCAGTGTCACCCCTATATTAATAGGGCCAAACATATGCAGATAGGCTGGAAATTATTTACATATTTTGAATGCCAATTTGTTTCTTTTTAGGGGATCAAGATGGAGTAGCACATTTTTCACGTGCAAGTGCTTCTATCATTATCCAGCAACTAATGGAGTGCAGCACGGAAATGGACATTATGCAGGAAAGGATGCTAGTCATGGAGCAGAATGTGCGAAATGTCATTTCAGAGTGTAGCACGGAAATGGAGAACATGCGACAAAGGATGCTAGTCATCAACCAAAATTACAAAAATATCATGGACATGATGGGCCGTGTCAAAGACTGAACCACAGAAGCCCATCCCCCGCCCATCCCCCGCCCACAAAACCCTTTTTAATTTTTGTACTTTATAATACGCCAAAATTTCTAAATGCACACACAGTGTGCCAATATGTGCTAGCTGCCATCACAGACTATCTATTGTCTGTGCTTTGTGGGTACAAACCCCTCCTCGATCCTCAAGTAGTTGAGAGGAAGGGTTTGCTCCCACAAAACACAGACATTGATCACCCATGATGTCAGATAGCACATGTGGCCATTTGTCTGTTTAACCAATGACATTTGGCGAGTTTGCACTGAATGTGTGCATTTAGAAATTTTGGCGTATTCCAGTGTGAAAGCACACCATCCATATGACTGACTGCTGTTATTTTTTTTAATTTTTGTTTGGTGTTGATCTTTTTTGGTTTGTAAATGTTTCCAGTTTCAGATCACAAAACGAACAATAAATCTCACCTAAAGAAAGAAGTTAACTAATTTTGGTAAAAAATTCAAAAATTTTTGTGTTGTGTTAAAATCTTGTTGAAAAAATTAGACACAAACAAATGACAAGCCCAAAAATTCTTGCGTATAGTTTCAGTGAAATTATTCTTACATTGTGTTTCGATCATTATTATTGATAATCACTGTCAATAAAGACAAAAAAATAAATAATTAAAAGCCAATATTTTGTCTCAAGAATTTGCAGGAAATGTTTTCTGCCTAAAAATACACATTTCTTGTTAAAAAATGAATAAACTAAAAAAATAAATATGAGACATCAAAAGCAGAAAAATGAGTGGCTTCTTATTTCTAGACTGAATACCCAGTTAGTAGATGAGTGAATAATGTGCAAATGTGGTTAGTTAATACATCTGAGTAAGTAAATTTGGCACTAGAAGTGCACGATTTTTGGAGATAACCTGGAAGACAGAAAAATAGAGAAAAAGCAGTAATGACAAACAACTGTATAAAGTCCAATGGTCTAATTATTTATTAGTTGTGAGAATATTCCTTTCTTTGGGGGCCGAATTAGAAAGAAATATGATCTGGCATAGCAATGGCCCCCCGACCCATGAAGTACTCAACATATTTGTCGCGTACCTCACGAGCAGATTGGGGGGCCAAGCCAGCGCGACCAGTGTCCAGGCCAGGAATGTTCTCTGAGGGTAGTCCTGCCTCAGAGCCCATGGAGGCTAGGTACGTCTGGGAGTGCCTGCGTAGAAAATTGTGCAAAATGCAGCAGGCAAATATAATGGTGTTCAATTTATATTCCGCCAAATGTATCGATGTCAGGAACAGGCGGAACCGGTTGCTGAGGATCCCAAAGGCATTCTCGACTACCCTCCGAGCCCTGGACAACCGAAAATTAAACACACTCCTCTCTAAGGTGAGGGTCCTCTGGGGAAAAGGCCGCATTAGGTGAGGTCCAAGGCCGAAAGCCTCGTCCGCTAGGAACACAAACGGAAGTCCTTCCACATTATCTTCATCTGGTGGCAATGCCAGACCACCAGTTTGGAGACGATCATAGAAATCAGTCCGTGCGAACACTCCCCCATCTGACATCCGGCCGTTCTTCCCCACGTCCACATATAGAAACTCATACTGTGCCGACACCACCGCCATCAACACGATACTATGATAACCCTTGTAATTATAATAGTAGGACCCCGAGTGGGGTGGGGGCACAATGCGGACGTGTTTCCCATCTATTGCTCCACCGCAGTTAGGAAAATCCCACCGCTCGGCAAATTGGGAAGCCACAGACTGCCATTCCTGTGGTGTGGAGGGTAGCTGTGGGGACAAACAAAAAAAGAGATTTAGTACTTTGGCACATAAACATTGCAAACATAATCCTACAAGCATCCTTGTGCAACTTTACATTTTTAAAATAGCATTTGCAAATTATGAAGGGAGAATTTCGGGGCACAAATATATAGGCCCACTTAATTAATAAGAGACTCCACAGCCCTCTGATGGGGACAAAAACACTTTGAAGGGGGGGTGGGGGGTGTTAAAACTGTTTTTAGAAAAAAAAAAAAAAGTGGCATGGTGGGGGTTGGCCCGAAGATAGCATGCTGGACAGGTTAATATTGGGTAAGATCAAAATATGCAGGTAGGCCAAAATAAAAAGAACATGTAAAAGCTGATATCAACATGCATAGTGAGAAAAGGGAACGTTAGTTAAACACACAGCATATCTGGGAAATAAAATAAAAAGTTAGTTTGCCACATTATTAAAGACACATTGTGAGGTTAAAATGAGGAAACTTACCTTCATATACTCCTCGTGCATAACTTTAATGATGGCAGCACACGTGTCCGGTATGATGACCCCAAGCGCCTGCGGAGAGATGCCTGTCGAGAACTTGAGGTCCTGCAGGCTCCTCCCAGTCGCCAGGTACCGCAACGTGGCAATAAGCCTCTGCTCGGCCGTGATGGCTTGGCGCATCACAGTGTCCTGCCTCGTGATATAGGGGGACAGAAGATCCAGCAGACTGTTGAATACGGGGTCCGTCATGCGGAGAAAATTCCTATAGTCATTAGGATTATTCTCCTGGATTTCCCTAAGCAGAGGCATATGTGAGAACTGGTCACGCTGGCGCAACCAATTCTTGGTCCAGAAACGCCTCCGCCCCCTGTTTCTGGCCAAAGTACTGGACAAATGAACATATCCAGCAGCCATCCCATAAACAGCACCAACTCGCGAAAATTGACGCTGCTGCTCCATCATGGCTTCAAACCGGCCGGCTGGTCAGTCAAGAACACACTCCAACAGAAAGCACAATCAAATCCAGCGGTACCTGCAAAGAACGCACGACACACAGATACGAACGCACAGTACGAATCTGCTAAGCAGAACGAACTGCACGCCTGTACCCGAATGCCAACTACGTACCCACAAGCACACGCACTGAACGAGAAAATACTACCTGCTAAAGCCTGGAGACCGAGAAGCGCGAATCAGCTCTAACCAAACCTTCACTAACACGAGCAAAGCCGTAACTAGCAAAAGCGGAACAGAGGGCGTCGCCATTGACTTTGGCCTTTCCCTTTATAGTGACGTCAAACGTGGATTACGTGCACGCGTTCAGGTCCGCAGGGAAATATCGTCCGCTGGTGTGTACAAGCCAGCGGGCCAAATGAAAAAACAGCCTTGTACGCCGGAAACAGCCCGTCGGACATTTCGAACGGACATGTTTGCTCGTGAGTACTCGGCCTAAGAGCTATGGGCAGAAGTGACGTTTTGACGTCGCTTCCGCCCTGCTATGGTATGGAGACGGGTGTGGGCCATCTTCCCATCTTCATACCCAGCCACTAGAAGGACCCGATCGCCTCTACCAACAGCACCTGTTAGGCCCCGTACACACGACCGAACATGTCCGCTGAAACTGGTCCGACGGACCAGTTTCTGCAGACATGTTCGGTCGTGTGTACGGCCGACCGGACAATAGTCCGGCGGATCGGACAGTTTCCAGCGGACAAATGTTTCTTAGCATGCTAAGAAACATGTCCGCTGGAATCCTGTCCGTCGGACATGTTCAGTCGTCTGTACAGACTCACCGGACATGTCCGCTCGGCCGAAAGCCCTCGCATGCGTCGAAGTGATTCGACGCATGCGTGGAAGCATTGACCTTCCAGGGCCGCGCACGTCGCCGCGACGGCGCGGCCACGTCACCGCGTATTGTGTCCGCGCGGATTTCTTTCTGATGGTGTGTACAACCATCAGACAGAAATCCGGCAGCGGACGCAGTGGACATGTCCGCTGAAAACGGTCCGGCGGACCGTTTTCAGCGGACAGATCCGCTGGTGTGTACGAGGCCTTAGAGGCGGAGGGTACGGGAGAGCAGCGGGAGGGGCCCCTCTCCCACCGATAGCAGTGATCTTGTGGCGAATCCGCCACTGAGACCACCATTATTGGAAACTGGACCACTCACTGAAGAAGAGAATACCTGAGTTATGGCAGCTAGCCTTCTTCAAATAGTCGACGTATATGTGGTTAAAAGAAGTTGAAATATAACAGCAGGATCAACAGGTGGAAAAAAAAATTGCTACTGGAGACTCCAAAAAACAAAGACTACTTTGTAATGGCTAGAGACAGACTGCATCATGGGCGTAGCATAAGGGGTTGCAGGGGTCACAATCGCACCCCCGCCCCTAGCTCCAGGGAGCCCCTGCAGCCCCCCTGTGATATTATTATCATATCCTCCACAAAGTCCAGCTCCAATCTGTCCTAGGGCCCCACAGCCATGCTCCAGTACTGGGATTCCACTTTGCCTTCCACAGTCCACACCTCCCTGTTATTATTTTCTGGGGAAAAGCTGTGAGCCATTTCCTGAATGGAGAGAAGCGTGGGGGTGAGAACAGCCCAGCATGTGAAAGTGTGTGTACTGTGTGTTAGCAACATGGAATGGTAACTGTAATGGTATGGCTCGTGGGACCCAGTGGCTCTTGAAGGATGGGGGGTACTCCTGTGTCAGCTTCACCAATGACTCTTGTGTCTAGGGTCATCCTATGTCCACTAGGGGCATAGGATTACATGAGATGGAACAGTAATGATAATTCACAATGTATTGCAGGATATCTTGAAATATTACTGGTTGTTGATTCTGAACTCAACAGGTTAATTGAAAGATGTTAATTGAAAGATGTCATCACCTCCAGCTACCTGGCTGTAGTGTACGATAAAGCTTGCTGTGATTGCATTCTATTGTCTATTGTGCTAATTAAGTCTGCTACTCTGGTGATGTGGATTGGAGCTTGGTAGACAGTCTGGCTTCTAAAGACCTTCTCATTGTGTGATGCTAATTAACACTGTTTTGTGTGAATTTCTATTGATGATAATGTGTGTTGTGAATTAGCACAGTCTAAAAGGTCAGATGTCGGACTTGCCAGCTGTAGTTAATTAGAATTGGAGTCAGAATGTCTGACTAAAGGAATGTGTATTGTATAAGCAGGTGTCTATCTTAAAAGATGTGTATTAAGGGGGGCTCGTTAGTACCCATTGTATGATGTTGTGGGTGGAGTTGAGTCATTGTTACTGACTGTATATAAGAGCCTGATTTTCCCATTAAAGGATATATTAGTTTTGAACCAGAGAACAGAGCTGTGTGTGTCTAGTTTCTGGGGAATCCTATGGGTCGCGTTTGTCTGCTGGATTGTGGAGTGTCGATAAGCTGTCGTGGGTTGGTGGAATGGAATATTGTAAACGGCGTTAACCCCTGACTGTTACAGTAACCATGCTCAACAAATTAAGAGGAGGAGAGTGCCATCTTGTAGCCACAATGGAACCAATATCACTGGTAAGGTAAGACACCGCTCAGTGTCTCCTAGTCACCAGCTGGGATTCTCTGTACCCCCCACCCACACCTGGGGATGTCTGCTTACCCCACTTCCCTGAACACTGGGGAAAAGACACAAACTTTCAGGAGGTGACCTTTCACAATACTGACAGAGAAACCTTTTAGAAATTGCTAAAACAAATCCCTTAACACCTCCTGAGGGGCCCCTGAGGGGCTGCAGGCTCCAGATTTTGTGTCACATGCCTTTGCCCCCCATATCTAAGTTGCCCCCCAAAGCCCCCTGACCACCCTCTCTGCCATGGATGCTGAGCTCCTCTTCTATTACAGCACTCTATACTGCTCCTTCTTCGCAGGGCTGAAATCACATTCCTTTACCTGTAGCTACGATCTGCACAGAGTGTATCTGCCTACTGCAACTACACTGCCGTTCCGACCAGAGAATTTCACAGGTCAGAACGGCAACATTAAAGCCAGATACACCCTGTGAAGATTGTGGCTGGCAGACTTGTTTAAAGCAATGTGATTTCAGCCCTGTGTAGTGTGGGGGATGGAGCTGTATACAGTGCTGGGATGGGAAAGAAACTCTGCCAAGTGACTTGCCAGGGGTCCCTGTCCTCTGATTCTCCAGTGGTGATCCCTGTCCTCTAATTCTCCAGTGGTGATCCCTGTCCTCTGATTCTCCAGCGGTGATCCCTGTCCTCTGATTCTCCAGCGGTGATCCCTGTCCTCTGATTCTCCAGCGGTAATCCCTGTCCTCTGATTCTCCAGCGGTGATCCCTGTCCTCTGATTCCGTGCTGTGAGTTTATCTGCACACACGTGGGAGTGGAGGGTGGTAGTGGTGGTGGGCAGGTCAACTTTTGCATCGGGGGGCCCACAAGCTTCAAGCTACGCCTCTGGCGTATGTCATTGTTTATTTTATAGTATCACTTTAAGCCTTTAGGTCTACTTTAACACTGTGATTAGTGCAAGATATGGACAAACGACAAAACACAGAAATATAACCAAACTACTTTTCAGACAGTGTGGAAGAAACTAAAAATTTCATATTTTCAGATCTGGAATTATAAACTGTGGATTCCAGTTGTTTCAGTCTGAGGCCTTTGGTATTTGTGTGGTTTACGTGTTCAGAGAGCCACCACTGTGCTGTATTTGTAATTATGTCAAGTGTTTGCAGCTTAGCAGCAGTAGACTGATTCCTGCCAGGTATATCTGAAAAGAGCAACTGCTTAACTGATAAAAATAATGAGCGTTTTGTACCCTTCAGAAACTTCACATACACCGGTCTCAATTCTTAGTTGACAAGATCCTCTGTAAAAGAGGAAGACAAATACAGTTATACACAGACAAAGGGTAACCTTCTGTGAAATGTCTAGGCAAGAAAAATCAAAGCTAAACCGGTAAGATATATTAAATAGCTGGAAATGTTTTATTCCTTTGCCAGATCCCCCAGTATTTGATTATATTGTACTAATTATATACATACGAAGTGTGGCGCAACCTGTGTACCTCAACGCAATGTCTCAAATAATGTAAATGTCTCAACATTAGAGTCCGTCCACCGATGCAATCGTGTGCTTGAAAATTCTTCAACTAACATTCACCTGTGTTGCATGCAGACACCATCTGTGCTCAATAGAGATGGGCTTGGGCATGTTCGAAAACCTCACGTGCTCGATCCCGCCAGGAAGCTGACACTGCACACGGCTAATCACAGGCAGTGAGACATTTCCCAACCGTGCCTGTGATAATCCATGTGCAGTGTCGGCTTCCTGGCGGGATCGGGCACGCCCAAGCCCATCTCTAGTGCTCAATATATGCTCATCTCCAAATAAGACCCTCACTATCAGTCATGGGTCACCTACGCTTATTTCCCCCCACAGGCAACATATCAGATGTCTTCTTAAATTAGATCTTTATCTCCACCACTCTCCTCTGATTTGGACAATCACTCATGCAAAAGAATAAAGACTGATAGTGCTCTCCATATATAAAGGACAATTTATTAAAAAAATATAAGTAAAACCTACACAAAAATGAGCACACACTGTGCTAAGTACATAGCCTGGTACAGTAGGTAGTGTACACTTCACCCAAGGCTCTGGCAACCTCAAAATGAACACCACATGACCACACTGGCATAGCTCCACTCCAATACACATTACGTCTGACCCGTGGGCTTCCTCAGTAGGACCCACTGCAACTTAGCCTACAGTTACACTCCCTGCTGCACTGACTTACTCCTGGCCTCTCAGTAGGTGTCTCTCAGCTCCCTGGGCTCTATCACCCTACCAAGACAGTCAACCCGGATCCCCACAGTCGCCTTAGCTTCCCAGTCCTACAGACTGATTCAGCTGTTACACCTCTCCCAGTCCTGTGGGTAAGGAATCTCTCCAACATGTACTGAAATCCGTGGATCACCTCTCCTAATGGGAGCAAACCTGTCTGCTGAATGGAGCACACAACCGCCTCCTTACGGGAGCCCTGAGCTATGGCCAAGTCCCCCTCATAATGAGTATGCACGCCTGCACCTCCAGTAAGACCTGGACACAGGATAGGAGACTTCATCCTACTCAAATTTCTTTTGAATTTCCAAGCTCCAGAACCTTATCAAGGATTACCAAACACAGAGAAAACTGAAACTTCAGTCTTCTCCGCTTAGATACAATACCCCAAATCACTGAACTCTGCATTAATGTGAATCCTGTGTGTCTTCTACTCACAGTGACTGTACACACGATCGGACCAAACCGATGAAAACGGATTGAAGTTTAGTTTCATCGGTCCAAACCAACCGTGTGTGGGCCCCAATCGGTCAGTTATCCTTCGGTCCAAAAATTTAGAACTTGCTTTAAAATTCAACCGATGGACGCCTAACCGATAGGTCAAAACCGATGGTTAGTACGCAAAAGCATGGGTTCCAAACCCGCTCATGCTCAGAATCAAGTCGACGCATGCTTGGAAGCATTGAACTTAATTTTTCTCTGCATGTCATTGTGTTTTACGTCACCGTGTTGGACTCGATCGGTATTGAAACTGATGGTGTGTACGCACATCAGACCATCAGTCTGCTTTATCGAGTTAATCTTCGGACCGTTCTCATCGGATGGCCCGACCGTGTGTATGCGGCCTAACACTATCACATCCTCTAGACCAGGGATATGCAATTAGCGGACCTCCAGCTGTTGCAAAACTACAAGTCCCATCATGCCTCTGCCTCTGGGTGTCATGCTTGTGGCTGTCAGAGTCTTGCTATGCCTCATGGGACTTGTAGTTCTGCAACAGCTGGAGGTCCGCTAATTACAGATCCCTGCTCTAGACCTTAACAAGCAGTTCACTCCTGCTGTGTTGCGCAGCCCCCTTGCAAGGGAGAATTTACTCATTGGTGGGAGTTGGGCTTTAACATACCATAGAGGAATAGGAAATAAAATGGGACTTTATATGAAGCATGTCACTAGGGATAGGTTTCCTTTTCAAGACACAGTCAATCTCCTTAGCATAGGTTTCATGCTGTACAGTAGGGATGATAAGATCCTGGCACTGTTGGAGCTCTAATGCTGAACTGGTCATTTGACAATGATGCCATCCTTTGCGGTCACAGCTGTTTGAGTCACCTTTGAAAGAGTGAGCTATATGGGTAAGACCAGAAATAGCTCGAACAAGCGCCTTCCATATTGAGAATCTGTTAAATCTGTCAGATTTAAGCTGGCAGTCTGAAGTTGTAGTCTGAAATGTTGAGATCTCAGGACGGATGTCAGCATCTGAGTCTGGGTCTACTAATTCAATAGTGTCACTTTTAGGAACAGTCTGTTCTGCATTGTACAAGAATGCAGGTCCTGTAAACCATGTTGTGTCTTTAAGATTACATGCAGCAACAGCTCTTGTAGCTTGGTCTGCAGGATTATGGTTGGTAGGTACGTAGTGCCATTGTGTTGGAAAAGTGGATCTCCTAATCCTCAACACTCTGTTGTTGACGTAAACATAGAAACGTCTGGTCTCATTGTAGATGTAGCCTAGCAGTAGCACTACTTTGCTGTCAGTGTACAGCTGGATATCCTTGAGGTCAATGTCCATCTCTGGGGTTATAAGTTCTGCCAGTTCAACGGCTAGTACCGCAGCACAAAGTTCCAGCCTAGCTACAGTGTACTCAGGGTGTTGAGCTAGCTTTGCCTTGCCCACGACAAATCCTACGTGGCATCGTGCTGTAGTGTCGACAGTTCTTAAGTAGGCCACAGCAGCTATTGCCTTAATAGAAGCATCACAGAATATGCAAAGGGTTTGACTCTGTGTCTTTGTAGAGGGTATAGGAGCATATGGGCGTGAAACATGGAGATCAGATAAGACTGATAGAGAGTTCTTCTACTCTACCCAAGAGTTTCTCTTATCAAGGGGTAGTGGGGCATCCCAGTCAGATGTTTCACAAATCAAGTCTCTAAGCAAGGCTTTACCTTGAATTGTAAAAGGTGCCGCAAATCCTAATGGATCATATAGGCTATTGATTGTGGACAAGACATCTCTGCGAGTGAAATGCCTTTCTTCTTTGTTTATTTGGAAGGTAAAGGAATCAGATTTCAAGTCCCAAAGTAGACCTAGACTGCGTTGTACAGGTAACGAGTCCGTAACTAGATCTAAAACCCTTAGATCGTTGGAATGGTCTTGAGTAGGGAAAGCTTCCATCTTTGACTAGTCCTTGCTCCATTATTTTTAAGAAGAGTTTGTCCTCAATAGACATTGCCACACGATTGTCATCTTTAGTTCTTTGAAAGACTGTGCAGCCTAAATGTTCTCGGTCACTGTCACAGGCAAAGTTGTCACTAGTGAGGCTTGTGAAGGGACAAGAAAAGTGGGTGGTGTAGGCCGATTCCTTAACAAGGAACTGGTTGTGGCATGGCTGGAAAAGAGAGGGACGCCTATTCTCTAGGGTATTTGTGAGCATGCTGATAACGGGGTTAGGTTTGTGCACACTTCCTAGACAGACATCTCCTATGATGACCCATCCGAGATCTAACCTCTGAGCATGAGGTGCGTTGTTGGGACCATTAATTTAAGCTCTCGCAAGACATCTCTCCCAAGGAGTAGGATAATATGAGCCTGAGGATCAAGTTCTGGTATCAGATGCGTTTCAAGTGTGGGTCATGAGCAGGCCCGGACTGGGATAAAAAATAGGCCCGGGCATTTTGGATTGAGCAGCCCGTGACATGTTAACCGGCCCTTTCCCCACTCTCCACCCTGACAGAATCCCGCAAGAGGTGTGTGGTTAGGCAAGGGGGGACCAGGAAAGAGCATAGGGGGGTGGAGAGCACAGGGAATAACCTTGAGAACATGGGTTGGGGTGAGAGCACAAGTGAGGCAGAGAACACAGGGAGGAAGAGGAGAGCACAGGGGGGCAGCGGAGAGCATGGGGGAGGTGGAGAGCACAGGGAGGTGGCGGAGAGCACGGGGGGGGGGGGGGGGTGTGTGTGTGGAGATCACAGGGGGTGGGCAGAGCATGGGGGGGGGGGCGTGGAGAGCATGGGGGGGATGAGGAAAGCACAGGGGGTGATGTGAAGAGCACGGGGGGGGGGGATGTGAAGAGTGGAGAGCACAAGGGGGATGTGGAGAGCGGAGAGCACAAGGGGGATGTGGAGAGTGGAGAGCACAAGGGGGGTGTGGAGAGCGGAGAGCACAAGGGGGATGTGGAGAGCGGAGAGCACAAGGGGGATGTGGAGAGTGGAGAGCACAAGGGGGGTGTGAAGAGTGGAGAGCACAAGGGGGATGTGGAGAGCGGAGAGCACAAGGGGGATGTGGAGAGTGGAGAGCACAAGGGGGATGTGGAGAGCGGAGAGCACAAGGGGGATGTGGAGAGTGGAGAGCACAAGGGGGGTGTGGAGTGTGGAGAGCACAAGGGGGATGTGGAGTGTGGAGAGCACAAGGGGGATGTGGAGTGTGGAGAGCACAAGGGGGGTGTGGAGTGTGGAGAGCACAGGGGGGGATGTGGAGAGCACAGGGGGAGTGTGGAGAGCACAGGGGGAGTGTGGAGAGCACAGGGGGGGATGTGGAGAGCACAGGGGGGGATGTGGAGAGCACAGGGGGGGGATGTGGAGAGCATGGGAGGATGTGGAGAGCACAGGGGGGGATGTGGAGAGCACAGGGGGGGATGTGGAGTGTGGAGAGAACAGGGGGGATGTGGAGAGCACAGGGGGGATGTGGAAAGCACAGGGGGTGGCGGAGAGCACATGGGGGGATGTGGAGAGCACATGGGGGGGATGTGGAGAGCACAGGGGGGGATGTGGAGTGTGGAGAGCACAGGGGGGGGATGTGGAGTGTGGAGAGCACAGGGGGGGATGTGGAGTGTGGAGAGCACAGGGGGGGGATGTGGAGTGTGGAGAGCACAGGGGGGGGGATGTGGAGAGCACAGGGGGGATGTGGAGTGTGGAGAGCACAGGGGGGATGTGGAGTGTGGAGAGCACAGGGGGAATGTGGACAGCACAGGGGGGGGGGGAATGTGGACAGCACAGGGGGGGGGAATGTGGACAGCACAGGGGGGGGGGGGGAATGTGGACAGCACAGGGGGGGGGAATGTGGACAGCACAGGGGGGGGGAATGTGGACAGCACAGGGGGGGGGGAATGTGGACAGCACAGGGGGAATGTGGACAGCACAGGGGGAATGTGGACAGCACAGGGGTGGGGGGAATGTGGACAGCACAGAGGTGGGGGGAATGTGGACAGCACAGAGGTGGGGGGAATGTGGACAGCACAGAGGTGGGGGGAATGTGGACAGCACAGAGGTGGGGGGAATGTGGACAGCACAGAGGTGGGGGGAATGTGGACAGCACAGAGGTGGGGGGAATGTGGACAGCACAGAGGTGGGGGGATGTGGACAGCGCTGGGGGGGGGGATGAGGACAGCACAGGGGGGGGATGTGGACAGCACAGGGGGGGGGATGTGGACAGCACAGGGGTGGGGGGAATGTGGACAGCACAGGGGTGGGGGGAATGAGAACAGCACAGAGGTGGGGGGATTGTGGACAGCACAGAGGTGGGGGGAATGTGGACAGCACAGAGGTGGGGGGAATGTGGACAGCACAGGGGGGGAATGTGGACAGCACAGGGGGGGAATGTGGACAGCACAGAGGTGGGGGGATGTGGACAGCACAGGGGGGGGGGGGGAATGTGGACAGCACAGGAGTGGGTGGAATGTGGACAGCACAGGGGTGGGGGGAATGTGGACAGCACAGGGGGGGGGGGAATGTGGACAGCACAGGGGGGGGGGAATGTGGACAGCACAGGGGTGGGGGGAATGTGGACAGCACAGGGGTGGGGGAATGTGGACAGCACAGGGGGGGGATGTGGACAGCGCAGGGGCGGGGAGAATGTGGACAGCGCAGGGGCGGGGGGAATGTGGACAGCGCAGGGGTGGGGGGAATGTGGACAGCGCAGGGGTGGGGGGAATGTGGACAGCGCAGGGGTGGGGGGAATGTGGACAACGCAGGGGTGGGGGGAATGTGGACAACGCAGGGGTGGGGGGAATGTGGACAGCACAGGGGTGGGGGGAATGTGGACAGCACAGGGGGAATGTGGACAGCACAAGGATGGGGGGATGTGGACAGCACAGGTTGGGGGGGGTGTGGACAGCACGGGGGGGGGGGGATGTGGACAGCACAGGGGGGGGGGGTGGACAGCACAGGGGGGGGGGTGGACAGCACAGGGGGGGGTGTGGACAGCACAGGGGGGACCTTTCCGAGACCTGCAGGAGGAAGATTGTTCTATATGCAGCAGCCCCCACTGCTCCTTTTATCCAGGTAACAGGAGGGGGGCTGTACTCACTGTTTCTGTCATCCTGTGTGTGCAGTACAAGGCGGGCATCGTGGGACCTTTCTCGGCTGGACACAGCAGCTCTAGCTCCTCCCCATTCTTAGTCACGCCCCCGGCACCGACGGCTGACCAATACGGGCGGCCGTATCGTAGCTGTGTCATCTAGCTCTTCCCTCTTTTGTTCCGTCCTCCCGGCGCCGATGGCTGAGTGTAGCTGACAGCCGGGCGGCCGCGGAGAGGAGAGCTGAGTGGCGCGGGCTTAAAGCGCAGCCCAGCTCTCTTGGGCCCTGCGAGGACTTGCGGCCTGGTGGCCCTAGCGGCCGCGGCCGACCGGGCATTTGCCCGGTTTGCCCTATGGCCAATCCGGGCCTGGTCATGAGCAGCCACATCTGGTGTAGGAATTTCAGATCTATGTTCAGGGATCTGGTTGCATTCGATAAGAGTTGGCAAAGACAAGCATGATTGTCCATCAATGGACTCGACTTGGTACCCGGATGCTCTCCTACCCGTCGTCTCCACTATTCCTGCACAAGTTTTTAAGGAGTAGGGAATGCTGGGGCCTTTAATGCCAAAGATGTCAAAGAAGGTTGATCTGGCTAATGACTTGTTACTTTGGTCATCCAGAATTGCATATTTTGGAGCAGGACCTGCCACCTATGACTCCTTTGCAGACCTCTGTACATTGTAAAGTGATCTCTTGTGTAGTTGTAATGGTGTGCTCTTCCTCCCCGCCATGCTTACTAGTGCTGAGAGTGTGTTGTAAAATCCATGGAGCTGGCCCAGGATGTAAACCTGTGTTGTGATCTGAGCTGGGTCTTGGCGGCTTCGGCTTTTGCACGAGCGATAGCGAGTGCATTGCTTGCGGAAGAAGATCTAGAGGAGCCGAAAACTTGGGATCTTGTCTTGAGTGAGGATGCCTGGCTATGTGACATGTTGCTTGCAGGAATGCTTGACTGTGTAGAGACTGCTGTATCGTTGTATGCAGGTGGCTGCGCTGACAGGGTAGCAGGCCTCTGTGTAGTCACTGTCCTAAATTCCACTTGCTGGATAGCCGCTGTTTCACTGTTCTGTTCTCGCTACACGTTTGCCCCTGGCGTATATGTAGCTCAACATACAGCTTAAACCTTGCATCCTAAATACCCAGACTGTCTGTAACTTTGGATCTTTATTACGATGAACAGATGGTGGCCATATAAGATGCGTATAAATGAGGCCTCATGCACACTGGACGTTTTTGGACGTTTTTACAGCAGCTGTTTTTTGCAGTAGACGTTTTTTTCTACAGTCAATAAACTCTCCATCATGTTATCCTATGTGTCCATGCACACATACGCTGTTATCAGCAGTTTTGGGCAGTGGCGTTTTTGAGCAGTAAAAAAACCCCAAAACTAGTGGGTTCTGAGAGACGTTTTTCAGCTGTAAAAACGCTCTCTCCCCTTTGCTGATAGTAAACAAGACTACTGGCAGACAGAAGGCATAAACCATTAATAGTCTAAGCCGTAGATTCCAAGGTTAAAGCGGGAGTTCACCCATTTATGAATTTTTTTTTTTTCTCCCATAAGGTTCCTGCTCGTTCGGTCTAGGGGAATCGGCTATTTGTAGTAAAATATGAGCTGTACTTACCCGTTTTCGAGCTGCATCTTCTTCCGTCGCTTCCGGGTATGGGTCTTCGGGAGCAGGCGTTCCTTCTTGATTGACAGTCTTCCGAGAGGCTTCCGACGGTCGCATCCATCGCGTCACTCGTAGCCGAAAGAAGCCGAACGTCGGTGCGGCTCTATACTGCGCCTGCGCACCGACGTTCGGCTTCTTTCGGAAAATCGTGACGCGATGGATGCGACCGTCGGAAGCCTCTCGGAAGACTGTCAATCAAGAAGGAACGCCCATTCCCGAAGCCCATACCCGGAAGCGACGGAGAGGATGCATCTCGTAAACGGGTAAGTACTGCTCATATTTTAAAATAAATAGCCGATTCCCCTAGTAAAAACGAGCAGGAATCTAAGGGGGAAAAGTGCCCTCTAAGGGTGAACCCCCGCTTTAAGCCAAGAATCAGTGCTGAATGTTGTCCAGCAGGTGGCAGGAGAGAGCATATAGATAAAGCAGGATTAACCATCTCAATACCGGGCACTTTTACCCCCTTTCTGCCCAGGCCATTTTCAGCTTTCAGCGCTTTCACACTTTGACTGACAATTGTGCAGTCATGCAACACTGTGCCCAAATAAAATATTTATCATTTTGTTCTCACAAATGGAGCTTTCTTTTGGTGGTATTTGATCACCTCTGGGTTTTTCATTTTTTACAAAAAAAATTGAAAAACAAAAGGCTGTACGTTTTGTAAATAAGTAATTTTTCTCCTTCACTGATGTGCGCTGATGAGGCTGCACTGATAAGAACTGATGAGGTGGCACTTATGATCACTGATGAGGCAGCACATATGGGAACTGATATGGTGGCAGTGATGAGGAGGCACTAATCTCCCTCCACTTATGGGCACTGATATGTGGCACCGATGAGCACTGATAGGCGGCACTGATGGATGGCACTGGTGGGCACTGATAGGTGGCACTGATCGGCAGCACTGATAGGCACTATTGGGCATTGATGGGCACCATTGATGGGCATTGATGGGCAGCATTGATAGGTGCCACTGATGGGCACTGAAAGCCAACACTGACTGGCATCACTAATGAGCACTGATTGCTGGCATTGGTGGGCACTAATTGCTGGCACTGGTGGGCATGGATTTCTGGCACTGATTGCGCTTTTTTGTAATCAGGACACTGTGATTACCTGTTCTGATGTCCCCTGCTAGGAGATGCCACTGATCAGCTCTCCTCACCACATGCTCTGTCAGTGTGAGGCGATGGAAGACAATTACCGGCATATCCTGTATTTACATGTGACCAGCTGTGATTGGACACAGCCGTGTCAGCAGCTCTTTACAGAGATCTAGGTCACACCATGTCCTAGCAAAACATGGCGCGGCTGCAATTGCTGTGCTGCGTGCCCCCGAGGCCTCACGGGAGCGGCCGTTTGGGTGCACCGTTATATGACGTCCTTCCAGAACGAGAGCGGCACTTTTCAATCCGTCAATTGTGATGTGTACTCAGTGCCGGGACAAGGTAATCCGGTGCCCAGGGCGAAGATGAAAAATTGCGCTCCCCCACTGTGAAAAGCTACAGCGCCTACAGACAATGGGATCTATACTAATGCATCAGTGAACATGCATTAACCCCTTTCCTGCTGCACATTACCAATACCATTGCTAATTAAGCAAACAGCTCGCCTCTGTATCTCCGTTCACCTCTGCACCCCCCAATCCACAGCTCACCTCTGTATCTCTGTCCACCTCAGTACCCCTCATCCACGGCTCACCTCTGTATCCTTACGTCCACCTCTGTACCCCCCATCCACCTCTGTACCCCCACCCACATTTACCTCTGTACCCCCTGTCCACATCCGTAACCCCCCTCCCATCCATCTCTGTAACCCCCCATCCACATTTACCGCTGTACCCCCTGTCCACCTCTGTACCACCACATCCACATTTACCTCTGTACCCCCCATCCACATTCACCTCTGTACCCCCTGTCCACCTCTGTACCCCCATCCACATTTACCTCTGTACCCCCTGTCCACCTCTGTACCCCATCCACCTTTACCTCTGTACCCCCTGTCCACCTCTGTACGCCCACATCCGTACCCCCCTCCCGTCCACCTCTATAACCCCTATCCACATTTACCGCTGTACCCCCTGCCCACCTCTGTACCCCCCACCCACATTCACCTCTGTACCCCCTGTCCACCTCTGTACCACCACATCCACATTCACCTCTGTACCCCCCTGCCCACCTCTGTACCCCCCATCCACATTCACCTATGTACCCCCTGTCCACCTCTGTACCCCATCCACATTTACCTTTGTACCCCCCATCCACCTTTTTTCCCCCATCCACGTTAACTTCTGTACCCCCAATTCTCTTTGAATCTCTCCACGGTTCTTTCTCACCTGATGACAGAACATATTCATCACAGCGGACCTGGCGGTACATCACAGTGCAGTCTCCGGCTATCATACCCCGCACACAGCCACAACACTTCACTCGGCTGTGTGCTACACGGGTTTGTCAGGCGGGGGTGGGGAGGAAGGAACACAGAGCGCTGCTCTGCTTCATTCCCTGTCTCTGGTCCGCAGCTTCTGAAAGAGGGAGAAGCGGGACGAGCGGGCTTAAGCACATGAAGCCTGCAGCTGTCCCGCTCTCCTGTTATATTGTGGCCACTGTTTGGGAGTACAGGGGGGGGGGGGATCGGCTGCTCTCCCTACCCCGGGAAAACTTCAGGCAACACAGGACTTAAATAGCAGCTGCTTTGGGTCCCACAGCGATGAAAGACGGCCCTGCATTAAAGATGGCCCTGACCCCCCCTTCCTCCGGTAAATGGTCCCGCCCAGGGCATCCGTCCCTTCGGCCCACCCCTTGTACTGGCCCTCTGTGTACTCAGTAGGGAGGTCCAGTTGTTTGACATGTAAATGGCCATGTATACACAATACTAATAGATTAAAGGTCCTAGTAAAACGAGTTAGTGGAGCAGATGTCTCAGCGTTGCACTGGACAATATTAATAGGAATTATTTCAGGCTTTTATGAAGGAGAACATTGTCTTTGCTACTTGTGTATGTGCCGTGATGCTGCGCGGATCACGGATCGCCCGGCGTATGAGTAGTATGGGTAGAAGATAAGTAGATAATAATAGAGGAATTACTTATACTGTTGCTATAAATTTAATCCAGAGATTGTGCAAATGGATTTAAAAAAATGGTTAAACAAGGATCCGCAACCTTCACAGGTCTCTATTGACTGATCATCAGAGGGTTTTTTTCTGAACTGTTCTGTTTCCTATTATTCTCTATAGAGAATAAAACAATACTACCAATGACAAAAGAACACTATTAAAACTACTTACATTACTATCTCACATCAAAACTCACAGGCCCATATTCTCAAAGGACTTACGACGGCGTATCGCCACGTACGCCGTTGTAAGTCCTAATGAGAGCCGTCGTATTTATGCGCCTGATTCTTAGAATCAGTTACGCATAAATTCGGCTTAGATACGAGCGGCGTAAGTCTCTTAAGCCGTCGTATCTTAGTTGCATATTTACGCTGGCCGCTAGGTGGCGCTTCCGTAGATTTCCGCGTTGAATATGCAAATTAGCTAGATACGCCGATTCACGAACGTACGTGCGCCCGGCGTATCAAGAAAAGTTGTTTACGTAAGACATACGCCGGCGTAAAGTTACCCCTCATAAAGCAGGGGTAAGTCATGTTAGGTATGGACGTCGGAAACGTACGAACAGCGTCGTATTTTACGTTGTTTGCGTAAGTCGTCCGTGAATGGGGCTGGACGTAAGTTACGTTCACGTCGAAAGCATTGACTATTTGCGGCGTAATTTTGAGCATGCGCACTGGGATACAATCACGGACGGCGCATGCGCCGTTCGATAAAAGCGTCAATCACGTCGGGTCACTATTCATTACCATAAAACTTTTAGAATTATTTAAAGTATTTATATCAAAAATAATAAATGCGTGTTACATTTACTTTTGGAATAAACTTAAATGAAAATGCCAAATTTGCAGAACAATTATCATATATATCATATTATATTATATCAGCCCTCAAAAATTCCACTCGCTTGCTCGCATTTTGCGAGTGGAATTTAGTGCAGGGCGAGTGAGGAGCGGGGGTGAACCAGGCTGACAGTTTCCTGGCTGAAGCGATCAGCCAGGAAACTGTCAGCCGAAGGACACAGAGAGCAGCAGGGCTGGACTGCCCTGGCGCCGCTTTGAGATGAGACTGCATCGCTCTCCTCCTCTTGTATCACACACACAGCATGCATCTTCCGCTGTGTGTCATGGAGCTGGGTCTGTGTTTGCCGCCATGTTGTGATAAGGTCCCGCTCCCCTAGATCGGCTAATGTGATAGACGATTGAATCAGTGTTCTGCCTATCACATTAGCCGGTCTAGGGGGGCGGGACCTTATCACACCGTGCCGCCAAACACAGACCCAGCTCCATGACACACAGCGGAAGATGCATGCTGTGTGTGTGATACAAGAGGAGAAAAAGGAGAGCGCTGCAGCCTCGGCTCAAAGCGGCGCCAAGGCAGTGTTTGTGTGAGGCAATGGTGAGTCTGAAGTGATGATGGGGCACAGTAATGCTGCAATTTATGAGGTACAGTAATGCTGCAATTTATGGGGCACAGTAATGGGCAAGTGATGGGGCACAGTAATGGGCAAGTGATGGGGCACAGTAATGCTGCAAGTGATGGGGCACAGTAATGCTGCAAGTGATGGGGCACAGTAAGGCTGCAAGTGATGGGGCACAGTAAGGCTGCAAGTGATGGGGCACAGTAAGGCTGCAAGTGATGGGGCACAGTAAGGCTGAAAGTGATGGCGCACAGTAATGCTGCGTTCACGGGCACACTGAGGCTGAACAGATGGGATGCTTTATGTTACTATTGTTAAAGTTGTTAATATTTATTTTTGGAATGTAATTCTGCTTAAAATATTTAACAGTGTAATTTTATGAGATAATTTACAAGGTCGTGTTTAGGGGCGGACTTAGGGGTGGGGCAGGGGAGGTGTTGGGTGGGGCAACTGGTGGCGAGTAACTCTTAGGCTCCATTCACATCTAGGCGGACGAAATCGCGGCATTTGTCCCTCTCCTTAATACAGTGCAGTCGCCCTGTCCCATGTGCAGAAAAAAAAACCCAAAGCATGATGCTACCACCCCCATGCTTCACAGTAGGGATGGTGTTCTTGGGATGGTACTCATCATTCTTCTTCCTCCAAACACGGTTAGTGGAATTATGACCAAAAAGTTCTATTTTGGTCTCATCTGACCACATGACTTTCTCCCATGACTCCTATGGATCATCCAAATGGTCATTGGCAAACTTAAGACGGGCCTTGACATGTGCTGGTTTAAGCAGGGGAACCTTCCGTGCCATGCATGATTTCAAACCATGACGTCTTAGTGTATTACCAACAGTAACCTTGGAAACGGTGGTCCCAGCTCTTTTCAGGTCATTGACCAGCTCCTCCCGTGTAGTCCTGGGCTGATTTCTCACCTTTCTTAGGATCATTGAGACCCGACGAGGTGAGATTTTGCATGGAGCCCCAGTCCGAGGGAGATTGAGAGTCATGTTTAGCTTCTTCCATTTTCTAATGATTGCTCCAACAGTGGACCTTTTTTCACCAAGCTGCTTGGCAATTTCCCCGTAGCCCTTTCCAGCCTTGTGGAGGTGTACAATTTTGTCTCTAGTGTCTTTGGACAGCTCTTTGGTCTTGGCCATGTTAGTAGTTGGATTCTTACTGATTGTATGGGGTGGACAGGTGTCTTTATGCAGCTAATGACCTCAAACAGGTGCATCTAATTTAGGATAATAAATGCAGTGGAGGTGGACATTTTAAAGGCAGACTAACAGGTCTTTGAGGGTCAGAATTCTAGCTGATAGACAGGTGTTCAAATACTTATTTGCAGCTGTATTATACAAATAAATAGTTAAAAAATCATAAATTGTGATTTCTGGACAAATTTTTTTTGATTATGTCTCTCACAGTGGACATGCACCTACGATGACAATTTCAGACCCCTCCATGATTTCCAAGTGGGAGAACTTGCAAAATAGCAGGGTGTTCAAATACTTATTTTCCTCACTGTATGTATATATATATATATATATATATATATATATATATATATATATATATATATATATACATATATATATATATATATATATATATATATATAATTGCTACACAATCAATTTGGTAATTATTGTGTAATTATTATGATTATTTTTATTATTATTATACTACAGGATTTATATAGCGCCAACAGTTTACACAGCATTTAAATTTAATTTAAGGACAAAAATAA
Source organism: Rana temporaria (assembly GCF_905171775.1). Classification (NCBI taxonomy): domain Eukaryota; kingdom Metazoa; phylum Chordata; class Amphibia; order Anura; family Ranidae; genus Rana; species Rana temporaria. Next base: position 28,465,111 of record NC_053491.1, read on the forward strand.
TTATATAAAAAATATATTTTCATTCAGTGCATATTTTAAGTTATTTGTGCATCCATTGCCATTGAGAGGAGCGGAATGTAATGATTCCTAGACATTTGGGTTATGCTGCCACCTTCAGGAAGTTTGGACACAAAAAAGTCCCCATCATGCCTTAGTTTTTTGCTAGTGTCCTGGAAGGCTGAATTACTTTTCTTCTGCTCTGCAGAAGTAAAGTCTACTTATATTTATGCAAGCTTTATTTAGTCTATATTTTTCTTTAAGATACCATAGACACTGGAGATACTTTTTCTTTGCTGGCTTCAATCGAGATTTTAAAAATGCTGTCTGAGTCTCTATATGGCAGCTATCCAGACTGGCGTATCCTCAGCAATAGCTTTGCATCACATACTAGCACATTGTGAAATACTCACCTTGGAACAAAGCCTTCCAGCGCTGTGCTGTCACCGCTGAGAGGGCTGACATCTTCCCCCGGTCTTATTATAATCTTACCTGTAGGTAAAGATCACAAAGCGGGCTTTACTACTGCTGTTGCTGGTCCCTTACAGCAGTTAAAATCACTTTCTCCCAACTAAGTAGCAGAATGATGTGATTCACTTATGTAAATGCAGTGTTAATTATGGGTACAGTGTAGTTTAGTATCAATATTTTTATAATAAGACCATCAATAAACAAAGGAAAATAATTTTTTCACAATACAGTAAGTATGCCCTATGAAAGTAGTTGGCTTTTCAACATATTTGAACAGGCAAACATTGGACCCTTATTAAAGCAGTGCCTAACAATAAGGCCTCATTCACACGGATGGACCGTTCGGGTCCGCCTGTCAGTTTTGACGGTGGACCTGAACGGCTGAGCGGCTGCTCCATGCATCCCTATGGAGCGTCGGATGTCAGCGGAGATATTTGTCTACGAGACCCAGTCCCTTGATACCTCTGTTTGGCGACCTTGCATTCCCACCGACTTTGCACATATCCCATTTTTTATCTTGGTCTAAGACATTTAGAGTGCTTCTTTGTGATACTCTAATTCAGGGTCCGTTACCCCCTTTTTCTAGCCTCCTGCCTTATTGCCATAATCCTTTGTATGCATGGCTTCAATACTTGCAGCTCGATCGCTATTTTCGAACTATACAATGAGGCCCTTTCCCATCCTTATACGGAATTTGAATCTCTACTTCTTCAATTTTAAAGACCAGCACATACCTTATCCTTAGTGTATAAACTTCCCCTGAAGGAGACATATCAGTCAAATTCAAGTTTTTTCTCTAAATGGGAAAAGGATCTTGCTCTTACTGAAGAAGACATAGATTGGGATAAGATACTAGTGTTCACTCACAAAGCCTCCATATCTATTAAAGCTCAAATTATAAGATCTTATCTAGATGGTATAGATGCCCCTCAATTTTACATAACATGAACGTCTCCGTACCAAACACTTGTTGGAGATGTATAAATGGCCCAGGTAACATGTTACAAATATGGGGGACCTGTCCATTAATTATGGTATTCTGGGATAAAATCCTACTATCCAACTATAGTATACATTGGTTGGAGATTCGATTCCTAATGACCCCCTGATTACATTGTTATCAATGTTGCCTGGGTCTTAAAAACAGAATAAAATAGGTTTACTTTCCAACTTTCTAACCGCAGGACATACAGTTATATCTAGAAATTGGCGTAAATCGGGCACCCCCTTTAATTGAATGGGCATGTGATATGGATTCTTTTAACTGCATGGAACAGATGGCCTCCTGGGAAAATTACAAATTATATATATATAGTAATAAGTGGACAGTGTGGAAATAGTTTAGAAATTCCTCAGCAGAGGGCCAGATTCACAGACATTTGCACTTGCGCCGCGTATCAGAGATACGCTATGCCGCCGTACCTTACCTGGCGTACTTTCAAATCCACAAAGATTTTGCGCCGTAAGTTAAGGCGGCAGAGTGTATTTCTGGCGGCGGAATTTAAATCAGCGGGTAGGGGACGGCTTTCATTTAAATGAAACGCGTCCCCGCGCCGAATGAACTGCGCATGCGTCGTCCAGAAATTTCCCGCAGTGCTTTGCGCGAAATGACGTCGCAACGACGTCATTTTTTGAACTTAGACGTGAGTTACGTCCATGCCTATTCACGGACGACTTACGCAAAAAAAAAATTAAAATTTCGACGCGGGAACAACGGCCATACTTTAACATGGCAAGTCTATCTATATGCCGCAAAATACCAGCTTTAACTATACGCCGGAAAAAGCCGACTACAGACGACGTTAGAAAATGCGACGGCCGCGCGTACTTTCGTGGATCGTCGTAAATCCCTAATTTGCATACCCGACGCGGAAAACGACGCAAACTCCACCCAGCGGGCGCCGAAGTGTTGCACCTACGATCCGAAGGCCGTACGCCTGTCGGATCGAACCCAGAAGCCGTCGTATCTTGGTTTGAGGATTCAAACTAAAGATACGACGCGGGAAATTTGAAATTTTTCAATTTGAAAGTCCGCCGGCGTATCAGTAGATACGCCGGCGTACTTGCTCTGTGAATCTGGGCCAACATGTTTTTTGTAAGTGTATTTATTTATTCTTTTTTTTTTCTCTCTCTCTCTCTCTCTCTCTCTCTCTCTCTCTCTTTTTCTTTCTTTTTCTGTGTGTAATTTGTAAAGCTGTGTGAAAGAAAAAACAATATTAGAATAACTTTTTAAAGGTCGTAAATTAGATTTTTTACTATTTTCCTTTATAGGTTAGGTATTATTAACCCTTGACTTTCAGATAAGTTATTATCTACATTTATTGCTTGTCTTAGTATGTATTTAATATTGTGTATTTGTTATTTATTCTTAAAAGATTGCATTAAGATTATATATGCCAGGATATGGTTGCATAATGTCGTCTGGTTACGACTATTATCTACCATATATAATCGCGTTTCTAAAGATATGTATTATAGTACATTGTCTGTTTGTATGTGTAATAATAAAAAACTCAGATTGAAAAAAAAATAAAAAATAAACAAGTGAAGTAAATTTCGAATTACTATCAGTCCAGCAAATGTATTTATGAATTTTGTAAAATACATTTTTAGAAAGTGAATTGGTTTATGTAATTGTATATTGGGACATGTGCCCGTAGGCCTCGTGCTGTGTCAGTATTTTATAAAACTGAATGTAAATCTTAGTTCTAATGTTTAAATATATTAACCACTTCCCGCCCGGTCAATGGACAATTGACGTCCGGGAAGTGGTTGTGAAATCCTGACTGGACGTCTATTGACATCCTGCAGGATTTCATGCTGACGCGCGCCCGTGGGCGTGCAGCGCGGCGATCGGTGATGTGGTGTGTCAGTCTGACACCCTGCATCTCCGATCTCGGTAAAGAGCCTCCAGCGGAGGCTCTTTACCACGTGATCAGCCATGTCCAACCATGGCTGATCATGATGTAAACAGGAAGAGCTGTTGATCGGCTCCTCCTCACTCGCGTCTGACAGACGCGAGTAGAGGATAGCCGATCGGTGGCTCTCCTGACAGGGGGGTTCACGCTGATTGTTTATCAGCGCAGCCCCCCCCCCTCGGATGCCAACACTGGACCACCAGGGAGTGCCCCCCGGTGCTCAATAGAGCAAAAAAAAAAACACAATCGATGCCAATCAGTGCCCACAAATGGGCACTGACTGGCAACATGGGCACTGGCTGGAATGATGCCCAGCAATGCCACCCTCAGTGTCCATCAGTGCCACCCAGTGTCCATCAGTGCCACCTCTTAGTGCCCATCTATGCCCAGTGCCCACCTATCAGTGCCCATCTGTGCCACCCATAGGTACCCATTAGTGCCACCCATAACTGCCACCCATGAGTGCCCATCAGTGCCGCCTATGAGTGCCCATCAGTGCCGCCTATGAGTGCCCATCAGTGCCGCCTATGAATTCCCATCAGTGCAGCATACCAGCGTTGCCTATCAGTGCCGCCTATCGGTGCCCATCAGTGCCACCTCATCGGTGCCCATCAGTGCCGCCATATCAGTGCCCATAATTGAAAATAGAAAACTTACTTATTTACAAAAAAATTTACAGAAAAAAAAAAAAAAAATTCGGTCTTTTTTTAGTTGTTGCGCAAAAAATAAAATCGCAGAGGTGATCAAATACCACCAAAAGAAAGCTCTATTTGTGGGAACAAAATAATAAAAAAAATTATTTGGGTACAGTGTAGCATGACCGCGCAATTGTCATTCAAATTGCGACAGTGCTGAAAGCTGAAAATTGGCTTGGGTAGGAAGGTGTGTAAGTGCCTGGTATGGAAGTGGTTAAGGATGTTTATACTCGTGTGTAGGAGATATGTTGAAAGGAAGTATACTTATAATATTTTTCTTACTGCTTTATTTTTCATGTTGGCAGGTTGGAAGCCATGCAGGATGTTTTAGTATACTGTAAATTTATGGTTTGTGTTCAGTAATGGATTTTGACTAAATGGCAGTCCTAGTTTAAAAGTCCCATACAATATCCATGTCATTAAAATGACAAATGTTTAAAATAAGGTTTTGTGTCCATTTAGATATAAAGTACAGACATAAAATAGATTCTGACACATGCCATTGCTACCCATCACTCGGTCTTAGATAAATGTACTGGGCCATCTGGATCAATAAACACAATCAGGAGACTAAGGACCTGCTGCAATTTGCACACTCAAGCTGAAGCATTCAGTTCCACTGACACCACCATATTTGTTGAGTACTAACAATACAGCTAAGTGTTCAGACAAGATAAATCTTGCACTTGGAATGACCAATAAATTCAGGACTTCAGGTTCTTGGCACTTCTACGGTCACTGAAGATGAATAATTATTTTAGTGCCCACATATGGCTTGTATATATTAATGAGGCATAGGGAAACAAATCAGAGGACACCACATCCCATAGAAAATGAAAAAGGATTGGATGGGGGAATCGGGTAACAAACCCAGGGACTTTAAACGGTGTCAATTAAAGAATATAACAGAGAATACTGATGTAGATAAAAATATAATTTATTCGATGATACAAAATTTCACAAAATTAAGACATGACATTGTTGATCCTTGTGATCATGTAGCGGCTCGAATGAACCAAGCAACGCCCAGACCTCTTACAGATTGCCCGACATGTTTCGCTACAAGCTTCATCAGGGGCATATATACAGGGGAGGCTACAAGGGATAAGCAGAGAACAACATCATCAATATTTATATAAATAATTGGCATGTCGATAGTATTATACTAACAGACAATAAGCAAATTTAAACAATAAATAATCATTGACAATAGAAAAGGAACAAAATTAATTGAATGATGTCAAGTATTCATGAATAGTACAGAGATCACAGAAACCATAATAACGCAGGGTGATCATGAGCAGACTTACCACGCAGAGATCAGAAGATCATCAAAGGTCATGTAATGAAAACTAAGCATACACAGCCATAGTTTGAAAACCAAATTAAACCTGTAGGTACAGAGCCCCACTGGAACCATTCCATACACAAGCCGTCACAGAGATGCTGCAGTATAAAAAAGAAGGAATAGATAAAATTAAATATATATAGGGTAAATAGTATAGATCCCTAAAATTCCAGACAGATATATGCATGCACAGATTAAATAAAAATCAATGCAAAGAACACTATACTTGCCAAATGTGGCAAGAAGTAGAAAGAAAAATATCCTAAAAAATATATATATATATATATACCTAATGAGGTTGGTAGGGTCCAGTGAAAAAAGCTGGCATCAGCGTATGGATAAATCCAGCACCTAAATGGTTAAACAACCATTGGTCAAAGGGTGGGATAAAATCCCCAATGTTGAAGACTGGTAAAAGACAAAAAAATATATGGATATAATGATAGGTAATATGTATTGAAATAGCTGAAAAAAAAAATTTTTTTTATAATTGTTGGTGTGGTGAACAGTTCAAGATAGTAGCACACCACTTACCTCTTCACTGCTGACAGGTTAGCTAAAAGCACGAATAGATCTGAAGACCAAGCAGTCTAGTGACCCTGACAAGGCAGAGCCATTGAATGGATCATGAGTGTGGATCTCTTTATATACCTCCCACAGAGGCGTTTGATGACGCCGCTGGGGGTGGGCTGAAGTGATGGGCAGTGATAGGTGCTGGACTTCAAGGGGGGAGGACAGGGGGGAGGACAGTTGAAATCCCCTGTCATGGATCGCCAGCAACGGCGAGGCATATCACGCGCGCGCACGTCAGTGACGGGTGGATGACGTCACAGGGCGGCGCTGGGAGTGAGCGCCATCTTGGATCAGGGCTGGAGACCTGGCAAAGCGGATGACGAGCTAGAGTGGGTCACTGGCAGTCAGTCCGTCGTCACCGATCGGTGAGCGGCGGCGGAAAGAAGTGAACACACTAGTGAGTGAGCGCGGCATGGTGAGGGAGGGCCAGAATGGAAGTGGCCGGGCCACACCAAGGATGTCCCCATCGGAGGCAGATGGATAGAGCCAAACGATAGTGAGCAGCACCGACAAGCAATGCCCATATGGGATCACATAAATAGCAGGGACCGGACCTATTTCCCCACATAATAACGTGCGCCCCTATTGCCCATACAGCACAGAGACAGCAGCATAATGAAACAAGGAGACCAGTGGAGGCAAATACAGATACAGGCATGGCAAAAGCATATATAGATATATAGAAGGAGACCTAAAACATGATTAGAGGATGATTAACAAGTCAATACAATGATTGTGGTTAATGGGAGAGCTACGGAGAAAATGTCAATAAAGATTAAAAAATGTATAAATGTATTACTCCATAACATAAAAAGGGGGGGGGGGGTTGGATCTTGATCAAAGAGTGCTGGTAAATCTGCTCTGTAGATACATGTTCAATCTTGGTCTTGCTATATATTTTTTTATTTTTCTTATTTTCTTATTTCTCTGTCTTTTCTCCTATATTGAAAGTTGTCTATTGTTAAATCAGTCATTTTCATATCCAATGTATCATTTAATGTCTACATGTATCTACAGAGCAGATTTACCAGCACTCTTTGATCAAGATCCAACCCCCCCCCCCCCCTTTTTATGTTATGGAGTAATACATTTATACATTTTTTAATCTTTATTGACATTTTCTCCGTAGCTCTCCCATTAACCACAATCATTGTATTGACTTGTTAATCATCCTCTAATCATGTTTTAGGTCTCCTTCTATATATCTATATATGCTTTTGCCATGCCTGTATCTGTATTTGCCTCCACTGGTCTCCTTGTTTCATTATGCTGCTGTCTCTGTGCTGTATGGGCAATAGGGGCGCACGTTATTATGTGGGGAAATAGGTCCGGTCCCTGCTATTTATGTGATCCCATATGGGCATTGCTTGTCGGTGCTGCTCACTATCGTTTGGCTCTATCCATCTGCCTCCGATGGGGACATCCTTGGTGTGGCCCGGCCACTTCCATTCTGGCCCTCCCTCACCATGCCGCGCTCACTCACTAGTGTGTTCACTTCTTTCCGCCGCCGCTCACCGATCGGTGACGACGGACTGACTGCCAGTGACCCACTCTAGCTCGTCATCCGCTTTGCCAGGTCTCCAGCCCTGATCCAAGATGGCGCTCACTCCCAGCGCCGCCCTGTGACGTCATCCACCCGTCACTGACGTGCGCGCGCGTGATATGCCTCGCCGTTGCTGGCGATCCATGACAGGGGATTTCAACTGTCCTCCCCCCTGTCCTCCCCCCTTGAAGTCCAGCACCTATCACTGCCCATCACTTCAGCCCACCCCCAGCGGCGTCATCAAACGCCTCTGTGGGAGGTATATAAAGAGATCCACACTCATGATCCATTCAATGGCTCTGCCTTGTCAGGGTCACTAGACTGCTTGGTCTTCAGATCTATTCGTGCTTTTAGCTAACCTGTCAGCAGTGAAGAGGTAAGTGGTGTGCTACTATCTTGAACTGTTCACCACACCAACAATTATAAAAAAAAAATTTTTTTTCAGCTATTTCAATACATATTACCTATCATTATATCCATATATTTTTTTGTCTTTTACCAGTCTTCAACATTGGGGATTTTATCCCACCCTTTGACCAATGGTTGTTTAACCATTTAGGTGCTGGATTTATCCATACGCTGATGCCAGCTTTTTTCACTGGACCCTACCAACCTCATTAGGTATATATATATATATATATTTTTTAGGATATTTTTCTTTCTACTTCTTGCCACATTTGGCAAGTATAGTGTTCTTTGCATTGATTTTTATTTAATCTGTGCATGCATATATCTGTCTGGAATTTTAGGGATCTATACTATTTACCCTATATATATTTAATTTTATCTATTCCTTCTTTTTTATACTGCAGCATCTCTGTGACGGCTTGTGTATGGAATGGTTCCAGTGGGGCTCTGTACCTACAGGTTTAATTTGGTTTTCAAACTATGGCTGTGTATGCTTAGTTTTCATTACATGACCTTTGATGATCTTTTGATCTCTGCGTGGTAAGTCTGCTCATGATCACCCTGCGTTATTATGGTTTCTGTGATCTCTGTACTATTCATGAATACTTGACATCATTCAATTAATTTTGTTCCTTTTCTATTGTCAATGATTATTTATTGTTTAAATTTGCTTATTGTCTGTTAGTATAATACTATCGACATGCCAATTATTTATATAAATATTGATGATGTTGTTCTCTGCTTATCCCTTGTAGCCTCCCCTGTATATATGCCCCTGATGAAGCTTGTAGCGAAACATGTCGGGCAATCTGTAAGAGGTCTGGGCGTTGCTTGGTTCATTCGAGCCGCTACATGATCACAAGGATCAACAATGTCATGTCTTAATTTTGTGAAATTTTGTATCATCGAATAAATTATATTTTTATCTACATCAGTATTCTCTGTTATATTCTTTAATTGACACCGTTTAAAGTCCCTGGGTTTGTTACCCGATTCCCCCATCCAATCCTTTGGCTTGTATATATGTTTTGTAGATTGCAATAACATATTTATTAATCTTCTGTGATCCTAGGGCTGTTCTTAAAACTAAGATCCCAGTCTCCTGGATGTGTTGCTGGCATTAAATTAAGGTTTTACTTTGCCTAAATGGATTTTCGGGTCCCTTTATCCAAGCTCTTCAGGCCCTATATTTGAAGCCCACATCACAAGTGCAACTCTCCTCCCACCTATCACGTTCATTTTCCCTTAGCAATGGTATGAGACAGGGATGCCCTCTCTCGCCACTGCTCTTAATTCTTAGTTTGGAGCCCTTAGCTGCGGTTATACGGGAATGTCCGGATATTAAAGACGTTCATCTTCGACACAAGGAATATAAACTATCCCTTTTAGCAGATGACGTTCTTTTAACTCTCACACACCCACACACCTCTCTGCCACACCTACATACCATATTATCTACCTTTAGTAGCCTTTCCGGTTTTAAAATGAATGCTGCTAAAAAGGAAGCAATACCCATAAACATCCCTGTGACGGAATTAGAATGATATCCCCGTCAAGCATTCCCTTCTTCCCCCGCATACAGAAGAGGTAATTACCACAATGAAGCAATCAGAATAATTAACATGAGCCACTTATCTAATCACGGTAAACAGTAAACACAGGGCTTCTTCACACAACACAATAGATCAATTACCCTTTAAAATAGGGCTGGCTGGGGGGGGGACATTAACATTTCAACAGCCTGTAACACATGAATCCTTTTTACCTCTAACACACACACACAGCATAACTAGCAGGGAGAATTTAAACTGAAGCATATCCTTCACAATGGCCCCCCTTTTTCTCCCTGCTCCGGCAACCCGGTTGGACCTTTCCTGGTCCAGTAGGGTTGACGGGTTCAGAGCTTTTAGTCCGAGGTTAACTCCGTTTGGCGTGACAATCCATCGGCATTCCCGTTTTGCTTACCTGGGCGATAATGAATCGTAAAGTCATAGGGCTGTAAGGCCAAGCTCCAGCGTAGCAAACGGGCGTTGTCCCCTGAAACCCGGTTAAGCCACACCAAGGGGTTTTGATCGGTGATGAGAGTGAAAGCCCGGCCATAAAGGTAAGGTGTGAGCTTTTTGAGTGTCCATACCAAGGCCAAACACTCCTTTTCAATGGTGGCGTAACTGACCTCCCTTGGCAACAGCTTCCGACTCAGGTATAGGCCGAACGGGGTGATGAAGGCCGACTTGAGTCTGGCATCTTCTGCTAGGGGAATCTGCCAATATCCCTTGCATAGGTCTATAGTGGTCAGATACTTCCCTGCAGAGATACGGTCAAGCAGCTCGTCCATCCGTGGCATCGGATAGGCGTCCGTAACTGTCTTGTCGTTGAGGCGCCGGTAATCTACACAGAAGCGGGTTGTCCCATCCTTCTTTGGCACTAAGACTACCGGCGAGGCCCAAGGACTTTCTGAGGGTTCGATTACGCCTAGCCGAAGCATCTCATCTATTTCCTTCCGCATCCCGTCCCGGACTGCTTCGGGGATACGGTATACTGCCCCCCCTGCCACTCTCACAGCAATTGATTTCCCCGGTTTCTCTGATGCATTAATAAGGTGTCTTTGTACCAACGTGATGGTCGCCCCACTGTCTCTTAATCCCCGGGCGGTTTTTCCATTAACCATGACCAGCTGACAATGGTGTTTCCTGTTGTCCGTAATAACAGATTGTACCATGAGGGCTTCGTAAAGGGTGCCCAATGGTTCTTCCTGACCCAGCTCCTGGGGATCCCAAGCCGAGTCTACACAATGGGCTGCTGCTGGTGGGCGGTACCCAGGTTGAGACCAATTTGACCTGGTGTTGTCGTTCATGGGGCAATTCTGCTTGAAGTGACCCAGCTGTTTGCACCGGAAGCAGCGTTGTTCATTGTCCTCCTGGCGTGGATAGCGAGGGCTAGATGTCACCAGTCTGTTAGGAGGTTGGTATCTAGCGGCTGGTGGGTGTGAGGGCGCCGTTGGTCGTGGAGGTTGTACCCGTGGTGTGACCTGGTTTGTCTTGCGAGTATCCGCATATTCATCCGCCAAGTTCGCGGCCTCTGGTAGAGTCATGAGCCTGCGATCTCTCACCCAGTCTTTGACATCCGTCTGGATGTGATTGTAAAATTGCTCCAGGAGCATTAGTTGCAAAATGTCCTCTGCGGTGGTGGCCTGGCTGCTGTTAACCCAGTTAGAGGCCGACAGGGATAACTGGCATGCCCATTCCACGTAAGAGTCTTTCGTGGTTTTGCGTGAGTCCCTGAACTTCTGTCGGTGGGACTCTGGGGTTACTGCATAACGAGCCAGGAGCACTTCTTTAACCCGGGCGTAGCTATGGATATCCTGATCTGGCACGGTCCGGAAAGCATCAGAAGCTTTGCCTGACAGTTTGCCTGACAATATTGAAACCCACTCTCCTCTAGCTATTCGGTGCAGGTTACATTGTCGCTCAAAATCTGCCAGGTAGTTATCAATTTCACAGTCTTTTTCATCAAAAGCTTTAAAAGCGCTAAACGGAATCTTCCTTGTGTCTGCTGTGCTGTACTCACTGTTTGGAGAATGTGCGGCTGCTTGTTGGATTGCTGCCAGTTTTAACTGTAGTTCTGCGTCTCTTATTTGTTTAGCCTCCTCTAGCTCTGCCTTTGCTAACAGGTCCATCACTTTCAGCACCACATCCGCCCTTCGGGTTTGGACCGAACCATGCTAGCTTCTCTCTCATTAGCTTGTTGGCTGGTGATTCCTCCTCCTGAATCACTGGTGTCTCCATCTCTTGTACTGCTGGCATTGCTGCAACCAAGTTCTCCTGGTCTAACTCCATTAATTCTGCTATGATGACCCGCTTGGTTTTGTTGCTAGCAATCCTTCCACGAACTTCCTTGTTGGATTGGGAGAGCATCTGGAGGCACACTTCCAGGATCTCTCGATGTGTGGCCCATAAGGAAACCACATACAAAGTCCTGATGCACTGGTATAGGACCCCAGATATTTTACATGCCTGCAATCGAACAATCTCAAAACAATGTTGGAGATGTAATAATGCTGTGGGCTCTCACTATCATATTTGTTGGGAATGTCCCCCTATTCACCAATTTTGGCTTCAAGTCCAGAAGTTGTTAGAGACACTGGTTGGTATTCCTGTCCCTCTGACGCCCATGCACTATTTGTTAGGTCTCCCTTTTCCTGGTGTTTCTAAGGGTCTGCGCCGACTAATGTCTTTTATTTTGCTGGCTGCCAAACGGGTCATTCCTAGACTGTGGTTGTCCACTGTTTGGAGAATGTGCGGCTGCTTGTTGGATTGCTGCCAGTTTTAACTGTAGTTCTGCGTCTCTTATTTGTTTAGCCTTCTCTAGCTCTGCCTTTGCTAACAGGTCCATCACTTTCAGCACCACATCCGCTGTTGGGTTCGGACCGAACCATGCTAGCTTCTCTCTCATTAGCTTGTTGGCTGGTGATTCCTCCTCCTGAATCACTGGTGTCTCCATCTCTTGTACTGCTGGCATTGCTGCAACCAAGTTCTCCTGGTCTAACTCCATTAATTCTGCTATGATGACCCGCTTGGTTTTGTTGCTAGCAATCCTTCCACGAACTTCCAGTAGTTCTTTCAGTGTATTTCTTTTACGCAGGGTGTACCAGCCTTCCATTCACTGTTCCCAGTGTCTGCTTGGAATCCTGGTGTAAAGGAGAGTAGAAGGGAAAATCCCGCAGCTGCCAACCAATTGTGACGGAATTAGAATGATATCCCCGTCAAGAATTCCCTTCTTCCCATAAAAGAAAATCACAGAATCATCCACACATGAGCCAAGGCTTAATGCTGGAACAAGAAGAGCTTTAATGGTACAACACACAGCTTATATGTAATTACAAAACTGTTACAATGACAATCTCCGCCCCCCCTCACACTGGGGGCTTCCACACAGATTATAGGCAGACACTTCGGAGCCGACTCTGAAGACACATTTCTTTAGATAATGACATCAGTGAAGGTAATTACTAGTTGTAACAGAATACGTTATCTAGACAGCTTGGCCCCGCATACAGAAGAGGTAATTACCACAATGAAGCAATCAGAATAATTAACATGAGCCACTTATCTAAACACAGTAAACAGTAAACACAGGGCTTCTTCACACAACACAATAGATCAATTACCCTTTAAAATAGGGCTGGCTGGGGGATGGACATTAACATTTCAACAGCCTGTAACACATGAATCCTTTTTACCTCTAACACACACACAGTATAACTAGCAGGGAGAATTTAAACTGAAGCATATCCTTCACAATCCCCCTTCTCTCCTATGTTCCCTCCAAAGCAGGTATAATTATCACTGGTGTTCTCAGTCGCTTAAATATTTGGGGGTTCAACTTATTGCCTCTTATGACACACTATATCGGGCCAACTTCCCTCCCCTGTTTTCGGAAATTAATCGTTTGTTGACTCATTGGACCGCCCTCCCCCTATCCCTGTTGGGGCGAATTAATGTTGTTAAAATGTCCATCCTTCCTAAATTGTTATACTTGTTTGAAACGTTACCGGTGGCAGTCCCACTGACGCAGCTGAAATCCCTTCAAAGGAGGAGCCTCTGCTTTATCTGGAATAATGCCTCCCACAGGAGGGCGGGGACAGTGGTCATGGCCTGGAAGAGTAGGGGGGATTGGGAGGACCAGACTTCATCAAATACTATTATGCCTCACATCTGAGAGCTCTTGCATCCTGTACCTCCCGGAAAGCCCCGAATAGATGGGCGGAAATAGAAATGAGTGTCACGGCCCCGGTCCATCATTGCTATATGCTCTGGCCTTCTACTACCCTTCATTTGCCCCAATTATGGAAAATCTGTTTGGCTCCAATGTTGTTCACGCTGTCTATTTGGAAGAGATGTTCCGATCATTATTCCCTGTCCTCACCGAGCCCACCACTCCTGAATGTCCTATTTAACCCAGACAGCCTTTCTTATGATCGTATGTTACCATGGACCCATGCAGGATGTTTCCAATTACGACATTTTTGTTTGCCCAGTGACACAACATTTACTGACTTTTCCTGACTTGCAAAGACAGCATCAGATCCCCAAAAAAATGCTTTTACATTCATACTTACAGATTCAAAAAATTTTCTCCACCAGATCCCCTTCTTTGACTTTCGAAAAGCCAACTGACTTTGAGGCCTTATGCGCTAGAGGTCCTTATGAGCCCCAAATGATCTCTACCATCTATAAAATATTGCATGAAGCTGTCCCTATGGCGGTAAATAGCCACCACTACATGAGCAAATGGTCTCAGATCTTGCAGCATGACATTTCCTTGTTGGATTGGGAGAGCATCTGGAGGCACACTTCCAGGATCTCTCGATGTGTGGCCCATAAGGAAACCGCATACAAAGTCCTGATGCACTGGTATAGGACCCCAGATATTTTACATGCCTGCAATCGAACAATCTCAAAACAATGTTGGAGATGTAATAATGCTGTGGGCTCTCACTATCATATTTGTTGGGAATGTCCCCCTATTCACCAATTTTGGCTTCAAGTCCAGAAGTTGTTAGAGACACTGGTTGGTATTCCTGTCCCTCTGACGCCCATGCACTATTTGTTAGGTCTCCCTTTTCCTGGTGTTTCTAAGGGTCTGCGCCGACTAATGTCTTTTATTTTGCTGGCTGCCAAACGGGTCATTCCTAGACTGTGGTTGTCCACCTCACCTCCAACACTCCCACAACTGCTCACTACTGTGGCTGACATACGTAGAATGGAGCATTTGACAGCTACAATGGAGGGTTCAGAGCAAAAAAATTCTGAAACATAGTCAGCATGGGATGATTCAGTATATGGTTTTGAAGGAAATTAACCAGTTAGTTAACTTCAGTTGCTTACATATACCTTTGAGTTTGTACGCTAATTACTTTTCTTTTTGTACATATCTTTGTGTAAGGCTATACAGTATGTTTATATTACCTCTACAACTCCTGTACGGTTAGGATAGGAGGCTGTTTCGAATTTATTTTACTAATTTTATTTTTATTTTTTATTCATGGGACTGACTTTCTTTCTCCCACTCAAGGCAACTGTTTAATCACATCGCTGTTCCTTAACTTGTACAATCTATGTGTGATTAGTAGTTCTCTAAGACAGTGTATACCTGTTAATGATTCCAATGTTTCTTTTGTATGACTTGCAAAAACGTATAAATAAACAATTAAAAAAAATGGCGTGGGGTCCCCCCAAATCCATACCAGACCCTTAGGGTCTGGTATGGATTCTGAGGGTAAACCCCATGACAAAATGTAAAAAAAGTGTGGGGTCCCACCCCCAAAATCCATACCAGACGCTTACCTGAGCATAGGAAAGGAAAAAGTCATGCTAAAACTCTTAAGAAAATATATGTGTAAATAAACCAGTGAAGGCAATTATATAAATGACAAAATAAACAACCCTCATGTGTCAATGAAAAAACTCCATAAATAAAGTGAAGTGCTGAGAATTCACATCTGTAACTGAAGGAGAAAAAACAAAAGCTCCTCCAAATCCTCAATAAAAAACCTAATTTGCATTCAAAGAAAGTCCATAAATAAAGTGAATAGATAATGAAAAAATCTGTGACTGAAAAAAGAAAACAATTTTCCTCCACCAGCGTGAAAAAAGTCTCTAGATGATGTATTCATATATGTCATAGATGAGAGGTGACAATCCAATGAAAGTCTCCACTGACAGAGCACACAGATCTGCTTACCAGATCCTGATGGTCCCTTAATTACAGGGGACCCCAGGTCGCATGTAGATGTAAATACACTGCTGGGCTTAACTGGATACAAGCAGCCTGATATGGATCCTAGCCTTGTTTCAATCTTCCAAAGCAATGGAACCACGTTTGCATGGATATAGTAAGAGAAAAACACTCACAATTTTACAGTGGATACAAAGCCTTAAGTCTGCTGTCCCAGCCGGAAACATGCAGACAGACCCGTCCGTGTTGGGAATCCGAGCAGTCCTGGGGGGTGATGCCACTGTGCTGCTCGTTCCGCTTACCTGAGCATGCAGCATGGCAAGTCATGAAAAGGAGGGGATGAGGGAGCAGGGAGCGTATTCAAAAGGCAGGCTGTGATTGGGAGGGGGTGTGTGCTAGAGGCAGGCTGTGATTGGAGGGAGTGTGTGCTAGAGGCAGGCTGTGATTCGGAGGGGGTTGGTGCCAGATTCAGACTGTGATTGGGAGGGGGTGTGTATCAGAGGCAGGCTGTGATTGGGAGGGGGTGTGTGCTAGATGCAGGCTGTGATTCGGAGGGGGTTGGTGCCAGATTCAGACTGTGATTGGGAGGGGGTGTGTATCAGAGGCAGGCTGTGATTGGGAGGGGGTGTGTGCCAGAGGCAGACTGTGATTGGGAGAGGGTGTGTATCAGAGGCAGGCTGTGATTGGGAGGGGGTGTGTGCCAGAAGCAGACTGTGATTGGGAGAGGGTGTGTATCAGAGGCAGGCTGTGATTGAGAGGGTGTGTGTGCTAGAAGCAGGTTGTGATTGGAAGGGGGTGTGTGCCAGAGGCAGGCTGTGATTGGGAGGGAGTGTGTATCAGAGGCAAGCTGTGATTGGGAGGGAGTGTGTGCCAGAGGCAGGCTGTGATTGGGAGGGGTTGTGTGTATAGCTGGTATAGTGTTATAGATGTGTACGTTCCAGTATATACAGTTGGGTCTATATATATTTGGATACTTTTTCATACTTTTGGCTCTGTATGCCACCAGATTTAAAATAAAACAAAACAATCCAAATTAATTTGAAGTGCAGACTTTCAGCTTTAATTCAAGGGGTTGAACATAAATATCAAGTAAAAATTTTATGAACTGCAACCTTTCGTTTCTCAGTCCCCCCATTTTCAGGGGCTCAAATGTAGCAAATGCGCGCGGCGGGTAACCACTGTGCCCAGTGGCGCGTGCGGGTAATGCATTTCAAATGACGTCCAAAGACGTCCAGTTGGCACCTGAGAACCGCGCTGTTGACGTCTTTTGTCAATAGCGCGGGTCTCAAGTGGTTAAACGCATGACGTAGGTTCACAGCAATAGATTCTATATGTAAATACTACACTTATGCATGATCGAATTTCGAAATAATTTTATTTTGAAAATCAGAAAATGTGTGAATTTTTTGATCCACTGATGCCAACATTGATTTTGAAATTCAATCAACCAAGCCTTCAATTTCACCTCATGATGCTACAGAAAAGAATTTGCATGGCTGGGAATCTTCTTTTCTTTCCGGGAATTTTCTTTTCTTGCACATGTGTATTCCTTTTTCGATTACATTTCTCGTACGATTTTCCCATAATTGACTAGAAAATCGTTATTTAAAAAAAAAAATCCAACATGTCCGATTACTCAAATTCGATGGCCGCACATAAATCGGCTGTTGCTGCAGCCCACTAATGGTGCGAAACACAAATGAAAATTCTTAGATAAGATTTTCGAAAGAATCAACTCCAGACCTTTTACCTGCTTAATTGATTGGGAAATAACGAAGGAGTAGGCCACACCTGGCCATGAAACAGCTTTTGTTTCAATTGTCCAATTATTTTTGGTCCCTTTAAAAAGGGGGGGTTGCTACTCTTAAGAGCTGTAATTCCTAAACCCTTCCTCTGATTTGGATATATGTACCCTCAAATTAAATTAACTATTGCTTGAATATGTTTTGGTAATCCAAAATTGTGCCTGTGTCCAAATACATATGGACCTAATTGTAATTGTAGATGCTATTACTTTCTCACAAACCGATTAATATACACTTATTGGGATTTTTCAAGCAGAATACATGTTGGCCTAAATCTATAAAGAATTTTTTTTTTTTTTTACTATTATTATTATTATTATTGGATATGTTTTATAACGTAGAAGATATGTTTTTTCTTTCAAAATGTTTTTTCATTTATATCACAAAAAAAAAAAAAAAAAAACGCAAAGGTGATCAAATACCACCAAAAGAAAGCTCTATTTGTGTGGAAAAAAAAATCTACAAAATTTCATTTGTGTACAGTGTTGCATGACCGTGCAATTGCCAGTTAACTAGTTACCGACCACCCACCGTCGTTATACGTCCTGTTTTTAAAGATGGATATCTCGGTAACGGCAGCAGCTGCTGCCACAACCGAGATATTCATCTCTTCAGTGGGCGGTCCTGTCAACGATAACGGTGGTCTCCGTGGTGGATTTGCCGCAATATCGCCGTTATCGGTGTCGGGAGAGGGCCCCCCTCCCGCCGCTCTCCCGCGCCCTCCGCCGCTTACCGTAGCCGTCAAAATTTTTTAATGCGCCCCGTCCCGACGAGCTCGCGCGCAGAAGCGAACGCATACGCGAGTAGCGCCCGCATATGAAAACCACCGCATTAAAACCACACAAGTGAGGTATCGCCGTGATCGTTAGAGCGAGAGCAATAATTCTAGTCCTAGATCTACTCTGTAACTCAAAAAATGCAACCTGTAGAATTTTTTAAACGTCGCTTATCGAGATTTTTAAAAGTAAAAGTTTGACGCCATGCCACGAGCAGGCGCAATTTTTAAGCGTGACATGTTGGGTATCATTTTACTCGCCGCAACATTATCTTTCACAATATGTAAAAAAATTGACAAAAAGTATTGCAATGACTGCCATGTTATTCTCTAGGGTGTTAGAAAATATATATATATATATATATATATATAATGTTTGGGGGTTTTAAGTAATTTTATAGCAAAAAAAATGTTTTAGTCTCGTAAACACCGAATCTGAAAAACAGGCTCAGGGCTTAAGTGGTTAAAGCAGCTCAGTGTTGCATCATAATCACAGTCAGGCAATGAGCATTTTCAGAAGGAAATGTCAGCAATGGCAGCCTACATATATCTCTCATGCTTGGTTTTCCATACCTTTCCATGCTTTGGTTTTTCTATACTAAGCAAAATTTTTCATGCATGAAGAATAACTGTGAAATTCCCTTAAGCGTTATATTATTAATAACACTTCCTCTTCTATATTACAGCTCTAGAAGAGTTACTATTTCATGCCTGCCAGAGCTTAACCCCGGGTTCATCATTCCTGCAGCTAGATTTTGTTTACATCAATTCCCATCCACATAGACATCTCTGACTTTATATCTGGATTTACACTGTAGATCTGTGTACCGCCGGCAGTGGGAGACGAACTACGAGCTATATGGGAATATTGTTCGAGCTATTCCGCTCGCCTTGCATTAGAATAGGCTCTTGATTGAAAAGTGCACAAGCATTTACCTTTTCTGCATGCTGGTAGACCAGACAAAGTTCAAATTGCTTTCAGCTTCTATGACAACACAGGGAATCTTCATGTGCTATCAGTACGGTGACTATTTAACTCTTCCACTTTTGCACTTCCAGATTATTTGACAGAAATACACTATGTTACCAAAAGTATTGGGACGCCTCGCCTTACATGTACATGGCATCCCAGTCTTAGTCCGTAAGGGGTTTAATATTGAGTTGGCCCACCCTTTACAGCTATAGCACCTTCAACTCTTCTGGGAAGGCTGTCCACAAGGTTTAGGAGTGTGTCTATGGGAATGTTTGACCATTCTTCCAGATGCGCATCTGTAAGGTCAGGCACTGATGCTGGACGAGAAGGCTCGGCTCGCAATCTAAGCTCAAATTCATTCCAAAGGCATTCTATTGGGTTGAGGCCAGGACTCTGTGTAGGCCAGTCAAGTTCCTCCACCCTAAAATCGCTAATCCATGTCTTTATGGACCTTGCATTGTACACTTGTGTGCAGTCATGTTGGAACAGGAAGGGGTCATCCCTAAACTGTTCCCACAAAGTTGGGAGCATGAAATTGTCCAAAATGTCTTGGTATGCTGACGCCCTAAGAGTTCCCTTCACTGGAACTAAGGGGCCAAGCCCAACCCCTGAAAAACAACCCCACATCATAATCCCCCTCCACCAAATGCTTTGCACCAGTGCTCAAAGCAAGGTCCATAAAGTCCTGACCTCAGTCGCTGCCAAAGCCCACCAGTCAAAAGGCCGCATATTTGCATGCGGCCGGTGCCAAGAGATTAAGATTTGCTCCCCAGCCTGCCCATTGCAAATATAGCACCTTCCCAGTTAGGTTGCTAGAGTAAGGTAAATTCTGTTTGTGGCTTCCCTGTAGGCAAGGAGCTGTTCTTACTTGCTTTTGGCTGTTCTGGGTTCTGCTAATGCACACTCAACTGTTTTCCCCTTTATCCCACCGAGTTCTGGGATATAGTGGGTAGGAGAGCGAGACCATGGCATGAGTACTTTTTACAGCCTCCCCCTGCTCGGAGGAGGGACCAGTAGGGGGCCAAGATGTGTATACAAACTGGGGCCTAGAACAGCAGTCTCTTGTTCCTTGGGGAGTAAAACTCAGCCTGAGCTAAAACCTGCTGCTGGCTGACGTCACAGAGCCAGCCTCAGTTCAGAATGGATTTGCGAACGTGTGGTCAGGATCCACGACATGTCTGGACCAGCACCCGGCTCAGCCTCTCAGCGTGTCGGACGCTCCCGCCCCTTTTACAATGGGGGGGGGGCAGAGAGCAGTGACTGGTAGTCAACAGCTCTCTGCTCAGGGAGCTTTGAGAACAGAGCGATCGGCAGAATGTATGATTCCCCCCCCCCCAAGGAAAAAAATACCATACTTCTCTTTCAGCCTAGGTTCACACTGCTGCGAATTCAAAATCGCGGCCGCGATTTTGCCGCGATTTGCCGCGATTTCGGCCGCAATTTAATGTAAATCGCGGCCCGAAATCGCAAAAAGTAGTACAGGAACTACTTTTTGAAATCACAGATGCGGCGTCGCACTGATTAGGACAGTGCCATTGCCGACAATTGCCGCCGATTTGAGATGCGATTTGACATGTCAAATCGCATCTCAAATCGTTCCAAATCGTACCCAGTGTGAACCAGGGCTTAATACTTTAATGGGATAATTATTAAGAAAAACTCTTAATAATAATAAAAAAAAAAAGTTAGCCCATTACTTTACTAATACAATTATATTTACAATGCCACCTCTGAGCACTGAGAATTGATCCATTTGTAAGGATGTCTGACAAATTGGCTTTAGTACTCCAGATACTTTTATTGTAAAGGTTGTGTGCCGAATATTTGCATTGTCGGCCTGTACACAGGTAGAGACAGAAAACAAAGAGAGTAGACCTTTGCATCTAATTAACCTTTATCATTGCGTAGACATAAAACAAAAATCAATAAGGAATGACTCTTGAACTGGATCTAATCTCAATAACTATAACCTCAAATGAGCTTTAACATGTTACTGTCATTTCCAAAAATTTCTTGGGTTATACTTTATGGGCCAGATTCACAAAGGATTTACGATACGCCGTCATAAGTCCGAATGTGTGGCGTCGTATCTCTGCGCCTGATTCAAAGAATCAGATACGCCAGAATTTGTCCAAGATACGACTGACGTAAGTCTCTTACGCCGTCGTATCTTAGGTGCATATTTACGCTGGCCGCTAGGGGCGCTTCCGTTGATTTACGCGTCGAATATGCAAATGAGCAAGATACGCTGATTCAGAAACGTACTTGCGCTCGTCGGATTTAGCTATGCCGTTTACGTAAGGCGTATGTCCGGCGTAAGTTTACCCCTCATAAAGCAGGGGTAAGTCATGTTAAGGTATGGACGTCGGAAACGTCAGAACAGCGTCGTATTTTACGTCGTTTGCGTAAGTCGTACGTGAATGAGGCTGGGCGTATGTTACGTTCACCTCGACAAAGCATTGAGCCGACGTATCTTAGGGAGTATTTGCGACGTGACTCTGAGCATGCGTGCGCATGCGCCGTTCGATCGGCCATGCATTTACATGGGGTCACGCTTCATTCCAATACAACACGCCCACTGCCTTGCTACTTTGAATTACGCGGGCTTACGCCGGCCCATTTACGCTACGCCGCCGTAACTTAGGGCGCAAGTTCTTTCTGAATACGGTACTCGCCTCTCTAAGTTACGGCGGCGTAGTGTATATGAGATGCGCTACGCCCGCCGAACGTTAGGCCATTCTTTCTGAATCTGGCCCTAAGACTACAAATGGCTGTGCCAACACTCATTGCACAGGCATGACCCACTGTTGTCACTATCAGGAAACTGGTCCAGAGCAATGATGTGCTGCTGATTCTGGAGCAAATGCAGGAAGTATGTGAAGGAGGCTGAAAGAGTTTAGCATCAATAAATGCAATAAGGAGGAAAATATGGTAAAGTAGTATGCATTTATGTAGGAGACTATTTCAGCTAAAAACACACCTCTATAATAGGATGACCAGACATCTCCGAAAAATCCCTCTAGTGCAAGAGTCCCCTGTGTGTGTGAGAACGGCGGGGAGAGGTGGCTGCAGAGCATACATCGGCTATTGGAGAAGCTCTTGGCAGGGGATACTGAGCAGCGGGTGGGTGTCAGGAACATTACCTGGTGCTGGGGAGAGCCCTTCTCCGATGGATTATCATGGAGGCCATGGAGAGGTGAGCAAAATCAACCGATCTACACTGTTCATGTAGGTGGGGGGGGGGGGGTGAGTAGTGCAGGAATCAGGTAGGTCAGTGTAGTGGTCAGTGTAGGAATCAGGTAGGTCAGTGTAGTGGTCAGTGTAGGAATCAGGTAGGTCAGTGTAGTGGTCAGTGTAGGAATCAGGTAGGTCAGTGTAGTGGTCAGTGTAGGAATCAGGTAGGTCAGTGTAGTGGTCAGTGTAGGAATCAGGTAGGTCAGTGTAGTGGTCAGTATAGGAATCAGGTGGGTCAGTGTAGTGGTCAGTGTAGGGATCGGTTTGATCAGGAATCAGGTGGGTTAGTGTAATGGTCAATATAGGAATCAGGTAGGTCAGTGTAGTGGTCAGTGTAGGGATCAGGTAGATCAGTGTAGGAATCAGGTATGCTAGTGTAGTGGTCAGTGTAGGAATCAGGTAGGTCAGTGTAGTGGTCAGTGTAGGAATCAGGTAGGTTAGTGTAGTGGTCAGTGTAGGAAGCAGGTAGGTCAGTGTAGTGGTCAGTGTAGGAATCAGGTAGGTCAGTGTAGTGGTCAGTGTAGGAATCCGGTAGGTCAGTGTAGGAATCAAGTAGGTTAGTGCAGTGGTCAGGTAGGTCAGTGTAGTGGTCAGTATAGGAATCCGGTAAGTCAGTGTAGTGGTCAGTGTAGGAATCAGGTAGGTCAGTGTAGAAATCAGGTAGGTCAGTGTAGTGGTCAGTGTAGGATTTAGGAAGGTCGGTGTAGTGGTCAGTGTAGGAATCAGGTAGGTCAGTGTAGTGGTCAGTGTAGGATTTAGGAAGGTCGGTGTAGTGGTCAGTGTAGGATTTAGGAAGGTCAGTGTAGTGGTCAGTGTAGGAATCAGGTAGGTCAGTGTAGTGGTCAGTGTAGGAATCAGGTAGGTCAGTGTAGTGGTCAGTGTAGGAATCAGGTAGGTTAGTGCAGTGGTCAGTATAGCAATCAAGTTGGTCAGCACTACTGTATTAGTGAAAGGGACTCAGGGAGTTCTAAAAGTCTGGCGGGGGGGGGCAAATTTCTTGCTTTGTCCCGGGCGCTGATAACCCACGCTACCCCGCTGACTGCATATATAATTTTGAGGAAAATATGCGTATAAAATAGTTTACCATTTGCCAATAAAAAAAAAATATGTCCCCGGATTTCATTTTAAAAATCCGGTCACCTTTCTCTATAAGCCCTGATGTATGAGTTAGATCACACTCCGATCGATCAGCAGTGTGCTTAGTTGTTGCATTCTAGTTTAGGCAGCTCAAGTGTAAAAAAATAAATCCAATAATAGTCCACAGAAAAATGCAACTTTAAAAAATTGCATCTCGGTGTATTTTTCTGTTTTTTGAGATGTGTCATCCATACCAGTCCTTTGCCTCACTGCCATTTACAGAGATGCATCAGGCTAGTGTATAGCAAACGTATAGGTTGTCCCAGTGCCGGCCCAAGACATTGTGCTGCCTGGGACCAAGAAAGAAATGCCGCCCCCCCCCCCCCCCCCCAACAAAAAAAAATCATGCCAACCAAAAGGCCCCCACATTCATTATTTTATATCATGATAACTAAAGGGGACCTGCCGTGGCTCTATACATGTATAAAGGAGTATAAAGAGGACCTTTCATGGCTCTATAGATGTATAAAGAGAACCTGTCATGGGTCTATACATGTATAAAGAAGTATAAAGAGGACCTGTCATGGCTCTATAGATGTATAAAGAGGTCATGGCTCTATACATGTATAGGAGTATAAAGAGGACCTGTCATGGCTCTATACATGTGTAAAGAGAACCTGTCATGGCTCTATACATCTATAAAGAGGACCTGTCATGGCTCTATACATGTATATAGAGGACATGTCATGACTCTTTACATGTAAAGGAATATAAAGAGGACCTGTCATGGCTCTATAAATGTATATAGGAGTATAAAGAGTACTTGTCATGGCACTATACATGTATAAAGGAGTATAACGAGGGCCTGTCATGGCTCTATACATGCATATAGGCGTATAAAAGGACCTGTCAGGGCTCTATACATGTATAAAGGGACCTGTGAATTGCCGGCGGTCACAATGTCTTTTGCACAAACTAATCAATGTATGCTAATTGTGTTTTTTTTTGGTACTAATATGTAGAAGAATACATATTGGCCTAAACTGAAGAATTTCTTTTTTTTTATACATTTTGGGGATATTTATTATAGCAACAAGTAAACTATATATATATATATATATATATATATATATATATATATATATATATATATATATATATATATATATATATATATATATATATATATATATATATATATATATTTATTTTTTAATTGTCGTTTTTTTTGTTGTTTATAGCACAAAAAATAAAAACCGCAGAAGTGATCAAATATCACCAAAAGATAGCTCTATTTGTGGGGAAAAAGGGACATCAATTTTTTTTGGGTACAATGCCGCAATAGTCAGTTTAAGCGACAATCGCAAAATCGCAAAAAATGGCCGGGTCATTAAGTGGGCAAATCCTTCCGGTCCCTAAGTGGTTAATCAGGGCTGGGCAAGGCAAGTCCCTCTCAGGCTCTCATGTCTCATACAACTTGTGATGTGTGTTTGTACATACAGTTTTTCTTCAGACACCACCACAAGATGCGGGTTGTCACTTGCCACACGTTGCGGATTGCCACTTGCCACACGCTGCGGATTGCCACTTGCCACACAATGCGAATTGCCACCTGCCACACTTTGCGGATTGCCACCTGCCAGACGCTGCAGATTGCCACCTGCCACACGTTACGAATTGCCACCTGCCACACGTTACGGATTGCCACCTGCCACACGTTGCGGATTGCCACCTGCCACACGTTGCGGATTGCCACCTGCCACACGTTGCGGATTGTCACGTGCCACATCACTTGCCACACGTTGCGGATTGTCATGTGCCACATCACTTGCCACACGTTGCGGATTGTCACGTGCTACATCACTTGCCACACATTGCGGATTGTCACGTGCCACACGTTGCGGATTGCCACCTGCCATACGTTGCGGATTGCCACCTGCCACACATTGCGGATAGTCATGTAATCATCTGCCACATGTTGTGGGTTGTCACTTGCTGTGTCCCAGAATAAAGGTAGGCAGCAGAGAGATCTCTGCAGTGCACAGTGAGGGCAGAACTGCAGGGCGGCAATGAGAGATGACATCATCTCTCTGCTCCCCTGCCGCTCACTCGCTCACCCCCCCTTTCAGTGTTCTGCCCGCTCCTGTCACCTCACCACTAACAGCAACAGAGGCGCCTGGCTCCTCACTGCTCCACTCGTTCCTTCCCGCCCGCCCGCTCCTGTCACCTCACCACTAACAGCAGCAGCGCCGCCGGGCTTCTCACTGCGCCGCTCGTTCCTGCCCACCCGCTCCTGTCACACTTACCACTTTTTTTTTTTTAATTGTCGTTTTTTTTGTTGTTTATAGCACAAAAAATAAAAACCGCAGAGGTGATCAAATATCACCAAAACATAGCTCTATTTGAGGGGGAAAAAAGGACATCAATTCTATTTGGGTACAATGCCGCAATAGTCAGTTTAAGCGACAATCGCAAAATCGAAAAAAAAAACGCAAAAAATGGCCCGGTGATTAAGTGGGCAAATCCTTCCGGTCCCTAAGTGGTTAATCAGGGCTGGGCAAGTCCCTCTCAGGCTCTCATACAACTTGTGATGTGTGTTTGTACTTACAGTTTTGATTCAGACTCCACCACCAGATGCGGGTTGTCACTTGCCACACGCTGCGGATTGTCACTTGCCACACGTTGCGGATTGTCACTTGCCACACGCTGCGTATTGCCACCTGCCACACGTTGCAGATTGCCACCTGCCAGACGCTGCGGATTACCACCTGCCACACGTTGCGGATTGCCACCTGCCACACGTTGCGGATTGCCACCTGCCACACGTTGCGGATTGCCACCTGCCACACATTTGGATTGCCACGTGCCACATCACTTGCCACACGTTGTGGATTGTCATGTGCCACATCACTTGCCACACGTTGCGGATTGTCACGTGCCACATCACTTGCCACACATTGCGGATTGTCACGTGCCACACGTTGCGGATTGCCACCTGCCATACGTTGCGGATTGCCACCTGCCACACATTGCGGATAGTCATGTAATCATCTGCCACATGTTGTGGGTTGTCACTTGCTGTGTCCCAGAATAAAGGTAGGCAGCAGAGAGATCTCTGCAGTGCACAGTGAGGGCAGAACTGCAGGGCGGCAATGAGAGATGACATCATCTCTCTGCTCCCCTGCCGCTCACTCGCTCACCCCCCCCCCTTTCAGTGTTCTGCCCGCTCCTGTCACCTCACCACTAACAGCAGCAGTGGCACCGGGCTCCTCACTGCACCACTCGTTCCTGCCCACCCGCTCCTGTCACCTCACCACTAACAGCAGCAGAGGCGCCTGGCTCCTCACTGCGCCACTCGTTCCTTCCCGCCCGCCCGCTCCTGTCACCTCACCACTAACAGCAGCTGTGCCGGGGTTCCTCACTGCGCTACTCACTCGCTGACTGCTCCCCCGCCTCTGCGAGTGTCCTCTCAGGCAGCCCGGCGCCGTGCTCCTCACAGGCAGCAGAGTGGGCTGCACGGGCTGGCTGGCGAGCGTATGCCACCCCCCTAAAAGTGCCGCCTGGTACCCATGGTACCACCCGATCCCATCATAGAGCCGGCCCTGGGTTGTCCCTTTTATGGCCAAGGACAAAGACAAGGTAATATATGCCAGAAAACCACTCGCAGGGAGATATATGTCTATCCTTGTGCAAGTCTACTGAACACCCATTCATGACTTGAGCCATCTTTGATGCTGACAGATCTACATCTCAGCGCCGGGCTGCCTGAGAGGACACTCGCAGATTGGATTTGTCATTCTCCATAGAAGAGGAAAGGGATGAGTATCTACTTGACAAAAAGGGTTCTCTAATGCCGCGTACACACAATCGTTTTTCGGGTTCTAAAAAATGACGTTTTTTTTTTAATGTCATTAAAAACGATATGTGGGCTTCAGAGCATTTTTCGGGTTCTAAAAAATGGGCAAATTTTTTTTTGAACATGCTCTATTTTTAACGTTGTTTTTAAGGTTGGAAAAAATGGTCGTGTGTGGGCTTTAACGACATGAAAAATCCGCGCATGCTCAGAGGCAAGTTTTGAGACGGGAGCGCTCTTTCTGGTAAAACTACCATTCGTAATGGAGTGAGCACATTCATCACGCTGTAACAGACTGAAAAGCGCGAATCGTCTTTTACTAACACAAAATCAGCAAAAGCAGCCCAAAGGGTGGCGTCATCCACATGGAACTTCCCCTTTATAGTGCCGTCGTACGTGTTGTACGTCACCGCGCTTTGCTATAGCATTTTTTTTTTCACGATCGTGTGTAGGCAAGACCGTTTTAATGATCGGGTTGAAAAAAACTTTGTTTTTTCTAGACCCTTAAAAAAAATTTTTTAGAACCGGAAAAACGTTTGTGTGCACAGCATAACAATTTGCTATAAGAAGTGCATTGAACTGCGTGAGGATCTTGTTATATCCCTCTAGTCTAGCCCAATCTAAATGGGCTTTATATACTCCAGCAATGCTTGAAACTAGAAGCATCACGTGCTTTGTTAAGATGCTTCTGGGAAGTCCATAGCTAGTCATATGTATTCAGATTTTGTTAATTTACTGCAACAGATTTCTACTAAATGTACAGTAAGTCAAACTAAAACTTAAGGCTCTGTTCACATATGATCCGCATGCGGCTCACGGCAGGGGTCCGGTGCATTCTGGTTCACCGTTTTAGGTCCAATTTCAGCCCGAATTTTGGTCTAGTAGTGTACAGTCTTTTCGCCTTTAGAAAATCAACCCTATTGAGTGCTTATGCACGGGGGTTCACCCAAAAAACAAGTATATAACATTACATTCAGTATACCTCAAACATGTACGGTATGCCGTTTATTTTTTGGGGGGGGTGTACATACGGTATTATCGGTATTTTCCTCCCGGCTTCCGGGTACTCACTCCTGCGGGACTGGGCATTCCTGTGCAGTGCCGCAATGTCATCTGGGACTTATGCGAGTCGGGTCTATACGGCGCCTGCGCAGTCAGCGCTACACAGCTCCTAGTCGGTGCGCAGGCGCCGTATTGACCCGACTCGCAGTTTGGCTATTTTCAGAAAGTCATGACGCGCCTTATCCGCCGGTGGGAGTTTTTCTCAGGCACGTAGACCCCAACCGTAGACCCATAACAGGCCTGAATGTCGTCTCCAAGGTAATGGAGAAAGAAGTTGTACAACTACAACATCATTTGGACACCCATAAATTACTCGATCCGTTTCAATCAGGTTTCCGTCCGGGTCACGGAACAGAAACGGCGCTGCTCAAAATATGGGATGACGCTCTAGAGGCCGCAGACGAAGGAGAATCTTGTCTCCTGGTACTGTTGGACCTAAGCGCGGCTTTTAACACTGTAGACCATGGACTACTACTGACTCGGCTAGCTGAAGTAGCCGGAGTCGCGCAAGGTGATTTACCCTGGTTCTCCTCCTTCTTGGAAAACCGATCACAAATAGTGAAACTGGGGTCTTTTACTTCTGAACAACGCACAGTGTCATGCGGAGCCCCTCAGGGATCCCCTCTGTTCTGTTCAATATCTATCTTCGCCCTCTCTTTGAAATCATCAGTAACCAGAAGTTACTTTACCACTCCTATGCAGATGACACACAACTGTATTTCCACATCTGCAACAAAAAGGATCATTCTCTTGGACTAGAGAAATGCCTTACTTTGATAGATAACTGGATGACAAACAGTTATCTTAAACTCAACTGTTCGAAAACAGAACTTCTCCTGTTTCACGCCAACCGGAAAAATCACCCCGCGACAACATGGACACCCCCGCCCATTCTGGGTAAAACGATCACCCTTAGCACCAAAGTCAAAAGTCTCTGAGTTATTTTCGACATCAACATGACAATGGATGCACAAATAGGGTCAGTAGTTAGCGGATCATCTGCTGCGCCTACTAAGCAGACTCACCCCCTTTATCCCAAAAGAGGACATTGCAGTCGTGGTGGAAACAATCATCAATTCCAGACTTGACTATGCAAATGCCCGCTATCTCGTACTCCCCAAATACCAAATCACTCGTCTGCAAGTCGTTCAAAATACGGCCGCTCGATTAGTGACCGGCAAAAAACCATGGGAATCAATTTCACCTTCACTGAGATCCCTGAGATCACTGAGATCCCTTCATTGGTTGCCTGTAAAAGACAGAATCACTTTCAAGGCACTCTGCCAAATGCATAAGTGTATTCAAGGCAACGCCCCCCAATATCTATGCGTTCTGCGATCCACCAATCAAAACCTACTCCAGATACCCAAAGCCAGATACAAGTCCAAAGGTGATCGAAGATTTGCAGTCCAGGGACCTCGGCTGTGGAATGCACTACCAACCACCATCCGACTGGAGTCGGACCACTTGGCCTTCAGGAGAAAGATTAAAACCCATCTCTTCTGAGTGTAAAGGGTTTTACCCAGGGAATGGATACAGCACCCAGAGGCACTTTTGACAATTGCACAGTCGTGCGACGTGGCTCCAAAACAAAATGTACATCCTTTTTTCCCCACAAATAGAGCTTTCTTTTGGTGGTAATTGATCACCTCTGCGTTTTTTTTTTTTTTTGCACTGTAAACAAAAAGCATCAATTTTGAAGAAAGATCAATTGTTTTTACTTTTTGCTATAATAAATATCCCCAAAAAAGATATACATTTTTTTTCCCTCAGTTTAGCCTGTTACGTATTCTTCTTGTTAAAAAAATCGCAATAAGCGTTTATTGATTGGTTTGCGCAAAAGTTATAGCGTCTACAAAATAGGGGATATTTTTAAGGCATTTTTATTAATATATTTTTTTTTTACTAGTAATGGCGGTGATCAGCAATTTTTATTGTGACTGTGACATTATTCCGGACACTTTTGGCACTATTTTGGGACCATTCACATTTATACAGCAATCAGTGCTATAAAAATGCACCGATTACTGTGTAAATATGACTGGCAGTAAAGGGGTTAACCACTAGGGAGCTAGGAAGGGGTTAAGTGTGTTCTAGGGAGTGATTCTAACTGTTAGGGGGCTGGGCTTACTGTGACACGACACTGACCGCTGCTCCCGATGAGAGGGAGCAGACGATCAGTGTCCTGTCACTAGGCAGAACAGGGAGATGCTTGTTTACACAGGCATCCCCTGTTCTGCAGCTCCGTGACACACGATCGCGGGACACCGGCGGACATCGAGTCTGTGGCTTCCGCGGAGCTCGATCATGGAGCTTGCGGCAGTGTAGCGCGTGTGCCCACATGGCGGCAAATTTAAAGTGATGTATATTTACGTTGATTTGCCTGTCCGTGCCATTCTGCCGATGTAAAAGTGCGTGACCCGGTCCTTAACCACTTAAGGACTGCCTGGCACGGCTGGGCACAATCACATACCTGTACGTGATTGTTAAATGCCCAGCCGTGGGTCGCTGCGCACGCCCGCGACCCAGTCCGAAGCTCCGCGGGACCCGCGGACCCAATCACCGCTGGAGTCCCGCGATCGGTCCCCGGAGCTGAAGAACGGGGAGAGTCGTGTGTAAACACAGCTTCTCCGTTCTTCACTGTGGCGCCGTCATCGATCGTGTGTTCCCATATATAGGGAACCACAATCAATGACGTCACACCTACAGCCACACCCCTCCTACAGTTAGAAACACAGATGAGGTCACACTTAACCCCTTCAGCGCCCCCTTGTGGTTAACTCCCAAACTGCAATTGTCATTTTCACAGTAAACAATGCATTTTTAATGCATTTTTTTGCTGTGAAAATGACAATGGTCCCAAAAATGTGTCAAAATTGTCCGAAGTGTCCGCCATAATGTCGCAGTCACGAAAAAAATCGATGATCGCCGCCATTAGTAGTAAAACATTTTTATTTTATAAAAATGCAATAAAACTATCCCCTATTTTGTAAACGCTATAAATTTTACGCAAACCAATCGATAAACGCTTATTGCGATTTCTTTTACCAAAAATAATTAGAAGAATGCTGATCGGCCTAAACTGAGGAAAATTTTTTTTTTTTTCAAAATTGTCGCTCTATTTTTGTTTATAGCGCAAAAAATAAAAACCAAAGAGGTGATCAAATACCACCAAAAGAAAGCTCTATTTCTGGGGAAAAAAGGACGCCAATTTTGTTTGGGAGCCACGTCGCACGACTGCGCAATTGTCAGTTAAAGCGACGCAGTGCCGAATCGCAAAAAGGGGCCTGGTCCTTTACCTGCATTTTGGTCTGGGAATTAAGGGCCAGATCCACAAAAGGGTTACGACGGCGTATCTGCTGATACGCCGTCGTATCCCTGTTTCTATCTATGCGGCTGATTCATAGAATCAGTTACGCATAGATATCCCTAAGATCCGACATGTGTAATTGTTTTACACTGTCGGATCTTAGGATGCAGTACCGCGGCCGCCGCTGGGGGCATTTCTCGTCGTAAACCAGCGTCGGGTATGCAAATTAGCACTTACGGAGATCCACAAAGGTTTTTCCCTTCGTGAAGTCGCCATAAGTGTTAGTTTGCCGTCTCAAAGATAGGGCTGCTTTTACAAAGTGTAAAGTTAGTACACCATGTAAAAGTATACCCGTCTTTCCCGCGTCGCTGTCAAATCTTTTTTTAAATATTTTTTTTCCCCGCCGCATCTCTTTTTTACACGTCGCGATTCACAAAACTCGGCGCAACGTAACGTAACGCGAAGCACGTCGGGAAAATAGCGTCGGGAGCATGCGCAGTACCTCCGGCGCGGCAGCGCACCTAATTTAAATGGGACTCGCCCCATTTGAATTGGCCCGCCTTGCGCCGGACTGATTTAGGATACACCGCCGCAAATTTCCAGGTAAGTGCTTTGTGGATCGGGCACTAACTTGGGCAATTTGCGGCGGTGTAACTTAAATCACAAAAGTTACGTTGCGCCCGCTGGTTGTGGATCTGGCCCTAAGTGGTTAAGTGGTTAAACTGTACAAAGGGGAAACTGCCTGGCGCGCACAGCTTCTATCTCTGCACATACAGAGAGCTGACAACCTTTTTTCCGTCCTCTTGACACATCTCTTACTGTTGACAATTCAAAATGGACAACAAAAGCCAAATACATTTTTTAGAATTCTCTACAAATCCAGACCATTTATGTCATCAATATCAAACAGATTGTTATTTTAAGGCAATTGTGATCTGTCACATATCTGAGCTCCAACATGAGGATAAACACAGTCAATACCTAGCGAGACATACTTCCCGAGAGGTGCAAATTTCGGTAATAAAACTTGCCAGGCTGGCACATACATCATTTTTGACGAAGCCTGGTGTGCAGTTGTCTGTTATTGGAAGGAGGGGTGTTCAGAACATTCAGAAGACTGATTACCAATATGTTTACAGAAACAATAAACCATTACAGCGTCAACATCTGATGAAATATTCAAGTCCGTTGCCCAACGCTTCCTCCGGTTTGTTAACTAAGGGATTTATGCCAAGTTGGGCTTTGAGCAAAAAAAACACTGATGTTAATGAAAAGCAAAAACAATATAAATGTATCTATGTGGTTTCATTTATCTTGTTGGCAGTAACATTTTATCGAGTGTATTGCCATGAGTACGATGTGTAGTATATAAAATGATACAAACTATTGAGCATGAATTTCAATTGCAGTATAATAAAAACATTTGGTGGCAATAACATGCATGTGTTTCTTACCATCTTTTGCAAATATGCTCTTATAAGATTAATAGGGGAAATGTATGAATTCCAGCTGTTTTTTTTTTTCTTTTTTTTTTTGGCGGGAAGCACTGGCTGGTTGAACTGCAAGGGCTCTGTTACATTAACCATTTAAGCAAAATATGCAGCTAAATGCCCAGAGGTGTTTTTACAATTTGGCACTGCGCTGCTTTAACTGGTAATTGCGCAGTCATGCAATGTTGTACCGAAACAAAATTTGCGTCCTTTTCTTCCCACAAATAGAGCTTTCTTTTGGTGGTATTTGATCACCTCTGCAGTTTTTATTTTTTGTGCTATAAACAAAAATAGAGCGACAATTTTGAAAAAAATTCAATATTTTTTACCTTTTTCTATAATAAATATCCCCCAAAAATATATAAAAAAAACATGTTTTTTTCCTCAGTTTAGGCCGATACGTATTCTTCTACATATTTTTGGTAAAAAAATCGCAATAAGCGTTTATCGGTTGGTTTGCGCCAAATTTATAGCGTTTACAAAATAGGGGATAGTTTTATTGCATTTTTATTAATATATATTTTTTTACTACTAATGGCAGCGATCAGCGATTTTTTTCGTGACTGCGACATTATGGCGGACACTTCGGACAATTTTGACACATTTTTGGGACCATTGTCATTTTCACAGCAAAAAATGCATTTAAATTGCATTGTTTATTGTGAAAATGACAGTTGCAGTTTGGGAGTTAACCACAGGGGGCGCTGAAGTTATGTTTCACCTAGTGTGTGTTTACAACTGTAGGGGGGTGTGGCTGTAGGTGTGACGTCATCGATTGTGTCTCCCTATAAAAGGGATCACTCGATCGATGCAGCCGCCCCAGTGAAGCACAGGGAAGCCATGTTTACATACGGCTCTCCCCGTTCTTCAGCTCCGGGGAGCGATTGCGACGGGGCGGCTAGAAACGAATAGCCGCGCCGTCGTCCCGGATCGCTCCCACACGATTAACGACCGCCGTATGTACCGGGGGGGTCCCAATCAGACCCCCGACTCACGTCTAGGCAGCGACGTGCGGGCACGTCGTTCTGCCTGTACGTGCCATTCTGCCAACGTATATGTACATGCGGCGGTCGATAAGCGGTTAAACCATTTTTTTCTAAAACAATTAGCAGCAGTTCTGTACATTTAAATTGATGTAGATCCACAGCTGTAGCAATAGCTCTGTCCTTTAACTATGTATTTGTATGCATTGGCTTACTTACAAGAGGACTCCAGGCAAGGGTGCATAGCAAAAAAATACATTAGCAACAGCCTCAAGACAGATTTGCAAATAATAAAGTATGAAAAATACTTAATACAAGTCTTCTGGCAGGAGTTGTCATGCGTAACAGTTGCTTTCTTTAACTCTAGCCGACAGCAGCTTGCTGATCCCTGACTTATAATAGAAAAACCTCAGAAAGTATGGTAACATAAAATAATCCAAAGTTTAATTTAGAAGGTTAAAATCCCCTTCTTTGATATTGAATCTGCACATTTTCAGTAGTCATTAGATGCAATACTTAAATCTGAACTTCACTCGAAAAGCCAAGTCCCACTGGTTTTGATCTCTTCCCTTCGGCCTGTAACAATTACAGTTTTTTTTTGGACTAAGGGTGGGGGGTAAGTTCCAATTTTAATGGTCATCCACTCTTACTCCCGCAATCCTTGCCTAGCCACTTAAGCCCCGGACCATATTGCTGGTCAAAGACCAGAGCACTTTTTGCGATTCGGCACTGCGTCGATTTAACTGACAATTGCGCGAACGTGCGACGTGGCTCCCAAACAAAATTGGCGTCCTTTTTTCCCCACAAATAGAGATTTCTTTTGGTGGTATTTGATCACCTCTGCGGTTTTTAGTTTTTGCGCTATAAACAAAAATAGAGCGACAATTTTGAAAAAAATGAATATTATTTACTTTTTACTATAATAAATATCCCCCAAAAATATATAAAACAAATATTATTTTCCTCAGTTTAGGCCGATACGTATTCTTCTACATATTTTTCCGTAAAAAAATCACAATAAGCGTTTATTGATTGGTTTACGCAAAAGTTATAGCGTCTACAAAATAGGGGGTCGTTTTATGGCATTTTTATTAATATTTTTTTTTTACTAGTAATGGCGGCGATCAGCGATTTTTTTCGGTACTGCGACATTATGGCGGACACTTCGGACACTTTTGACACATTTTTGGGACCATTGGCATTTTTATAGCGATCAGTGCTATAAAAATGCATTGATTACTATAAAAATGCCACTGGCAGGGAAGGGGTTAACACTAGGGGGCGGGGAAGGGGTTAAGTATGTTCCCTGGGTGTGTTCTAACTGTAGGGGGGTGGACTCACTAGTGGAAATGACTGATCGCTGTTCATACATTGTATGAACAGACGGTCAGGCATTTCTCCCCTGACAGGACCGGGAGCTGTGTGTTTACACACACAGCTCCCGGTTCTCGCTCTGTAACGAGCAATCGCGGGTGCCCGGCGGTGATCGCACCCGCCGGGCACGCGTGCCAGGATCAGGGATGAGCGGGGGGTGCGCGCCCCTAGTGGCGAGGTAGAGCTACGGGCTCTCGTGCAGGGGAGCTGACCTGCCGCCGTAGAACTGCGGCGGCTGGTCGGCAAGTAGCTAGGCAAGGATGACATGCTCCCACAGTCTCCTGGGACACGTTACATGTTGCAGGAGATTACAGGACCATTCATAAAGTGGCACGTGATCTCACACATGCACAGCGGGGAGCCGGCTTCCTCAAGAAGACACTGGTGGCTCCCATATCTAAGATGCTGGTTTTTAGGGACCCACAGTGGTAAGAGGAACTCCCTGTGTGAAGACCCCAGCACTAGTAAGTACCTGTTTTTTTAAAAGTCAGCAGCTACAGTATACAGCAAAAGGATGAGGAGGGGGAAGGGGGGTTTGCATGCTGGTGGCAAAAAGGAAGAGGATTGGTGTGCTGGCTGCGAGGAGGAAATTGTGGGTGGCTTCAAGGGGGGTGTTTCACCCCTCTCCAATTCAAAGGGGATACCATGTGGGGATTTGTTCCACCATCTAAGAGGGAGCACTGCCCTACTCTG
Source organism: Rana temporaria (assembly GCF_905171775.1). Lineage (NCBI taxonomy): Eukaryota > Metazoa > Chordata > Amphibia > Anura > Ranidae > Rana > Rana temporaria. The sequence continues at coordinate 28,501,430 of NC_053491.1, forward strand.
AGGCAGTGTGGCAAGAAAACTCTTTGCCTAATTTCCTAATGGTGGCTTAATCCAGTGTTTCTCAACTCCAGTCCTCAAGGCGCCTCCAACAGGTCATGTTTTCAGGCTTTTCATTATTTTGCACAGGGGATTTAATCAGTTTCACTGCCTTAGTAATTACCACAGCCATTTCATCTGAGGGAAATCCTGAAAACATGACCTGTTGGTGCGCCTTGAGGACTGGAGTTGAGAAACACTGGCTAAATCCACTGCTCTGTATGCATGCCACTGCCCTAAAGGGGAAACACGTGGCCACTCTCCCATGAAGTAGCCTTGTTTTCACCCTTAGTTCTGACCTGGTAAAGTTGCCCTTTGTGTGAAGCATGTCACAGGACACTTCTGTGCAACAGAGGTGTGCTCTAAAGCCTTTTTTTTTAATGAGTTTCTTGCATAAAGAGGCCACCAGCGGGCGATGACGTGACGTGCGTGAGGTGGGAGGTGCCGGATAGCTCCATGGTCGTAGGAGACACCCGCCGCCTCGAGGCTCCGAAGTCTCCGATGTCATCACCGGAGGACCCGCAGACATCAGCGTGAGAGGCTGGGGTGCCGCGCGGGTCGAGCGGGAGCTCCATCCCCGTCCAGGTCCCGACTTCCCCAGGGGACTAAGTTAGAGATCGAGTCCCCACGAGACACGCCAGCCAGCCAGTTGGAGAAGCCTGAATAGCTGGGATTCCTGAGCGAGTTCCGGCTGGGAGGGTGCCAGCAATCCGAGCGGAGGACATGCTGTGTGAGAGACAGCTGGATCCCCACAGAAACACTCTGGAGGCTCATCGGAGCTAAGCGGCCGGGCAGTGGCGTTTGGAGGAAATCTCAGGGTCTGGTGAGGCGCTCAGCAGAGCCGAGAATGATCGGGTTTCCCTCCTCCCCCCGATCCCCCCTGCTTTCCTAACACAGCTTATGTGGCAATCCTCAGTGCAAACGTAGTTCATACCAATATGCAAGTGTTTTTTTTTTGCAAGTGTTTTTTGTTTTTTCCCTATATAGGACTGTCTGGTGGAAAAAAAAAAAAAAAATATATAACCGAACTATGTAGTCAGTAGTCAGTAGTCTGACATGCGATATATGGAGTTACTGGCGAAATAACCGGGGAATGATATTCATATCTATTAAGTGATTTATCTGCTCTTGCACTCCTATTTGTCTTCCTTGGCTAAAAGATATATTAATGGGACCTATATCTCTTCTATAGCTGCTTCTTTTTTATCGATTGAAATTGAATTGAACTGTACTGAATCGCACGATTTATCTTGAAATCTTGAAATCACAGGGAAAAAAAAAAAAAAAGGGGGGAGAACAAACCCAGATGTACAGGGTGAGGAAATGGGACTGTAATTTATAAGTATTTTTAGGGGCAGGTCGAACAGACTACAGGAGGTGAATTTGTACCTATGGTAGGGCCCCCCATGCCGAAGGGAAGGTACGGTAATTATATTCCCCCCCCAGGGGTGTGAGCGCCCTCAGCACAAAAGGGACCTCTGTGTAAAAAAAGAGGAAGAAGGAAAAAAAAAAAGGAATTACATCCAGTTTCTGGACTACTAAGGAGGATATTACCTGTCAGAGCTGTATTGGAAGCGAAATTGAAAAGGATCTGGATATATATCTGCACTAATGTAGCAATCCGCTTAAGGCGATTTTTTTTTTTTTCTTTGCTGTATTTTCTCTATACTGCAGACGGCCTAAGATATATTAAGAGGCCGGCCCTCTGTTTCTATTGAATAGAACTATAAGAAGTAGCCCGGAGAGAAGCATACCTGTTTTGGGAGATGAACAGGGAGATAGCTTGGGAGTGGATCTGAATTTTGATTTCCCGCTGGTGGTTTTGCTGTGGTTGAATTATCATTTTCCCAACAGGCCAGGGCAATGTAGCATCAGCACCCGGAGGGAAAACTCCTAGCGGTGAATGGGTTATTATTACAGGTACACTAAAGATAACCCACAAGTGACTGAGAGAAGCGAGTAAAATCATAGGGCTGAAGAAAGAGGGACTGTGAAAAGAAAGATTAAGAACCTCCCTGACATAGGCAACTATCCTGCCCCAGGAACATATAGAAAAACGGGCTGAAGTAACACAGGAGATAACTCGGGTAAATACTGAAGGCAGTATTACTATAAAAGGGTAATCTGGCAAATTTAGGAAACCGCAGCCCAAAAGCAGTAAGGGACCCGTTAACTCTAAGGTTAATAGACAAGGTCGTCTAGAAAAACGGATTTGACTGGTCGCGGGGGGTAATCTCTCTCTCGTCACTCTGCCCTTTATCCCCTCCTAGTAGCTTTATTTTCAAACTGGGGAAGAGAATTAGACCCGCCAACAAAATGAATAGATCAACGAGAGGGGGTACTACAAAACCAACTAAGAATAAACTGGGGAATAGCTCCATACAGCAATACATGACGCCGGAAGGGACCCTCAAAAGCCCAGGCACTGCAAAAAAAACTGAAAAAAAGACTGTTACAAAAAAGGGGGTAGGATCAGGTAGCGCCGAGAGCTCTAGAGGTGAAATGACACTTGAAAGTGAAGAAGAGCAATATAATGTACAGGAGATAGCCCAAGATACGCTCCCCCCGACAAAGGCAGAGATGAATGCAATGCTACTGAGGATGGAAAATTCCATGGAAAACATCATCAAGACAGAAATCAACAGGATAAGAGTAGACTTGGGGGGGCTCAGCGATAGAGTGGTAGAGACGGAAAGGAGAATTGAGGAGCAGGAACAGGAAATAAGCATCTTGAAAAAACAAGTAAAGACCCTGACTGAAAACCAGAGACTGGCGGTATATAGGATTGAGGATCAGGAAAATCGCAATAGGCGACAGAACCTTAGAATTAGAGGGATTGTAGAAGAAAAGGATGAGGACCTCAGAGACACTATGAACACAATCTTTAATCCTCTATTAGAGAAAGCAGCTGAATCTAAGTCCCTCAAGATCGAGAGAGTTCACCGAGTGGGGAATTTCCAACAGATAGAGAGATACGGTCCTAGGGATGTGGTGGTCCGTTTTAGGAACTATGTCGACAAAGCGGAAATTTGGGGAAGGCTCAGAGGAAAACCTCCCCTGAGACATAGAGATATTGAGATACAAATATTTTCAGACCTGTCTAAAGAAATGTTGGCTAGAAGAAGACACTTGAAACCCCTTTTAGACCACATGCGGGCACATAACATAAAGTATCAATGGGGTTTCCCGGCGTGCCTCATAGGCATAAAAGGGGGTAAAACAGCACGATTAAGGTTCCCGGAGGATTTGACCGAATTCTGCTCTAAAATGGACATAACAATACCTGAACTCCCAGATTGGGTGGATTAGTCGGGCACAGATTAGAAGGGGATCTGGGGGGGAGGAGACGGGGGGGGAGGTTAGGGGAGTATCTTGAGCACCACCACGATTGAGGAGCCAAGGATGAAGGCGAAGAGTCTTCTACCAGCGGCCCCTAGGCCAAGAGCGGGCCAAGGTGGGGGGGAGGGAGGGGGGGGGATATGCAGGGGGAGGGGTGGGGGGAACAAGGGGGGGGGTGAGGGCGGCGGGGGAGAGGGAGGGGGGAGGGAGGGGGACCATCTTAACGACTCCACAAGAAAATTCCTTAAAGCGCAAAAAAAAAAAAAAAAAAACAAGTCATATGACAGAGTTGAAGTTCCTCTCTTACAATGTAAAAGGTTTAAACTCTCATAGTAAGAGATATAAAATTCTCAGTGAATTAACACAATATAAAACGGATATTGCTTATTTACAAGAGACCCATATTACATTGGAGTCTAACATAAAGTTGTATTCACCAGAATACCCTGTGTGGTATTATGGAGACACAATTTCATCCCGATCCCGCGGGGTTGCGATAGGGTTTGCTAGTAAAATTCGATTCACATTGGTGGACAGACAGACAGATCCCGAGGGGAGATTCCTGTTCTTAAAAATAAAACTAGGTGGGGAGGTATATACCTTGGCAAATGTATATGCTCCTAACGTGAATGCGGTTAAATATATAAGAAAAATTCTGAGAAAATTAAAAGAATTTGAAGAGGGCCACGTAGTATTAATGGGTGATTTCAATTTCTGCATGTGCCCAAACCTTGATAGTACGTCCGGTGTGCAGGGGACAAATCGTGAGCAGCTAAAGATATTGACAAGACAAATGACACAAAACCAAATGGTGGATGTTTGGCGAATCTTTAATCCCAAGGCTAGGGATTACACGTATTTTTCACCTGTACACGGGACGTACTCGAGGATCGATTACGCCCTCGTAGACCATAGACTCCTGGAGAGTGTGACTGAAGTAAGGTGTGAGATCATGACGATTTCTGACCACGCTCCTATAACCATGAAAATAGTTACCTCTATACCAAAAGCTTCTCCACCAGAATGGAGACTGGATGAGAGTCTGTTGGGAGACGAGGAGGTGGTCGAGAGGATACAGAAAGAGCTGGAACTCTATTTCAAGGAGAATGATAAGGAGGGTATCTCAAGAGCTTCCCTGTGGGACGCTCATAAAGCCTATATTAGAGGGATTTTTATTGCAGAAGGGATAAGGAAAAACAAAATAAGAACGAATAAATTAAAATCGTTAAGGGAGGAGATTCTCAGACTGGAACAGGAACATAAATCTCAGGGGCAAAAGAGGGAAATACTCCATAAGCTAATTATAACAAGAGACGAATATAGAGCCTTGGCGGAACAAGAAACTAGGAAATATATAGACAGGACAGAGAGAGAAAGATATGTCTGGGGAAACAAACCTAGTAAAAATTTGGCTAGAATGGTAAGAAAAAAGAAAACTAGGAATTTTATTGAAAAAATCAGGAATGGAAATGGGGAATTAGTCTATGCTACAAATAAAATCGCGGAAGCCTTCCGAAGCTACTATGGAGATTTATATGGTGTCCAACAAAAGATCAGGGACCCAAGTGAAAAAAGGGATAATCTCCCGAAGCTAGAAGAGCATGAGATAGCAGGAATGGAGGAATTTATAACGGAGCAGGAAATAAGTGAGGTACTAAAAACCATTCCTAAGGGGAAAAGTCCTGGGCCTGATGGCTTTTCGTCTGCGTATTTACAGAGATTTAGCACTATTTTAGTGCCTAGACTCTGTCAATACTTTAATGGACTGGGATCAGACTATGAGATGAGTAGAGAGGCATTAACAGCAACGATTACAGTGATAAAAAAGGAGGGGAAGGATAATACGACCTGTTCGGGCTTCCGACCTATCTCGCTCCTGAACGCGGATACTAAGCTGTACGCAAAAATACTGGCTGTTCGAATGAAGGGAGTGATGACAGACATGGTCCATCCCGACCAGGTCGGATTTATCCCGGGAAGGGAGGGTAAAGATAACGGGGTCAGGGCTCTGCTCCTTCTCCAACAGCTGAGGGAAAGCGGGACCCCCGGTATGCTCCTGTCAGTAGACGCCGAGAAAGCGTTTGACAGGGTAGACTGGGGGTTCCTGATACAAACACTAGAAACTATAGGACTAGGCCCAAGGATGATTGGGTGGATCAAAACTCTTTACCAGCACCCATGTGCGAGGATAAAAATAAACGGATCCCTATCAGCCCCTTTTGAGATGAGAAATGGGACTAGGCAGGGATGCCCTTTGTCCCCCCTCCTTTTTGTGTTAACATTAGAACCCTTATTGGCAATGGTCAGACAAAACCCAGAAATATATGGAGTAGAGGTAGGAGAAGAGGAGCATAAATTGGCGGCTTTTGCCGATGACGTTTTGTTTTTTATATGTAGCCCAAGAGTCACCCTTCCAAACTTAATAGCCACCTTAAGACAATATGGGGAGGTCTCCAACTTCAAAATGAATACAGCGAAAACGGAAATTTTGAATGTTAATATCCACAAAGAGGAAGAACAATTCCTGCGGAAAAAATATAGCTTCTCATGGCAGACAGAGATAAATTATCTGGGCATTAAATTGGCAAATACCCTAAAACAAATTTATAGAATAAACTATATCCCTCTGCTCGACGAAATAAAAAAGGAAATTAAAAATATTTATAATAGACCTATTTCGTGGTTCGGAAGGATTAATGTTGTGAAAATGATTTTAATTCCTAAAATCTTATACAAATTTCAAATGCTTCCAATTTATTTACCCCCACCATATGTTAAAATACTTAATTCCCTTATTATGAATTATATTTGGAACAACAAAAAACACAGGATTTCGGCTCAAACCTTAAAACGGGCCAAAGATAAGGGGGGCCTAGCGGTTCCAGACATTAGAATGTATTATAACGCTTCGGTTATCTCAAGGGTTATAGAATGGGCTAAAGAGTCACAGGATAAAAGATGGATAAGTATTGAAAGTTCACTAGCTAGAGCACAGTTAGGGAGATTGATTTGGAACCCACCACAATTTAGATATATACACATGTCAGCACATGCAATCACACACAACGCTTTGAGGATCTGGGAGAGAGTACACAAACAATTAAAAACAAAATACAGCTCGCCTTTTATAGATCTAAAAGAAAATAAATATTTTGCACCAGGGACAAGGGAAGTAGGTGGTAATTGGATAGGAAACAGAGTACAGTTAAAAGATATAACACTACAAGGTAAAATAATGACATTTCACGAAATTAAACACATGATAGATTTTATGATGCTTGACGAGTGGAGGTACCTGCAGCTGTCATCATTCGTCAAACATCTTCCACATCCTATACGGTCACGGGAGGAGTACACCATATTGGAACAAATGTGTAGCACTAAAAGTTCAAAAGGGAATATTTCTAAAATTTATAAATATTTGCAAAAAATGGACGAGACGGATACGTTGAAATACATTCAAAAGTGGGAAAGAGATCTTAATGTTCCAAGGGGAAAGACAACTATAGGAAGAATCTTGAATTTAACTCACACCTCGGCGATCAATGTAAGAACCGCGGAAATGAACTTTAAATGCCTGACGGGATGGTACGCCACCCCAGACAAAATGGGCAAATTCAGAGAAGGAGAGTCAGAGGAGTGCTGGAGAAGATGTGGGCACAGGGGAACAATGGCACACTTGTGGTGGAATTGCCCAAAGATAAAAATTTATTGGAAAAAAATCCTGTCCATGATAAAAACCATAACAAAAAAAGTAGACGATAACCCTTGGGTAGTTCTTTTTCATGGGGGTGAGGTGCCAGTTAAAGAATATAAAGCCTCACTGATCCCCCACCTGTTGAACGCAGCGAAACGCTTGATCCCGCTAAAATGGAGGGAGTCGGATACCCCACAAATGTGGGAGTGGATCGACTCGGTCGAGGATACATATAGGAGGGAGAAATTAAAATTTGGTACAGATAAAAACAAGCAGGAGTGCAAGGGCAGCTGGGTGTCCTGGTTAGAATTCAAAAAATCTTGGAGTTTTGCAGAAAACCTGAAAGAGGATTAGAGAAACAGTCGGAATAAAGGGAATAGTTTCTTCAGGTGGAGTCGTGAGATGGTCGGGGAGGGTGGGGGGGGGGGGTTGGGGAGAGGGGATGAGTAAATATATATTTTTTTCTTTTTTTTTTGTTGTTTCTTTCTCTTTTCCTATGTTTTCGGCCCACTGAGGATAAATACATGTAGTAACTCGGTCTGTGTGTTAAACGCTTTAGTCCCAAGTAGAGGGGCAATGAAAGGGTGGGCATAATTTGAGAAGGAGGAGAGGAGGAGAGGAAGGAAGAAGAAGAAGAAAAAAAAAAAAAAAAAAAAAAAAAAAAAAGGAAATAAGATATAAAAAGCAGAATAACATGCATAAAAACATGTATATAAACCACAAATGATGCAAAACCGGAAGTAGAGACAGAATTATGAATAAAATCATGAGCAAGTCTCTTGCTGGGGTTAGTCTGAAGTGGAAAAAAAAAAAAAAAAAAGAAAGAGGCCACCAGCTCAGACACTGGCCTAAAAAAGGTGATGATGGCAACAAGGAGTGACTGTGCACCCTGTTTAAGACCCCTTTCACACTAGGGCGTTTTTCGGACGTTTTTCATGTGCTTTGGCGTTAAAGAAAGAGAAGCCTCATCTGCAATCCCAATGTGAAAGCCCAAGTGCTTTTAGAGCCCTTTCACACTGCCAGCGCCCGACAAACGCTGGTAAAGCGCCGCTAAGACCCCTTTCACACTGGGCGTTTTTCAGACGCTATGGCGTTATAAAAGCTCCCTCAATGGGAAAGGGGCTTTAGGAGCGGTGTATTTAACGCTCTTAAAGCGTTGCAAAGAAGCTGCTTGCAGGATTTTTTTTGATGCCCTGCCAGCGCAGCGCCTCAGTGTGAAAGCACTCGGGCTTTCACATTGGGATTGCAGATGCAGCTTCTTTCAGGCGCTTTACAGGTGTTTTTTTTAGAACAAGAAAAATTGGGTCATGGGACTTTAAATGGGGCATGGACGGGTTTGTAAAATTGTTAAGAATATCAACAGTAAAAGATCTATCACAGTCCCATCAAGGGAAATCTCTGTGGTCAGAAGAAATTGCTTAGTGATCAATCCGAAAAAGAAATTGAAGGAGTCAAATGTAAACTTAATAATGTAATATGTATCATAATATATAATACAGAGATCATGCATACAAAGGCATAATACATGTAGTCATAATAACATTGATATAAAAAATATTCAAAATCCAGGACATGACCATTAAAAGCAATCACAATAAATTGACATATAGATACAGTAGACATGATTATCCATTATCCTCTGGATAATCATGTCTACTGTATCTATATGTCAATTTATTGTGATTGCTTTTTAATGTCCTGGATTTTGAATATTTTTTATATCAATGTTATTATGACTACATGTATTATGCCTTTGTATGCATGATCTCTGTATTATATATTATGATACATATTACATTATTAAGTTTACATTTGACTCCTTCAATTTCTTTTTCGGATTGATCACTAAGCAATTTCTTCTGACCACAGAGATTTCCCTTGATGGGACTGTGATAGATCTTTTACTGTTGATATCCTTAACAATTTTACAAACCCGTCCATGCCCCATTTAAAGTCCCATGACCCAATTTTTCTTGTTCTATATTACTACAGGGATGGGAGCACGGTTAAGGTGGTTTTGGATTCCAAACAGATCACTTCCTTTCTTTTGCAGGTGTTTTTTTTAACGCTAAATCGCCTGAAAAAGGCCCCAGTGTGAAAGGGGCCTTACTGAAACAAAATTTTCCTCCAAGGGCTCTAATGTAGCCCATAAATTAAGTAATTTCACACAAAATGTAAATATTATTTTATTTATTTCATTGGTACACATGGTAAAATCCAAAATCCAAACAAGAAAAAAGGAAATACTGTCTTAAAATATGAGCTCTGGTATCAGTAAACCCAATAGTACAATCAATATCCTAAAACAATGCAAGTAAGTATAAGGAAATTTCCAAAACAAATTCTGCTTAGAAGCTGTTTTGGAAATTCCCTTATACTTACCTGCGTTGTTTTAGAACATTTCATTGATTGTACTATTGGGGTTACTGATACCAGAGCACATATTTTAAAACAGTGTTACCTTTTTCCTTTTTTTGATTTTGGATTTTAACATTTGTACCAATAAAGGAAATACTGGTAATTGTTTTAAATTTTTGGTGTAATTACTTAATAAATCCGCTGCATTAAAGCCCTTGGGAGAAAATCCTGTTGTATATGTAAGAAGTTCTCTTGGCCTTACCTGCACATGGTTTTCTGATGTAAACACCTTTTTGATTTGGCCTCAACTGCATCTCTGGGACATTTTGGAGGGTGTTAACAGTATAATGGAAACGGTGGGCGCTAACATTTCAAAATAATTGGAAGTCTCGCCCCAGGAACCCAATGAAAGAGAACAGGAAACAATAATAACCACATACAACTGAGTTTTAAAGCAGATAAATTAGAAGATTTTTGTTAATGACCAAATTAATTAAAAAGTCTGTAATTGGTCTTGAATTTAAGAAAAAATACTGTATTTCACAGAAAACTTCAGGAATATTAATCAGTTGATGAACGTGTATATATGTAATATTATGAAATACAAATATGAGTGTTTTATTTCAGGGAGAAAAGAGACAGAAATATTGTACAGACACAATGAATACTATGTAAGCAGCTTTAATAGGCTGCAGATTTAAGAGGAAAAGACCAGGTAGGATTTGTCAAGAAATAAGAATATTATTTCACAAAGAATAGTCAAAAATATTGTGCAGTTGATGCACATTGTTAGACTGAAATTTTGCAGGAAGAGACTAGGCACGTTTTATCAATCATGAACAAAAACTATAGGGCCAGATTCACAGCGGAGATACGACGGAGTATCTCAGATACGCCGTCGTATCTCTGAGTATCTAGGCGACTGATTCATAGAACCAGTTACTCATAGATAGCCAGAAGATCCGACAGGTGTAATTGTTTTACACTGTCGGATCTTAGGATGCAGTACCGCGGCCGCCGCTGGGGGGAGTTTGCGTCGTAAACCAGCGTCGGGTATGCAAATTAGGAGTTACGGCGATCCACAACGGTTTTTCGCGTTCGCTACGTCGCTGCTAGTCTAGTTTCCCGTCGCAAATTTAGTCGTCGTTTTGGGTGCCCTAACTTTACACAGCAAACGTATTGCTGTATAAAGTATGGCCGTCGTTCCCGCGTCGAAATTTAAAATTTCACGTCGTTTGCGTAAGACGTCCGGGAACACGGAAGTACGCATGTCGCCGATCGAAAAAATTACGTCAGTTCACACAAAGCACGGCGGGAATTTCAAAACGGAGCATGCGCAGTAGGTCCAGCACGGGAGCGCGCCTAATTTAAATGGTATCCGCCCCATTCGTTTTGGACCGCCTTGCGCCGGACGTGTTTACGATACACCGCCTCAAGTTTCCAGGTAAGTGCTTTGTGGATCGGGCACTAAAACTGGAAACTTGCGGCGGTGTAACGTAAACGGCTTACGTTACACGTGCGCAATTGTACCTGAATCTGGCCCATAGTGTATTATAATATCCAAAAATGGTGTACTGATTCAATGCAAATAATAGGCAGGTTCATAAGTTAGGGTAGTTTATTTTACAGAAAAATACAATACATATTGTACTGATTCCATGCACAGGATAAACAGCTTTTACTAGGCTGCAGTTACACATGGAGACAGCAAGAATCTTGTAATGAACGTTGAAGTGTATTATTTCCCAGAAATAAGCCAGCAGAATATTTATATACAAAGTATTTAGGCGCTTTTGCTAGATTGCATTTTGAACAGGACAGACACCAGCAAGCTTTTAATCAAAAAATCAGCATTGGAGTGTGTTTTTATTCCACTGAAAAAAGCCATAAAAATATTGTAGTGACTCCCTGCTCCCTAGTACTTAACAGTTTCTAACACAAAAATCAACAGTTTGCTCAGCTTCACTACAACTTCTACTTGTAGTTCTTCAGCCCCTTGAGCTCCTAGTCTCTCACTGGACTCTGATTCACTGACTCTGAATCCCGTTAGCTCCTCAAGGCTTTTGCGGTGGTATTTTCCTAAATGTCACCCATGCTTTCCTGCTGGGTCCCTAGCTTGGCACTCCATATACTTTTCAAGCTTCACCCCTGCTAAACAGCTCTGTCCCTAGCTTGACACACAAGGCTGCTCTGCAAGTGTCACCTCCGCTGGTTGGGTCCCTGACTTGATCACAACTGAATTTTCCTGATTCTTAACTGTACCCGTTCAGTGAGAATACTGCTCCAGTATTTGCTTCAGTTACTCACTCTGGTCCCTGATAAAGGTGGTTGGCAGAGGCGGCTCTTTAATTAGGCAAACTAGGCGGTCGCCTAAGGCCTCACACTCACAGGGGCCTCGCGGCTGCCTTATCTACCCAATGCATTACCCCATGTTTTGAGGGACAGGGGACCTTAACGCTGCTGTGCTCAGGCAGCGTTAAGAGCCATGACTCAGGAGTGGGGCCACCAGCGTCCCTAACAACCATTTAATATCGGTGACACCACCCCTTGTGACGTCAATGACCCAGCATGCACAAGGGGGCAGGTTCACCAGGTGACATCACCGGGTGGCCCCGCCCCTTTGTTTTTAAAGAGCAGGATCTGGGGTCCATCTTGTTAAAGGGGGCTTCCAGATTCCGATAAGCCCCCTGCCCGCAGACCCCCCCAAACACCGGCCAGGGTTGTGGGGAAGAGGCTCTTGTCCTTGAATTATTTTTCCCATCCTGGGTGTGAGTGGGGCCCCATGTCAAGTTTTGCCTAAGGCCTCACAAAGCCTAGAGCTGCCTCTGGTGGTTGGTCCCTTAGTGGTGACAGCTTCCCTTCTACCTCCGATCACGACAGGTTCTCCGGGCCGGCAGAACCATCACTTTTGGTTGTACTGCAAGCCGAAATACCAACCCTGCGCTGCCCTGTCACTTTTGGATAGGCCCTCACACAGCCTGGCAGCCTGATACCCCTGGATAAGCCCAATCTCTGGCCTAGCAGCCCAGAGTGTACAACACACGTCCACCCGGACTAACATAGATCACCTCACATCAACCGAATATATAGGTTCTCCCAGCAGGCCAAGGGATTCAAGAAAACCCCTGCTCATTGGCTGAGATACCCCATATACCCGTAACCTGACCTTGGGTTGTTCTTTTAATATCTAGTACCACCAAGTTCCCGGCCACCTAGTGGTAGAAGAGAAAAGTGCAACAAGGCCAAACTTAGGGAGAAATCAATAGATCTCTATCAATTAACTGCAGGAGCTACTCCTGACTAGGAATTTGATGAGGAGCTCCTTGACTAAACCCAAGAGCACTACATATGTATTGACTTACAGCAGGGCTCGACAAATCCTGGGCGCCAGGTCGCCATGGCGACTAGAAATAGGGTCCTGGCGACTTGGCTTGGAAGGGGGGGGCAAAAAAAATAAAAAAATCATTTTTTTTTTGTGAGCTGGCGCCATCTGGTGGTGAGCCGTTGTTATTACAAGTTATTACCACCAGATGTGTAAGCTGGCGCCATCTGGTGGTGGCCGTTGGTATTACAAGTTAAGCATTACAAGTTAAACAGCAATTCTAATGTCATTTTTCACTGCCATCTTCTTCCCTCTAATTAGAACCCCCAAACATTATATATATTTTTTATCCCAACACCCTAGAGAATAAAATGGCGATCGTTGCAATACTTTCTGTCACGCCGTATTTGCGCAGCGGTCTTGCAAGCGCACTTTTTTTGGGAAAAAAATTACACTTTTTTTCATTAAAAAATAAGACAACAGTAAAGTTATCCCCATTTTTTTTAATATTATGAAAGATAATGTTACGCCGAGTAAATTGATACCCAACATGTCACGCTTCAAAATTACGTCCGCTCGTGGAATGGCGTCAAACTTTTACCCTTTAAAATCTCCATAGGCAACGTTTAAAAAACTCTACAGGTTGCATGTTTTGAGTTACAGAGGAGGTCTAGGGCTAGAATTATTGCTCTCGCTCTACCAATTGCGGCGATACCTCACATGTGTGGTTTGAACACCATTTACATATGCGGTCGCTGCTCACATACATGTTCACTTCTGCGCGCAAGCTCGTCGGGACGGGGCGCGTTTTCTGGCTCCTAACTTTTTTAGCTGGCTCCTAGATTCCAAGCAAATTTGTCAACCCCTGACTTACAGTATTTAGGAACTTTTATTAGGATGCATTTTGAACAGGAGGGTACCCAGGAGGGTAGAAATAGACTGATATGGCATAAATGTTCTCTAAAAGCACCAGGACCCATGGCCAGTTCAGTGTCTCCAGCAAGGGCTAGTAGGAGCCACCTGGGGTACCCTTTATAAAACCTGTAATCAGCAAGTAATCATGCACAGGGAATTTCAAGGTAAATGCATACTGTTTATTTGATTACTTTACATAAGATTTCTTTTTTTTTTTTTTTAAACATTTTATTGAATTTTCGCCATTGACAAAGACAAAGGTAAAATTTAGATATAAATCATATTACAGTCGTAACCCAACATTCATGTTGTATCACAAAGCTTTGTATATAAAATGAGTTTGCATAGTAGTTCATTTTTAAGGTACATACAGGTAGAATCATTTTCTGTTGATTATCCCTTGTTCAGGATAATTGTCTACTTTCTACAGCAGAGCTTTTTGTTCTCCTGTAAGTAAGGTTTCTGTTTTAATCACTGTTCACCCCGTGACTTGGACCATTCATATTAGCCCTGTAATCCAGACAGCATGAGACGTAATTGCATCTCAGTATATGTAATTATACTCAGTATGCGTACATCAAAGGTCCTTTGGGTTTTCAACCAAGATATGTGTGTTGCCTGACCAGAACACAAAAATAATGCTTGTGCGGTGAAATGTGAAAGGCTTCCAAATGAAAAGGGTAGCTAGTAAACCCAAGGGGTCACTTAGGGGTTTGCTGGCCACCCTTTTTATTTGGTAATTGGTTGCTATAGACAATAATGGCAATATCAGTTCATTTTTACAAACCGTAAACATCATGGGTTCAGATCAAACTCATGTTCAAGATGAATCCGAAGCTCATCCATACTGCTGACTTAGGGTAACCAAAGTGCCAATAAGACATGTGCACACTGAAATATTTTGTTTCGGAATTTCATCCGAAAATACATTTATTTAGTTACTCACGAAATTCATTTTTATTTATTTTGTTTCGTTAAAAAAATGCATTCGTCCAAAAATCCGAATTTATTTAGGTCGAATCTGTCATTGAAGGCTTATGGTGTCTGTCGAATGTTCTAAGAAGATTCGACGGAGCAGCTAAACTGTACGTCGAAACGTACATTTCCGGTCGAATGTTCCGCCTAGAAGCTATAGAAGAATTCTAATGTATGACTAGTAATAATTATATTTATTAATGAAATATTATTACTAGTCAACTAACATTCAAATTCTTCTATAGCCTATGGGCGGAGCATTTGACCGAAAATGTATGATTGCGGCGTCGTACAGTTTAGCTGCTTGTCGAATCTTTTTAGAACTTTCGACAGACATCATAAGCCTTCAATGATTGATTCAACGTTTGTATGTTTGCTATTGTCAGCGTCATGTCGAATCTAATATCTATATCGAACTGTTGTAGCAACGAAAATGAAAATAAAGCATTTTTTTATGTCGGATCTTTCAGATTTCGGATTCTGCACATTCGTTATCATTTGTTAAACCGATAATGAAAATACCCGAAATTTGGACGAAAACTAATGCACATGTCTAGTACCAATACTTCCAAAAATAAGGGAAGAAACACGATTCTCTCTCATAATGCAGCACTTGGCATCTGAGCAGTCAGTTGCAAGGGTGGAGCACCATCACATGGGGGCAGGGATAATGTTCAATCAACTCCAATTAAATTTGACTTAAAACTTACACAGGGATTTTCATCACTGCTTGCTTAGTGGCACAGGAGAGTGGGGAAGATAAGTTTCTGCAGTGGGGAGGAGGTGAGCTATCAACCAAACCTGTTACTTTGATTTGAATGGGCAAAAACGGGCAGGGAGGGAGGTTGGGGTTCAGCAGGAACATAGGGGAATGCAGTTCTGGCCCCTCCAGCAATCAATGTACAGTACACAATGGCAAGGAGTGCTGGGGTGTGCTGGAGGATCTATTGATGTTGGCTGCTGGGGGATCTAATGTTGCTGGTGGGGATTTATTTTTGTGTCAGGGGTTTATTGTTTCTGTGAGGGATCTACTGTTGAGGGAGAGGTCTATTGTTGCTTCCTGCTGGAGGGTCTATTGATGCTGGCTGCTGGGAGATCTGTTGTTGCTGGTGAGGGTCTATTGTTGATGGGGTGGTATTTTGTTGCAGGGGGTCCATTGTTGCTTGGGGGTCTATTGTTGTGTGGGGATATATTATTTCTGACAGGACTAATGTTGCTGGGGTGGGGTCTATTGTTGCTCAATACAGGGAATCTATTTTACTGTCTTTCTTGTTATCATTAACAAATTTAGCACAAAATGATACTTGGTTTTGTACTCTCTAAAAGGGGCAGAACTTGGAGATGGGTAGGGGGGTGAAACCAAGGGCAGTGCTCAGAGGTGGGTAGGGGGTAGAGATGAAAGGTGACTCAGAATGGGGGGGTTCACGTGCGGTGCAATTTTGGTCAGCTTGGCATGGCACAGTCATGCCAAGCTGACCAAGATTTTTCATAGATGCCAATTGTAGCGCCCCCTTTACTTTCAGAAAGGGCACTATGCTAAAGTTAGTGGGAGAATGAGAGAGATAAGTTGCTCTCATTCTTAATTTTGTTAAATTTGGCTGTCGCCAAATCCTGGATTGTCCTGTGGGTCAGTCTGTGCGTCCAGAGATACGGTCTCATCTCTGGACGGCAGATGGCGCCAGAGGGATCCAGGCGGAGCCGCTTCTTCCCAGCAGGCAATGAGAGGAGTTGAGCCTCGCTGTGCATGCTGGGAGGGGGTATTTCTGTGGCGGAGGCCGTTGTTCTGGGTTCTTCGCGGGTTCCTGGTTCCAGGTGCGGCACCCACCTTTAGGGTGTGCGCACATCGCGGGCCGCACCACTATGGCCTACCTGGCCTTGGGTCGCGCGATACGCAGAGTTTCAGACTCTGGGCCCTTCTGGTCTGGAGCAACTGATGCCACAAAGAAGCCCCCAGTGACTTACTGGGTCCCCAATTCTACTGAGGAGATCCCAGGCTGTATGCCATTCGGTGGGGGATCGGCTTGAGGAAAACCCGGAGGCAGGTTATCCAAAAGGGCTTGAATGAACCATCGGGGATCTGGTGACCGGACACTGACAGGTACACTTGCACTGTCAACCGGTGACCCTGAAGTGATATATTGGGAGGATTCGCTCTGCTGTTCATATTGTCAGCATTGAGCCTGTGGCAGAGGTTTCATCTGGCATCCTAATCTAATCAGAGCCAAGTCGGTGGCAGAGACTTGTTCCTCCCAGCAACCTAAAGTGACACTCCGTCTGCCAGGCCTGTGGCAGAGGTCTGTCCAGGGGCACTTCACCCACTCTGGCTAGAGTGGGTCTAGCCAGCTGTAGAAAAGCAGGACTGCTTTTCCTTATCCAAGGCCTGATACTGCAAAGTAACTTTATTTCATCAACCTTTCCTGTCTACCTCAAGTTGATGTTGGTCGTGTTGGACCAAGAAATAAAGCATTCAGAAAACTTCATCTACTGGCTGGACATTCAATTACTGCTCTACTCACTACCTTCACCCCTAGACATCACATAGAGGTAACTTAATACGCCGATCCCAAAACAATCAGCGGCTCCTGAGGGGGTAGCGCTACACAATGTTAAATGTTACTGGAGCTGTGCGATGCCAAGCTGGCCAAGAATTTCCATAGACGCCATGCCAAGCTGACCAAGATCTCCCAGGAGCCAATGCAAAACCGGCATGTGCGCCGTGGCCCCCTAGAGGTGGAAGTGAAATTAGATATAGGCATAAATCAGGTAAGTGAACAGAAAAAAATTCAATAAATTGGCAATTCATTTTAAGGAAGGCACATTAGTGGTGCATGGTAAGGAGTGAAAATGTGGGTATTACTCCACTTTAAAGCAGCGAAGACAACACATTATTCTGGCTGTATGATTTTGAAAATCAGGTAATGTACATAAAAGCAGTCCTTTTTAGGCTTTAACTGGTAAAAAATGAATGTTACTGTAGCTTTAGAAGATCGAAAAAGCTTTGCCATTGCAAACAAAGAAGCAGCTTTCGTAGACTTAAGTTCTTCTTTTATGAACTTTTCACCCATTTACCAAATCAGCAATACAGAATTAAGAGTACAAAAGCTTTTCCTCTTTCTCTAGAGATGAAGGTATCGATCTGCCAAGTTAAACATTTTCCCTGGATTGTGTCGATTTGCAGCCTGCAGAGATTTGTGAATATAACCCAATTAACTTCTGATCTGGTGTTTTTTTTTTAAACTTTACAACATTTTTATTGTGATTCTTGAAAGTCATGACTTAAAGATCGCCAAAAGATACCAAGCTGGCATGGCCATGATTGGAGAGCTCTGAATGTGCCCGTCCTCTGCCATGCAGCATGTAGGTCCTTCAGGACTGTGTGGGTATTTCGAAATTGATGTTGCACTTCTCAAATACAATGAGCATTGGACTCTTTTGCAGTCTTGAGGACACTTGCGGTTATGTGGGGATTTGTGGAGATCTCAGTAATGGGGGAATATTTTGAAAATTGAATGTTCTCTATACTCTAGAGAAATTGATAATTGCAATGCAGACTCCATGTATGTAGTAAGTGCTTTGGACATGAAAAAGGTTGGATTTTATTTTCTTTCTGACAATGTTTTTTAAAAAATAAATGGGTTTCCAAACTGAAAAAAAAAATGCTTTGTACCCTTCTGTACAGAACTATGACTACCAGCTTTCTCCCAAAGGTCACTGTAGAAGTCCTTTTCCCAGATAATGCACCTCTCACTTTTTTGAGAGGGGTAGACAGAAGGGGCCAAATTCACAAAGAGATCCGACGGCGTATCTCCTGATACGCCGTTGTATCAGGAGATACGACGTATCATAAGATTCATAAGAATCAGTTACGCATAGATCTCCCTTAGATCCGACTGGTGTAAGTGACTTACACCGTCGGATCTTAGGCTGCAATATCCCGCCGGCCGCTAGGTGTCGCTTCGTTTTTTTACGCAAGGAATATGCAAATTCCGATTTCCGCCGATTCAGAAACGAACGCCCGCCCGTCGCTTTTTTTTAACGTCGTTTGCGTTCGGCTTTTTCTGGCGGATAGTTACCCCTGCTATATGAGGGGTAGCTAATGTTAAGTATGGCCGTCGTTCCCGCGCCGAGTTTCAAATTTTTACGTCGTTTGCGTAAGTCGGTCGGGAATACGGATGGCCGGAATTTACGTTGCCGCCGAAAACAATGACGTCCTAGCGACGTCATTTGGAGCATGCGCACTGGGAAATATCGCCGGCGGCGCATGCGCAGTTAAATCGGCGCGGGAACGCGCCTGATTTAAATTGTACACTCCCCCTAGCCGCGAATTTGAATTCCGCCGGGGGAGTTACGATTCGCCGGCGTAAGTTTGGAGGTAAGTGCTTTGTGAATACTGCACTAGCCTCGCAAAAGTGCGCCGGCGGATCGTAAATCACATAGATTACGCGGATCTAAAGATCCGCTAATCTATGTGAATCTAGCCCACGGTTTCCAACAACTGCTCTACGTGTACTCATTAGGCAACCTACCTTGGCATGGAAGGAGTCTACAGACGGGTCCCCTACATACAAACATCTGACTTACAAACGACTCCTACTTACAAACGGAAGGAAACAACAGGAAGTGAGAGGAAATCTACCCCTAGGAAGGGAAATTCTCTCCTGTTAGAGTTAATATGGGAAAAAGGTGTCTCCTCTCCACTGATGCTTTATCACCAATCCTTGTTTCCCTAATAACCCAACATTTTCAAAATCCAATTGTCATTGGGACAGAAAGGGCCCTTTCACACGGGGTAGATCAGTAATGATCCACCTCCGTGTGTCCGTCAGCTCAGCGGGGATCCTTCGTAAAATCCCCGCTGAGCCGTCGGCTGACAGGGCGGTCCCCGCACACTGTGCAGGGACCGCCCTGTCTTTTCTCTGCTCTCCCCTATGGGGGGATCGGATGAAAGCGGACCTGTTTCAAATTACAAACAGATTTAACCTAACCACTTAAGCCCCGGACCATTATGCAGCTAAAGGACCAGGCCCCTTTTTGCGATTCGGCACTGCAACGCTTTAACTGACAATTGCGCGGCCGTGTGACGTGGCTCCCAAACAAAATTGACATCCTTTTTTCCCACAAATAGAGATTTCTTTTGGTGGTATTTGATCACCTCTGCGGTTTTTATTATTTGGCTCTATAATCAAAATTAGAGCGACAATTTGAAAAAAAATCTATATTTTTTACTTTTTGCTATAATAAATATCCCCCAAAAATATATAAAAATATATATTTTTTCCTCAGTTTAGGCCGATACGTATTCTACATATTTTTGGTAAAAAAATCGAATAAGCGTTTATTGATTGGTTTGCGCAAAAGTTATAGCGTGTACAACATAGGGGATAGTTTTATGGCATTTTTATTATCTTTTTTTTTTACTACTAATGGTGGTGATCAGCGATTTTTATCATGACTGCGACATTATGGCGGACACATCGGACACTTTTGACAAATTTTTGGGACCATTGTCATTTTTCACCGATCAGTGCTATAAAAATGCACTGTTACTGTGAAAATGACAATGGCAGTGAAGGGGTTAACCACTAGGGGGCGCTGTAGGGGTTACGTGTGCCCTAGTGTGTGATTCTTACTGTAGGGGGGCGTGGCTGGGCATGTGATGTCAATGATTGTCGTTCCCTATGACAGGGAACAGACAATCATTGACATCACATGCCCAGCCACGCCCCCCTACAGTAAGACGATCAGTGACACTGCCACAGAGAAGAACGGGGAAACTGTGTTTACACAAACCTCTCCCCGTTCTTCAGCTCCTGTGACCCGATCGCGGGACACCGCCGGCGTTCGGGTCCGCGGGTACTGCGGGCGTGGTCACGGAGCTTCAGTCCGGGTCGCGAGCACGCCGCCGACGTATATAGGCGTTAGGCAGTCCTTAAGTGGTTAAACTTTACATAATTTTTATTGTGATTCTTGAAAGTCATGACTTAAAGATCCCCAAAAGATACCAAGCTGGCATTGCCATGATTGGAGAGCTCTGAATGTGCCCGTCCTCTGCCATGCAGCATGTAGGTCCTTCAGGACTGTGTTGGTATTTCAAAATTGATGTTGCCCTCCTCAAATACAATGAGCACTGGACTCTTTTGCAGTCTTGAGGACACTTACGGTTTTGTGGGGATTTGTGGAGATCTCAGTAATGAGGGAATATTTCGCCTCTCAGGCCGCGTACACACAGTCGATCCATCCGATGAGAATGGGCTGACGAACCATTTTCATCGGTTCACCGCTGAAGTGGCCTGATGGTCTGATGTGTGTACACACCATCAGTTCAAAATCCGATCGGGTCAGAACGCGGTGACGTAAAACACACGACATAGTGAAAAAAACGAAGTTCAATGCTTCCAAGCATGCGTCGACTTGATTCTGAGCATGCGCGGGTTTTGAACCGATGCTTTTGTGTACTAACCATCGGTTTGGACCTATCGGTCAGCGGTCCATCGGTTCGATTTTAAAGCAAGTTCTCTAATTTTTGTCCGAAGGACAAAAGACCGATGGGTCGTACACACGGACGGTTTGGACCGATGAAACTGAACTTCGGTCCGTTTTCATCGGTTTGGACCGATGGTGTGTACGTGGCCTGAGAAGCAAATTGTTCTCTATACTCTAGAGAAATGGATAATTGCAAAGCAGACTCCATGTATGTAGTAAGTGCTTTGGACATGGAAGTGATGGATTTTATTTTATTTTTACAATGTTTTTTTTTTTTTTAAACAAAGGGTTTCCAAACTGAAACTCAAACCCTTCTGTACAGAACTATGACTACCAGCTCTCTCCAGGGCCGTCTTTACCGCAGGGCAAAAGGGACAGCTGCCCTGGGCCCTGTCATTGCTGTGGGGCCCAAAGAAGCTGCCATTTAAGCCCTGCGCTGCCCGCAGTTTTCCCGGAGTATCGGTGCAGCTGACCCCCCCCCCTTATCTTTTCCAAGCGGCGGCCACATTAATTAATTTGTACAGGAGAGCGGGACAGCTGCGGGCTTCATGTGTTTGAGCCCGCTCGTCCCGCTTCTCCCTCTGTCAGGAGCTGCGGACCGGAGTCAATGCTAGAGCGAGAGCGATGCTCTGTGTTCCTCCCGCCCCCACCCCTGCCTGGCAGACCTGTGTAGCACACAACCGAGTGAAGTTTTCTGGCTAAAAAGAAAAGAAAGGGGAAAAAAAAGGAGAAATAAAAAATAACAATAAATAAAGGATAAAAGAGAAAGAACACAAAGAGAAAAAAAAAACGGAGAGGGGGAAAAAAGAAAAAAGGGAAATGGGAAAACCTAAAGTATTATAGGTGAAAAAGGGCCTATTTTTTGTCCCAGTCCGGGCCTGGTTTTCCTTAATACTATCAGCCAGATTCACGTAGAGCGGTGTATGTTTAAGCGGGCGTAGCGCATCTCATATGTGGCAAGTACAGTATTCACAAAGCACTTTCTCCCTAAGTTACGGCGGCATAGCGTAAATGGGCCGGCGTAATTCAAAGTAGGCTGGTAGTGGGCGTGTTGTATTGAAATGAAGCGTGACCCCATGTGAATGCATGGCCGAACGAACGGCGCATGCGCGCGCATGCTCAGAGTCACGACGCAAATACTCCCTACGATACGACGTCTCAATGCGTACGACGTGAAACCTCACTTACGCCCAGCCCCATTCACGTACGACTTACATAAACGACGTAAAATCCGACGGCACTTCCGACGTTCATACCCTAAACGACTTAGACCAGTTTTTTGGTGGTTTAACTTTACACCGGTAAAACGCCTTACGTAAACATGTAGATTACAGCGACGGGCACAAATACGTTCGTGAATCGGCGTATCTAGCTCATTTTCATATTCAACGTGTAAATCAACGGAAGTGCCCCTTGCGGCCAGCGTAAATATGCACCCAAGATACGACGGCGAAGGAGACTTACGTCGGTCGTATCTTGGCAAAATTCAGGCGTATCTCATTTTAAGAATGAGCGCATAGATACGACGGCGCACATTCAGACTTACGACGGCGTATCTACTGATACGTTGGCGTAAGTCTCTGTGAATCCGGGCCTATGTCTATAACAGGGCTTTTCCCTGATGTGGCAATTCTTGCCGCTAGGAACATAAAATGTATGCAGTATATAATTTGGATTTTACATCGTATGTGATGTCCAGTCCCCATGTGATGGCGTGCCTAGAACGATATTTATAATGCACAGCTCTATGAATGATCGATTTTTCGTTTTCTGGGAATTGTGGTTTCTCAGCATTGAGGCTCCTGTGTCAATATAAAATATGTTGCTTTTCCCCACATGTCCATGCAACCGAGAACATCTGTTAGAAACCACCGTTCACTAATTTTTCATCGTCAAATGTCCACATCTGCAAGAAAAAAACAACATTAAACGAATACTACAGATACTAAAGGAAAATCTAAACTAATTTCTACTGTCCCTCTTGTAGCTTCCTTTTTGGAGGAACCTGTGTTTTCTCTGGCATTCTCTGGAACCTGTGTTTTCTCTGGCATCCCTCTCCAGATTAGATTTTTCCCATTGGATAGAGATCAGCTTGGTTTTCCTTGAACCTTGGATGAAGGAGTCTTCTTTTTGTTCAGTCTCTTATCTCCAACAACAACACGCTTTCCACGGAATTCTATAAATACCTGGCGATCAGGCATTTCTACACTTCCCACTACTCTGAGTTTGGGGGGGTCTTACATTCTCAATTTAAACGAATATGCAATTTTTCCTCTAGAGACAGAGATACCATCTCTACTACACTATATGAACTTTAACCACTTAAGACCCAGACCAAAATGCAGCTAAAAGACCTTGCCCCTTTTTGCGATTCGGCACTGCGTCGCTTTAACTGACAATTGCGCGGTCGTACGACGTGGCTCCCAAACAAAATTGGCGTCCTTTTTTTCCCCACAAATAGAGCTTTCTTTTGGTGGTAGATCACCTCTGCGGTTTTTATTTGTATCTTTGTATCAAGCACTTTATGCTGGATGTATATTTATGTAGCATAGGCTCTAATAACAATTGTTTGCATTAAATAAAAAGAAGATCTACAGTATGCCACAGTTCTTAAAGTGGAAGTAAAGTCATTTATTTGACTTGTACCTACAGGTAAGCCTATAATAAGACTTAACTGTAGGTACAGTGAATATCTCCTAAACCTACCCTTGCTGTCCCTTCAAAGCTCAGTGTCGTGATCCGTGACATCATCGCCGTCAATCAGACGGCGGAGGACGCAAACCCGAAAGGAAGACCGGATAAGGATGGAAGCACCTTCAGCGTTGACAGCGTGGTGCTGGAAGGCTTTGTTCTAAGGTAAGTATTTCATAATGTGCTAGTATGCGATACATACTAGCACATTATGCAATTTTCTTAAATGTTGGTCATTTCCTGTAACTGTCATAACTTGTGTTGCTGATCCTGGAAATACCAACTTGGTAACATTAAACAATATCATTTTAAACATTCACTACTTAATTTCCCTGTAATCTTTTCCATGAAATCATGCACATGTTATTTCAACCTCTTTTCTGTTCCAGCCCTGCTGATCCTCTTTGCATCTGAAGTAGGAGGGGTGGTAGGTGTCGTGTGGTTGGTCGTCACATCCTCTATGCTCCCCTCCTTGTTAGGCACCAAGCAAGGGTCACATGAGAGGCCTACCCCGAGGTGGGTTCTTCTGAGCTACACTAGGCACTGTGGTTAGCATGGGTCAAGTCCTGGAGAAAAAAGTGTGGGAACTCCCACCCAAGATCCACTCCCCCACAAAAAAAAAAAAGAAAATGATACGCTCATATGCATAATTACTAAACCGCATGTTTTTTTTTTTTTTTTTCGATCCACTGTACCTTAGTAATACTTTATGTTACTGGCCGTTTCCTGTATATGGATTCATCGGGTAGTGTGTGGGTATTCCGTCACATCCTCGATGCCGCAATGTCTGACACTACCCGATGAATCCATATACATGAAGCGGCCAGTAACATAAAGGATTACTAAGGTTCGCCTGCCCCTGACAGTGACTCGAGCTGGGCATCGCCGCTTAGTGAAGGATTGGCTCGGGCAGCTCGGCTGCTCTCGGCTGCTCTAGTCCTGCAAAGGGAACTGCGTTCCTGCTGTGAAAAAAGTGCAGGAACTCAGTTCCCACGCGTTCCCGCAGGACTTGAGCCCTGGTGGTTAGGGTCCCTGCATTGCACAATGGGGGTACCATTACTGGAAAAACTAACTGATCTCTAAACTTTCTCGATGTTACTGTACATCACCAAGGTCACTTGTTTAATTTAGAGGGACATGCAGAGCCAATGCTCCCTCCACCTGTCCAGTATGTATCACTGCTACCTCACTCCCAGTAATGGTATAGGGTCCCGCTGTGCACCTAGCGTGGACTCCATGTGTGCACTTCACTTAACTTCCCCTCTTCAGTACCTGTGCACAGGATGAGGCCCCCGGAGGTGCAGAGCTGCTCCTGTTGCTATGAGAGACGAATCACTGCCATTGGAGTGTCGAAAACATCTCCCTCACTGCAAGAGGCTGTCTCACCTGCCACGTGTACATGCTTACAACAAGCTGCTAGAGGAACCTTTGTTACCTTTGGCAACTACTGTATCTTCACACTGCATGAACTCTTGTACCATTATCTTCATACTTTACTCCAATGTGCTTAGTGACCCAAGCTGTACCTATTTGTGCAAAGCAAAGGCAAAGTTTCAAAAGATTTATGTGAATAAATTAACACAATGACATATACAGACAACCGTCTGGAATAAAGTGAAAACATTTCCCTAACATCCCTGGTCCCTAACTCAGGCTTGTGGCTGCCAGGAATATCACTCGCAATCCAGACTCCAGTAACAGCAGACAATGGGTCCAAACAAAATGAACTGGCTAGAACCGAACCAACAGAAAAAATAACCCCTTAAGACCCCTAGGCCCCGTACACACGAGAGGATCGATCCGCTGGAATTGATCCGCAGACCGGTTTCAGCGGATAGATGCCCTGATGTGTACGATCCAGTGGATCTGTTTCCGCAGATTTTTGTCCCCGGGGATGGATTTCCAGCGGATCAAAATTTCTTGACATGCTAAGAAATCGATCCGCTGGAATCCAGTCCAACGGATTGATCCGCTGGTCTGTACAGACTCACCGGATCAATCCGTCCGAATCCATCCCCCTCATGTGTCGTAATGATTCGACGCATGCGTGGAAGTCCTTATATCACAGCGTCGCGCACGTCGCCGCGTCATCATCGTGGCGACGGCGCGACACGTCACCGTGGACGGAATTCCGTGGGGATTTTGATCTCATGGTTAGTACAACCATGAGATCAAAATCCGCCAGAGGATTTATCCGCGGAAACGGTCCCCCGAACCGTTTCCGCGGATAAATCCTCTCGTGTGTACTAGGCCCTAGGGTCCGAACCCACGTCTCTTTTATAGCACACAGGGGGAGGGATGGGGAAGGGGGCTTGACCCAGAAAAAAAACAGCCACGAAAAACCTGGGAAACACAATTAACTCTCAACTTCCTGACTGGGGCAACATTAACCACTAACTGCCTACACATCCACTTCCTACCTCCATGCATGCACTCCAGAAATGGCTGCATGGCAATTCTCAGGATGGATTTCCCTATGAAGACAACAGTGGACCATGCATGTGAGTTAAAACAACCTTTGTTTTCTCTATCAGAGAGCAGTGTAACAGGATGATAACACAAAGGCACAATTGGGAGACAGGGATGGAGCGTTGTCACCCTGTTGAAAGGCAACATGTTTTAATATCATATATTTCTAGATTTTTACTGCCTGGCTAATAAAGTCATTTAGCCTGTTGGAAGTCATGTTGAAATTTCAGTAAAGTGAGTTTTCCCAGCAGGGTGTGTGCAACCGAAGAATCTTCATCTGGAAAAAGGATTCACACATACCCACTAGGGATGTCCCGATACCGATACTAGTATCGGTATCGGTACCGATACCGAGCATTTCCCGAGTACTTGTACTCAGGGGAAATGCTCCGATGCTTCACCCGATACCTGGGCAGTCAGGTGTCAGGTGGTGGGGGGAGTTACAAGTCTTCTCAGTGTTGTCTTCTCCCCCGTGCTGTCTTCTCATCCCCCATGCTGTCTTCTCATCCCCCGTGCCGTCTTGTCCCCCTCCGTGCTGTGCTCCCCCCGCTGTCTTCTGTCCCCCTCCGTGCCATCTTCTCTCCCCCTGAGCCGTCTTCTCCCCCTCCGTGCTGTGCTCTCCCCCGTGCCATCTTCTCTCCCCCTGCCGTATTCTGTCCCCCTTCGTCCTGTGCTCCCCCTGTGCCATCTTCTCTCCCCCTGTGCCGTCTTCTGTCCAAATCCGTGCTGTGCTCCCCTGTGCCATCTTCTCTTCCCCCCCCCGTGCCGTCTTCTGTCCAAATCTGTGCTGTGCTCCCCCATGCCATCTTCTCTCCCCCCGTGCCATCTTCTCTCCCCCCGTGCCATCTTCTCTCCCCCCTGCCGTCTTCTGTCCAACTCTGTGCTGTGCTCCCCCGTGCCATCTTCTCTCCCCTTGTGCAGTCTTCTGTCCCCCTCCGTGCTGTGCTCTCCCCCCGAGTCGTCTTCTCCCCCCTTCTGTGCAGCTCTCCCCCCTCAATCTGTCAGGAGGGAGAGCAGAGGTAGGAGCTGTTAAATCCGGCTCTTACCTTTTCCTGAATGGACAGAGTCAGTGATCACTGACTCTGTCCATTCACATAACTAACCTGTGATTACGATGCTTCAGTTTATGAATGGAGAGGAGCTTTCTCCATTCATTTTAGCTGAGGCTGCAGAGAAAGGGACTGGGGAGTCTGTGTCCTTAGTCCCTTTCTCTGTCTTAAAGGGGAGATGTCAGAGGTCTGTTAAGACCCACGATATATCACCAAAGCCCCCCCAACAGGGCTGATTAAAAAAAAAAGAAAAAAATTACAATAAATAATTAAAAAAATAAAATGTAAATAATAATAAAAAAAACACACTGACGATCCACTACAACCCCCCCCTAAAAAAAATCACTGTAAAAAAAGATATAAAAAAAATGTGTAAGAAAAAAAAACCACCACTGTCACATGACATTAAAAACAAGTATCTGTATTCGGTATCGGCGAGTACTTAAAAAAAAGTATCGGTACTTGTACTCGGTCTCAAAAAAGTGGTATCGGGACAACCCTAATACCCACTGGCTGTGGAGTATGGGAATAGGGGAGCTTTGCATCAGACCACCTGGTGATGGGAAGATTATAGAGCCCAGTTTCCTAATCTACAAATCAGGATATCAAAAGGCCAGCTGTTACTGGAAGTTAACCTGGGTCAAGGTAGGTGTTCATAGACTAATGCCCCCAGCCCCTGTAGAAGAGAATAACATACTTCCTGGAAGATGTTCGGGAATACATAAATTCCTGGTGATTATGAAGAACAGACCCTTATTGCTTCTCATTGGACAGAGCACTACACGGGCGGGCAGAGGGTGTTTGTGTGGGTTGTGTCTGAGAATGCTTTCAAAGTCCAGGCACGCCATGGTCTGTCTCTTTCTCTATTTGTCCTGGAGCCCAGCCAAGAACATACAGAACCCAAAAGGTAGAACTTACTGTATTGTATTACCCCATGCTCTTTACTTGTTCTGCTCTGTAGTATTCTTTTAGTGTTTTATGTTAGTATTTCTACGTTCCTTGTAAATAAATAAGACCTTTGCTTACTTGAGCATTGTGTTTATTTCCATAGCTAACATTGTTATGATATCCTCACCAATAACCTTATCAGAGCTGTAATAGGATAGCTAACTTTAGGAAGAGACAAGATAATACATATTTTTAATAAAAAGGGGAATCCAAAACCACCCAATATTTATTTCACACCCTATATCAGGAAACGCCCCAACAAGAATCTTCATGGTAGGATCACCAGGTATTATTTCAATGCAAAACTGCCCCTTTTAACATCAATGAAAGCTTGAAGTCTTTTGTGGTATTTGTGGATGAGGCTCTTCATCTCCTCAGATGGTAAAGCTGTCCATTCCTCTTGGCAAAGAGCCTCCAGTTCCTGGAAATTTTTGGGCTGTCTTGCATGACCTGCACGTTTGAGATCTCCTCAGAGGGGCTCAATGGTATTGAGGTCAGGAGACTGAGATGGCCACTCTAGAACCTTCACTTTATTCTGCTGTAGCCAATGATAGGTCAACTTGGCCTTGTGTTTTGGATCATTGTCATGTTGGAATGTCCAAGTACGTCCCACGTGCAGCTTCCTGGCTGATGAATGTAAATGTTCCTCCAGTATTTTTTGATAACATACTGCATTCATCTTGCCAACAATTTTGACCAAATTTCCTGTGTCTTTGTAGCTCACACATCCCCAAAACATCAGCGATCCACCTCCATGTTTCACAGTAGGAATGGTGGACCTTTCATCATAGGTCTTGTTGACTCCTCTCCAAATGTAGTGTTTATGGTTGTGGCCAAAAAGCTAAATTTTGGTCTCATCACTCCAAATGACTATGCCAGAAGGCTTGAGGCTTGTCTCTGTGCTGTTTGGCGTATTGAAAGCGGGATACTTTGTGGCATTTACATAGTAATGCCTTTCTTCTGGCGACTCGACCATGCAGACCATCTTTCTACAAGTGCCTCCTTATTGTGCATCTTGAAACAGCCACACCACATGTTTTCAGAGAGTCCTGTATTTCACCTGAAGTTATTTGTGGGTTTTTCTTTGCATCCGGAACAATTTTCCTGGCAGTTGCGGCTAAAATTTTAGTTGGTTGGATTTGTGAAAATTGGGGAAAGGGGGAGGGGTTTGGTTTGAACAGAACCCCTCATTTTCCACGTCTTGATTAGAGTTTGAACACTGCTGATTGGCATTCTCAATTCCTTGGTTATCTTTTTATATCCCTTTCCTGTTGTGTACAGTTCAACTACCTTTTTCCCAAAGATTCTTTGACAATTCTTTTGCTTTCCCCATGACTCAGAATCCAGAAATGTCAGTGCAGCACTGGATGAAAGATGCAAGGGTCTGTCATGAGTCCAG
Source organism: Rana temporaria (assembly GCF_905171775.1). Lineage (NCBI taxonomy): Eukaryota > Metazoa > Chordata > Amphibia > Anura > Ranidae > Rana > Rana temporaria. The sequence continues at coordinate 28,531,111 of NC_053491.1, forward strand.
AAACTCATTGACCTTTTATACACACACACTAATTTACAAGCAAACAGATCACAGGTGAGGGAGGTTAGCTTTAATAGCCATTCAATAGCCCAAATCACCAGGGTATGTAAACTTTTGATCAGGGTCATTTGGATAGTTTCTGATGTCATTATGATTTAAAAAGAGTAAACACAGATGGGCTAGATTCAGGTAGGGGCGTGCATAGTTACGGCGGCGCAGCGTATCGTATTTACGCTACGCTGCCATAAGTAAGAGAGGCAAGTGCTGTATTCACAAAGCACTTGCCTCCTAAGTTACGGCGGCGTAGCGTAAATGGGGCCGGCGTAAGCGCGCGTAATTCAAATGTGGATGAGGGGGCATGTTTTATGTTAATTCTTGGTGACCCGACGTGATTGACGTTTTTCCCGAACGGCGCATGCGCCGTCCGTGGAATTTCCCAGTGTGCATTTCTCCAAAGTACGCCGCAAGGACGTCATTGGTTTCGACGTGAACGTAAATTACGTCCAGCCCCATTCATGGACGAGTTACGCAAACAACGTAAATTTTAAAAATTTCGACGCGGGAACGGCGGCCATACTTAACATTGCGTGCGCCTCCTAATAGCAGTAGTAACCTTACGCCGAAAAAGCCTAACGTAAACGACCTAAAAAAATAGCCCCGGGCGTACGTAAATTTGTGAATCGGCGTATCTAGGTCATTTGCATATTCTATGCCGAAAACGACGGAAGCGCCACCTAGCGGCCAGCGTAAATATGCACCCTAAGATACGAGGGTGTAAGAGACTTACACCAGTCGCATCTTAGGCTAATATCGGCGTATCTTGCTTTCTGAATACAGAAAGAAGATACGCCGGCGCAGATTTGAATTTACGCGGTGTATCTATAGATACGGCGGCGTAAATTCTCTCTGAATCTAGCCCAGTTGATTGATAATAAATGGCTTCAGCTAAACACTAACCATGATTGAAAGAAAGGTTTTTGTGTTATCATTCTCTGAAAAATGGCCAAGAAATCATAAATTCAGCCAGGGTATGTAAACTTATGAGCACAACTGTATATGAGATTTTAGTGATTAGTTTACATATTGTATATTTTTACGTATAAAGGTACTCATAGACCAGGGATCCTCAAACTACGGCCCTCCAGCTGTTGCGGAAATACACATCCCATGAGGCATTGTAAAACTCTGACATGACTAGGCATGATGGGAATTGTAGTTCCTAAACAACTGGAGGGCCATAGTTTGAAGACCCCTGCCATAGACATTCAGTGACAGTCCCCAGTACTCTACCTCCACCAGGTAACTGATAGCCTTTCTGTGCTCATCTACTAAAAAAATACCAGATCTTTCAGATATGCAATTTAAATAAGTAGGAATCTTCCAAGCTAGCACTGCGATTACTTTCCTTGAGTACTTTGCCTAAATTAGACTGTTTATACATGTCACACTAGCTATATAGGAAACCATGTTTCCTATTGAATCATGCTGACCCAAAATATGAGGTTCTATCATGTTTGTCTATGTAATTATTTTTCCTCGCTTACCTTTTGCAAGCATACATCAGTCCTACATGTTCAGGGACTGCTCTGGCAGAATCTTTCTGCTCTGGCTGGCATGCCTTTTCTATGCACATGCCTGCGCCATCTAGTGGAATTTGGTAAGAATGCAAGAGAGGCATGCTCATGTATGCAAAATCTAAATACCATTTCTTCTCTGTGCACTGGCCAGTGCCTGAGCAAAAAGGTGGGGTCTTTGTTCACCATTGGCTGCCATCTTTAAATGTATGCCACTTACCCATTCACTGATTTTTTCCCCCCTGTGGGTCTGCTCCTGTCTTTTAAAGCAGAATTAATGGCAAAGGCAGGGTTATAGCCCCCAGTGTTCCCAACCTACCAGATTGAAATTTACTGGCACAACACCTGAAATTTACTGGAGCAGCCACGTTTTTACTGACATTTCACAAAAGTTACTAAATTACATTTTAGGTGCAAATTTCAGTATTTAGGCTACAGACAAGTATGCTAGGCAAATAGCAATGTGATTTAAGGTAGATATTAAGGTGTAAAAAAACATATTTTTGTTATTTTCGATATAATAAGGGCAAAATATTTAGTCACATTACCCCCTGGCTCCATCCCTCTCTGCCACCAACACCCCCTGCCTTCACCCCCCTCTGTGGTGCCACAATCTCCCCCTGCCTCCAATCTCCCTCTGCCTCCAATCTCCCCATGTCTCCAATCTTCCCCAGGCCTCCTGCCTCCAATCACCCCCTGCCTCCATTGTCCCCTGCCTCCATCCCCCTCTGATGTGCCACCAACAACCCCTGTCTCTATTCCCCACCCTCTGCAGTGCCACCATCCCCCTCTGCAGTGCCACCAACACCCCCTGCCTCCAATCTCACCCTGCCTCCATTGCCCCCTGCCTCCATCCCCCTCTGCGGTGCCACCAACTCCCCCTGCCTCCAATCACCCCCTGCCACTAACACCCCCTTCCTCCAATCACCCCCTGCCACTACCCCCTGCCTCCAATCACCCCCTGCCACTATCTCCCCCTGCCTCCAATCTCCCCCTGCCACCATCACCCCCTGCCTCCAATAACCCCCTGCCTCCAATCTCCATGCGCAGTTCCAAGCCGAACTGGTCTCGGCTATTTTTACTGGTACATTCCCGCAACCACGGACATTTACGAATGGGGGAAAAAAGTGCCTGTTTTTACAAACTGTCAGTAAAAATACGAACGGTTGGCAACAGTGATAACCCCTGTTAGTTCTTTTTTGCATCTGTGTCCCATTGAGGAGATTTCCCATTCATTCATGTCCAATAGGCACAGAAAGTGAGAGGAAATTCCTGCAAAGTAAGGGAAATTCCTGATAGTTAACAAAACTAGTGCCCCCCTCCCCATTGGAAGATTTCATCACTGTTTCTGTTCTGATGACCACTCAATATTTCAGATTCTCTATCACTTTTATCTGTATTACACCCCAAACTAAAAATGTAATATATTGAAGCTTACCAATCATTAGATGTGGTGGCGCATTAGTTTTACTTTCTTTGGCTGTTTTCATCTGTTTTCACCTGGCCAGTAACAAACTTCCTGCATTAGGGAGACACAACTCTGGATTAATTAACAGAGGAGGTGCAGCAGGCCAGAAGCATTATCAGTCGGGGGGGGGGGGGTAGATTTAGATACACAAACAGATTGAAGCCAAACTTTAGTTCACACTTTGGGGCAGATCCACAGAGCAAGTACGCCGGCGTATCTACTGATACACCGGCGTACTTTCAAATTTCCCGCGTCGTATCTTTAGTTTGAATCCTCAAACCAAGATACAACGGCTTCTGGGTTCGATCCGACAGGCGTACATCTTCGTACGCCTTCGGATCGTAGGTGCAATACTTTGGCGTCCGCTGGGTGGAGTTTGCGTCGTTTTCTGCGTCGGGTATGCAAATTAGCGATTTACGACGATCCACGAACGTACGCGTGGCCGTCGCATTTTCTAACGTCGTCTGTAGTCGGCTTTTTCCGGCGTATAGTTAAAGCTGCTATTTTGCGGCGTATAGTTAGACTTGCCATGTTAAGTATGGCCGTCGTTCCCGCGTCGAAATTTTCGGATTTTTTTTTTGCGTAAGTCGTCCGTGAATAGGGATGGACGTAACTCACGTCTAAGTTAAAAAAATGACGTCCTAGCGACGTCATTTAGCGCAATGCACGGCGGGAAATTTCGGAATGACGCATGCGCAGTTCATTCGGCGCGGGGACGCGCTTCATTTAAATGAATCACGCCCCCTAATCGCCGATTTGAATTCCGCCGCCAGAAATACACTACGCCGCCGTAACTTTGAGGATTCTAAATTCCTCCAAGAAAATCTTGTTGCCCCACTCTAATTTCTTCTCTATGAAGAAATGGGTTTGGGGACCTATATTTTAGAATATATTTTCCCTCCAAGCAGTTATTTCTAATTAAAAGCTGATCATTGTTTACACCCCTGCCAGAGTTACATGGTTTGTCTCATCCATGTAAATTTATACATTCTACTGGAGAGCTTGTGCTTTTAAAAAAACAATACACTTGCTATCTGGATCACCAGATGAAAATAGAAGAAAGAAAGACTTAAAGGGGTTGTAAAGGTGCAATTTTTTCCCCCTAAATCGCTTCCTTTACCTTAGTGCAGTCCTCCTTCACTTACCTCATCCTTCCATTTTGCTTTTAAATGTCCTAGATCATTTTTAAAAACGATGGTGTGTAGGCAACGTAGTTTTAATGATGAATTTGGGAAAATTTAATTTTTTCGACATGCTGAAAAACAACGTTTGTACGCGGCATAAGGCACACCTACTAACTTTTTGAGATGGGAACAAGGGACACCTATTAGCAAACGTATGTAAGCATAAGACACACCCCCTGCCACACCTTTACCCACTTGCCCACTGGGCACTTATACCCCCTTTCTAATCAGGCCAATTCTCAGCTTTCAACACTCTCACATTTTGAATGACAATTACTCAGTCACGCAACACTTTACCCCTATGACATTTTGTACTTTTGTTCACACAAATAGAGCTTTTTTTGGTGGTATTTAATCACCGCTGTATTTCTTATGCTATAAATGAAAAAATAATAACATTTTGTAAAAAATAAAATAATTTCTGTTATAAAATGTTGCAAATTAGTCATTTTTCTTCATAACTTATACTGCTACATATGTTTGGTAAAAATAACCAACACCAGTGTATATTATTTGGCATGTGTGAAAATTATAGAGTCTACAAGCTATTGTGCCAATCATTAAAAATTGAATAACCCTGATGTACTGTTTCTTGAGACACTAACAAGCCAGGAAAGTACAAATACCCCCCAAATTACCCCCTTTGGAAAGTAGACATTCCAATGTATTTAGTAAGAGGCATGGTGAGTTTTTTAAAGTTGTAACTTTTTCCCCAAAATTCTTTGCAAAATTACGTTTTTTTTTCTTCTTTTTTTCACAAAATTTTAATTTTAACAGGTTATTTCTCTCACACAGCATATGCATACTTGCAACGACTCCCTAAAACACATTCTTCTACTCCTCCTGAGTATGGCAATACCACATATGTGAGACTTTTTCACAGCCTGGCCACCTACAGAGGTCCAACATGCAAGAAGCACCTTTAAGTGTTCTAGGAGCATAAATTACACATTTAATTTCCTGACTACCTATCACATTTTTGAAGGCCCTGGAGCACCAGGACAATGGAAACACCCACAAAATGACCCCATTTTGGAAAGCAAACACCCCAACACATAATCTGGGAGGCATAATTAGTCTGTTGAACATGTCATTTTTTTCCAAACATTCTTTTTTTTAAAAAAAATGGTCAATATATTTCCAACACATGTACATACCAAAAATTACACCCCAAAACACATTCTGCTACTCCTCCTGAGTATGGCAATACCACATGTGTGAGACTTTTTCACAGCCTGGCCACATACAGAAGCCTAACATGTAGGGAGCAGCGTCAGAATGAGCACTGATTTGGCATGGATGGGCATGTATGAGGCACGGGTGGACACGTATGCAGCACGGATGGGGAATGGATGAGGCACGGATGAGCAGGGATGAGGCATGGATGGGCATGTATGAGGCACGTATGAGGCATGGATGAGGCATGAATGGGCATGGATGAGGCCTGGATGGGCACGAATGAGGTACAGGTGGGCATGTATGAGGCATGGGTGGGCATGTATGAGGCATGCATGTGGGACAGATGGGCATGCATGAGGCACAGATGAGCATGTATGAGGCATGGATGGGCCTGTATGAGGCACATATGGGCATGTAAGAGCACAGATGGACATGTATGAGCATGAATGGGCATATAGAAGGCACAGATCAGCTATGTGGGCCCATAAGATCCAGCCCACAGTGCTGCTACACCGGCTCCCTCCTCCCTTCACACAACACTCATGGGTGCCTGCCCCAGGGAGCATGCAGGAAGTGCGAGTTCGGGAGGACATCTCTGGATGCCCTCCCAGAACTAACCAACCATGCTGTAGCCGTCATCCGGCTATGGCAAGTGGTTAAAGAAAGCCAGAAGAGATAGTGTCCCAGCATGAGCCTCTGTGAACCACACACCACCACAGTGATCAAGTAGTTCTCCTTACCGGACAGAATGGACCTTAATGTTATAGAGAAGTCAAAAGATCGAAAGGAGCTGTAACCAGTTCACATATGGAAACTTCAAAGATGCCAGTATCCTAGGGACCATTATGTAGGTCTTCCAATTACCAGCAATTAATTACACAGCCACTCCCGACAATAGCATATTTCACCTCATAGAAGCATAAAAAGTACCATAGTGCAGTATGTACTGAAATCAATGGTTACTTTTATTTAAAATTGCACACTCACGTGTATTCATATAATAAGCGCTTTGTGTATACATTCATATCTACTATGCTTGCGTCAGGCGTAGGGTCCTGCCTTTCGTATTTCGTCATGAGCTGATGTCATCAGATGACGTCAGCTTATGACGAAACACATTTTTTATGAATTTATACACAAACCACTTATTATCTGAATACACGTGAGTGTTCAATTTTAAATCTCCACTCTTATGCCCTGTACACACTGTCCGTGGACCGTTTTCATCGGACGGACCGATTGTGTGTGGGACCCATCGTTTTTTTTACATCGGTGAAAAAAAATATAACCTGTTTTAAAACTTTCTGATGGTTAAAAAACCGATGGTGTGTAGGCAAGACTGATGAAAGTCAGCTTCATTGGATATCCGATGAAAAAATCCATTGAACCGATCCGGGGTACGGGGTATAATTCATCCCAAAGCTGTTTTATTGGGTTGAGGTCAGAACTCTGTGCAGGCCAGTCAAGTTCCTCATCCATGTCTTTATGGACCTTGCTTTGTGCACTGGTCCAAATCATTTGGTGGAGGGGGGATTATGATGTGGGGGTTGTTTTTCAGGGGTTGGGCTTGGCCCCTTAGTTACAGTGAAGGTAACTCTTAAGGCGTCAGCAATCAGCATACCAAGACATTTTGGACAATGTCATGCTCCCAAAATGAAGGGGGTACACAGGGGTGAGATGATAAGCAGATTGGGCCAGATCCACAGCCAGCCGCCGTAACTTAAATATTCCCATTTAAGTTACACTGCCGGAAAATCTCTACCTAAGTGCCCGATCCACAAAGCACTTACCTAGAAATTTTCGGCTGTGTAACTTAAATCCGTCCGGCGCAAGGCGTTCCTATTCAAATGGGGCGAGTCCCATTTAAATTAGGCGCGCTCCCGCGCCGGATGTACTGCGCATGCTCACAACGTCATTTTCCCGACGTGCTTTGCGCGGTTTTATGTTGCGCCAGGTTTTTAGAATCGCGACGGGCGTAAAAAAAAAAATACGAGTTGCGGCGGGAAAAAAAAATTTTGAAAAAAAAAAGACGGCGACGCGGGATAGAAGGGTCTACTTTTACAAGGCCTAAACAGTTTAGGCCTTGTAAAAGCAGCCCTAATATTGCGTTTGCAAACTAATACTTACGGAGAAAAAACAAAGCGTAAAAGCTTTGTGGATCTCCGTAAGTGCTAATTTGCATACGCGAAGCGGCATTTCGACGAGAAATGCCCCCAGCGGCGGCCGAGGTACTGCATCCTAAGATCCGGCAGTGTAAGTCCCTTACACATGTCGGATCTTCTCCCTATCTATTGGAAACTGATTCTGTGGATCAGTTCCCTAGATAGAAACAGGGATACGACGGTGTATCAGTAGATACGCCGTCGTATCCCTTTTGTGGATCTGGCCCTTAGTGTGTCTCTCCAGCAACTCTTCATTTTGTACCATTTGTCCTTGCCTTACATACAGCCTCCTTCTAACCTCCTTATCTTGAATTGTATTGTACCTGTACTGCCTCCCTTTATTTTTAAAAGCCCTTCACAAACTGTTGGCACTCTATAAATCCTGTATAATAATAACATAGAAAACTAGATATAGGTTTGGCCATAGAAACCTATTAAAATTTCCTTTAGCTGTGCTTGAAATGTAGATGGACTTGGTTGCTACAGGATTGTACGTCTTCTAGACCTTTTCCGTCATAAGACCGAATGTCAACTCAATAAATATATCTCTCAGAAATTGTGAAATAAATATTTTATTTCCTCCCTGTAGAAAATGATGATCCTTTTATAGGAAATAAATATTTGAAACTGACATCCATTTAACCCCATTGCTGCAGGAATACCGACAGAGGCCCAGATTCTCGTAGAATCGCGCAAAACTGTGCGGGCGTAACGTATCTCATTTACGTTACGCCGATGCAAGTTTTACAGGCAAGTTCTTTTTTTCACAAAGCACTTGCGTGTAAAGTTGCGGCGGCGTAGCGTAAATCACCCGGCTCAAGCCCGCCTAATTCAAATTAGGCAGGTAGGGGGCGTGTAGTATTTAAATTAAGCGCGTTCCCGCTCCGAACGTACTGCACATGCGCCGTCCGTAAAATATCCCAGGGTGCATTGCTCCAAATGATGTCGCAAGGACGTCATTGGTTTCGACGTGAACGTAAATGGCGTCCAGCCCCATTCACGGACGACTTACGCAAACAACGTAAATTTTTAAATTTCGACGCGGGAACGACGGCCATACTTAACATTGATTGCACCTCATATACCCAGGGGCAACTTTACGCCGGGAAAAGCCTAACGTAAACGTCGTAACGTTACTGCGTCGGCCGAGCGTACGTTTAGGAATTCGCGTATCTAGCTAATTTGCATACTTGACAGGGAAAACGACGGAGGCGACACCTAGCGGACAAAAAAAAAATTGCATTTAAGATCCGACGGCGTAAGAGCCTTACGCCTGTCGGATCTAATGGATATCTATGCGTAACTGATTCTAAGAATCAGTCGCATAGATACGACGGCCCAGATTAGAACTTACGACAGCGTACATGGCGTTGCGCTGTCGTAAGCCCTTTGAGAATCTGGGCCAGAATGTTTGTGTGATCCGCATGGAACGTACATCATAGGAATCGGTCTGACGTCCACATATTCTCTTCCTCTCATCTGTCTACCAGTGGGAGAATTTTCGGAGGTAGAGTCTACTACGTGCCGGAGGTGTCCCACTTGTCCTTAGCACATGCCAAAGAAAATTGAAAACCTGTAATTTGGGGCCACATGAAAATAGCTCTTCGGACTATGTCAGGAATGTAATAAAGATTTGGAAATTGAGGTCGCCCTACAATTCATAACCTCTTGCTCGGTACGTTGCAGAAAAAAAAGGGGAATCTGCACAAGCTTAGCGGCAACTCATATTATAACAGCCTCCAGGTAGTCCCTGTAAATTGAAAGCAAATTGGAGGCAAACAAAGTCATCACCGCAGTTGGTGTTGCATTTAATCTAAAAGAAATTGTCGTATCCATAAAACCTGGGAACAGTCACGCTGCTGAGGTTATGGGAGATTAAAAACTCTGAAAGTTCTGAACGACACAAATTACACCGCATTATATACTCAAACTATTTATAAATGGAAGGGAATTTTGCATTGTCTGGTTGGCTTCTGGTTTATGTAGAGGAATTTATTGTTAAATACTCTTTAGTTACAAACACACAAAAGGAATTATTTACAGAGCCAGGAAGATGCACTGATCTAGGCATAAAGTATTAATATGTACTGTATACTGCTTTATGTATTATCTATGGCGGTTGCTTGGAGCGATCTAACATGCACTGACAGCAATGGAAATTGCAATAAGGGCAAATTGAAAGTGTAACAAAAGGCAATTTTTTTTTTTTTAGCTTTAACCACTTGCTTACTGGGCACATATACCCCCTTCCTGCCCAGGCGAAATTTCAGCTTTCGGCACTGTCACGCTTTGAATGAGAATTGCGCGGTCATGCGACATGGCTCCCAAACAAAATTGACGTACTTTTTTCCCCCACAAATAGAGTTTTCTTTTGGTCGTAGTTAATCATCTCTGTGGTTTAAATTTTTTTGCACTATAAACAAAAATAGAGCGTCAATTTAGAAAAAAACACAAGGGCCCATATTCTCTCTAAAAATCCGCGGGCTGCGCTTAAGGCACTTACACTCCGCTGTCCCAACTTACAGGAGCAAGTGTTGTATTCCCCAAACACTTGCTCCATAAGTTGGGACGGCGGAGTGTAAATGCCCCGGCGTAGCCTGGCGGATCTCCAAGGGGGCGGCTTGTATTCAAATTAAGCGCGCCCCCGATTCTGATGAACTGCGCATGCGCCGGGCTTCAAAAAGCCCAGTGCGCATGCTCCAGTTCTCGGCGGAAAACGTCAATGACGCCGACGTGTGCGTCATTGACGTAAAGTCGTATTCAAGAACGACTTACGGAAACGACGTACCCGACGAAAAAACACGACGCGGACCCGACGCCATCCGTAACATGGCCTACGTGGGACTTGCGGAAATTTACTCCTCATAATAGCAGGACTAAATTTCCGCTTACGCAAACGACGTTAGCGACGGTTACGCGACGCAAACTCGTTCGGGAATCGGCGTAGAAGGATCATTTGCATACGCAAATGAGTCCTTCACGTAAATGCCATCTAGCGGCGGCCGGCGTCATTACATTTAAGATCCGCCAGTGTAAGTGACTTACAGATGGCGGATCTTAAGTGTATCTATGCGAAAATGATTCTAAGAATCAGTCGCATAGATACACGGGCCAAAAAAGGGAGATACGATGGAGTATCCTGGGATACTCCATCGTAACTTCTATGAGAATATGGCCCAATATTTTTTACTTTTTGCTATAATAAATATCCCATTTAAAAAAAAAAAATATTTTTTTTTCAGTTTAGTCCGATACATATTCTTCTACATATTTTTGGTAAAAACAAATCGCAATAAGCGTATAGTTGGTTTGCGCAAACGTTATAACGCCTACAAAATAGGGGATAGAATTATTACTTTTTTTTTTACTAGTAATGGCGGTGATCTGTGATTTTTGTCACGACTGCGATACTACGGCGAACACATCGGACACTTTTGACACATTTTTGGGACCATTCACATTTATACAGCGAACAGTGCTATAAATATGAGAGAGAGAGAGAGAGAGAGACTTGTAAAGCGCAACACATGCGAACTGAATCGCCTCTGGGCGCTGTATCCATTTCATGGGTAAGGAACCCCTTGACCTCAGAAGAGATGGGTTTTAATCTTTCTCCTGAAGGCCAAGTGGTCCGACTTCAGTCGGATGGTGGTTGGTAGTGCATTCCACAGGCGAGGTCCCTGGACTGCAAATCTTCGATCTCCTTTGGACTTGTATCTGGCCTTGGGTATCTGGAGGAGGTTTTGATTGGTGGATCGCAGAATGCGATTGGGGTTATGGGCTTTTATTTTTTCGCATAGATATTGGGGGGCGTTTCCTTGAATACACTTATGTATTAGGCAGAGTGCCTTGAAAGTGATTCTGTCTTTTACTGGCAACCAATGAAGGGATCTCAGTGAAGGTGAGATTGATTCCCATGGTTTTTTCCCAGTCACGAGTCGAGCGGCCGTATTTTGAACGACTTGCAGGCGAGTGATTTGGTATTTGGGGAGTCCTAGATAGAGGGCATTTGCGTAGTCGAGCCTGGAATTGATGATTGTTCCCACCACGACTGCAATGTCCTCTTTCGGGGCGCGAGTCTACGTAGTAAGTGACTTACACCGTCGGATCTTAAGCTGCAATCTCACGCTGGCCGCTAGGTGGCGCTTCCGTTTGTATATGCAACGAATATGCAAATGAGGAGTTACGCCGATTCAGAAACGAACGACCGCCCGGCGCTTTTTTTTTACGTCGTTTGCGTTCGGCTTTTTCCGGCGTATAGTTACCCCTGCTATATGCGGCGTATCCTATGTTAAGTATGACCGTCGTTCCCGGGTCGAATTTTGAATTTTTTACGTCGTTTGCGTAAGTCGGTCGCGAATACGGATGGAAGTAATTTACGTTCAAGTTGAAACCAATGACGTCCTAGCGACGTCATTTGGAGCAATGCACGCTGGGAAATTTAGCGGACGGCGCATGCGCAGTTCGTTCGGTGCGGGGACGCGCCTGATTTAAATTCTACACGCCCCCTAGCCACGGAATTTGAATTCCGCCGGGGGATTTACGATACGCCGCCGCAACTTTAGAGGCAAGTGCTTTCTGAATAAAGCACTTGCCTCAAAAACTTGCGCCGGCGGATCGTAAATCAGATAGGTTACGCGGATCTAAAGATCCACTAACCTATCTGAATCTAGCCCAGTATGTATACGTTTAATTCTATCAACTATTTATACTTTAATTCTTGAGTAGGTGCGTAAATTTGGGGCAGGCTGGCAGGGCCCCCAGAGCATTACTTTGCCCAGGGGCCCATGATGCTATTAAGATGACCCTGCACAATGTCGTCACTCCCACGCATGCGCGTGGGAGACTTCTTTCCAGCAAGGTCCGGTGTCCGCCGGACCTTTCAGCCGAGAAACTCAGAGCGCATGCGCCGCTGAAGTCCGTGGCTGCATGCAAGAGGAATAAAACCGTACAGGTTTAGGAGATATTCTTTTTACCAAGCCTTATTATAGATTTACCTGTAGGTAAAAGTAAAAAAAAAGGGTACACAACCGCTTTAAAGTTTTCTTTTATTAAATGACCTGGAATAGGGCCGTATTAGCAAGCTTTTTTTGGAGATTCTGCAAGTAAAAAATGCAGAAAAGCCCCAATTGCTTCACATTGTAATAGCTATATGAGCAATATAAACAATTATAACTTTAATCAGGTACTGTAGACAATAGCGTCCCTAGGGGCGGCTAAAGGGCCCTGACCCCCCAACATTATGCTGTGCCCCACCATGTGCCCCCCCAAAAAAAGGTACTGCTTTGGACCCTTATATTTTCTTGGTGTGCTGGTGACATCTTGACATCTGACATATCTCTTGTTTTCTGTCACCCTTGGGGACCCCAGTGTAGTAGGAAGGGAGCTCACTGCAGAACATGTGAAACGGCCCTTTGTGGGATCGTAGTAAGGCTCCATGCACACTGAAGCTGATAAAAGGTATATAAAAACGTCAGTAGCTTTGCAGGGAGCCTTTCAATTTTTTTTTGCGTTTTTGCAATAGCTTTAATCAGCATTTTTGAGTGTAGCTTTTTTCTTTATTTATTTAAAAAAACAACAACATTTTAATGGATAAAAAAAACGCAAAAAAACACTGGTGTCAGTGTTTTTGAGCGGTTTTAAGAGTTTTCTGGGCGTTTTTGAGCGTTTTTCTGCGTTTTTTAGCGTTTTCTCCCGACGAAAAAATGAATTTGAACACAAATTTCGGGCGTTCAGAAAAAAAACAATAAACTCCAAAGCTCATTAACACTAAAAAACGCCCAGGTGTGCATGGGCACATCGGCTAACATAGAGTTCAGGTTATGGGCTTTAACCACTTCCCGCCCAAGGACGTCATATGACGTCCTGGACTTTCAGTGGGGATATCTGAATGATGCCTGCAGCTACAGGCATCATTCAGATATCCATCTCTTCAGCCGGCGAATCCCTGCACCATAAGAATGATCATAGTGGCGGTTCCGCCGCTTGATCGTTCTTATAGGCGGCGGGAGGGGACGCCCCCCTTCCCGCCGCCATCCGGTGCTTCTCCGTGCTCTCCTTTGCCATCGGAGACCCGGAGAAACGATCCGCCGGCGTCCAATGGAAACCATAGAGTAAACTGGTGACCAGATGGTCACCAGTCATCTCTATGATCGTCGGAGGCCCGGGCGCGATGTTATGATGTCACGCCCGGGTCCTGGAATGTAAACACAGCCGCATTCGCGGCTGAAAGCATTAGATCGGTAAAAAAATGTTCACGATCTAATGCTTTCCAGCCTGGAGGAGAGATGTGGGGTCTTATTGACCCTGCGTCTCTCCATAAAGAGTACCTGTCACAATCATTCCTATTACAAGGGATGTTTACATTCCTTGTAATAGGAATAAAAGTGATCAAAAAAAAAATGACAAAAAAAGTGTGAAAATAAAATAAATCAAGTAAAATAAAAAATAAAATAATACATTTTTTTTTTTAAACGCCCCAACCCCGGTAGCTCGTGCTTAGAAGCGAACACACACGTAAGTCCCGCCCACATATGTAAACGCCGTTCAAACCACACATGTGAGGTATAGCCGCATGTGTTAGAACGCCAGCAACAATTCTAGCACTAGACCTCCTCTGTAACTCTAAATTTGTAACTTGTAAAAAAAATAAAATAAGCGACGCCTATGGAGATTTTTAAGTACTGATGTTTGGCGCCATTCCATGAGTGTGCGCAATTTTAAAGCGTGACATGTTAGGTATCTATTTACTCGGCGTAACTTCATCTTTCACATTATACAAAAAAATTGGGCTAACTTTACTGTTTTTTTTATTTTTTAATTCACAAAACTGTTTTTTTCCCAAAAAAAGGCGTTTGAAAAATGATTGCGCAAATACTGTACTTTATTCCCTAGGGTGTCTGCTAAAAAAAATATATATATAGTGTTTGGGGGTTCTGAGTAATTTTCTAACAAAAAAAATATGATTTATGCATGTAGGAGAGAAGTGCCAAAATAGGCCCGGTATGGAAGTGGTTAAATAAAAAAAGCCAAAACGCCAATAAACTGCAGTTTATCAGCTTCAGTGTGCATGGAGTCTAAAGGGTCCCAGGATATATATATAATTGCATTTTATAGTTGGCCCCCCCCCCCCCCAATTATGAAAGCTGGAGACGCCACTGACTGTAGAAGTCAACAACAAAGGGTTAGAGTGTGGTCCTTTGCAATAAATGTATTTCGAACTGTTTGCAGTCATTTCCAAGTACATAGGGGAGAAAAGTTCATGTGTCCCAGGGAGACGTAATGATGGTGGATTGGGGTGCGTGGTGCTCTTCATATGCATGGGGCCCAGATGGATGATGAGGCAAAGAAGGGATGACATGATAAGATACTCTCGGCTTGAAATAAAACCTTGAAAACAATCTCTGCAGTTAATAAGCTCCTTCCCGTGAACTCTTCACTAATTTGTTTGGAGAAAAGAAAAGAGAAGTCATAAAAAGAGTAGAGTGCGGTACTTCAAGCCAATGCACTGTATTAAGCCAAGGAAATCAATGGACTGCACCCATTACTTAATTAGGTGTGGCCTACACAGCCAGCCAGGAAAACACTAAAGGGAGGGCTGCCAAGCACAAAAGAAGGTTGGCTCATTGTTTTGACAATTACCGTATTTATCGCGGTATAACGCGCTCCCGCGTATACCGCGCACCCCTAAAGTGCCCCTGAAATTCCTGTAAAAAAAAAATGTTATATGATTGCATTACTAACAGTTTTGGTGTCTTCCCAGCGTCCATCGTCCGGTCCGGCGTCCGTCTGCGGCCTCGGTGGTGTCCTCCCGGCTTCTCCAGCGCGCGCCTCACGTCGAGTCCCAGCTTCCCGCGCTCAGTTTGAATGCCTTCGCCGACATATACCGAGTGCAGCACACTCGGGTACATTCGGCAAGGCTCGGCATCGCTTGCGCTCACGCTCTGTGACGTTTATGCGTGAGCACGAGCGAAGCCGAGCCTGGCCGAATGTACCCGAGTACTGCACTCGGTATATGTCGGCGCAGGATTTCAAACTGAGCGCGGGAAGCGGCTATCGCCGTATATCGCGCACCCACGATTTTCCCCTTATTTTAAGGAGAAAATAGTGCGCGATATACGCCGATAAATACGGTAATAGCCAGTGATGGGAGCATAAAAAGCCTCCTAGAGAGTCACACATACTAAAGCTTGGTACACACTACTAGTTTTCTTCATTCAACCCAGCGGGCTGAACGAAAAAAAAAAAAACTGACAACCAGGGGTGGACTGACCATTGAGTCACTCGGGCACTGCCCGAGGGCCCCATGTCACTAGGGGGCCCCATCAGGGTTGCCAGGCTCAGTAAAACCAAGGACAGCATGTAAAAATCTGTGTTTTTTTTTTAGATCTGTCCCTGATATGTCCGAAACCGACATGCTTTTGATGTGAAAATCCAGAGATTTTAGCTGCCCCGCCTCTGCACTGCCTCCTGGCGTGGTGGCCATCTGTAAGCCCAGGGGCCCCATAATCTTCTATTGCCCGGGGGCCCCATGAGTTGTCAGTCCGCCCCTGCTGACAACTTAGATTGAAGCCACTGTACTAACTATGCAATGTCAGTACAGCGATCTCCCCTTCTGTTCTATTGTGTTCTGACAGGGGGGACAGACCCCAGACCCCCCCCCCCCCCTCAGAACATTCTGACTAGGAGACGGTCGGCAGGCCCTTTTCGGTCACACCCCTGTAGCAAACCCCCAAGGGAGTTGCTTTTGTTTGTTCAGTCCGTTACTTTGCCTTTCAACCCCAATGAACTGTCCCAGCCTCTCTGGCACACCTAGCAATGTGATTAATGGAATAACTCAGCAGGACTACACAACATAGTTCTTCTTGTAGTTTACTTGAAGAAAAGTTAAAGCGGGGGTTCACCCTAAAAAAAATTCTAATATTACATTCAGCTCACTACCGACATTGACAGTATGCAGATCTTTTTTTTTTTTTGCCGTACATACCGTTTTTTTTTTAATTTCCCCCCCGGCTTCCGGGTAGTGAATCCCGCAGGAAGTGGGCGTTCCTATGCACAGGCTAAGTGATTGACGTATGACAAAAGGTTCCCCTCAGCGCATACGGCCGCGTCACGAGTTGCCGAAAGAAGCCGAACGTCGGTGCGCAGGCGCCGTATAGTGCCGACTCGCAATCCGGCTTCTTTCGGCAACTGGTGACGCAGCCGTATGTGCCGAGGGGAAGCTTTTGTCATACGTCAATCATTTAGCCTGTGCATAGGAACTCCCACACCCGCGGGATTCACTACCCGGAAGCCGGGGGGAAAACAAAAAAAACGGTATGTACGGCAAAAAATAAAAAAAAGATCTGCATACTGTCAATGTCGGTAGTGAGCTGAATGTAATGTTAGAATTTTTTTTAGGTTGAACCCCCGCTTTAAATTCAGGTTAACATTAGTCAGCTAGGACCTGTGTAAGTAGCCAGGACTTGGTTGAACCAGTTTAATATGTAAACAGTCCATCAGACTTACATATTCTGGGGCAGATCCACAAAAGGATTAAAGTAATTTTAAATTTCCCGCGTCGTATCTTTGTTTTGTATCCACAAAACAAGATACGACGGCATCTGGGATCGATCCGACAGGCATACGTCTTAGTACGCTGTCGGATCTTAGATGCAATTTTTTGGCGGCCGCTAGGTGGCGTTTCCGCATCGAGTATGCAAATTACCTCTTTCCGATGATCCATGAACGTACGAGCGTCCGTCGCATTTTTTTTACGTTGTTTCCGTTCGGCTTTTTCCGGCGTATAGGCGTATAGTTAAAGCTGCTATATGGTGGCTTACTCAATGTTAAGTATGGCCGTCGTTCCCGCGTCTAATTTTAAATTTTTTGCGTCGTTTGTGTAAGTCGTTAGTGAATAGGAATGTGTCATTTACTTTCACGTCGAATCCAATGACGTCCTTGCGTAAGTTACAGCGGCGTAGTGTATCTTAGATACGCTACGCCTGCCTAAAGATAGGCAGATCTTTGTGGATCTGCCCCACAGTATTTAACCACTTCCATACCAGGCACTTACGCACCTTCCTTCCCAGGCCAATATTTTTAGCTTTCAGCACTGTCGCACTTTGAATGGCAATTGCGCGGTCATGCTACACTGTACCCAAACAAAATTGGCGTCCTTTTTTCCCCACAAATAGAGCTTTCTTTTGGTGGTATTTGATCACCTCTGTGATTTTTTTTTTTTGTGCAACAACTAAAAAAAGACTGAAAATTTTGAAAAAAAAATATGTTTTTATTTTTTTCTGTTAATTTTTTTGTAAATAAGTAAGTTTTCTCTTTAATTACGGGCACTGAAATGGAGGCACTGATGGGCATCGATGAGATGGCACTGATGGACATCGATGAGGTAGTACTGATGGGCACAGATGAGGTGGCACTGATTGGCGGCGCTGGTATGCGGCACTGATGGGCACTCATAGGCGGCACTGATGGGCACACATAGGCAGCACTGATGGGCACTCATGGGCGGCACTGATGGGCACTCATGGGCGGCACAGATGGGCACTCATGGGCGGCAATTATGGGTGGCATTGATGGATACTTATGGGTGGCACAGATGGGCACTGATAGGTGGGAACTGGGCATGGATGGGCACTGTGGGGTGGCACTGATGGACACTGTGGGGTGGCACTGATGGAAACTGTGGGGCAGCACTGATTTATCCATGTTGCCAGTCAGTGCCCATTTGTGGGCACTGATTGGCATCTTTTTTATTTTTTACTGCTTTTTTTCTTTCCACTGACTTTTTTTTTTTTTTGTTGTTGCCCCCTTTTTTTTGCCCATCAACGGCTCTTCCTGTTTACATCGTGATCAGCCGTGATTGGACACGGCTGATCACGTGGTAAAGAGCCTCCGCCGGAGGCTCTTTACCGAGATCGGAGATAAAATCCTACAGAACGTCTATGGACGTCCAGTCAGGATTGTGTAACCACTTCCCGGACGTAAATCCCCTATGGACCGGGCGGGAAGTGGTTAAGCACATAAGCTCCGTTTTGTATTGAAAATAACTGTGAAATCTAAAACTCCATTGGGTCTAACAAGATCAGTCTTCTTTTTTTTTTGCTGATCCAAAAAATGATCCGATCCGTGACTCTGATCCGAGGTTCGATCCAATCCGTGAGTTTTTTGATCCGTTGCACCACTGCCTTTAGCTTTGTCTCTTAACTTTCTATTAACGGGCCTTGTGGACATGTTAAAAAAAAAAGATAATTTCTTGCAGGGGTGACCTTCTTGTTGCTACCTGACTTGTAACTTAAAAAAAAAAGGTTTATATGGAGATGTCGTTTAATTCATATCCAGCCGTGTGTCTTATTAATTCTCCTGGAAAAGGAAGGACACGGGGTAAAGGGTCACTGTGCCGTATAACACAGACAGAATGTTCAAAGCCTGGAACTTGGGTGGATAGTGATGATGATGACTTCCATGCCTCCCTCCTCAGTACCACCTGTAGAGCAAATGTTGAATTGAAGACAATGCGGTGTGTCAGTCTGGCCTTTTTAAGTTTCTTTTTTTTCCTCTTCTTTTTAAACAGTAGCTAAAAGACTCTGCTGTGCTGCCAAGAGCCAAGCCTTGCTTCAATAATGAGGATCTGTTGGAAGTCTAATTGGATGGGTATTACATTCTGAGGATCTTTGGTCTTTTGGCTTCATAGTCAGTCTCATTAATTCTAAGAAGATGGCTCTTTTAATCTCCAGTCTTACCTCTGCCGCTGTGCCAAGCTCTTCTGGAAATGCTTATGAGGGATTTATCAACGTACTTTCCGTCTGAACAGACTGGAAGATGCAAGATATCTAGAATTCCAGCAAGGAGTGGGGGGTGCGGTAATAATCGTAACTGCGGACAGACCAGAATACTATTGCTGCCATACACATCTGTTCCATCATTAACACTGATATTCATCTGCCATAACAGGCACGCTCATGTGGAGTGTTAAAAATGACTACATCTGCGTATGGCGTGTACGGAGTCATTCTTTGTCTAAGTTGGATCATACGAGCCAATCAGAATAGATCTAAGGCAGGCAACCTGTAGCTGTTCAGCTGTCATGGAGCAACAATTTCCAGCTTGTGAACCATTTTGTCTCTTATGTATCAACGAGAATGTCAGAAAATGCATTTAATAAATGCCATAGAGGTTACGCATACATGGGTGGTAAATAGTTGGTGAAAGAGAATTCTGTTGATCAATTAAATGATAAGGGGAATAAAAATGGTTGCCAAATCTGCTGTGATTTTTTTTCTTTTTTTGAAAACAACTTTAAGTGTGTAGTAACGGATAATCAGAAAGTAATTAGAAACCTGCACTTAAAGCGGAGGTTCACCCGTATATATGACTATTTCCCCCTAGATGGATGCTCGTTTTGTCTAGGGGAATCGGCTATTTGTTTTAAAATATGAGCTGTACTTACCGTTTACGAGATGCATCCTCTCCGTCGCTTCCGGGTATGGGCTGCGGGACTGGGCGTTCCTATTTTGATTGACAGTCTTCCGAGAGGCTTCCGACGGTCGCATCCATCGCGTCACGATTTTCCGAAAGAAGCTGAACGTCGATGCGCAGGCGCAGTATAGAGCCGCACCGACGTTTGGCTTCTTTCGGCTACTAGTGACGCGATGGATGCGACCGTCGGAAGCCTCTCGGAAGACTGTCAATCAAGAAGGAACGCCCGCTCCCGAAGACCCATACCCCGGAAGCGACGGAGAAGATGCATCTCGAAAACGGGTAAGTACTGCTCATATTTTAAAACAACTAGCCGATTCCCCTAGACAAAACGAGCAGGAATCTAAGCGGAAAAGGTCAAAAAACAAATAAATGGGTGAACTCCCGCTTTAACATACCGGGCTGCTAAATTCTGATATGTAACTGGATGATGTTTGAAGTCAAGAACCATTGTGTGTTATAAAATGAACTCAATGAATGTCAAAAGCTACTGGGTTTTCCAACGGTCCTTTTTTTTTAGCAAGGTTGTCCCTTGTGTTCATGATATATTCAAACATGATACATTATTCTAAGGGTCAGGGCTGACGCAAGGATTTTTGACACCCTAGGCGAAACCTCATTCTGCCACACCCCCATTGGCTCCATGCTCCAATCCAACGTAGCTTTATTGTAAAAAAAAAAAAAAGGAAAAAGGCACTACAAATCACAGCAACGGAACCTAGGACAGCTGACGCGTTTCACACTAACTTTAGTGTTAACTCACGCGTAAACTCTAGCGTTAGTGTGCAACGCGTCAGCTGTCCTAGGTTCCATTGCTGTGATTTCTAGTGCCTGTTTCCAGTGTTTTTTTTACAATAATGCTATGTTGGATTGGAGTACGGCTGTCCTAATCATTTTTTGTTTCCAATTGCCATGTGCATTGCCAGCACCCTCGGTTTCTGAGAAGAAGATTTTAACCAAACAAGACCTGCCTGGAGCGGCAATTTCTGTCTCCTCATTGGCTCCACCCCTGACTCCACCCCCATTGCCCTGCCCATGTAAACCCCACCTTTTTAACCTCCCTGGCGGTATTCCCGAGTCTGGCTCGGGGTGGAATTTCAGTACCATTAGCGGTATCCCTGAGCCAGACTCGGTGTGGTTTTGGTTTTCTTGTCTCCTTTCTGGGCTTTTTTTTTCTTTTTTCACCAACATAGGGAACAGTGGGTGGTTGGGGAGGAGGACATGGGGAATGGGGTTTAGGCAGAGTGGCATGGTAGGCCCTAGACTGCTTTGAAGAGGGTTTTCCCCATCTCTCGTTGTCCCTCGCCTCCTTTTTTGGAAGAAACGTGATATATATGAATGTAAAGGTATTCTTCTAGGAGATATATTTATTATAGGTATGTAACTATATACAGCCATGCCCAAAAAGGCCACGGCTTTGAGAATGACAAATGCCTCAGTTTTTATGATGGCAATTTGCATATACAGTACTCCAGAATGTTATGAAGCGTCATCAGATGAATTGCAACTAATTGCAAAGTCCCTCTTTGCCATTAAAATTAAATGAATCCCATAAAAAACATTTCCATTGCATTTGTGAAGAAGGCTTCAGGGCACACAAGAAAGTCCAGCAAGCTCCTGGACCGTCTCCTACAGTTGATTCAGCTGCAGGATCGGGGCACCACCAGTGCAGAGCTTGTTCAGGAATGTCAGCAGGCAGGTAGGTGTGAGTGCATCTTTTGGAGGATGGCCTGGTGTCGAGAAGGGCAGCAAAGAAGCCACTTCTCTCCAGTAAATAAATCAGGGACAGACTGATATTCTGCGAAAGGTCCAGGGATTGGACTGTTGAGGACTGGGGGAAAGTCATTTTCTCTGATGAATCCCCTTTCTGATTGTTTGGGGCCAGTGCCGCCATCAGGAATTATGTTATGGGGCCCCTTACACAGCTTCAGGCATGGGGGGGGGGGTGCTGCCACCTCAAATTGAGAAGCGGGGGGGCGTGAATTAATTGAGAAGTGGGGGGGGGGGGGTGGCACGAATTGAGAAGCGGGGGGTGCTGCAACCGCAAATTGAGGTAGGGGGGCTTTGGGTGGAGCTGACAAACAAAAAAAAGGGACCTCTGGACCCCTTACAAAAAAAAATATATATATAATAAATAAATAAATAAATAAAATAAATACAAAAATAAAAAGGGGGTTGCCATCCGGGCCCCTGTGGACCTCCGGCCTGTACCCCCTGATAGCGGCCCTGTTTGGGGCATCCGGAAAGAACCTTGTCTGGAGAAGAAAATGTGAGCACTACCATTAGTCCTGTGTCATGCCAACAGTAAAGCATCCTGAGACCATTCATGTGTGGGGTTGCTTCTCAGACAAGGGAGTGGGCTCACTCACAATTTTCCCTAAGAACACATCCATGAATAAAGGATGGTACAAAAACATCCTCCGAGAGCAACTTCTCCCAACCATCCAAGAACAGTTTGGTGAGAAACAATGCCATTTCCATTATGATGGAGCACCTTGCCATAAGGCAAATATTATAACTAAGTGACTTGGGGAACAAAACATCAACATTTTGGTTCCATGGCCAGGTAACTCCCCAGATCTTAATCCATTTGAGAACTTGTGGTCAAAAACCCGCAAATTCTGACAAACTCATATGCCGCATACACACCATCACTTTATGTGATGAAAAAAAACTACACTTTCTGTGAAGTAAAAAATGACGTTTTTGAAACTTCAATTTTCAAAGACGAAGTTGCCTACACACCATCGTTTTCTCACAATGATCTTGCAAAGTGAGGTTACGGTCACCACGTTTTACCATTGAAGCTTGCTTCATAAGTAGCTTCTGGGCATGCGTGGATGAAAAAACGTCTTAGAAAACGACGTTTTTTGCTACACACGGTCAATTTCTGTGAAGTAAAAAGTGCACTTTTGAAAAACGACACATAAAATTGAAGCATGCTTCATTTTTTTTTGGTCGTTTTTTACAAGACATAAAACGACATTTTCCCCCACACACGGTCAATTAAAGTGACGTTTTTAAAAACGTCATTTTTTTTCATCACATAAAGTGATGGTGTGTACGCGGCATTAGGCCTCGTACACACCATAGGTTAACCAGATGACAACGGTCTGATGGACCGTTTTCATCGGTCAAAACCGATCGTGTGTGGGCCCCATAGGTTATTTAACCATCGGTTAAAAAAAAGCCAACTTGCTTTAAATTTAACCTATGGATTGGTAACCGATGGGAAAAAACGATCATAGTAGGCACAACCATCTGTTAAAAATCCACGCATGCTCAGAATCAAGTCAACGCATGCTTGGAAGCATTGAACTTCGTTTTTTTCAGCACGTCGTTGTGTTTTACGTCACCGCGTTCTGACACAATCGTTTTTTTAACTGATGGTGTGTAGGCACGACGGACCATCAGTCAGCGTCCATCAGACCGTTCTCATCGGATGGACTGATCGTGTGTACGAGGCTTAAGCATTGATTATGCAAGAATGGGCTGCCATCAGTCAATCTTTTTTGTTGATTTCAGAATTACTACCTGGGTCTTTGTTTGTCTTGTATTGTAATAACCTTTTTTATTGAATAAAAATAAATTGAGATAAGACCCCTTTCACACCAGTGGACTGATCGGCCTGTTTAGTTTATTTTTTATTTTTTTATTTCTTAATTTTCCAAAAAACTATGACAAAAAAAATAAACAACTTTAACCACTTCAGCCCCGGAAGAATTTACCCCTTCCTGACCAGAGCACTTTTTGCAATTCGGAACTTTAACCACTTAAGGACCGAGCCTCTTTCTCTTTTCGTCCATGGACGGACACAGCTCCTTAAATCTTGACAAGTGGGTTATGTTCTGTCTATTAGGAGAGGATCTCCTGATAGATGGAACATAACCCTACAGTCAAGATTATAAGTAAGCTGTGTCCGTCCATGAACTTCAGAGAAAAAGATTTTACGGTGAGTACAAAAATCAAATTTTTTCCAAAAATTAACAAATACTTCTTACTTACCTATAAAGGGTGTGTGGCCTGTGAGTATGGCCTGTGAGAGTGCTAAAAGATGATAGGTACGATTTGCAGATGTATCGCTAATCTTACAAACAGTCAATCACTAGTGCATGAATAGGTGATTTGAGCAACAATTACTATACACCTGTGGTAGTTAATATGCAGTGTAAAGGCTGTAAACATGTCGTAGTTAATACAGTATGCAGTGTGAAAAACCAATAAACTTGCAAAACTACTAATGAATTTCCAAAACAGCTATTCAAAAAGGGCCAGCCCTCAGTCCAATGGTAGGCAGATATCCATGATATAGTAAGTTCAATTTAAGTATCCTCTATGTCAGTCCACTGGCAGGATGTATATACCACCCTATACAATAAGTATCCCTGCAGGATAAAGTGAAGACACTTTAAAGAGATGCTGAATGGAAATCAGATGGGAAAGGGTGAATTCCTCTGTGTTCTCCCAACAATCAAGACAGTGGGCCAGATTCAGGAACATCAGCGGATCTTTGGTCCGGCGCAGTGCATCTTTTTTACACTGCGCCGGAGCAGCGCAGAGAGGCATGCTAGTGATTCAGGAAACTTTTTTCCTGTCTCTTGCCCCGGCGTGGCGGATTTTACACGGCGTAAGGCGGCGTAGCGCAGCGTAAGGCGGGGTAGAATAAAATGGGTGACTCCCTATGCTAATGAAGTGCCGACCGTGGCGCAGGGGTCACGCCGGGGCGCATCTTAGACCGCACATGCTCAGTGACATCCAGGGGTAAATGTCCCAATCTGCACATGCTCAGAACTGCGCCCCGGCGTGATCCCTGAGCTACGCCGACCCACTACCAACGCCCAGTCCATGAATCAGCCCAGACTTCCGCCCTGCAGGTGCAAATGTACTGAAGTTTTTTTTTTTCTAAGCTAGGTCGTTTGCATTGTGGTGGGGCAGTTATGGCTGATGAGGAATCCTCAGGTGGGCGGATGACCAATTTCAGCCCAGAGGAGAGGGCTGTAATTATTGAGGGCCTCTCCCAACATGGGGACCGCCTCTATGGGCCACAGAGTGGCTGCCCCTGGCATGTTGGCACACAGATGTGTTGTCCAGCAAGTGTTGTTGCTCAGTTCGTTTGTAACGCTGCTGCTTTAGCTGCTCTCCAGCTGACCTCTGCAAGTTTGGTGCAAAGTTACCCCTGCTTTATAAAGGGTAACTTTCCGCTGCAAACCAGAGTTACACGCACCGGGAGTAGCCTGCGCCGGCAATTCGTAATTTGCTGAATCGGACCAACTCCCTCATTTGCATATTTAAAATAGAAAAACCAGGGCCGCGCTAGTTCAGACCAGCGTAAATGGGCGCCCACGCCGCACCGGCGTGGAAAGGTCCAAACGAAAAAAAAAAATCTACGTTACGGCGTAATATTGTTTGCTGAATACGGCGCGGAGATACGCCGGCGCAAATTGGCATTTACGCCGCGCATCTCATTCTACACCGGCGGAAATTGTTCCTGAATCTACCCCAGTGTAATCAAAGCAATGTGACTTTTGTGGAAATCTTCGATAGCTATTGCACACTTTATGCAGATCAGGGTGACTTCTGTGCACCCCCTTTGGCTCCCCACTCACCAGATCCAAATACCCCTGCAGGGGTAATAAGCGTGAAGTGAGTGTCTTTTTTCTTTCTGCCAAGCTGCTCCTGCTCCTTTCAGACTCTAATGCCGCGTACACACGATAATTTTTCAGCTTGTAAAAAAAGAAGTTTTTTAAAAATGTAATTTAAAATGATCGTGTGTGGGTTTCACATAATTTTTCGGCTTCTGAAAAACGTCTATTTTTTTTTTCGAACATGCTGCATTTTTTAACAACGTTTTAAACAATGTTGTTTTTCAGGTTTTTTGGGTTGTAAAAATTATCGTGTGTGGGTTAAAACGACGTGAAAAACCCGCGCATGCTCAAAAGCAAGTTATGAGATGGAAGCACTCGTTCTGGTAAAACTAGCGTTAGTAATGAAGTAAACACATTCATCACGCTGTAACAATAGCGCGAATCGTCTTTTACTAACATGAAATCAGCTAAAGCAGCCCCAAGGGTGGCGTCATCCGCATGGAACTTCCCCTTTATAGTGCCGTCGTACGTGTTGTACATCACCACGCTTTGCTAGAGCATTTTTATAAAATGATCGTGTGTGGGCAACGTCGTTTTAATGATGAAGTTGGAAAAAACAAAGTTTTTACTAGATGCTGAAAAACATAGTTTTTTACAAGCCGAAAAATGACCGTGTGTACGCGGCATAACTCCCCCAAGCCTCCGTTCAGTTTCACTGGATACACTTCCTGGTCTCAGCGTCCTGATTCCTGGCGCCCAGTATCCTCACAAACAAAAATGGACTTGTGGTTCCGATTAATTTATTAAAAAAGTTTTAAAAAGCGATCCAATCGCATCATTTGTTTCCAAATTCTAAAAACAAAAACCGAAAATCAGAAAAACCCTAAGGGCATAAATTCCACACAATGCCTCTGGTATATGGTATATGGTGAGCGGAGATATAGCGTGCGTTCCACCGCTCTACTCCCACCATCCGGAAGTGACATTTAGTTGTGCAATCATCAAACATGCTATACTGGAGGCATTGTGTGGAATTTACGCCCTTAGATGGCCACTCCCCACACCTCCACGGCTCAGCGCTCCATTGAGCAGTCAGCATCACTCTGCTCAGGGAGGAGTGAGAACCGAGCCATCGGCGGTGTTCGTGGCTCGGTTCTCAGTACAGAGATGACGGGGGACAGATTCAGCATCGGCCTGATGCTGCATCCACCGAGGTAAGTATAACTAGCAAAAAAAAATAAAACCCATAAATCTCTTTTAAGGGTGTCCTGGCCTTAACCCACTCACCCACAGTTCTTTTTCTAGAGACAATAAATCTCTTTGCATTCAAAACGTGTCTGGCGCCCATCACTTTATCTTGCATTACACCCACCATGCCTCGTAGTCCACTCTACACAGAAGAATGTCAGCTCTCCCAGCAATGTCCCTCTTTCCTCCTCATTTGTCCCTCATTTGGTCTGATCTATATAGATGTATATAAAATACACTTTTTATCCACCAAAAAGTAAATTCCAAAAGCCAATATAAAGGAATAGTATTGGTAAATAAGCACTTGTGGGTTTAATCAATCTTGTTTTTTTGTACAATTCTCCTTTAAAGGGCGTGGCAAGGGGTGTGTCCAATGCCTGCATATTTTTACTGATAGGTGTCCCTCATTCCCATCTCAAAAAGTTGGGAGGTATGCTCTAGAGCAGGGATCCTCAAACTACGGCCCTCCAGCTTGTAGAACTATACATCCCATGAGACATTGTAACACACTGACATTCACAGACATGACTAGGCATGATGGGAATTCTAGTTCCTGAACAACTGGAGGGCCGTAGTTTAAAGACCCCTGCTCTAGAGCAGGGGTCTCCAAACTGTGGTCTGAGGGCCAGATGTGGCCCTTTGTTAGCCTTTATCCGGCCCTTGGGGCACAATTCCTCCCACTGACGCCAACGATGGGGCACTATATCTTCCACCAATGCCAATGATGGGATATTATATCCTCCTACTAATAGGGGGAATACACCTCCACCTATTGACCACCAACCCTAAGGCCATATTTATTCTCACTGATGCCGGGCCATAACATTTTCTGCCCCCGCTGGCCACAATCCGGCCCTCCTAAAGTCTGAAGGACAATAAAGTGGCCCTTTGATTGAAACGTTTGGAGACCCCTTCTCTAGAGGTCCGGGACCTTTCTAAAGTATTCAGACTGTATTTGCTTATTAGCCTTATACCACAATGCTTTCGAAAATATGAAGAAGTAGTCATATTGTTGATCATCAATTATTCCTCGCCTACTTCATAAATTTCAGAAAATGAAGACTATAAAAAAAACAGCAGGTGGTAGGTACATGTTAAAGCTCTATATATCATATCTAGTAGGTATTTATTTTCCTTTTATTTTTTTTTTATTTTTTTCACTTGTAATCAGACTTTTCACTTGCAGACACCTGCTGCCACTCTTCATAGGCATGCAAGCATCAAAGCATCATGTTGAGCTTCTAATAAATGCATCATACTTGGAAAAAAATCAATGATTAAGTCTGACTCACGATAAAAGAGGCGCTGAATGTCAGATTGAAGATGTTCAGAGATTTCAGAGTCAATTTGCTTGATAGAAATCCCTCTGCACCTGAAGTATAACACTCGATCGGTGGTATGAGAGGAAAAGAAGGTTTGATTTGGTCAGAGACAGGTCCCCGCCGCACTGAAAAGTCTGAATTTCCATGAAATAAATACATTTTCAGGGCACAATTTTCATCTCATGCAATAGAATTCCTTCAAACAGTAGAACACAAAGTGATTTCTTCAATACCAAGTGGTATTAGAGATAACGCCGTTCAAACGCCAATCACACCACTGTCCAGGGCTGTATTTTTTTTTTGTAACCACTTCCCTACCGTAGGACGTCATATGACGTCCTGGACTTTAGGGGGGGGGGATATCTGAATTATGCCTGCAGCTACTGGCATCATTCAGATATTCTTCTCTTCTGCCGGCAATTCTGTGCACCATAAGAATGATCAAAGCGGCAGTTCCGCCGCTTGAATGTTCTTATAGGCAGCGGGAGGGGACGTCCCCCCTACTGCCGCCATCCGGTGCTTCTCTGGGCTCTCCCGTGTCATCGGGGGCCCGGAGAACGAATCGGCCAGCATCGGATGGGGACCATAGTCACCGGTCATCTCTATGACCGTCGGAGGCCTGGGTGCCACGTTATGACTTCACGCCCGGGTACCCGGAAGTAAACAAAGCCGCAATCACGGCTGTCAGCATGAGTTCGGTGAATTTTTTTTCCGATCTTATGCTTTCCAGCCTGACCCTGCATCTCTCCACAAAGATGACCTGTCACAAAATTCCTACTACAAGGGATGTTTAGATTCTGTCAGGACATTTGGGGTTAAAAGAATACATATAAAGTCGCACATTGTATATTTTTCATAGTGTTCCATATTGATATATACTATGAACCGAAGGACAGCCATTTTCCCTGTTAAAGTTAAAATTAGGTTCTTAGGCATGAATAGACATTGGGCCTGATTCTCAAAAGAGATACGCAGACTTAACTGCTGTTCAGTCTGTGCCTAACTTTGGAAACGATTCTCAAAAGGCTTTTTCCAAAGTTAGGCAGAAAATCTGACATGTGTAAGACACTTACACGGTCAGATCTTAGGATGCAGTACCGCATCCGCCACTGGGGGCATTTCTCATTGAAATGCAGCTTTGAGTATGCAAATGAGGACTTAAGCAGATTCTCAAAGCATTTCATCACTGTGATTTCTGCGTAAGTTCCGAATTTCCACGTGGGTACCTACCGGAGCATGATGGGACGGTGATGCCTATATAAATGGGATGCAAGGCGCGCTTCCATCATTACAGCGACAAGAGGCGACGAGGCAACATCGGAAGAGGGGAGAAGAACAGAAGAGAAGACCCTGACGTCACAGAAGACCGCGCCGGCTGCCTGTTACTAATTGAGCTAACACACAAAGATAGCAGGCAGCCAGCGCTGAAGAAGAAGGCACCGGACATCTGCAGAAGAACCGGGGTTCGCCGAGTCAACAGCGGAAGAGGGGAGAAGATGGAAGAAGACCCCCGGAGAGCGGAGAAGCCCCCCCCGGAGAGCGGAAGAAGAAACCCCCCCCGGAGAGTGGAAGAAGACCCCCGGAGAGTGGAAGAAGAAGCCCCCCCTGGTAATAGGGCTAATAAAGAAGACAGGGGGGGCCTCCGGAGCAGAATAATAAATTATTTTAAAAACCCTTGTGTTGTGTGTTTACTAACTTTTACTTTTTGCCTCCAGGTGAATGGATAGGGGTACGATGTACCCCATATCCATTCACTTAGGGTGGGGGGCCGGTATCTGGGGGCCCCCTTATTAAAGGGGACTCCCAGATTCCGATAAGCCCCCTCCCGCAGACCCCGACAACCAACGGCAAGGGTTGTCGGGAAGAGGTCCTGTCCTCATCAACATGGGGACAGGGTGCTCTGGGGTGGGGGGGCCCGCAGTGCGCCCCCCTGCCCCAGAGCACCCAACCCCCCCATGTTGAGGGCATGCGGCCTGGCACGGCTCAGGAGGGGGGGGGGCGCTCGCTCGTCCCCACTCCCTTCCTGACCGGCCGGGTAGCGTGCTTTGTATACGGGTCTGGTATGGATTGTAGGGGGACCCCCTACGTCGATTTTTCGGCGTGGGGGGGTCTCCTTACAACCCATACCAGACCTAAGGGCCTGGTATGCTCCTGGGGGGGGGGGGACCCATGCCGGTTTTTTCTTTGAAAATTGGCATGGAGTTCTCCCTCTCAGGAATGCATGCTGAGCGACGCTGTCATTTTTTTTTATAATTATTTGTTTTCCCGGCGCGTCTTTTTTTTTTCACCCGTCGCAACTTTAGTGTCCCGTCGAAATTCTCAAAGCCGCCCGGCGTTAATTACGTTCGCGCGCTGCACGTCGGGAAAATGACGTCACACGCATGCGCAGTACGGCCGGCGCGGGAGCGCGCCTCATTTAAATTTTAAACGCCCCCAGGAGAAGAGGACCGCCTTACGACGGCGGCACTTAAGTTACACGGCCTGAAATTTCTAGGTAAGTGCTTTGAAGATCGGGCACTTAGGTAGAGATTTTAAGTCAGTGTAACTTAACTGCTGAAATTTAAGTTAGGCTACGTTTTTGGGAATTTGGCCCATTGTTCTTAGGTTGTAAGGAGCCTGGCTGTACCATCTCTAAGGTCATATCTCTTTTGGGTTTGACACTTATAAGATAAGAGAATGGTAAGGAGCTCTGGTTTCATATGAATTCACAGGAATTGTTCTTTGCATTAACGAAGCTGGGGGGGGGGGCTGGGGCTCACCCACCAATAAGCTATTGTATTATATATCTTAACCACTTAACGACCGCCGCATGTACATATACATCCACAGAATGGCACGTACAGGCAGATGGGCGTACATGTACGTCCCTGCCTTTCAGCGGGTCCGATCGGGACCCCCCCCGGTACATGCGGCGGTCGGAAATCGTTTGGGAGCGATCCGGGATGAGGTCGCCGCTATTTGTTTCTAGCCGCCCCCTCGCGATCGCTCCCCGGAGCTGAAGAACGGGGAGAGCCGTATGTAAACACGGCTTCCCCGTGCTTCACTGTGGCGGGTGCATCGATCATGTGATGCCTTTTATAGGGAGACACAATCGATGACGTCAGACCTACAGCCACACCCCCCTACAGTTGTAAACACACACAGCGCCCCCTGTGGTTAACTCCCAAACTGAAACTGTCATTTTCACAATAAACAATGCAATTTAAATGCATTTTTTGCTGTGAAAATGACAATGGTCCCAGAAATGTGTCAAAATTGTCCGAAGTGTCCGCCATAATGTCACGAAAAAAATCACTGATCACCGCCATTAGTAGTAAAAAAAATAATAATTAATAAAAATGCAATAAAACTATCCCCTATTTTGTAAACGCTATACATTTTGCGCAAACCAATCGATAAAAGCTTATTGCGATTTTTTTTACCAAAAATAGGTAGAAGAATACGTATCGGCCTAAACTGAGGAAATTTTTTTTTTATATATGTTTTTGGGTGATATTTATTATAGCAGAAAGTAAAAAATATTGCATTTTTTTCAAAATTGTCGCTCTATTTTTGTTTATAGCGCAAAAAATAAAAACTGCAGAGGTGATCAAATACCACCAAAAGAAAGCTCTATTTGTGGGAAAAAAAGGACGTCAATTTTGTTTGGGAGCCACGTCGCACGACCGCGCAATTGTCTGTTAAAGCGACGCAGTGCCGAATCGCAAAACCTGGCCTGGTCCTTTAGCTGCATTTTGGTCCGGGGCTTAAGTGGTTAAATAGTATTGTTTCTTTATAATGCCTTAACAATATATGTGTATTAGTAAGTTCATATATCAACTCGTTAAGTACATGTATATTACTATACTTACAAAAGTGATTTCCTAGCCGTATTGACATTGAAAATCTGTATTTGGGATTTAAAGGGTTTTGCTTTGAAAGGTACTTCAAAGGTTTTCACTTGTCTTAGGAATTCCACGAATAGTCTAATCTAAGGTGGGTAAAATCCCAGCCTACAAATTCACTGGAAATGCCAGGATGTCTGACAATTGTTTGACATATAAAACAATTTATGGTGCTATACCAAGATTTAAGTCAAAGGGGGTCATAAATTATTACTGACCCTGGACGACCCTAAAATTAGGAATTATTCCTTGTACACCACCACCCCTACAGGTAAATAGTGGCATTACTCAAAATGGCTGCGTAGTTGGTTGCTAATAGCAGCCTACCTAACATAGCATCATATGACATCGTCGGTGATGTAGTAAAGTGAGATACACACCCACTTCTGAGGTATGTTAAAAAGGTGTTGCAGAGAGCACAAAGGGATCTCTGGATCTTGATCTGATCTCTCTTGGAGGGATCTTTGGAGGGGGACAGCTGGAAGGAAGCTGACTCTGGGAAGATATCTGGAGAACTCTCTCTCTGAGAGGATTTCTGAAGGATCCTGGAAGGGAGAGATTGAACGCAAAGATGTAGGGGGTTGAAAGAAGTCTTCTCAAACAGAAAGAACTCTTAAATACTGGTAATGTATCATTTTGATTATTACCATTTAGGTAATTGGATGTTTTTCGCATACACATAACTAAAACCATTTAAATATACTTGGCAAAAATAATTTGGATTATATTATTTTTAACTGCAGTATGAAATAATTATATTCCAAATATTAGGAGAGATACACAAATTATGTTTGTCTTTAACCTCCCTGGCGGTATGATTCTTTCAGAAAAAAGGTGCTGAAAGCGGTATCATTATTTGCAAGGAAATGTGGCGTTTTATACTGTAGGCCTGTAATTTTTAGGAATAACTCACTTAAATCTGACCAAACAAGAGTCTAGTAGGGTATGAATTTTTTTTAAAAACAAAATTATAAATTATAATATAATAAATAATTATAAATAATTATAACAAATAATAATATAATTATAATAGAAATTATTCAATAATGTAATCAACTCAAAATCACTGAAATTTGCTCAGTTGCAGAATTGTTGCTGTCATTACTTTTATTTTTTTTATGATGAATTCCCCCACAAATCACTATCGCACAATTCTGCAAGTGATTATAATTTATTATTGCTGTTTTCTAGCTGCTCTAAAACCATTTTTGACATAAAGGGACACTTTTTGGTTGCTATGGACAATCTACAGTTTGCAGGCAGAAAGAACACTTATTATTATATAAAAGAACATGTAGGACACTGGGCAGACCACTAGAGACAAGGGGGGTGTGTATTTTTTACATACAATACTGTAATCTTTAAGATTACAGTATACTGTACAGTATGTAATGTGTTTGTTTACGTTTTTGAATTTGGCGCCGTTCTCCGCTCCCGTGCGTCGTAACGTCGCAGGGAACGGAGATCGGCGGCACAGGAGGACACTGTGTGAATCAAGCGAGGTCCCGCTCGCTCACACAGCGCGGTGGCATCGCTGGATCCAGGGACAAGGTAAGTAAACACTGTCTGTGGATCCAGCGAGGCGAGCCCGAGTTTGACTCTGGGTTTACCGATCCTAGCACAAAAATCTAACCCCGAGTCAGACTTCCGCCAGGGGGGTTAAAGAGCTAAATGGTAATGGTAATGGTTGTACTATGGTTTTAGGGTGATGTCTGTGAAAATAAATTCTCTCTAAATTTAAAATAAGCTTGTCTGCATTGCAGAGCTTGTGTACAATATGACATTCGTTCTGTACAAATATATAAGGAGTATTAAGTAAGAGATCTGTTTGGTATTTAGAAGAGATAACATAATGTAGACAAAAGCTGTTTACCTAGAGTCCGTGGAAATCACGGGAATATACCTTGTCATATAATATAAATATTATATTTAACTATCATGTATCTCTGATTCTAGAAGTATATCAATTATTTGCATTATCACGAATTGTACCTGATTTTAATTTTGCACTATATCTTTAGTTAATAAATATATATAATTTAAATATTAATTTGTGTTACTTGTCCTCAAAATAGCACGGATAAAAGAATTTTGGATTTCTTGTATTGTAGGAAAAGTGTATATCTCCCAAAGCACAGATTTACATATTTCCATAAATACAATAATATTTTATATTTCAGTATAAACATTCTGACAGTATATGTAGGCTCTATGCCGAGTAAAGTCAATGGTTCTGACAATTCCTTGTAATAGGAATACAAGTGATAATTTTTTTTTTTTTAAATAAAGTGTAAAAATAAAAAAAAAGTAAAATAAAAAATGTAAATGCCCCTGTCCCCGGTAGCTCACGCTCAGAAGCGAACACACGCATAAGTCCCGCCCACATATGTAAACGGTTTTCGAACCACACATGTGAGGTATCGCCGTGTGCGTTAGAGCGCGTGCAACAATTCTAGCACCAGACCTCCTCTGTAACTCTAAACTGGTAACCTGTAAAAAAAAATTAAGCATTGCATATGGAGATTTTTAAGTACCAAAGTTTTGCGCCATTCCATGTGGTTAAATTTTGTAAAGATAAGTTTACTCTGGTAACTTTTTCAGTAAGCTTAATTACTTGACCTCTAGAAGAAGATTCCCCCTCCCTCATGACCAGGTATTTTTGTATTTTTCTTGCGATACGGCACTGCGTTACTTTAACCACTTACGGACCGTTCGCCGTTGTTATACGTTGATACTTTGAAGAGGAATACCGTTGTTATGGTAGCAGCTAGCTACCAGAACCCCGGTACTCTCTTCGAGGGCGGACGGTCCTCTTTCAGATAAAAGTGGTCTGTGCAGCGGATACGGCTTGAGATCACTTTTATGAGCTCTCCGGTGCCCTCACCGCTTACCGGAGCCGTCGGCAGTGGCGGAGGCGATCGGATCCTCTTCAGTCAGTGGCCTAGAGACGAGTGAGGGGAAGATGGCACCCACTCGCAGGGCAGAAGCGACGTCAAAACATCACTTGCTCTTTTTTTTTATTTCATTTTAGTCTATTTTACTCTTTTTGACCCCAGATCTCATATTTAGGAGGATCTGTCATGCTTTCTTTCTATAACAAAGGATGTTTACATTCCTTGTAATAGGAATAAAAGTGACTCAATTTTTTTTTTTTTCGACAATACATTTTTTATTGGGTTTTTCAATATACAATTGAGGTAGTTGCATTCAATATACAACGTAAGTAATATAATCACCTTGTACAGGCAAACATTTAACAGAAAAAGAATACGGTACTCGGTGACCTAGGCCAGCCTACCCCAATTGGGTTCAAACTGTAGGACTGGGAGGTCACCAAGATGATCAATGGTACACCTATACATCATTTTTTTTTTTTAAACAGTGTCGAAATAAAAAAAGAAGCGCCCTGTCCCAACGAGTTCGGGCACAGAAGTGAACGCATACGTGAAAAGCGCCCACATATGAAAATGGTGTTCAACCCACACATGTGGGGTATCACTGCAATCGTTAGAGCAATTATTTCTTGCATGAAGACAAGAGCAATTATTTCTTGCATGAAGACAACACAAGGAGAGTGAAACATTTCAGAGTCACACAACATTAAAGTACCGACGTATAACGGTGCCGGGAGGTCCAGAAGTGGATAACAAATGAATCGGAAATGAATTTCGTTCAGTTCGTTGTGTTATGATTTGGAGATTCTGATGAATCCAACTCCATCCAACCCAAACAGAGTGCATAAGTAACCTTCTGAAATAACGAATTAAGACGTAAAGATGAATATAGCCAATCTTCCGAAATATGATTCGGAGAAAAGAATACACAAAACTAATCTGAATATATAAAACAAATTTGGAAAACGAATCATTCTAACATAATGAATATGAGGAGTCAAAATGGTTTAGCAATATTTTTTACTTTTTGCTATGATAAATATCCCCCAAAAATATATAAAACATTTTTTAGGCCGATACGTATTCTTCTAGATATTTTGGGTTAAAAAAAAATTGCAATAAGCGTATATTGATCGGTTTGCGCAAAAGTTATAGCATCTACAAAATAGAGGATAGAATTATGGCATTTTTATTATTCATTTTTTTTACTAGTAATGTTGGCGATCTGAGATTTTTATCGTGACTGCGACTTTATGGCGGACACATCGGACACTTTTGACACATTTTTGAGACCATTGTCATTTTTACAGCGATCAGTGCTATAAAAATGCACTGATTACTGTGAAAATGACACTGGCAGTTAAGGGGTTAACCACTAGGTGGCGCTGAAGGGGTTAAGTGTGCCTAGGGATGTGTTCTAACTGTGGGGGAGGGGGTGGGCTGTGTGTGACATGACAGTGACCACCGCTTCTGATTACAGGAAACTGTGTACACTGTCCTGTCACTAGAAAGACTGGTGAAATGCTTGTTTACATCAGCAATTCCCCTTTCTTCCTCAACGTGACACAATCGCGGGTATGCTCGTGGACATTGAGTCCGCAGGACCCGCGGTCAGAGTCACGGAGCTCGCGGCGGAGCGCGCGTCCACAATGCCGCTCTTAAAGGGCAATGTATATATACGTTAATCTGCCCAGCCGTGCCATTCTGCCGACGTATATTAGCGTGAGACGGTCGGCAAGTGGTTAATGAAGGTACAACATTTAGCAACATATTGCTACACCTATGCCACGTACACACAACCGTTATTCATGTCATGCAACAAAACAATGTTTTTCTCAACGAGATTTGTCGTGATTCCTCTCAAGCCTGCCTTGCATACATACGTTTGTGAAAAAAAATGCTTGAGCAAAGCGCGGTGACGTACGGCGGCACTATAAAGGGGAAGTTCCATTTGAATGGCGCCACCCTTTGGGCTGCTTTTGCCAATCTCCCCGTCTCATAACTTGCTTCTGAGCATGCGCCTTTTTTTCCCCCTCATAAAATCGTACATACGACCATTTTTCACGACGTGAAAAACGCAGAGAAAAAATAGAGCAGGCTTCTAAATTTTTTTTTGCATTTTTCTCTACGAGAAAAATGCTCTGGAGCCTACAGTACACACGACCGGTTTTCACAACCAATTAAAAAAATTGTCCGTGTGTACGCGGCATTAGAGGTGCCTCTCTTCTCTTTTATACTCTGTAGCTCCTGTTGGATTTTGCCTCTAATCCCCTTGTGGAGGCTTCCATTTGTGGATGGACATTTTTACGGTTACACAACCTATCACATTGCTTTAATCTTTTTATATGGACTATAAACTGAAGGACTTATGAATAAATAGTTGTGCAATTGCCAATGAATCATTTGATTTTCCATTATTTCTTATGGGGAAATTTGATATACAAGTGCTTTAGATTACAAGCATGTTTTTCGAAACAAATTATGCTCGCAATCCAAGGTTTTACTGTATAGGTGAACTTGTATGAAAGGGTTGTTTGCACGCTTATCGTCCTTTTCCAAGCTCAGGCAGACAGATCTATGTATATATAAATATCTCATATTTGTTATCAGGCATCCATCTCTATGGACTTCAGAAGTAGAAAACACATTACTATGCAAACTAGCTCCTCATGACTAGATTGCTTAAAAGAAGTTTATGGGAAAAAAAAAAAGTTCTAAGAAGCAAATTCGCCGAATGGAAATTGAAACACAGGAAAAGATTAAGAGCTTTCTGCATGACTGTGTGTAATGCAAAGCGTTTAATACTCTTATTTTGAAATATTATAGGATATACGTGGTTAACTCTACTGAGGCCAGGAGAAAGTACATCTTATCATAGATTTTCTTTAGAAACAAGACATTCGAGAGTCATTCCCCTTTATAGTAAATTACATTTTCTTTTTTTAAATTTTTTTTTAAATTCAATACTTTTTTTTATTGTTTCCATGCATATATAGCAGAGAAAGAAAAAATACAAATCCATATTCTATATTCAGTGCATTATATGTGCATACAAAAAATTAATTGCATAGGTTAAAAATTTCCTTCAATCCCATTCCCAACCCTCCCTCCCTCCCTCCTATCTTACTTTTAAAGTGCATACACGTTTTTTGGTTCTGTTCCTTTCCTTAGATTATTCTTTACCTAACTTTCCCTAATTAAAGTGAGCGGCCTATTTTACATAACCAGTGCTCCCATATTGCATTAATTTTTTTGAGGTTACCCCTTCTAATCCATGTTCCCCTTTACTTCCCAGTTGTGCTGTTCATTACGTTAAACCATTCCTCTACTGTGGGTGGATTTTGTGCTTGCAATTTTAGTGCGATCAATTTCCTCGCCTGAAACAGGCATCTTATAACTGCTACTAATATATCCTTCTGCCCCATTCTCTCTTCAATGCATCCTAATAGACAAACCCTGGCTTCAAGTTCCAGAGTGGTTCCAAAGGTTGCATTTATAATGTCCAGAATCTTAGCCCAATATCTATGCAGTTTTGGGCATTTCCACATCATGTGGATGAGGTCCCCTGTATTTTGACATCTGGGACATTTGTCATCTGACTTCCATCCAAATCCATATAATTTCTTGGGGGTATAGTAGACCCTGTGGAGGAGAAACAAGTGAGAAACCCGTTGTGAGGGGGCTAGTGAAACCACTGTCCCTAGTTCCAGTATCCTGTCCCATTGGTCATTTGTTATGAGTCCAATATCCTCCTCCCACCTCTGTTTATTCTTGCTCAGCTTCTCTTTTCCTATTAACTGATCGCTGATCCGTTCATACAATTCTGATATAAGACCTTTCAAGACCCCCGTCTTGATTAGTCTTTGGAGATGCGTGAGCTTTTGCCATCTTACCGGCTGTAATTTAAATTGGGCTTGTAATGCGTGTCTAACCTGCAAATAGGCAAAAAACATAGAATTTGGGATGCCATATTCCCGACTTAGCTCTGAGAAGGGTTTTAATGTGCAGTCTGTATAGAGTTGTGCCACTCTGGTTATCCCACGTTTATCCCATTCTTTTAATTTTCCCATGGCCAAAATTTCTTTTAAGTTATTATTTTCCCATAGCGGGGAGTATTCTGTTAATCCTTTATAGCCCAAGGCAAGTTTTCCCACTTGCCATATTCTTACCATCATCTTTACTGTTGGACTTTTTACCGAGAAAGAGTTGGCCTCTAAGGTCTCTATTACCGATCTATGAGGAGACCCTCTTAGTATCATTTTCCCACTTGCATTACCTCCCCCCTCTATGCTACACCCCCCCAAATGCTGCAACTGCGCCGCCAAAAAATAGCTATACGGATGCGGGACCGATAGCCCTCCTCTGTCTGTTGGCAGTTGCAGTGTTCGGAGACTGATCCTTGCCTTTCCCTTTTTCCAGATTAGGGTCCTAAAGAGGGTCTCTATCTTTTTAAACCATCGGTTATCAATCCACACTGGGGAGTTGTGAAGTATATACAGCAATTGTGGCATCCAGATCATTTTAATAAGGTTGCTACGTCCGGCCACCGACAGTGGCAAGTGTCCCCATACATCCGCTTTGCGTTTAAGTTTGCCCAAAAGTGGCACTAAATTATTATTTATAAATTCTTCTGGGTTACGTGTTACCACGATGCCCAAATACTCCATCTTCTCCCCAATTTTTAATTGCGGGATTCCTATCCCATCCATATTGCTTACCGGATCCACTGGTAGGAGTGTTGATTTTTCCCAGTTTATCACTAGGCCCGAGAATCGTCCAAACGCTTCTACTGTTTGAACTGCAGTTTTAAGGGAGGTTGTAGAGTTGCCCAAGAAAAGGAGGATATCGTCCGCATATAGCGCGACTTTTTCCTCCTCTGCTCCTCTCTGGAACCCCTGTATTTCCTGTCTAGCTCTAATAGCAATTGCCAAGGGCTCAATTGCCAAGGCGAAAAGGAGAGGGGACAATGGACATCCCTGTCTCGTTCCCCTCTCCAATTCAAACGACTGTGAAACTTCATTATTTATTTTTATTTTAGCCTTTGGGGAATTATACAGTAGCTTTATCCATTTAATAAATGATGGACCAAACCCAAACTTCTCCAGAGTGTACCAGAGATAGTCCCACTCCAGACTATCAAAGGCCTTGGTGGCATCTAATGATAGGATAGATCTATCTCCCGCATTCTCCGTCGGGGTCTGTAGGTTTAGGTACAGCCTTCTTATGTTTATACTTGTGGACCGGTTTGGAATAAATCCAGACTGGTCTGGGTGTATTAATTTCTGAATAAATTTGTTTATTCTCGTTGCCAGTACCTTAGCCAAGATTTTTACATCTGAGCAGAGCAAAGATATCGGTCTATAAGATGATGTATCTAGTTGATCCTTTCCTTCCTTCTGGAGCACTATAATAATTGCTTCTAGCATTGAAGTGGGTAGCCTTTCTCCTTCTATCGCCCAATTCAGCGTTTTTAGCAATTCCGGGAGCAGCACCTCACCGTATTGCTTATAAATCTCTGCTGGTAGGCCATCCGGCCCTGGGGACTTTTGATTAGACAGTCCTTTAACTGCCTGTTGTAATTCCAGTAATGTAATTGGGGATTCCATAGCCTTTCTATCCTCCTCTGATAGAACTGGGGTTCCTACTTCTCTAAAGAATTCTTCCATTTGCACTTTAGCTTCCCCCTTTTTTGATCTATATAGCTCTTTATAATATACTGCAAACGTGTCCACTATTACCGATGTTTCAGATGATATCCCACCTCCTACCGTCCTAACTGCGGGAATGTTAGAGGGCGCCGTATTAGTTTTCGCTAGGAGGGCCAGAGTATGGCCCACACTTTCCCCTTCAGAAAAAGCGCTCTGCTCCTGGAATAGGCGCTTATTTTCA
This sequence comes from Rana temporaria, assembly GCF_905171775.1. Lineage (NCBI taxonomy): Eukaryota > Metazoa > Chordata > Amphibia > Anura > Ranidae > Rana > Rana temporaria. The sequence goes on from NC_053491.1 coordinate 28,571,974, forward strand.
ACTTTCTTGTTGATCACCAGCTTATATTCCTGTTGCTTCTCCAACCATAACCGTTGTTTAGTCAATGTTGGATTTTCCACATATTGCTTTTCTGCCTCTAGAACCTCTCCCCTGATTTTCTCCTCCCATTCCCTAGAGTTCCTCTTGATCTTAGTTACCTGCTGGATCAATATACCCCTAAGGAACGCCTTTAGGGCATCCCACACCACTCCCTCTGGTGCTGTCCCTGTGTTGAAATCCAGGAATTCCCTTAATTTGATACTAATTTCTTCTGATTTCCCTATCACTTCTAGCCAGAAGGGACTTATTTTCCAATTACTTGGAGGACGTTTTTTCCCTGTACTCAGTGACAGCACCAGAGGAGAGTGATCAGAAACCCCTCTTGGGTAGTAGGATATCTTACTAACTGCCTGTAGACTTGCACAGTTTCCCAGGGCCATGTCTATTCTTGATAATGTAGAATATGTACTTGAAAAGCAGGAGTACTGCCGCATATCTGGATATTTCACCCTCCAAATATCCCACCACCCAACCTCTTTCAAAAATTGACTTAGATGCCCTTCTCCTTCCCCTGGGCTCCGTGTCCCCGGTGGAAATCTATCCATTGTTCTATTTAACACGTTATTTAAGTCTCCAACCACTAATACCGGAATATTTACCTTGTTTACCACAAATTCTGTTAATTTATACAAAACCTCCATCTTAAAGGGAGGAGGTATATAGATATTCGCCAATACATATGGTACCTTTTCTATCAAACAGTGCAAAAAAATATAGCGACCCAGTTCATCTATTCTAGACTCTATACATGCAAATGATACGCCTGTCTTTACCATTATGCTCACTCCTCTAGAGTAAGAAGAGTGGACAGAATGGTACTGGCTTTGATATTTTTTTTTATTGACCAATTTTAACTTTGTTTCTTTAGTCAAGTGGGTCTCTTGAATACATATTACTTCCACCCCATACCCCTCCAGAGTAGTGAAAATTGCGGCTTTTTTCACTGGGTCCCCCATCCCCCGCACATTCCAGGAGCCTATATTTATCATTTTAGGTCTCATACCCATCCAGGCATATCAAACAGAAAAAAGCCCTTAACATCATATATAAGAGAAAAAGAAAAAAGGAAGAAAGAAAAAAGAAAATTTGTATACAATTTTTGAATATACCTAGGGAAAAAAAGCATTTAAATGTACCTTCAAGTACATTTCCTTCTCTTGTGCTTAATAAGTTATACGTGATACCTGTGCTTTGATATAATTTTGCCCTCCCCCCTTGCCTATCTAGGCCAACCCTTAGGGCTATACCTGTGACCTCTTCCTTCCATCCTTCCCTTACATTACCCTTATCACCCATATCTGTCGTGGTCCCGCGCGAACACCTCCCCAACATCCGCTCCAAAACAAAAAAAAACAACAAAAAAAAAACAAAAAAAAAAAAAAAGATTGTGTATATATATATATACATATATACATATATATATATATATATATATATATATATATATATATATATATATATATATATATACAAAAAGAGAAAAATGTGTATATATAAATAAAAAAAATAAAAAAATAAAAAAATTACATTTTCTACTTTCATGCCGGAACTGTTAAGATCATCTACTACTACTACGCTTATGCCTTTGCTTTCAATGAACATCATCCAAGACTATGTTCAGCTAAATCCAGGTTAGCAGCTATAAGTGATGCAATGCTCCTGTCACATACCTGGTTGAGGCCAGGTTGACAAGAGGGCTTACTTACACCTTTTTCCCTATATGTTGATGTATAAAGTAAATTAATAAACCTCCCAGTAATGTTATTACTAGGTTGCAGCTAGAGGGAGCTCTAATTATTTGTAGAATAACTTCAGGAGACTGATACCAACAAGCTCACATTAAAGGGGTTGTAAACCTCCTAAAGAAGTTCGGAAAAAATACGTTTTTTTTTCTTCTGTTTTTGTTCTGGGAAAAAAAAGAAATTTTCAGAAAAATTGAAAAAAAAATGCTACATTAGCACTTTTTCGTCTTTTTAACCACTTAACCCCCGGACCATATTGCTGGTCAAAGACCAGAGCACTTTTTGCGATTCGGCACTGCGTCGCTTTAACTGACAATTGCGCGGTCGTGCGACGTGGCTCTCAAACAAAATTGGCGTCCTTTTTTTCCCCCACAAATAGAGCTTTCTTTTGGTGCTATTCGATCACCTCTGCGGTTTTTAGTTTTTGCGCTATAAACAAAAATAGAGCGACAATTTTGAAAAAAAATAATATTTTTTCCTTTTTTGCTATAATAAATATCCCCCAAAAATATATAAAAAAACTTTTTTTTTCCTCAGTTTAGGCCGATACGTATTCTTCTACATATTTTTCGTAAAAAAAAATTAGCAATAAGCGTTTATCGATTGGTTTGCGCAAAAGTTATAGCGTTTACAAAATAGGGGGTGTTTTTATGGCATTTTTATTAATATTTTTTTTTTACTAGTAATGGCGGCGATCAGCGATTTTTTTTCGGTACTGCGACATTATGGCGGACACTTCAGACACTTTTGACACATTTTTGGGACCATTGGCATTTTTATAGCGATCAGTGCTATAAAAAATGCATTGGATTACTATAAAAATTCCACTGGCAGTGAAGGGGTAACACTAGGGGGCGGGGAAGGGGTTAAGTATGTTCCCTGGGTGTGTTCTAACTGTAGGGGGGGATGGACTCACTAGGGGAAATGACTGATCTTCTGTTCATACATTGTATGAACAGAAGATCAGCATTTCTCTCCCTGACAGGACTGGGAGCTGTGTGTTTACACACACAGCTCCCGGTCCTCGCTCTGTAACGAGCGATCGTGTGTGCCCGGCAGCGATCGCGCCCGCCGGGCACGCGCACGGGAGTCGGGGGTGAGCGGTGGGGCCCCCTACGCCCCCCTAGTGGCCTGCGCGAGAGCTGACGTATAGCTACGGGCTCTCGCGCAGAGGAGCCGACCTGCCGCCGTATAACTGCGGTGGGTGGTCGGCAAGCAGTTAAGATTGAAGGTCATTCTGTTACGAGAACGTTGAGAAAAACTATATGCATTGTCATCATTGTTGTCCTCTTCACTTCGATCCATGAAGGATTTTTTAATATCTACAGGACACTTGTTACATACAAGAATGTGTTTTGTCATCCTGGTAGCATTTGGAAATGCATATTTCATCTGACAATATTTGCAAATCACATTTTTATTTTCAGAAGAACTTGGAATGTGAAAATGCCTCCATATGCTAGATGTTGGTCTCGCCATTGTTCTAAGGTGAGTAGGAAATAAAAACAAGAAACAATTACTACTTTGCAAGAAGACACTAATCTATGGTTGTGTGTGGGGGTGGGGGAGGAACCTGATTACTGGTAATTAAATTATTATTTACACAAACGTTTATAAAGATAAACAAATACAGCTAAATGATTCAGAATCAGATTTTAACCCCTTCAATACCAGGCTTTAAAACCCACCTCCATACCGGGCCTATTCTGGCACTTCTCTCCTACATGTACAAATCATCATTCTTTTGCTAGAAAATTACTCAGAACCCCCAAACATTTTTTAGCAGACACCCTAGGGAATAAAATGGAGGTCATTGCAACTTTTTATCTTGCACGGTATTTGCGCAATCATTTTTCAAACGCCTTTTTTGGGAGGAAAAAATGGTTTCATGAATTAAAAAATAACAAAACAGTAAAGTTAGCCCAATTTTTTTGTAAAATATGAAAGACAATGTTATGCCGAGTAAATAAATACCTATCATGTCATGCTTTAAAATTGTGCACACTCATGGAATTGCGCCAAACTTCGTTACCTAAAAATCTCCATAGGCGACGCTTTGAAAATTTTTACAGGTTACCAGTTTAGAGTTAGAGGAGGTCTAGTGCTAAAATTTTAGCACACGCTCTAATGCTCACGGCGATACCTCACATATGTGGTTTGAACGGCGTTTAGATACGTGCGAGGGACTTGCTACCGGGGACAGGGGCGTTTTAATTTTTTTTTTTATAATTTTCTTTTTTTATTTGACATATTTATTTTTTACACTTTTTTTTATCACTTTTATTCCTATTACAAGGAATGTAAACATCCCTTGTAATAGGAATAGTGTGTGACAGGTCCTCTTTATGGAGAGATGCGGGGTTAATAAGACCCCACATCTCTCCTCCAGGCTGGAAAGCATGAGATAAATAAAGCATACTAGCCGTAATCACAGCTTTGTTTACTTCCGGGTACCCGGGCGTGACGTCATCACATTGCGCCCGTGCCTCTGACGGTCATAGAGATGACTGGTGACCATCTGGACACCAGTCATCTCTATGCTTCCCATCCGGCGCTGGATGATTTTTTCTCTGTGGCACGGGGGAGCCTGGAGAAGCACCATTGATGGCAGCGGGAGGGGGGATTGTCCCCTCCTGCAGCCTATAAGAACGATAAAGCGGCTATGATCATTCTTATGGTACGCAGGATCGCCGCCGGCAAACAAAGATATCTGAATGATGCCTCTAGCTGCAGGCATCATTCAGATATCACCGCACAAAGTCCAGGACATTATATGATGTCCACCCGGGATGGGAGATCCCATCTGTGGACGTCATATGACTATGTGCGGTACGGAAGTGGTTAATTAAGTATATACTCTCAGGTCCTTTTTGTTGCTCTGTATTTTCTTCCAATGCTTTTGAGGCCTAGTGAAGAGGACAGAACAAACCAAACACACCCACTAACATGCAAAAGCAAAACTGAAACCTTTTTCTTGTTAGTATAGCAGCACAGCACCTCCTAAAGGAAGAAATGCATACTGTTCTTGCATTGGAGGGTTCAGTTTGTTGCCTAGGACTGGCTTGTCCTCACCTCACTAAGCAGGAACATGGATCTCTGTGTTCCCACAGTCAGTCCACCCCCACCCAGTTAGCAAGCACCCCCTTAACCCTTTGATCGCCCCTCATGTTAACCCCTTCCCTTCCAGTTTCTTCCTAACATCCTGAAAGTTTGGATTCAATTTGAACCACTCAAACCCAGAAAGTTGAGTCCAAACCTGGGTTCTGTCCAAATCCTGGACTTATTAATTTTGTGTACAGACTCAAGAGCATGATTATTATTTTGCTTTACTCCCTAATGTACACTTTTAGCCATTACTCCCTTAATGAGCTTTTGGGTTATTAGTTCCATCCTCCATGCCCACTGAACTGAACCTGACACTCACCTACACACTAGTAAATATGTAAATTCCTTATAAACACAGTGAGCAATATGTACCGATCACTGGCTCTGTCCATTTATAACTGAGGCATAGAAAACTGTGTTAACTATGCTTTGGTTTGTGAATGAACAGGAAGCTCTGTGCAGGGCTCTTCCTGTCCATTCATTTTGTGCAGCTGAGGCTGCAGAGATGGAGATTGAGGCCTGTGCCCTCAATCTCCTTTATCTGTCTAAAAGGTGAAACATTGGAGGTCTGTTTAGACCCTAGATATTTCAGCAAAGCCCTCCATTGGGCCACCTAAAAATATTGTAAACAAATAAAAGAAAGTAGTAAAACAAAAAAAACGACTGAAACCAGTGGCGGAACTACCAGGGTCGTGACTGGGCCCTGGTGTACTGCTACTGTGTTTCCCCAAAAATAAGATCTACCCCAAAATAAGACCTAGGATTATTTTCCAGGAGGGCTGCAATATAAGCCCTACCCCAAAAATAAGCCCCAGTTCAAAATGCTTGTAAAATCCTATAATCCACTCTATTACAGTAGTATATAATGTACAATGTGTGTGTTTCTGTAATATAATTGCGGGGAAGAGAGCTCCGGCGGGCCACAGAAGCGCAGAGAAACACACACATTATACATAGGGATGAGCTTCGAGTTCGAGTCAAACTCATGTTCGACTCGAACATTGCCTGTTCGCCCGTTCGCCGAACAGCAAACAATTTGGGGTGTTCGCGGCAAATTTGAAAAGCTGCGGAACACACTGTAATAGTCTATGGGAGAAATCTAAATTGCAAATTTTAAAGGCTTATATGCAAGTTATTGTGATAAAAAGTGTTTGGGAACCTGGGTCCTGCCCCAGGGGACATGTATCAATGCAAAATTGCATTTTTTTCGGGAGCAGTGATTTTAATAATGCTTAAAGTGAAACAATAAAAGTAAAATATTCCTAGGGGGTGTATATTATGTCTGTAAAGCAGCGCTTGTTTCCCGTGCTTTTGCCGCATACACACGATCATTTTTCGACATGAAGAAAACGTTGTTTTTCAAAAACGTCATTTGAAATGATTGTGTGTGGGCTACACATTATTTTTCAGGTTCTGAAAAACGACAAAAAAAAATTCCGAACATGCTGCATTTTTAAACGTCGTTTTAAGCGATGTCGTTTTTTTCGGGTTGTGAAAAATGATCGTGTGTGGGCTAAAACAACGTAAAATACCAGCGCATGCTCAGAAGCAAGTTATGAGACGGGAGCGCTCGTTCGGGTAAAACTACCGTTCATAATGGAGTAAGCACATTCATCACGCTGTAACAGACAAAAAAGCGCGAATCGTCTTTTACTAACACGGAATCAGCTAAAGCAGCCCAAAGGCGAATGGAACTTCCCCTTTATAGTGCCGTCGTACGTGTTGTACGTCACCGCGCTTTGCTAGATAATTTTTTTTAAACGATGGTGTGTAGGCAAGGCCGTTTTAATGATGAAGTTGGGAAAACGTCATTTTTTGGACATGCTGAAAAACAACGTTTCTTTTCTATGCTGAATAATGATCGTGTGTACGCGGCATTAGAACTGTCCCTGCACAAAGTGTAATTTTTGAAGGAATAATAGTAATTTAAAACTACTTGTGGCTATAATTGTCGGCTTCCAGCAATACAGAGAAAAGGCATTGAAAAACATTGATAACGAAAAAAAAAAAAAAAAATGCGTGGGGGTCCCCCCAAATTAAATTACCAGGCCCTTCAGGCCCTTATTTTTGTTTTTTTAACAACCCCATTATGTTACTAAACATCTCAGGCCTGGGTCACACCTCTGTTTTTTTGAAAGGGCAAGGAGTTTTTAGCGCAAAACGGTGCTATTTTTTTTTGGTTTAATATACTTCAATGGAGAAAAAGCATGTAATGTGTTTTTGCGGCAATTTGTGTTTTGTAATCTGCCCAACAGCAAATTGGCCCAAAAAAATGATATATTTTTTTTAAATGCTATTATCTGATTAATCGATTAATCGAAACAATAATCGGCCAACTAATCGATTATGAAAATAATCGTTAGTTGCAGCCCTATACCAGACCCTTTATCTGAGCACGCATCCTGGCAGGCTGCAGGAAAAGAGGGGGGATGAGAAAGCGCCCCCCCTCCTGAACCGTCCCAGGCCACATGCCCTCAACATGGGGAGGATGCTTTGGGGGTCTGCGACCCCTCAAAGCACCATGTCCCCATGTTGATGGGGACAAGGGCCTCCTCCCCACAACCCTTGCCCGTTGGTTGTGGGGGTCTGCAGGCGGGGGGCTTATCAGAATCTGGAAGACCCCTTTAACAAAGGGGACCCCCAGATCCCAGGCCCCCCTATGTGAATTGGTAATGGGGTACATTGTACCCCTACCATTTCACAAAGAAAGTGTAACAAATTGTAAAAAAAAAAAAAAAAAAAAATGATCTGAGGGGGACGTGCAAGGAAAATAAAAAACAGCATTTTAGCTGGATAATAAAATTAACAGAGCTTCCCCTCATTTCAGATCTACCCCCTACCCCTCAGATTTACAGCGACTGCACTTCCAAGTGCACTTTCAGTGCAAAGTGGATTTGCCTTTCATAAATAACCCTCAATGTTTGCTTATACTTCTCTGTTCTATGTATGTGGAGTTGGCATAAATGTGATATCTCACTATGTGACTGTGGGGTGTATAGCAGGGAAATGCCAAAAATATGACAGAATGCCAGGAATATAATTCACTGGTAAAGGACAGCGCTAGAGTGGGGAGATAAAGATTTAACGCTGTAAATATAAAGATCTCACCAGCATTGAAGGGGCTTTCCTACATCTGTCTTCAGCGTTGTTAACAGGATTATACTACAAAAGGTCAGACAGAGCTCCTTGTCATTTCTAAACAAAGTTATTGCCTTCTACATCATTTTATATTTATCTCCATAGCATTTCTGTGTGATTTGGAGGACGCATAAAGAACCACGTCATGGAGACTTTGTTAGTGGCTGTCTTAAAGGAGTCATAACATCTCTAATTCATTCTATGCATTAGGGTGAAAACCCTTCTGTGCTGCAGCTGCCCCCCAAAGCCCCCCCTCCTTTTTCTTACCTGAGCCCATCCATTCCAGCGATGTGCACACAAGCCCAGTGACTCCAGCCACTGTCTCTATCCTTATTGGATAGATTTATAGCAACAGAAGCCATTGGCTCCCACTGCTGTCAATCAAATCCAGTGACACGGGAGCCAGGGGGCAGGGCTGGGTCCTGCTGTCTGTGTCAATGGACACAGCAGCGGGACTCGTGAGCGTGCCCGCACGGGTGCCCACCATGCAAAGTGTCTCTCCCTGGGGGCACCTGATGAAGAGGGGCCAGGGGACCCTGGAAGAAGAGAATCGTCGCTGCTCTGTGCAAAACTCTTGCACAGAGCAGGTAAGTAGGATATTTGTTATTTAAAAAATAAACAAAACTTTACAATCACTTTAAAACTCAAAGATACAAAAAAATAAAAAACTGCTATAACGGTTGTAATTCTCTGGAATGAAAATTAACATGAAAATGAACAAAGCATATCCTTCTGTAGTGTCACTTCTGACAATCTATGCCTAAACCAAGCAAACCCAGGAGACCCTGTCCCGTCACCCCAGCACACAGCAGATGATTGACAGCCTTAGCTGTACATGTTTTCATGGGACTTTGTGGAGAGGGGTTTGTCCATTCCTTCCACTCAGGTCTCAGATTACACTCAGCTCCCTGCTTCATGCTGTGAAGTGTGTAACATCAGATCCCCTCCTGCCAAATGGTGTTTAAAATGTGTGTTATAGTGGGTTGTAGATGAGAGAGAGCTGCAGATAAGCAGGTACAACTGCTCATTTATGTGTATGGCCTGAGGCTATAGTGGGTATATGTAAGGGTTTACAGCCACATTAAATTGATTTTTTAAAATAACAAACATGTTATACTTACCTGCTCTATTGCAGTGGATTTGCACAGCACAGCTTGGATCCTCCTCTTCTCAGGTCCCTCTTTTGTGATCCTGACCCCTCCCTCCTGCTGAGTGCCCCACAGCAAGCAGCTTGCTATGGGGGCACCCGAGTCGTGCTGCAGCTCTGTGTATCCATTTAGACAGCCCCTCTCGCTCCTGATTGGCTAGCTGACTTTGATTGACAGCTGCAGGAGCCAATGGCGCCGTTGCCGTCTCAGACAATCAGAAGGGAGAGTCTCGGACGGCCGGGAGACTCATGGACATCGCTGGACAGAGATGGGGCTCAGGTAAGTAGTAGGGGGATATGGGGCGGCTGCTACACACAGAAATCCTTTTATCTTAATGCATAGTTGTGCGACGTAGCTCCCAAACAAACTTACCGTCTTTTTTTCCCAACAAATTGAGCTTTCTTTTGGTGGTATTTGATCACCTCTGCGTTTTTTATTTTTTGCGCTAAAAACAAAAAATAGAGCGACAATTTTGAAATAAAAACAATATTTTTTACTTTTTGCTATAATAAATATCCCCAAAAAATATATAAACATTTATTTTTTTCCTCAGTTTAGGCGGATAAGTATTTTTCTACATATTTTTGGTAAAAAAAATTGCAATAAGAGTTTATTGATTGGTTTGCGCAAAAGTTATAGCTTCTACAATATGTGAATGCGACATTATGGCGGACAGATCGGACACTTTTGGTACTATTTTGGGACCATTCACATTTACACAGCGAGGGGTTAACCAGGAGGGGGAGCTGAAGGGGTCAAGTGTGTCCTAGGGATGTGTTCTAACTGTAGGGGGCGGGGCTACGTGTGACATGACACTGATCACTGCTCCCAATCACAGGGAGCGGTGAACAGTGTCCTGTCACTAGGCAGAACGGAGAAATGCTTGTTTACATTAGCATTTCCCCATTCTTCCTTTCCGTGAGACGATCGCTGGTATCCCTGCAGACATCGAGTCCGCAGGACCTGCGATTACACTCACGAAGCTAGCGGCGCACGTGTGCCCACAATGCCGCTTCTTACAGGCAATGTACAGGTACTTTAATATGCCTGTACTTGCCATCCTGCCAACGTATATCGGAGTGAGCCGGTCAGCAAGCCGTTAAAATTGCTCTTTGCTATATTAAATTGTCGGGTCCCGGCAATACAGATAAAAGCCATTGAAAAAAACGGCATGGGTTCCCCCCCAGTCCATTACCAGGCACTTTGGGTCTGGTATGAATATTAAGGGGAACCCCAAATCAAAATGTAAAAAAAAAAATTGCGTGGGGTCTTTAGGCCCTCTGACGCCACGGGGAAACGCTGCAGGATTACCCCCGTGGCGTCAGAGGGGGCAGGTTCACCCACACACGTTACCGGGTGGCCCCACCCTTAGCTAGTTAACAGCTGTCACAGCGGTAGACGTGTCACTCGGTGGAAGCTGCCAATGGAGGCACAGCTAGTGCGGCGCTTTTTTAATAAAACAAATTTGTTTTGGAACTCGAGAATGGATTTACATTATTTTAATAAAGGACTTGTCCCAAGCTGTGTCTTGTTTTTTTTTTTTTTTTTTTACACTTTTTTGTGAAATGGTAGGGGTACAATGTACCTGTTACCAATTCACATGGGGGGGGGCAGGATCTGGGGGTCCCCTTTGTTAAAGGGGTCTTCCAGATTCCGATAAACCCCCGCCTGCAGACCTCCACAAGGGTTGCGGGGATGAGGCCCCAAACTATTTTTTTTTTTTTTACATTTTGGTTTTGGGTTTCCCTTAATATTCATACCAGACCCAAAGGGCCTGGTAATGGACTGAGGGGGGGGGGGGGGGAACCCATGCCATGTTTTCAATTACTTTTATCTGTATTGCGGGACCCGACAATTCATTATAGCCGCGAATAGTTTTATATGACTTTTTTCCTTTAGACATGTCCTTTTATTGCAGGGACTGTTCTAAACACAGGACAAATGCACCACTAAATTTAAAGAAATATTTCGAAATTTAAAAGGAATATTTTATTTCACTTTTACTGTTTCACTTTAAGCATTATGGCAGGACCCGGGTCCCCAAACACTTTTTATGACAACAACTTACATATAAGCCTGTAAAATTAGCACTTTTGATTTCTCCCATAGACTTTTAAAGGGCTTTCGAATTTACCGTGAACACCACACCAACACCACGACTCGAACATTGGGCTCATCCCTACTCTACAGCTGTAATTTGTCATTACAGCCAGTTCATGCATCTGCTTCTTTAAAGGGAGAACAACCCTGTGGATGGTCTTTGAGCATCCACTGTCTACAGGTATCTTCCTAGTACTGTAGACTAAAGCCTCGTACACACGATCAGTACATCCGATGAGAATGGTCTGAAGAACCGTTGTCATCGGTTAACCGAAGCTGACTGATGGTCCGTCGCGCCTACACACCATTGGTTAAAAAAATGATTGTGTCAGAACGCGGTGACGTAAAACACAACGACGTGCTGAAAAAAACGAAGTTCAATGCTTCCAAGCATGCGTCGACTTGATTCTGAGCGTGGATTTTTAACCGATGGTTGTGCCTACTAACGATCGGTTTTGACCTATCGGTTAGGAATCCATCGGTTAAATTTAAAGCAAGTTGGCTTTTTTTTAACTGATGGTTAAATAACCTATGGGGCCCACACACGATCGGTTTTGACCGATGAAAACGGTCCATCAGACCGTTGTCCTCTGGTTAATCTATCGTGTGTACGAGGCCAAACTCTCAGGAGCTCAACTGGTTAATTCAGTAACAAATATTTAATTTAAGTGGTGGAAGTGAAAATGTACTCATTGAAGTCACCACTGTAAATTCCAGTTGAATATTTTATACACTCCTACATGTGGGAGGAAATGGTGTAGGGTCTCGCTATTTATAGTTCAATAACCATGGAAGCAAAGAGACATTAACCATTCCTCTGCACTGTATCGCATGTGAAAATGCCTGTCCAGCAATATGTTGGTAGGCCCGTGGCAACAGAGAAGTTAATTTAATGTGAGACGCTTAGCTCAGCTATACATGTATTTTTTATTAACAGCTTACTTTGCCACCTTCCTGCAGATAAACAAAGTAGTTTCCTTTTCTTGGAAAAAATGTAATGTGCATTCTGAAATAGACCAAATGAAGGGAACAAAAACGAGACTCAAGTACAGACTTTGGAAACCCAATATGTCCTGTCCCAAAACCCGATCACCTATCTTGACATGCAAGCAGCATACCGGGAGGTGATGCTTCTTAGGGTGACGAAAGACAAAAACAACAGCTGGCACAGTCACAGCCAGGGGCGGACTGACAACTCATGGGGCCCCCGGGCAAAAAAAGTTTATGGGGCCCACTGGCTTACAGATGGCCATCACGCCAGGAGGCAGTGCAGAGGCAGGGCACCTAAAATCTCAGGATTTTCACATCAAAAGCATGTTGGTTTTGTACATATCAGGGAAAGATGTAAAAAAAAGACAGATTTTTACATACTGTCCCTGGTTTTATTGAGCCTGGCAACCCTGATGGGGCCCTCGGCCAGTGGCATATCTGTGGTTGACCGTATAGCCATTAATGCCCAATGTGCTTCCTATTATAGCGGCCTGTACTCCTCCGAAGCAGACTACTCTGAGGGGAGCTGAATTCCTTCCTAGATCAGGTCAACTTTCCTACTCTTACTGACTTAGCTTGTGAGAACCTTGATGATATTATACCCATGGAGGAGGTTAAACAGGCCTTGGGTGACCTGCAGGTAGGGATAACCCCAGGAATAGATGGAATTCCCCCAGAATTCTACAAGCAGTATGGAGAACAGCTGACACCTAAATTGCATGGGATGTTGATTAAATGTCTAGCAGAAGGGACCCTACCGGCGTCTAGGGCTGACATGGTCATAGTGGTCATACCAAAACCGGGTAAGGACCCCGAGCTGTGTACCTCCTATTGGCCTATTTCCTTGCTTTACTCTACCGCTAAAGTACTAGCTAAGATCCTGGCTAGGAGAGTGAATGAGGTTATCCATACCTTGGTGCATGATGACCAGACTGGATTAATGCCGGGCAAGGGCACAGACATAAACTTCTGGAGGCTGTACACAGTTCTGGGTTCTAAAAACCACCTCGCCGACTCTGACACAGTGGCCTCCCTAGAAGCTGAAAAAGCATTCGACTCAGTGAAGTGGGTCTATCTATGGAAGGTCCTTGTCAAGGAAGGCATGGCTGTGTAATAGGAATCGCACGGCAGACACACACATTCACAGCGCATTAACGAACACGCACGCGGATGTACGCATGTGTGCGTCTGTCACCAACATTGGCGCCAAAGGGGCTATTTAAACTGAGTGCACCAAAGACTCGTTGCCCTTTGGTCTGCAGCTTCTGTGTGTCCTGAAACCCATTATCTGTGCTGACTTCTGATCCTTAACCTGGCTTGTTCTCACTAACCTTGTCTGCTTGATACCCTGACTTTGGCTTGTTTTTGACTTCTCCTCTGCCTGCTACTCTGCCTGATCCGCCAGTACGTCTCTGCACCTGTTCCTCCAGCCTGCTCTGCAAATCGCACCAGTTCCTGCTTTCATCCGTGATCCAGTCTGCCACCGTTCTGGTCTACCCAGCCTACCGATTTGCCTGCTGCATCTCCGACTACGAGCATCCAGCCACACCGACACTGGACTGACCCTAGGCACTCCTGTGTCAACGTGCTTCCGTGGCTGCTGTCTCAACCTCAGGGGCCCGCAAGCCGGTGGGGCAAGAGAGACTCTCCTCTACACGTCAGGCTCACGTTCCAGGTACCTGACAGTCCTGCTCCATTTTGGCTTTGGCCCTAAATTTATCTCCTGGGTGAAGGCTCTATATAACTCCCCACAAGCTAGAGTACGCACCGGGTCCATCCTTTAATCCTCCTTCTGTCTCCAGGGGGGTCCGCTTTCTCCAGTGCTTTTTGCACTAGCTATAGAAACAATGGCGATCCTTCTCCGTTCCTCGCCAGTGGTTTGTGGCATTTCAATATGCCCAGTAGAAGAGAAAATCTCCCTGTATGCCGACGATACCCTTTTGTACCTTAGCAATACTACAACCTCCCTGAGGGAGGCCCTCATGATTATTAACTTCGACAGGTACTCGGGCATCCGTGCCAATTGGGGAAAGTCTGCTCTGTTTGCACGGAACTCCTCGGTTGACAAGTTGCCAATGGACACTCCACTGCAACGGGTCTTACAATTCAAATACTTAGGGGTAGTTATACATAGAGACTTCCCCCAATTTATCCCTCTTAACTTAACTCCGGTACTTTCCTCCCTGACTCAGAGATGTGCTGCATGGAAAACACGTCCCCTCACCCCAGTAGGTAGGGTTAATTTGATTAAAATGACTGTACTGTCCAAATTTGTGTATCTCTTCAGACAAACCCTGGTTCCCATCCTTTGTATTGAATGGTGGTACCCCCAGAAATGCAAAAAATACGCTGCAACTGCCAGTTACTCTTGGAGGCCTGGTATTACCCTGTTTTGTCAAGTATTACTGGGCAGCGGTCCTTGCAGCTGCATTGGAGGAGGCACTGCTAGGCTCCTATTTGGAACTCCGAAACCTGATACATAGGGGCCCCAGATCCAACCCAAATATCACCCCATCCATGCGTGTCACACTTCGGGTCTGAGAGACAGTGAGGGCTAAAACAGAGACGCCCAATAGCTGGGCCCCACACTCTGGGGGAATCCGAGACTGCCAAACTTTCGGTCCATCCCGGACCCTGTGATATGGGCCTGATATGGTATCAAAACACTGGCAGATATTGTTTCCTCGGATAGACTATACATGTTTGACGCTCTCAACCATATGTTCTTCAGGTACATACAGCTCCGACATACCTATCGGTTCCAATTCCCTCAAGCTGTCGTGTTGATGACCAATGGTATTGAGCGCCTGCTTGATCTGGCTGAGGACCTTAAACCCCTGTCGGCGCTCTACTCTAAATTTGTCAGCCTAGACACCTCTAAAGTCTCCCAGCTATTTTCAAAATGGCAGGCAGATGTGCCCACGCTTGCGGATGATGATTGGGAGGAGGGTATTCAGCAATGCCTCCCCCTCGTGATCTCTGCCAGGGATAGTTTCACTCAGCTTAAGTTTATACACCGAACGTACTACTCCCCGGAATGTCTGGCTAGGATGTATCCTGACAGAAGAGCACTCTGTCCTAGGTGCACTTCGGAGACGGGTTTCTGACTGTGCCACAATTGAGAGCCCAGATAGATGCGGCCCTGGCTCTATACAAACTGACCTATTTGGGACAAAACTGCCCAAAAAAATTGATAGGATCTGGGCAGCGTGGATCGGATTAATATAGGCTTACTTATAGGTACAAACAATACATGGAAGTTTGCTTTCTCTTAAATGCAGATCCAGCACAAGTGCATACACACCACAAGTCTCAGGGCACCTGGCAGGATTTAATGTTGATAAATGTAAATTGATGCACTTGGGGGTTAAGAATATGCATGTGTAACGCCCTGGGGTTTAGTCAGGGAGCTCCTAACCAAATTCCTTGTCAGGGGTAGCTACCATAGTTAAATTGTTAGAGATCCATTCATTTCCCCCCAAGTTTGACCTTGTTAAACCCTAGTTAAAGGGGGCTTCCAGATTCCGATAAGCCCCCTGCCCGCAGACCCCTACAACCATCGGCCACGGTTATAGGGATGCGGCCCTTGTCCCCATCAACATGGGGACAAGGTGCTTTAGGCTGGAGAGGGCAGAGCTCCCCCTGACCCAAAGATCCCCCCCCCCATGTTGCGGGCATGTGGCCTATGCATAGGCACAGGCCTTATCATACTTGACTTTTCTTACAATAGGTAATAACACTAGAGATTTTTGATCCAGGGGAAATCCAAGTGACTTCTGGGGGGTCAGGGAGAAATATATTTTCCCCTCGCTGCAGCAAATTGGACAATGATTTATAGAGTTTTTCTACCTTCCTCTGGTTCAACAGTGCATATATGATTTCGTAAATTTAGGTTTTCTAGTTATTTAGTCAGTTTTTTTTCTATTAGTTGAACTAAATGGAAGAAGCAGCCAGCAACTCCATAACATCAAGCGTATTTATTGTGAAGCCTTCACAGTGAGTACAGTCAGCAACAAGGCTTATCGCCGAAACTAGTCTGCTGCTAACTGTACTTACTGTCAAGGCTTCACAATAAATACGCTTGATGTCACGGAGTTGCCGGCTGCTTCTTTTACTCAATGACCGTTTGTCTATTGGTGTGTGGGAGGACACCTCAGCTTGGACACCCTCACTGCAAACTTCCAAATTAAGACTTTGTTTCCCACTGTTCTAAGCCATACAATCTTTGATCAAATTTAACTAAATTTACTTCTGTCTTTTTTCAACCTGACTATGTAGCATCAATGAAGTCCAGCTCACAAAAAACAGGCCAGGGCCGATCCTAGGCAGGGTGCACAGGGTGCTTTGCACCCAGGCGCCTGCAGAGGTGGGGGCGCCGAAGTGCCAGAGTTCTCCCCTCCCTCCTTCTCTCCTTGTTTGTGTCCGTCCAGAACTAGTATTTTGAGCATAGGTGTGTGTCCATCCAGAACTGATGTGTAATCATAGGGCAGCCCGTCCAGCCTGGCAATGCTCAGGGGAGGGGCCACTCCTCTTCCTGACATAAGGGTTCTAGTTTTCAGTGGCTGCTGAGTACTGATGTGCAGGAATGAATTCCTTCACACTGGGAGACTTAGATCCTGCACTGTCTCCACCAACTCCAGTTGGAATGCCTCCCCCTCCCATCTCAATCTTGGGCTGCACAGAGAGAGAACCGAGGTGAGTCACAGTGTTCAGTGTGCTGTGTGCTGGGGGATGGCAACCCCAGCATTCCTTTACACGTGCTCTGGGTTGCCCCTGATCTAGATGTTTTAAGGCATGATAGATTGCATAGGATACACAGCCCCTGCCCATCTCCTGTACAATATCTGCAGTCTCTGACCATCTCCTGTACTATGTCTGCAGTCTCTGACCATCTCCTGTACTATGTCTGCAGTCTCTGACCATCTCCTGTACCATGTCTGCAGTCTCTGACCGTCTCCTGTACTAAGTCTGCGGTCTCTGACCATCTCCTGTATCATGTCTTCAGTCTCTGACCATCTCCTGTATCATGTCTGTAGTATGTCTGGGGGCTCTTTCTAACAGACTCTCTAACAGAAGCCCTCTCTGTGTCCATCAGAGAGGCTTCCCTCCAGGTCCCAATAAAGTACTCTGGTTCTCTTCCTGTATTTTGCTTATTGTTAAGAGATCATGTAAGGATCCCAGGGCAATGAAGACTTCATGGGGGAGCATATCTGTGGTTGAGTCATTGCCTTAGAAACATTTGTAAAGGGGAGGAGTTAGTCAAATGACCACGCCCATGTGGGGGCTCCATAAATATTTCTGCACCCAGGCGCCTGTGACCCTAGGATCGGCCCTGAACCAGGCACTTGGCTTTGTTGAGTTCTGTATACTGCAATATACAGGATGTTGCTCTCTTTCAAAGACACAGTGATTTGATAACAAAACCTCAGGGATCCTTTGACATTGATAATTTAGTGTCAGTGACTCACCTCAATAAATGAATCTCTTCAGGGACTGCAGCAAGAGTCATTGCAATTTTTTTTACTTCCATTCTGTAAATTATTTAAACTACTCTTCTGCCTATTGCTACGCAACTAAACATATCTGAATTTACCCAGATATCTTTGTGGCTTTGTACATAAATGCTTTGTAAATTACACACTGGAAGTATTAAACTTGAACTTCACAAAGACATGCAAGCTCTAGTGATCTTCATACCAGCAGCAGCGAGGGATTATTTGTTTCTGTCTCTCATTTTCACCTAATGAACAGCACTGCTAAGCACTATTTATATCTGCTTCATCTATTCCCAGAGTTCAACTTTAAGAAAGATAAAGTACCACTTATTTAGAAAGCAGCCGATGTTCAAGGTATTCTCTAGGAAGTTTGGATCCGTTACAAGGAAATATTCTTGTGTATATGTAGCCCTAGGCCCTCGGGTACTTTTGGATCCTCTGCTCTTGTCTAGCCCTCCACGAGGTCTCATGCCGCGTACACACGATCATTTTTCGGCATGAAAAAAACGTTGTTTTTCAAAAACGTCATTTAAAATGATCGTGTGTGGGCTTCACATAATTTTTCAGGTTCTGAAAAACGACAAAAAAAAAAATTAGAACATGCTGCATTTTTTAACGTAGTTTTAAACAATGTTTTTCGGGTTGTAAAAAATGATCGTGTGTGGGCTAAAACAACGTAAAAAAACAGTGCATGCTGAGAAGCAAGTTATGAGATGGGAGCGCTCGTTCTGGTAAAACTACCGTTCATAATGGAGTAAGCACATTCATCACGCTGTAACAGACAGAAAATCGCCAATCATCTTTTACTAACACAGAATCAGCTAAAGCAGCCCAAAGGCGAATAGAACTTCCCCTTTAGAGTGCCGTCGTATGTGTTGTACGTCACCGCGCTTTGCTAGATCATTTTTTAAAAACGATGGTGTGTGGGCAACATCGTTTAAATGATGAAGTTGGGAAAACATTGTTTTTTCGACATGCTGAAAAACAACTTTTTTTTTCATGCTGAAAAATGATCGTGTGTACGCGGCATGACTCTCGCTGACACCACCAGAACACCTTGTATGAGAACACCTGGCAGATGTGCAAGAATTATACAACTATTTACACTTCCTTCGTGAAATGGTAGGGGTACAATGTACCCCATTACTAATTCACATAGGGGGGGGCCAGGATCTGGGGGTCCCCTTTGTTAAAGGGGTCTTCCAGATTCTGATAAGCCCCCCGCCCGCAGACCCCCACAACCACTTGGCAAGGGTTGTGGGGATAAGGCCCTTGTCCCCATCAACATGGGGACATCCTCCCCATGTTGAGGGCGTGTGGCCTGGTACGGTTCAGGAGGGGGGGGGGGCGCACTCTGTCCCCCTTCTTTTCTGTGGCCGGCCAGGTTAACATGCTCGGATAAGGGGTCTGGTGTGGATTTTTGGGGGAACTCCACGCCATTTTTTTTTTAAATTTGGGGTGGAGTTCCCCTTAAAATCCACACCAGACCTGAAGGGTCTGGAATGGATATTTGGGGGGAACCCCACTTCATTTTTTTTTAAATTGACGGCGGGGTTCCACTTAATATCCATACCAGACCTAAAGGGCCTGATATTTGAATTTGGGGGGACCCCCACGCTTTTTTTATGACGGAGCCGACAATTCATTATAGCTGCAAGTCCGGCCTTTTTTTCCTTTCAGAAATGACACTTTGTGCAGGGACAGTTCTATGTACGGGAAACATGCGATTTTTCACATGCTAACTTTACACCCCCCCCCCCTAGGTACGAAATTTTAAGTAATATTTCACTTTTAGCATTATTAAGTTATTATTACGTAAGTTTTTAAAACTTTTTTTGCATTGATACATGTCCCCTGGGACAGGACCCGAGTCCCCAAACACTTTTTAGGACAATAACTTGCATATTAGCCTTTAAAATTAGCACTTTAGATTTCAAATGTTCGAGTCCCATAGACTTTAACGGGGTTCTAAAGTTCACACGAACATTTGGTGTGTGTTCGCAAGTTCTGGTGCGAACCGAACAGGCGGGTGTTTAGCTCATCCCTACTCTCCACATTAGGGAATACACCTCAAGTGACCAAACACAATAATAAAGAGGTGGAGTATGGTATTTCTCTTGAGATCTCTCAGACAAAGGGGCTAGACTTAGGCCTTCAATTATAAACTCTGTCCCAGCAACCCTGTTCTTCCCTCAGGAAAAGAATGACTTATGACCACTATGACTAGTGACTCTGCCCCAGCAACCCAGTTCTGCCCTCAGGAAAAGAGTGACTTATGACCATTGCCATACATAGAGCATAAAGCCATTAGTACTCCAGAATGCTGACCTTGCTCTTATTCCCACCTGACTCCCAATGCAGCAAAATATCATAGTCTGTTAAACTCCAACTACTACCTTTAAGCTTGACCCCCCTGCATTTCTGCAATAAAGGATTTCATATATCCACAGAGCCCAACCTGTATACTAGACTGCTGTTGAAAGCCACTCTCTGACCCATCTTCATCACCTTGCACATTGCACATGAACAGTTTTTAAAGGCCCCAACATAGCCGGCAGAACAGTTTTAAAAGGCCCCAACATAGCCGGCAGAAGTAGAGAAGTGGGCTTGGGGGTGGACTCTGCTCCCCAAGCCCACCCAGTTGTATGACAATAGCAAATTAATGTTCGCTATGGTCTTCCTGATTCTCCTCCCTGTCAATCAGGAGACACAGTGGGTAGCCCCTGAGGAGGAGACACCGAGGAGGAGACGCAGGTCTGTGACCTAGATGGGGTAAGGGCGGGGTTTGCCGTTTGACCGTGCAATAGGGGGGATTTTGACTGATGACCTGACCACACTGGGGGGGTGGTAAGGAGTTTGACTGATGAACTGACCGACCCCTGATTTTTTTCACCCCCCAATTTTTTTTTTTATATTGCCTAAATTTCTACAGAACGACTGTAAATGCTGTTTGGCGGGATGAATATCTCTGTGATTTTTTTTATTTTTATAAATACACCCCAGAGTGTTCAGAGCTCAGCAGTCGCTCTATTCCCTTGCGTACACATTGATAGTTTTTGCCTTAATTTCTGCTGTGATTGTTACCTGCAAAGAAGATGTGTTCTGCATGCTTAATACAAATCTTCATAAATTGATTTACACAATTACTTTAACTAGAGAATAGAAATAAATTAATTACATTTTTTTCTGATTGTGATACTAATTCTGGTCTGCGGATTAGTAATGCCTAAGAGTCACCATTTTATAATAGGAATTTGAAAATCTTTTAATACCTATGGGGTGTTGAAACTTTTTTTTGCAGTTTAATAATTACTTTTATACGTCTAATCCGCAGTATCTTTGTCCATTATCTAAACATTTTGCTTGAATTTTACAGCTTGAGGACAAGTTTTTATATAGAGAATGGATTCCTTTAAACAGGAACCAATTTGGAAGAAATTGCAGGAAATGTAAAAAAAAAAAAAAAAAGAAAAAAAAAAAAGATTGATTCATCACGAAAGACATCAGCTTGATGACACATATCAGACGAATCTCTATTCTCTATGAAATGTTGCTGCTAAGACTAGTTCCCGGCTTGATGGGTTTCCAAGTGGCTCTTTACCTAAAAATAAATATAGTTTATACTTACCACAGAGGGGCTTAGTAGCAATCTTGCCCCATTAAAGATACAATCCAGTAAAACATGGACATCCTGTTGTTAACCTGGCTCAGTAAGTCAATAAAGGTCTAAAACCTTCATCCTAGATTTCATCTTGTACAGCTGATTGCTAGCTAAAGCCATGTAGTTCCAGGTAACTACTGCTTATTGTCAATGTAGCACAAGAACTGACAAAGAGTGAAAACCAATTTTTTTTGCTAGAAAATTACTTAGAACCCCCAAACATTATGGGCCAGATTCACGAACAATTACGGCGGCGTAACGTATCCCCCTTTACGTTACTCTGCCGCAAGTTTTCATCGTAAGTGCTTGATTCACAAAGCACCTGCGTGTAAACTTGCGGCGGCGTAGCGTAAAGCCGTCCGGCGCAAGCCCGCCTAATTCAAATGGGGCGTGTACCATTTAAATTAGGCGCGTTCCCGCGCTGAACGTTCTGCGCATGCTCCGTTAGGAAATTTCCCGCCGTGCTTTGCGCGAAATTACGGCGCCCCGACGTGATTTTTGAACAACGACGTGCGTTACGTCCTTTCGTATTCCCGGACGTCTTACGCAAAAAAAAAATTGAAATTCGACGCGGGATTGACGGCCATACTTTAACATGGCTGGTCTAAATCTAAGCCATGAAATAGCAGGCTTAAGTTTGCGACGGGAAAACCCGACTAGCGACGACGTAAGAGAATGCGATGAACGCGCGTACCTTCGTGTTTTGCCGTAAACAGCTAATTTGCATACCCGACGCGGAAAACGACGCAAACTCCACCCAGCGGTCGCCGAAGTATTGCATCCTAAGATCCGAAGGCGTACGAAGCCGTACGCCTGACGGATCTTAGCCAAAAGCCGTCGTATCTTTGTTTGTGAATTACAAATAAAGATACGACGTGGTAAATTTGAAAGTACGCCGGAGTATCAGCAGATACTCCGGCGTACTTTTTCTGTGAATCTGGCCCTATATATATATATATATATATATATATATATATATATATATATATTTCTAACACCCTAGAGAATAAAATGGTGGTTGTTGCAATACTTTTTGTCACACCGTATTTGCGCAGCGGTCTTACAAGCGCACTTTAAAAAAAAAAAAATGATAATTAAACAAGACATCAGTAAAGTTAGCTAATTTTTTTTTTTTTTATATATTGTGAAAGATGATGTTACGCCTTCAAAGTTGCACCCGCTAGTTCTGGGATAACGTCATATGACAGCACCCAGTTTAGCCGTGATTGCACACCCCTGGGGTGCGGCCTGTTCCTAGGACACGGTCCAATCCTGTGTCCACCCACAGCCGATCACATGTAAACAAGGAAGTGCCATATATTGGGTTTTCCTCTCTCCCACTGACAGAGTGTGAGGTGAGGAGAGATGAAAATACGGGAAAAATATGTAAAGGCAATCAGAGCACTGATCATCAGTGCCCTGATTACAATGCAGCCCCAACAGTGCCCATCAGTGACACTAGTTTGTGCCCATCAGTGAGGACAATCTGTGCCCATCAGTTATGCCAATCAATGCTACCTTTCAGTGCCGCCCATCAGTGCCACCCATCATTTCCCATCAGTGCCCATAAGTGCCACCTATCAGTGCTCATCAGTTCTGTATATCAGTGACCATCAGTGCAGCATATTATTCCCTTCTTATCAGTGCCACCCTGTCAGTGCCCTTCAGTGCTGCCTCATCAGCACACATCAGTGTGGGAGAAAAATTACTTCTTTAAAAAATTTGCTGACAGAAACTGAGGGCCAGATTCACAGCTGAGATACGACGGAGTATCTCAGATTCTCCGTCGTATCTCTCAGAGTATCTATGCGACTGATTCATAGAATCAGTTACGCATAGATATCCATAAGATCCGACAGGTGTAATTGTTTTACACTGTCGGATCTTAGGATGCAATACCGCGGCCGCCGCTGGGGGGAGTTTGCGTCGTAAACCAGCGTCGGGTATGCAAATTAGGAGTTACGGCGTTTCCCGACGGATTTTCACGTTCGCTACGTCGCCGCTAGTATAGTTTCCCGTCGCAAAGTTAGTAGTTTTTTTTGGTGCCCTAACTTTAGTCAGCAAACGTATTGCTGTCTAAAGTATGGCCGTCGTTCCCGCGTCGAAATTTAAACATGAACGTTGTTTGCGTAAGCCGTCCGGGAATACGGAATTACGTTACGCGCGTCGCCGTTCGAAAAAATTACGTCACTTCGCGCAAAGCACGGCGAGAGTTAGGAAACGGAGCATGCGCGGTGGGTCCGGCGCGGGAGCGCGCCTAATTTAAATGGCACACGCCCATTTGAATTGGCCCGCCTTCCGCCGGAGGCTGCCGGCGTAGGTTTTCATCGCAAGTGCTTGGTGAATCAGGCACTTGCGATGAAAACTTGCGGCGGTGTAACGTATCTACAATACGTTACGCCGCCGCTCACCTACGTGAATCTGGCCCTAAGAAACTTTTTATTTATTTTTCATATTTTTTGCAAAAATAAAATAAAATAAAAAAAAGCAGTGATTTAATATCACCAAAAGAAAGCTCTATTTGTGTGAAGAAAATGATAAACAATGTATTTTGGTACAGCGTTGCATGAGCGTGCAATTGTCAATCAAAATGTGACAGCGCTGAAAGCTGAAAATTGGCCTGGGCAGGAAGGGAGTGAAAGTATTGAAGTAGTTAAAGGCACAGGGGTGCACTGGACACCCGGCATAGAGCACAATAGCAGCAAAGGTGTCCAGTGGGTCCTCTCACCAGTAGGCTGCATTCACAGATGAGGGGGAACAGTAAAAACACAGCTCAACTAAAAGTGTTTTACCCCCCCCAAACACTAAGCCTTAAAGTGGATGTAAACCCGATTCATGAAATTTGAGCTGGGCACATATATCTGCAGTATTTTGTTATCTCTTTTTAATGAGCTAAGTCTTATAGCTCTCTTATGTTTACAAACTTCTTTTGTATATAGCTCTCTTCTGAACGGTTCCTCTGTTATCAGCCTGAGAACTCCTGACATATTTTTTGACTTTTTAGACAAAAGCAGCCTGAATCTTTTGTCAAAAGGAGGTTGCTAAAATAGATTAGCAGAGAGCAGCTCCTATTACAAAACAGCTCCCAGAATCTCTGCCTATGAGGAGAGGGGGTGTGTGCCTTTCCTCCAATCAGCAATGTTAGCTATCTTGGCTGTATGCCCAGACATCACACTCTGTGTTAACCAGGAAGAGAAAATCTCCTAGAACCTTTTCATGCAGAGACGGTTTGATAGTTGAGCCATCAACTCTCAACCTGAAGGGGCACATGGGGGAGGAAATATTAAGCAAATATAATTCAATGCCATATTTGAATAATACATTTGTGTTTTCTTGAACCCTAACCCATGCCATCATTCTATACTTTTATTTTTTCATTTTTTGTATTTCTAGATGAGATTTGGAATGACCTATCTATTACCAATATTCCCCATGTTGGCACAAAGTCTATATTGGGTTTTTCTATGATACGTGTCGTTCCATGTATTATTGCCCTTGGTTTCTATCCTTCCATGGCTTAACCACTCGAGACCCGCGCTATTGACAAAAGACGTCAACAGCGCGGCTCTCGGGTGCCAACTGGATGTCTTTGGACGTCATTTCAAGTGCATTACCCGCGCGTGCCTCTGGGGGGCGCGCAGCGGGTAAACACTATCCCGGCGCATCGCTGGGGAGCCGATGCGTATACCTGGCGGCCGCGATGTCCGCCGGGTACACGCGATCGTCAGGTTACACAGCAGGGACGTGGAGCTCTGTGTGTAAACACAGAGCTCCCTGTGCTGTCAGAGGAGAGGAGACCGATCTGTGTCCCTTGTACATAGGGACACAGCATCGGTCACCTCCCCCAATCAGTCCCCTCCACCCACACAGTTAGAACACACCCAGGGAATACATTTAACCCCTTCCTCACCCCATAGTGTTAACCCCTTCCCTGACAGTCACATTTATACAGTAATTAGAGCATTTTTATAGCACTGATCGCTGTATAAATGTGAATGGTCCCAAATTTGTGTCGAAATTGTCTGATACGTCCGCCGCAATATCGCAGTCCCAATAAAAATCGTCGGCAATAAAGATCGCCGGCATTACTAGTAAAAAAAAAAAAAATCATAATTCTGTTCCCCATTTTGTAGGCGCTATAACTTTTGCGCAAACCAGTCGCTTATTGCGATTTTTTTTTTTTTTACAAAAATACGTCGAAAAATACGTATCGGCCTTAACTGAGAAAAAAATAGTTTTTTTAAAAAAAAATGGGGATATTTATTATAGCAACAAGTAAAAAATATATATATTTTTTTTAAATTGTCGCTCTTTTTTTTTTTTAGCGCAAAAAAAAAAACGCAGAGGTGATCAAATACCACCAAAATAAAGCTCTATTTGTGGGGAAAAAAGGACGTCAATTTTGTTTGGGAGCCACGTCGTGCGACCGCGCAAATGTCAGTTAAAGCGGCGCAGTGCCGGAAGCTGAAATTTCGCCTGGGAACGAAGGGGGTTTATGTGCCCAGTAAGCAAGTGGTTAATCATACGTAATATATGTTTGTTTCTCTCATAATACTTTCTATGCCGGTACATTCTGTGTAATTAAATAGTAAATAGACAGTGCCTGCTGCTCCTAAGCATTAATTCCTCTGATGAAGTATCTATAATGTTAATAGCCTAGGGTGGCTTAGTATGGCAACCCATCTGGTGAGTTTGGATTTCTACACCAGTCCCAGGAGGTGGACATGGCACCGCTGGCACACAGAGCACTTTAGCACAATTCTGCACGAAGCCAAGGACTTATAACTTGCTCTACCATCACGTTATGCACTTAATTAATGTCACTTTATGTTATTATTTTTAATCACATGTTGTTTGGTTTATTAGAATTAAGAAAGTATATAAGTAATAATTAAGTCAACATGATATATAGTCACTAAGCCATCCTAGGCTATTAACCACTTGCTTACTGGGCACATATACCCCCCTCCTGCCCAGGTGAAATTTCAGCTTTCGGCACTGCGTCGCTTTAAAAAACAATTGCGCGGTCGTGCGACGTAGCTCCCAAACAAAATTTACGTCCTTTTTTTCCCACAAGTAGAGCTTTCTTTTGGTGGTATTTGATCGCCTGTGCGGTTTTTATTTTTTGCGCTATAAACAAAAAAGAGCGACAATTTTGAAAAAAATACAATATTTTTTACTTGTTGCTATAATAAATATCCCAATTTAAAAAAAAAAAAATAAAAAAAAAATTCTCAGTTTAGGCCGATACGTATTCTTCTACATATTTTTGGTAAAAAAAAAAAAAAAATCGCAATAAGCGACTGGTTTGCGCAAAAGTTATAGCGCCTACAAAATAGGGGACATAATTATTATTTTTTATTATTTTTTTTTTTTTACTAGAAATGGCGGCGATCTGCGATTTTTATTGGGACTGCGACGTTATGGCGGACACATCGGACACTTTTGACACATTTTTGTCGCCATTCACATTTATACTGCGATCAGTGCTATAAATATGCACTAATTACAGTATAAATGTGACTGGCATTGAAGGGGTTAACACTAGGGGGTGAGGAAGAGGTTAAATGTATTCCCTGCATTGTGTTCTAACTGTGGGGGAAGGGGGGTGACTGGAGGGGGGGTGACTGATCGGTGTCCCTATGTACAAGGGACACAGATCGGTCTCCTCTCCAGAGACAGGACGCTGTCTCTGTGTAAAACGGCAATGAGAGATGATCTCATATGTTTACATATGAGATCATCTCTCATTGGCCGCACAGATCGCATTGCAAACGGCCACTCTGATTGGCCGTTCACGGCGATCTGTAATTGGCTGTGTCCAAGAGACACGGCCAACACAGAGAACGCGCAAAGGGGTGGACGTCAATTGACGTCCAGTTGGATTTTCAGGTCCGCACTGTAGCCGTCATTCGGCTATAGCGCGGGTCTGAAGTGGTTAACATTATAGATATTTCAGATGGGTACATTCATCAGAGGAATTAATGCTTAGGAGGAGCTGGTGCTGTCTATTTACTATTTATTCATTTTTTCCCTACTAGTGGGGACAATATCTGACAGCAGCAGCCCAACCGTAATGTTATATAATGTTCTGGCGCAAGTGTCTTATTATACATTTGGTATTATACTAGTATTGTTCTTGGGAAACTTAATAAAAGTTTGTAAAAAAAAAAGTGGGTAAAGCCGCGTACACACGACCATTTTTCATGTGATGAAAAGAAACAACATTTTTCTCGACGTGATTCCTCTCAAGCCTGCCCTGCATACACACGATCGTGAAAAAAAAAAATGCTCTAGCAAAGCGTGGTGACGTACGACGTACAACACGTACGATGGCACTATAAAGGGGAAGTTCCATTCGAATGGCACCACCCTTTGGGCTGATTATGCAAATTTCACTTCTCATAACTTGCTTCTGAGCATGCGCATTTTTTTCAGGCCGTTAAAGCCTACACACGACCGTTTTTCACGACATGAAAAACGACGATGTAAAAACAACGAGAACAAATAGAGCAGGTTCTAAATTTTTAACGGACATTTTTCTTGTCGCGAAAAATGGTCTGGAGACTACACACGACCGTTTTTAATGACCAATTTAAAATATGGCATGTTTCGCGTCATGAAAAATGGTCGTGTGTAGGCGGCATAAGTCATAGTTTTACTGACCCCCTTAAGCTGCAAAGACAGTTGGTGGGCAGTACCACCACCAAATGTGACCCATTCAATGAGCCAAATGCTAGTCTTGCAGTTGCAGCAAAGTATTCCCATTCGGCTGTCAAAAAAGAAATCCAGGAGGTGGCAGTAACCTCCTGAATGCCCGCCAGTCGCTCTCTGAAATGAGATTCACTGTGAATTTCAATGAACAATGCAGACAGTGGGTAGACCTTCAAACGCACTCCTCCAGAGTTACTATGAAACTTATGGCTGCTTCTCTAATAAATGTTCTCTTTTCCCGGCCTGTTAGTTAAGGTGGATGGCCATGTCTTAGTAGGTTTACAATTGTGCCATACTCTTTCCATTTTCGGATGATGGATTGAACAGAGCTCTGTGAGATGTTCAAAGCTTGGGATATTTTTTTATAACCTAACCCTGCCTTAAACATTCTCCACAACTTTATCTCTGATCTGTCTGGTGTGTCCCTTGGCCTTCATGATGCTGTTTGTTCACTAATGCCTCGTTTCCACTGAGCGGATCAGTTCGGTTCGGTACGGTTCGGTACGGTACGCTATTTTGGGTGTTTCCATTATGAAAGTGTGCCATAAAACCGAACCGTACCGGACCATTCTGGGTCCTGCTTCAGATGTGGGGCCATAGAAAATGGAACGGTTCCATTAGGGCGGAGATGCATTACATTCCATTGATTGGTGGATGCGCTAGGCATTTTTTCTAAATCCTGTATGGTCCCTGACGGTCCGATTTGCAGTGGAAACGTTCACGAGAATAGACTGGTCCATTCTAACCGTTCCAAATTTACTGACCCGAACCGTTACGTTCAGTGGAAACGAGGCATAAGGTTCTCTAACAAACCACTGAGGGCTTCACAGAACAACTGTTTTTATATTGAAGTTAAATTACACACTCTATTTACTATATAGGTGACTTCTGAAAGCAATTGGTTCTGCCAGATTTTAGTTAGGGGTGTCAGGGTAAAGGGGGCTGAATACAAATGCAAGCCACACTTACAGATATTTATTTGTAAAAAAATTGGAAAACCATTTATCATTTCCCTTCCACTTCACAATTATGTGCCACTTTGTGTTGGTCTATCACATATAATCCCAAGAAAATACATTTACATTTTTGGTTGTAACATGAGAAAATGTGGAAAATTTTAAGGGGTATGAATACTTTTTTCAAGGCACTGTATAAGCTGTTGGGATTTGAGCACCAATATATATATATATTTTTTTTGTTCTACATTGTATCTCTGTGTGGAGGAGGTCATCTTGGTAATGGCAGGGCTTTACCCAGATAGCAAGGATAACTTGCCACAAATTTGCAGCACTGTTGAATTGTAAGTCTGTTAACTTGCTGCACATTTTCACTGGCAAGTTGTACATTTGCAGAGGCACTTGAAGCACAAGTTCTAGTTGACACTTTTCCAATTTATAGCAAATTTGCATGACAAGTCTCTAGCAAGAGCAAAGTTGCAGTGGTGAGTCTACAGCAAGAGCTCTGCAAGTCTACAGAATGAAAATTCAACCACAGTGACTCCCTGTGGTGGGATGACTATAACACAACATAACTGAACCTGAACTTGCAGCAGACTTGCAGAATGTTTGCAAAGAAAGTTGATCTGGAGTCATGCAAGTTGGACTTGTTGCAATTGTGCAACATGTGAAGCCTGCCAAGTCTAGAAATAGCTTAGAAAGTATTTTTCAAACTTGCAGATCAACTGCTTGCTATCGGGGTAGTTGCTCATGTAAGAGTCTTTAGAGAGAACAACAGTAAACAGCACAATATGACCATTTCCCAAATCTCACGAGATGAGCAGTCAAAAGACAATAGGGCCAGATTCACAGAGCAGATACGACGGCGTATCTCCTGATACGCCGTCGTATCTCTGTTTCTATCTATGCGACTGATTCATAGAATCAGTTACGCATAGATAGCCAGAAGATCCGACAGGTGTAATTGTTTTACACTGTCGGATCTTAGGATGCAATACCGCGGCCGCCGCTGGGGGGAGTTTCCGTCGTAATACAGCGTCGGGTATGCAAATTAGGAGTTACGGCGATCCATGAAGATTTTTCCCGTTGTCGCGAGTGTTAGATTTCCATCGCAAAGATAGGGCACCTTTAACATTGTGTAAAAGTACTCCACCATGTTAAAGTATGCCCGTCTTTCCCGCGTCGCTTTTGAATTTTTTATTTTTTTTTTATTTTTCCCAGCGCAAGTCTTTTTTTCACGTCGCGATTCACAAAACGTCGGCGCGTCGTAATTTTGCGCAAAGCACGTCGGGAAATTTGCGATGGGAGCATGCGCAGTACGTCCGGCGCGGAGTGCGCCTAATTTAAATGGTACCCGCCCCATTTGAATTGCGCCGGACCTGTTTACGATACACCGCCGCAAATTTCCAGGTAAGTGCTTTGTGGATCGGGCACTAAATCTGGAAATTTGCAGCGGTGTAACGTAAATGGGTTACGTTACGCTGCGCCGCCGGACTGTGAATCTGGCCCATAGTGTCTGAAATTCACACTGCAAAAAGAAAGCTATGAGATTGTAGTCACACTCAGATGCCAGAAACACTTCTAAATTTTCCCTTTAATATAGCAAATCTTCAGTTTTGAGTTAATTTCTAAGATAATATACTGTATATTGTTGAATGTCCTTAGCATTTGGCATATTTAAAACCTAAGCGTAGCTAAAATTAAGTACAGAAGAGACAAAAAGAAAAATAAACAAATCAAAAGAAAGATTTGAAATTCCGTAGCGTAAAACCTTTTAATAAAATCAGCGCATTAAAACAACTTGTACAACTCAAATTTGTTGGTGCCAGTCTGGCTGGCACCAACAAATGTGAGTTGTACAAGTTGCTTTTTTCTTTTTATTTAATGGAATATGGATGACTAACGGCCCTGTTATGGGAGGTTTTATACAAATACAAATATACATTTATAAATGTTTTTAATTTTCGAAAAAAAGTGACAAAAAATATAACTTATACAATCTCACCAGGCTTCTTACTAAATACCTTGGACTGTCTGCTTTACAAAAAGGGGTAATTTGGGGGGTATTTGTACTGTCCTGATATTTTAGGGCCTCAATAAATGAGATAGACAGTTAGCACATCAGGATTGATCTATTTTGTAAATACTGCACTTATACTTGGGGTATCGAATTAAAATTCACAGAGGTCTGGTCAGTACAATTTCTTCCAGCAGAGGTCAGAATCATATGTTTGTCCAATAAAAAAAGGTCCTTTACATCACAGAACCCTCTCCTCTTTATATTACAACCCGGTTTTCTTACATCAGTGTCCTCTGTCCTTTCACAGTAGTGTTCTGAACCCCCTTTCTCATTAACACCCCCCCACAGCAGTGTCTTCTGCCCCCTTTATATCAATACTCACACACACACAGCACTTTCCCCCACAGCAGTGCCCTCTTCCCCACTCACATCACCTCACCCCCACAACAGTGCCCTCTACCCCTCTCCCATCAACTCCCCCCCCACAGCAGTGCCCTCTGCCCCTCTCACATCACCTCCCCCCCACAACAGTGCCCTCTGCCCCTCTCCCATCACCCCCCCCCCCACAGGGCAGAATACGCCTGTGTGTGTTATACGCCGATAAATACGGTATATCTAAATAACACGCCCAATCTCATCCTTAGACTCCTCACCACACACAGCCACAATAGCAGGAGAATTCTTGTTGGGCCATGTATTAGTTAATTTGCATTTAATTTTAATGGTTCAAAAAATGTCAGGCAAAATAGTCGGACCCTCACGCATGTTCACTTCATCAAATCTGGCCCTGTTTGAAAAAAGTTTGGACACCCCTGCCATAAGGGAACCCGGCAGTGTAGCCTTTCAGCTTCACGCTGGGAACCCTACTGCGCATGCGCAAAGCTCCTGTCATGGTCTTACCTCTCTCCTGTCTCCTTCGTTTGACATGTGCTGGCGGCCATCTTGGTTTCTGGGTCTCTTGTAGCCTCCCACCCTGCGGCTCCTCCTTCCCACTGGGAGGAGCTGGATGCCTGGCTCATATATATAGGAGGTCTGTGGCTTCAGTTCCTTGCTTGGTCCTCCTGTGTTCACATGCTTCTAAGACTGCTGCTGCTTCTGGTTCCGATCCTGGCTTCGTCTGACTTCCCTGCTGGTTCCTGATCCTGGCTTCGTCTGACTTCCCTGCTGGTGTCTGATCCTGGCTTCGTCTGACTTCCCTGCTGGTTCCTGATCCTGGCTTCGTCTGACTACCCGTCTGGTTCCTGACCTCTGGCTTCGCAAGACTCTGCTTCGGTTTCACCATCCGTTTGGACTTTTGCTTTACAGCTTGATTTTCAATAAAGCCTTCTTATTTTCACTTATCTCTTGTTGTACGTCTGGTTCATGGTTCCGTAACATTAGGACCAAGCCATGAATTTTGACGGTACAGGGCCATCCTCGCTACCCACGCTGGTTACCAGACTTGATCAGCAGGATTACCTGTTTGGTCAGTTCGCCGTGGCGTTGCAAACCCTGCTTGAACGCACGGCTCATTTCGCTCCCGTTGCCGATGGGTCGGTTGTCGCTCCTGGGCCCGCTCCTACTGCCGCTCCGGTTGTTGCGCCAGAGTCTACCCCGACACCTGTTGTTGCGCCTGCGGTGTTTCGGGGTATGACCGGTTCTGCCCCCCTTCCACAGCGATTTGGGGGAGAGCCAACTCAGTGCCGAGGTTTCCTTAACCAAGTGGGCATTTATTTCGAGTTGCTGCCACATGCCTTTCCCACTGAGAGATCAAAGGTGGGCTTCTTGATCTCGCTGCTCTCGGACAAGGCCTTGGCCTGGGCCAGCCCTTTATGGGAGAACAACAATCCGGTGGTTGCCGAGTTTTCCGGTTTTGTTGCTTCTCTTCGGAAGGTATTCGATGTGCCGGCTCGCGCCGCCTCTGCTGCGAAGCTCCTTATGTCCGTCAGACAGGGTTCACGATCCGTAGCCGAATACGCCATTGAGTTTCGTACCCTGGCAGCAGAGGTGGGCTGGAATAATGAGGCTCTGGTCGCTGCTTTCTCTCATGGTCTCTCGGATGCCTTGAAGGATGAGGTTGCAGCTAAGGACCTACCAGTGGAGCTCGAGGCTCTTATTTCTTTCCTGATTTTGATTGACACCAGACTCAGGGAGAGACCTTCCTTTAAGGAGAGCCTGCGGAGGCCTCCTAACAGTTTGGCGCCTACGTTTGCTGTCCCACCCGTGCCTCCCTCTCCTCCCATGCCTCCTGGGGTTGACTTGTCTGGGGGTGAACCCATGCAGCTGGGGTTTGCTCGCCTGTCTGAGGGGGAGAGGGTACTCCGGAGACGCGAGGGCCGATGCATGTACTGTGGTTTCGGTGGGCATTTTCGGTTGGCATGTCGGAACCGTCCGGGAAACGCTCGCACCTGAGATCCTGTCGGGGGCAGATCTTGGGTGGAGTCTCCTCGTCCCCGGTTTCCCGTGTTGATAAACCACTGATCACTGTTGTCCTCTCCTGGGTCGGGGGCTCGGTGACGACCCAGGCGTTGGTGGACTCTGGTGCTGGTGGTTTTTTCATTGATAGTGAGTTCGCTGCCACCAATTCCATTCCTCTGCAGGCTCGAGGTTCCCCGCTGGCTCTAGAGGCGATAGACGGCAGACCCCTCTAGCCGTCACACGTGACTCATGAGACCCTTCCAGTGGGGATAGCCATTGGTGCCGTTCACAGAGAGTCGGTCTGCCTCCAGGTTATTTCGTCTCCACACTACTCGGTGGTCTTGGGGTACCCCTGGCTCCAGAAGCATAATCCGACTTTCGACTGGAGATCGGCCGAGATCCTCTCATGGTCACCACAGTGTGGGGCTAGTTGCATCCATGGGCCTATCAAGTTGCTGTGTACTTCCTCGGACTCTCTGTTGCCTCCTGAATATGAGGAGTACCGAGATGTATTCGATAAGGTGCGCGCAGTTGCCCTACCTCCGCACCGCCCATACGATTGTGCCATAGAGTTACAACCTGGTGCCGTTCCTCCTCGCGGCAGGGTCTATCCACTGTTGGTTGCGGAAAATGAGGCCATGGAGGAGCACGTGATGGAGGCGCTGTCCGTGGTCACATTCGCAAATCCTCGTCCCCGGCAGGGGCTGGATTTTTCTTTGTGAAAAAGAAGGGCGGTGAGTTGAGGCCTTGCATCGATTACAGGGGCCTTAATCGCATCACGATCAAGAACGCTTACCCGATACCCTTGATTTCCGAGCTGTTCGATCGCCTTAAGGGGGCCAGGTCTTTACCAAACTCGACCTGAGGGCGGCATATAACCTGGTAAGGATCAAGGCGGGCGACGAGTGGAAGACCGCGTTTAACACCAGGACCGGTCATTATGAATCCTTGGTTATGCCCTTTGGGTTATGCAATGCGCCCGCAGTCTTTCAGGAATTCATCAACGATGTTTTCCGTGACCTGTTGCATCAGTGTGTGGTGGTCTATTTGGATGACATCTTGGTATACTCTGAATCCATGGAGGCCCACATTCTGGATGTCAAGCAAGTGTTGCAACGGTTACGAGAGAACAAGCTGTTCGGTAAGCTTGAGAAATGCGAATTTCACTGATCCCAGGTAACCTTCTTAGGTTACATCATTTCCGCTGAGGGGTTCTCCATGGACCCTGAGAAGGTTTCGGCTGTCTTACAGTGGCCTCAGCCCAGTGGTCTTCGTTCCTTGCAGCGCTTTTTGGGCTTCGCCAATTATTATCGGAAGTTCATCAGGGACTTCTCCATGCTGGCCAAGCCTCTCACGGATCTGACCAGGAAGGGCAGTAATTCCCAGGTCTGGCCGCTCGGGGCCATCCGGGCTTTTGAGGCCCTAAAATCCGCCTTTGTGTCGGCTCCGATTCTGTCTCATCCCAACCCTGGGTTGCCTTTTGTCCTCGAGGTGGACGCGTCTGAGATGGGAGTAGGCGCACTTCTGTCTCAGCGTAGAACACCAGAGGGTCCGCTGCTTCCTTGTGGGTTTTACTCCCGGAAACTGTCACCCGCGGAGTGCAACTATCAGATTGGTGACAGGGAGTTATTGGCCATAGTGCAGGCTCTCAAAGAGTGGAGGCACTTGCTCGAGGGCTCGGTGGTTCCGGTTCTCATCCTGACGGACCACAAGAATCTGACCTACCTTTCTGAGGCCAAGAGATTGACACCACATCAGGCCAGATGGGCTCTGTTCTTGTCACGTTTTAATTACGTGGTCTCCTACCTACCCGGTTCCAAGAACATCAGGGCGGATGCCTTATCATGGCAGTACTCCGAGCTGTCCAGGGAGGAATCTATACCGACTTCGGTCATACCTCCGAATCAGATCCTGGCCGCCATTCGCACCAGCCTGACCTCTCCCCTTGGTGAGCAGATTTTGGCAGCTCAATCTGGTGCTCCCTCTGGGAGACCCAACGGCAGATGTTTTGTGCCCGAGGAGTTGCGCACTCGGTTGTTGCGAACCTACCATAACTCCAAGACCGCGGGGCATCCTGGTAAGAATCAGCTGTCCTGGGCTGTTTCACGTCTGTTCTGGTGGCCTTCCCTACGTTCCGACATCGCCGCATAAGTAGCGGCATGCTCCGTTTGTGCCCAAAGTAAGTCCCCTCGGCACCTTCCGTTGGGCCTGCTGCAACCCATAGCCACCGGGGAGCGCCCATGGTCACACCTGGGGATGGATTTCATTGTGGACCTCCCTGCATCCCGAGGCCATACGGTCATTCTCATGATTGTGGATCGGTTTTCCAAAATGTGCCACTGTGTTCCTCTCAAGAAGTTACCCTCTGCACAAGAGTTGGCCACGATTTTTGCCTGGGAGGTCTTCCGGTTGCATGGTTTGCCCAAGGAGATAGTGTCGGATCGGGGGAGTCAGTTTGTGTCCAGGTTCTGGCGCGCCTTTTGCTCCCAGTTGGGGATTCATCTCTCCTTCTCCTCGGCCTACCACCCTCAGTCCAATGGGGCCGCAGAATGATCCAATCAGGCCTTGGAGCAATTCCTTCGTTGCTATGTCTCCGATCACCAGGACAATTGGGTTGACCTCCTGCCTTGGGCTGAGTTTGCCAGGAACACGGCGGTGAACTCTTCCCCTGGGACGTCTCCCTTCATGGCCAATTATGGGTTCCAACCTGCCGTGTTACCGGAGGCATTCTCTCCCCAGGATATTCCGGCTGTGGAGGATCACCTTTCCGTCCTACGCGCCTCTTGGGTACAGATCCAGAAGTCCCTTGAGGTCTCTGCGCAGCGCCAGAAACTCCAGGCTGATCGCAGACGAGCGCCTGCTCCTTCCTACCAGGTCGGAGACCGTGTATGGTTGTCCACTCGCAACCTCAACCTTCGAGTGCCCACTCCCAAGCTGGCTCCTCGCTTTGTTTGTCCCTTCCGAGTGCTTCGCAGGGTAAACCCGGTAGCCTATGCCCTTGCGCTTCCTCCTGGCATGCGGATCTCCAACGTGTTTCATGTCTCCCTGTTGAAGCCACTGGTGTGCAATCGCTTCACTTCCTCGGTTCCTCGGCCTCGTCCGGTCCAAGTGGGCAATCATGAGGAGTATGAGGTGAGCAATATCCTGGACTCACGCCTGGTCCGCGGTCGGGTGCAGTTTTTGGTCCACTGGCGTGGTTATGGTCCAGAGGAGCGTTCCTGGGTTCCCTCCGCAGATGTCCATGCTCCTGCCTTGCTCCGAGCCTTCCACGCACGCTTCCCTCAGAAACCGTTTTTTGCACCGCGGAGGAGGGGCCCTTGAGGGGGAGGTACTGTCATGGTCTTACCTCTCTCCTGTCTCCTTCGTTTGACATGTGCTGGCGGCCATCTTGGTTTCTGGGTCTCTTGTAGCCTCCCACCCTGCGGCTCCTCCTTCCCACTGGGAGGAGCTGGATGCCTGGCTCATATATATAGGAGGTCTGTGGCTTCAGTTCCTTGCTTGGTCCTCCTGTGTTCACATGCTTCTAAGACTGCTGCTGCTTCTGGTTCCGATCCTGGCTTCGTCTGACTTCCCTGCTGGTTCCTGATCCTGGCTTCGTCTGACTTCCCTGCTGGTGTCTGATCCTGGCTTCGTCTGACTTCCCTGCTGGTTCCTGATCCTGGCTTTGTCTGACTACCCGTCTGGTTCCTGACCTCTGGCTTCGCAAGACTCTGCTTCGGTTTCACCATCCGTTTGGACTTTTGCTTTACAGCTTGATTTTCAATAAAGCCTTCTTATTTTCACTTATCTCTTGTTGTACGTCTGGTTCATGGTTCCGTAACAGCTCTGCTCCTCTCGCCTACTGGGATTAGGGAGCCCCGCGGTGACGTCATGGGCCGCTGAGCAGACTCCAAGAAGTGGGAACAGGATACCTGTCAAAGACAGGTATCCTGTCCCCCCCCTCCCCCCGAAAAGGTGCAAATTGTGGCACCGGAGGGGGGAGACAAATGAGCAGAAGTTCCACTTTTGAGTGGAACTCCACTTTAACTTAACATCAGAGCCCCTTTAATAAACTTAAAGTGTTACTAAACCCACTACAGAAAAAAATCCGTCTGTATATGTAGCATGCTTGTTATACTCACTGTGGAACATAAGGGGTTAATACTCTGCATTGTGTAAAAAGGCTGTTTTATCCTGTATGTACAGACCATCCCCCTCCCTGCACTGTCTATCTGAGGAAAGACAGCTAACACAGGCAGGGTATCTGACCTGCACATGCTCAGTTGTGTCTTTTATGCTGGAGAGAACATTTACTTGTTCTCAGAGATAGCCAGGTCACATGATATTGGCATCACACATGTGGGCGTGTATACAGGCTGCAGTGGAAATCTCCTTCTACCTGAACTCTCAGCACTGGAGACACAGCAGTATTTGAATGTAAAAAGATAATTTATAAGCTGTGGGCACTGTGGGGGGGATGAACTATTTTCATATTACTGGGTTTAGTAACACTTTTAGAACTAAAACATCTGCTTTCTCATTGAAATCCTCGATCGTTCATTGTGTCTCAAAACATCACTTCTTGATTATGCAGTGCTGAGATAAGTGTTATCCGACATGTACAATACTAAAAATTGCACAAATCTGATGCAACTCAGTTTTATTGGACTTTAACCACTTAAGGACCGCCTAACGCCGATATACGTCAGCAGAATGGCACGGCTGGGCACAATCACGTACCCATGGCCGCGAGTCCCGCGATCGGTCCCCGGAGCTGAAGAATGGGGAGAGCTGTGTGTAAACACAACTTCCCCATTCTTCACTGTGGCTCCGTCATCGATCGTGTGTTCCCTAATATAGGGAATCACAATCAATGACGTCAGACCTACAGCCACACCCCCTACAGTTAGAAACACATATGAGGTCACACTTAACCCCTTCAGCGCCCCCTTGTGGTTAACTCCCAAACTGCAATTGTCATTTTCACAGTAAACAGTGCATTTTTAACGCATTTTTTGCTGTGAAAATGACAATGGTCCCAAAAATGTGTCAAAATTGTCCGATGTGTCCGCCATAATGTCACAGTCACGAAAAAAATCACTGATCGCCGCCATTAGTAGTAATATTTTATTTTTTTATAAAAATGCAATAAAACTATCTCATATTTTGTAAACGCTATAAATTTTGCGCAAACCAATCGGTAAACGCTTATTGCGATTTGTTTTACCAAAAAAAGGTAGAAGAATACGTATCGGCCTAAACTGAGGAACAAAATTTTTTTTTATATCTTTTTGGGGGATATTTATTACAGCAAAAAGGAAAAAATATTGCATTTTTTTCAAAATTGACGCTCTATTTTTGTTTATAGCGCAAAAAATAAAAACCGCAGAGGTGATCAAATACCACCAAAAGAAAGCTCTATTTGTGGGAAAAAAAGGACGCCAATTTTGTTTGGGAGCCACGTCGCACGACCGCGCAATCATCAGTTAAAGCGACGCAGTGCCGAATCGCAAAAAGGGGCCTGGTCCTTTACCTGCATTTTGGTCCGGGTCTTAAGTGGTTAAAGATCAGAATTAGTCAGGAAATATGCACCATGCGGAAAGCTGAGGCCAGTCTTATCGGAATACATTCCTGCATACTAAAGCTGCGCCTGACACCTTCTCCTCCTGGCTGCAGCCGCCAATATGATAAATCAGTACGCAGATCTATCATATCACGAGTATCATCACCATTTACTTAGCTGGATGCACATTTATATGGGAACAGCTTATTAATAACTTCATCTGCCTGCAGCTTGTGGATATTAGGGAGCATCAAGATAGATGACTTAATGAGCCACAATTTCAACCAATTTAATTCCAGAAATGTACATGGGTGGTGGTGGACTGTCACCCTCCATTTAACACCGTTAGAATCTTCGGCAAACACAACTTTTACAGCAGTAAGCAGAAGAAAGTTGTACATGGAAACATTATACTTCATTTGAAATGCCAAAGAAACAATTATTCAGACCTATTACCTAATAATAAATTCAAAGTATTGATTCGCTAGTATAAGAGAAAAAAAAAACGACTGAATTGCAGAACGTTTTTCTATGGTAACTGTGCCCTTTCTCATATTTTGACTTCTATCAGACATATCGTGTCTCGGTGGATATGAAGAGACGGGCAACAGAAACAGACAGGGAATGTTGATTTTGGTGCTCTT
This sequence comes from Rana temporaria, assembly GCF_905171775.1. NCBI lineage: Eukaryota > Metazoa > Chordata > Amphibia > Anura > Ranidae > Rana > Rana temporaria. The sequence goes on from NC_053491.1 coordinate 28,611,686, forward strand.
GATTACATTGTATAACTGTTGGTGCGCTATCCAATCTAAATCTCGCTTGCCGTGTCTATTGTGCTGCTCTACATTTATACAATTGTAATTACAGTTTGAGAAATACAAATTTCACACCAAAGAAATTTCGAGATGGAGTCAATTAATGAATGAATAAATTGTATAAGGGAGAAGATTGTTTTGTACCTAAAATTGTTGTTTTGTACCTAACCAAAATAGATGGAACATCGATCTATTTGGCTATAATGTTTATGCAGAGTATAATCCAACCCGTATATAATATATAGAATAGGGAACATTTGGGAAGACCATAGATTTAACTGTATGATTTAAAAATTAAACCTGAATGTATAAAAATATAAATTATATATATACATACACTGTATATTAACCACTTAAAGTGAAGGTTCACCCAAAAAAAACTTTTTTTTTAACATTAGATTGATGCACGTTTTGTCAAGGGGAATCGGGTGTCTTTTTTTACAATCCAAGCAGTACTTACCGTTTTAGAGAGCGATCTTCTCCGCCGCTTCCGGGTATGGGCTGCGGGACTGGGCGTTCCTACTTGATTGACAGGCTTCCGACGGGCTTCCGACGGTCGCATACATCGCGTCACGATTTTACGAAAGTAGCCGAACGTCGGTGCGCAGGCGCCGTATAGAGCCGCCGACGTTCGGCTTCTTTCGGCTACTCGTGACGCGATGTATTCGACCGTCGGAAGCCTGTCAATCAAATAGGAACGCCCAGTCCCGAAGAACATACCCGGAAGCGGCGGAGAAAATCGCTCTCTAAAACGGTAAGTACTGCTTCGATTTTAAAAAAACTACCCGATTCCTCTTGACAAAATGAGCATCAATCTAATGTTAAAAAAAAAAATTTCGGGTGAACTCCCGCTTTAAGGACCTTGAGTGTTTTTCAGATTCAAATATAGAAAATAATGTTTGGACAGCCGCACTCTGAAAAAACCTTTTTGGTTGCAGGGCTCAAGTCCTGCGGGAACGCGTGGGAACGGAGTCCCTGCACTTTTTTCACAGCAGGAACGCAGTTCCCTTTGCAGGACTAGAGCAGCCGAGCCACCGAGCCAATCCTTCACTAAGCGGCGATGCCCAGCTCGAGTCACTGTCAGGGGCAGGCGAACCTTAGTAATCCTTTATATTACTGCCCGCTTCATGTATATGGATTCATCGGGTAGTGTGCGGGTATTCCGTCATTTCCTCGATGCTGCAATGTCTCCTAGGAGCTTTTGTCATTGTTCCCAGGAGACATTGCAGGAGGTCTGCCGCGAGTTATCTTGGGATTTAGAAAGAACTTGCCTAAAGTTCTTTCTAAATCCCTCGATAACTCCACCTACAGTGGATAGAAAAAAAACATGTGGTTTAGTAATTATGCATATGAGCGTATCATTTTTTTTTTTGGTGGGGGAGTGGATCTTGGGTGGGAGTTCCCACACTTTTTTCCCCAGGACTTGACCCCTGCTCGGTTGCCTTTTATTGGTAAAAGTTTTCAAACACCACACATCACAGCAAAAAACAGGGGCATGTGATGTGGACTAATTATTTTCCTGACACAATTTCTCAGGGAGGAAACCCATTCTACCGCCTGATTCAAATTAATATGGTGAAATATGTGAACCAGACAAAAAGATTTCACATACTCACCTTTCAACGTTCAACAGCCAAGAGAGGGCCTGAGCTATGGCCCCCACAGTTTTATTAAAAGCATAGAATCACAAAACATGCATTGATTGGTTCACATCATACACCCACACCCACTAATCCTCCCAATCACCCACTCTACCCTCCTCCCCTGTGTGGCTTGTCCTTGGCATGAAGCTTCTCATTGGTCAGTTCACATAAAAGGGTGGTTTCTCCTTGGAAGTCCATTCCAGGGAAGCTGCACACACATCCTCTTTATAAGTCCACGTGACATAAAAGTTCATTGTCAGCTCAGCAAGTTTCCTCCACAAGCTTCACAAGGGGGGGAAGGGGTGGTTTTCCTCTTCCATACAGAGCAAGGAACGAAAAGGGGGTTTTGGAATAAAAGCCATCTAGGAATGCAGTGGGGGGGAAGGGCTGAACACATTTGAAAGATGAGAAGCAGAAGGAGAAAATGGAAGATGAACTTTCCTTTATCCCTTTGGTATATCCATCCAAGTTGAAATATACTTAAAAAAACATATCTGGCAAATCTTATCAAGGATAACAAGCAGTATTGATCATTCCCATACATACATATGCATAATGCGTATAAAAACAAATAAACAGTATAAGGAATATAGAAAGAGAAACATGTCAGTGATTCTAATAAAAGAATTAAAAAATTAGTCTTAACATAAAATAGGCATATTATTATAATCTATCACACATGCAGCTGACGCGTTTCACACTATTGATTAGTGCTTACTCATGTTTTTCAGATTCGGCATTTACAAGACTAAAACAGTTTTTTTTGCTAGAAAATTACTTAAAACCCCCAAACATTATATATATATTTTTTCTAACACCCTAGAGAATAAATTGGCGGTCATTGCAATACTTTTTGTCACACCATATTTGCGCAGCGGTCTAACAAGCGCACTTTTTTTGAATTAAAAAATAAGACAACAATAAAGTTAGCCCATTTTTTTAATATATTGTAAAAGATAATGTTACGCCAAGTAAAATGATACCCAATATGTCACGCTTCAAAATTGTGCCCGGTCATGGAATGGCGTCAAAAAATCTCCATAGGCAACGTTTAAAAAATTCTATAGGTTGCATCTTTTGAGCTACAGAGGAGGTCTAGGGCTAGAATTATTTCTCTCCCTCTAACGATCGCGGTGATACCTTACTTGTGTGGTTTGAACACCGTTTTCATATACGGGCGCTAGTCGCGTATGCATTCGCTTCTGCACGCGAGCTCGTCAGGACGGGGCACTTTTTTTGTTTTCTTATTTAATTTTATTTATTTTATTATTTTTTACACTGAAAAAAAAAATGGATCACTTTTATTCCTATTATAAGGAATGTAAAGATCCCTTGTAATAGAAAAAAAGCATGACAGGTCCTCTTAAATATGAGATCAGTGGTCAAAAAGACCTCAGATCTAATATTTAGACTTAAATGCAAAAAAAAAAAAATGTTTTAAAAAAAAATGACATTTAGAAAATATTGCTTTAAGAAGCATGGGCGGAAGTGACGTTTTGACGTCACTTCCGCCCTGCTATGCTATGGGGACAGGTGGGGGCCATCTTGCCCTCACTCGTATCCCAGCTGAGGAGAGGAAAGGACCCGATCGCCTCCGCCGCTACCGACGGCTCCGGTAAGCGGCGGAAGGCATGGGAGAGCGGCGGGAGGGGGGCCGCTGCCGATAACGGTGATCTCGCAGTGAATCCGCCACGGAGACCACCGTTATCGTTTACAGGACCGCTCACAGTAAAGATAGATATCCCGGTTGTGGCAGCAGCTGCTGCCATTACCGAGATATCCATCTTTAAAAAAAAGGACGTATATGTACATGAGCGGGTCCTTAAGTGGTTAATACAGTAAAACCTTGGTTTGAGAGTAACTTGGTTTGAGAGCGTTTTGCAAGACAAGCAAAATGTTTTATTAAATTTTGCCTTGATATACAAGCAATGTTTTGATATAAGAGTACTGTCATGTCACCACTGAGTATAAAAAAGAGAGGATCCTCTAAGTGTAGCAATATGGTTACATTTAATGAAGGTACAACATTTAGCAACTTATTGCTACACTTAGAGGGGCCTCTCTTTTCTTTTATACCCTGTAAAAAAATGCTTTGATATACAAGTGCTTTGGATTAAAAGCATGTTTCTGGAACAAATTATGCTCGAAACCAAGGTTTTAGATCCCTTTCACACTGAAGCATTTTTACAGCGTTTTAGCATTAAAAATAGCGCTATTAAAACGCTCTCTATCCATCTCAATGGACCCTTTCACACTGAGGCGTTGCACTGGCGGGGCGTTGAGAAAAGTCCTGCAAGCGGCATCTTTGGAGCAGCTTTTGGGCGCTAAAAAAAAAAAAAGCTTCAAAAACGCCCCTCTCCATTGAAATGAATTGAAAGCACTGGAAAAACGCCTTACCCTTTCACACTGGGGCACTGCAAAAACGCCCTAAAACTTTAGGGTCTTAGTGGTGCTTTACCAGCACATTGGGATTGCAGATGAGGCTTTGCTTGAATAACGCTCTAAAAACGCTTGAATAACGCTCGAATAACGCCCTAGTGTGAAAGGGGCCTTACTGTAACCACATCAGCCCCGGAAGAATTTACCCCCTTCCTGACCAGAGCACTTTTTGCGATACAGCACTGCGTCGCTTTAACTGACAATTGTGCGGTTGTGCGACGTTACACCCAAACAAAATTGCCTTCTTTTTTTTCCCCCACAAATAAAGCTTTCTTTTGGTGGTATTTGATCACCTCGGTGGTTTTTATTTTTTGCGCTATAAACACAAACAGAGCGACAATTTTGATAAAAAGCAATATTTTTTACTTTTTGCTATAATAAATATCCCCCAAAATATATATATATAAAAAATCTTTCTCAGTTTAGGCCAATATGTATTCTTCTACATATTTTTGGTAAAAAAAATCGCAATAATCGTATATTGATTGGTTTGCGCAAAATTTATAGCGTCTACAAAATAGGGAAAAAAGTACCGTTCTGAAAACTGCTGATCCCTTGGCTTTGCTTCCGTCCCACTGAACCAAAAGGGTGCTGGCTATTCACAGATACATTGGATAGAAGAAGGTCCTGGACTGCTGCACTCCTTAAAACGATGTCTTTATTTGTACAAATAAAATCCAAAAACAACCAAAGCAATACAGTCAAAACGTGGTGAACAACAAGAAAAAGGTGGCTGACATTACAAAATAAGAGATAGTTTTATGGCATTTATGGGTTTATGGCATTTTTATTAACAATTATTTTTTTATTAGTAATGGCGGCGATCAGCGATTTTTATCATGACTGCGACATTGTGGCGGACACATCGGACACTTTTGACACTATTCTGGGACCATTGTCATTTTATACAGCGAACAGTGCTATAAAAATGCACTAATTACTGTGTAACTGACACTGGCAGGGAAGGGGTTAAGTGTGTCCTAGGAAGCAATTTTTACTGTGGGGGATGGGCTACCTGTGACAAGGCAGTGATCACTGCTCCTGTCACTAGGCAGAACAGGGAAATGCCTTGTTTACATAGGTATCTCCCTGTCCTGCAGCTCCGTGACACAATCGTGGGACCGCGCAGCCGTGCCATTCTGCCGACGTATATCGTCGTTAGGCGGTCGGCAAGTGCTGGAGATTTTTTTTGTTGTATATAGGGCAGACATAATATTCAACCAAAATAAAAGTGTTAAACAACATGCAGAAGGGCTCTGCCAAAAATGTGTAAAATCAAAAAAGTCCATCCATTTGTAGACCACCCACAGTGGTAAATGGAAATTCAATCAATTTCAAAGTAATTTCAAAATTCAGTAAGTAATTTTTCTAAAATAATAGAATCCATGCCAGTGCTTCAAAATGTTGGATGTGGAATGTAATATTGCCCCAGTATATCTATCACCAAATAGATATACTGGGCCAGATCCACATAGAAATAGATGGGCGCAGGGTATGTGAGATACGCTACGCTGCTGTAACTTACTTTTTGGCCGGTTCGAATCCCCAAAGAATTTGCGCCTTAAGTTACGGTGGTGTAGTCTATCTCTGGCGGCGGAATTCAAATCGGAGATTAGGGGGAATGTTTCATTTAAATGAAGCGCGTCCCCGCGCCGAATGAAATGCGCATGCTCCGTTTCTAAATTTCCCGCCGTGCATTGCGCTAAATGACGTTGCAACGACGTCATTTTTTTTAACTTAGACGTGAATTACGTCCATCCCGATTCACGGACGACTTACACACAAAAAAAAAATATTCAAAATAAACGTGGGAACGACGGCCATACTTAAAATGGCAAGTCTAACTATACGCGACGAAATACCAGCTTTAACTATACGCCAGAAAAAGCAGACTAGAGACGCCGTAAAAAAAATGCGCCGGCCGCTCGTACGTTCGTGGATCGTTGGGAATAGCTAATTTGCATACCCGATGCGGAAAACGACGTGAACGCCACCCAGCGGAGGCCGAAGTATTGCATCTTAGATCCGAAGGCATACGAGGACGTACACCTGTCGGATCTAACCCAGATGCCGTCGTATCTTGGTTTTGAGGATTCAAACCAAAGATACGACGGGGGTAATTTGAAAGTACGCCGGCGTATCAGTAGATACGCCGGCGTACTCGCTCTGTGGATCTGCCCCACTGTGCTTAGTATATCCCCTCAAAGTACAACTTCCTTCCTGCAGCTGGAATGACCTTATTAATTATAACCCCCAAATAGGTCCCACAATTTACACAATGGGGTTGATTTACTAAAACTGGAGAGTGCAAAATCTGGTGCAGGCTCACGGTAGCCAATCCACTTCTAACTTCAGCTTGATTGGTTTTCTATGCAGAGCTGCACCAGTGTTTGCACTCACCAGTTCTAGTAAATCAATTCCAATGTATTCCCAGTGCTTAGAGTCTCCAGCGTTCATTTAGTCGACTAAAATATTTTATTCAAATAAATAAATACTATTTTAGGCGACAACAATACAACTAAAACAATTCAGATGACTAAAATAGGACTAAAAGTAAAATGGCATCTTAGCCACTTAAGACCCGGACCTTTAGGCAGCTAAAGGACCCGGACAGTTTTTGCGATTCGGCACTGCGTCGCTTTAACTGACAATTGCGCGGTCGTGGCTCCCAAACAAAATTGGCGTCCTTTTTTTCCCACAAATAGAGCTTTCTTTTGGTGGTATTTGATCACCTCTGCGGTTTTTAGTTTTTGCGCTATAAACAAAAATACAGCGACAATTTTGAAAAAAATGCAATATTTTTTACTTTTTTCTATAATAAATATCCCCCAAAATTATATAAAACATTATTTTTTTTCCTCAGTTTAGGCCGATACTTATTCTTCTACCTATTTTTGTAAAAAAAAAACGCAATAAGCGTTTATCGATTGGTTTGCGCAAAATTTATAGCGTTTACAAAAAAGGGGATAGTTTTATTGCATTTTTATTAATTATTCTTTTTTTTTACTACTAATGGCGGCGATCAGCGATTTTTTTCCTGACTGCGACATTATGGCGGACACTTCGGACAATGTTGACACATTTTTGGGACCATTGTCATTTTCACAGCAAAAAATGCATTTAAATTGCATTGTTTATTGTTAAAATGACAGTTGCAGTTTGGGAGTTAACCACAAGGGGGCGCTGAAGGGGTTATGTGTGACCTCATGTGTGTTTACAACTGTAGGGGGCTGTGGCTGTAGGTGTGACATCATCGATTGTGATTCCCTATAAAAGGGAACACACGATCGATGACAGCGCCACAGTGAAGAACGGGGAAGCTGTGTTTACACACAGCTCTCCCCGTTCTTCAGCTCCGGGGATCGATCGCGGGACTCCAGCGGGGATCGGGTCCGCGAGTCCCGCGGCCACGGAGCTTCGGACCGGGTCGCGTGCACGCGGCACGCGCGTGCGACCCCACGGCTGGGCTTAAAGAGCCACGTACATGTACGTGGATGTGCTCAGCCGTGCCATTCTGCCGACATATCGTCGGTAGGGGGTCCTTAAGTAGTTAATCAAAAGACTAAAATTAAGTAAAAATTTGACGTCAAAATTAACACCTCACTACCACATAAAAATATGCAGGGGTCATCTACTAAACTGCTAAAAGAAAAAAAAATATTTTCTTATTTTTTTTTTTTCTTAATATTTATTGTTGGTATTATATTCAGGTAATGTATGCAATGGCATCACAGACAATAGAGTTAATTTTTTTTTTAATATATATATTTTCAAGTTGTACTTCTGTTTGTCAAAAAGCAATATTTTTGTTTGTTTATTTGTGGTTTTATTTATATATCACACGGCTGTGTCTGTAGTGCATGTTCAAACCTCAATACCATAAATAATAATATGTTATTAGATTTTTACTCCTGGAGTATATAATGTTTGGCATTTCTAAAGACATAGGGCCATATTCTCAGTGAAGTTACGATGGAGTAAGTCAGATACTCCATCGTAACTCCCTTTTTTGGCCAGTGTATCTATGCTCCTGATTCTCAGAATCATTTTTGCATAGATACACTTAAGATCCGCCATCTTACACTGGCGGATCTTAAATGCAATGACACCGGCCGCCGCTAGATGGCATTTACGTGAAGGAGTCATTTGCATATGCAAATGATCCTTCTACGCCGATTCCCGAACGAGTTCGCGTCGCGTAACCGTCGCTAACGTCGTTTGCGTAAGCGGAAACTTACCCCTGCTATATGAGGGGTAAGTTTCCGCAAGTCTCGCGTAGGCCATGTTACGGATGGCGTCGGGTCCCCGTCGTGTTTTTTCGTCGGATACGTCGTTTACGTAAGTCGTTCTTGAATACGACTTTACGTCAATGACGCACACGTCGGCGTCATTGACGTTTTCCGCCGAGAACTGGAGCATGCGCACTGGGCGTTTTGCAGCCCGGCGCATGCCCAGTTCTTTTGCATCGGGGGCGCGCTTCATTTGAATAGAAGACGCCCCCTTGGAGATCCGCCAGGCTACGCCGGGACACTTACACTCCGCTGTCCCAACTTATGGAGCAAGTGGTTGGGGAATACAACACCTGCTCCAGTAAGTTGGGACAGCGGAGTGTAAGTGCCCTAAGCGAAGTAGGCATAGATTCTTTGAGAATATGGCCCATAATGCATTCAAATGTAACTAAACCCAGATGTTAGTCGACTAAAATACGACTAAAGGCCCGTACACACGGTCTGACTTTTTGCCAACAAACTTCAAAATGAGCAAGTTTTCAAAATAGTCCGACCGTGTGTACGCTCCATCGGACAAACTTTTTCGGGTTTCATCGGGCAAAAAGTTCGGTCTGCAAACGGACAAACTTTACGTCAACAAAAGTCCGATGGTGCCTAGTCCGACCGTGTGTACATCAAGCAATTGGACTTTTGTACAAAGTACAAACGCGCATGCTCAGAAGCAAAGACCAGCCGGAAGCGTTCTGTCTAGTAAAACTAGCGTTCGTATTTGAAAGAGCACATTTGTGACGCGGCAAGTTCTGAAATCAAGAAAAGCAGCGCACATTCTCTTCTTTATAATGTGATAATAGTAAAAGCTGCTTTGCTGGTGATACTGACGGAGGAAAAACAAATGTCTTTACTTTGGATTAGTGTATTTTGGTTATATGAATCAAACATATTTTTATATATTTTTTTGTGGGTCAATTTAGCACAACCCCATTGCGCAACATGTCTGCTTGACGAACGGACGTTCAGAAACGAACAAAACTGCACAAAACTGAAAATCGCGAATACACACAGACGAAACCTCTACTAACTCTCAATTAGCAGAAGGAGCCCAAAGGGTGACGCCGGAGAATTGAACTTCCTTTTTTAAACTCTCGTCAGTACGTTGAAACATCACTACATTCGTGTTTGTTGCCGAAAAAGTCTGAGCGTGTGTATGCGATGGGTGTGACCGGACAACTCCCTTCGGACAAAAATCCAAGGGAAAGTTTGTTTGATGTCCGATCGTGTGTACGAGGCTTTATGCTGGTAAACGGATGTTTAGGAGCAGTTGGGCATTTTCTTTTCAGCTGCCCCTAAACTCTCCTCTGTTATCTTATCAGTACATGTACACAGGGATGTTTACAGTAGTTTCTAGGCAGTTGAATTTAGAAACTTTCTTGCAATGCAAAAAAAATGCGTTCAGGATGGATCTCTGTTTTTTCCATGTTAATTTTGAAATTTGAGACCTCTCCATATTCACCCATTTCTTCCATAATCTTAGGGAGTGATTGCCTAGGATTCACTATATATAACATAATATCATCTGCATACGCAGATATCTTATGTTCTTGCCCAGAGACCTCGATGCCTCCTATTTCTTGGTTAATTCTTATTGAAACTAAGGCCTCGCACACACGACCGAGAAACTCGATGGGCAAAACACATAGTTTTGCTCGTCGAGTTCCTTGTGAAGCCGTCGAGAAACTCGACAAGCCAATTTTCTCCATTCCCGTCAAGGAAATAGAGAACATGCTTTCTTTTTGGCTCGTCGAGTTTCTCGACAGTTTCCTCGACGAAAATGTACACACGACCGGTTTCCTTGGAAAAAAAATATCTCCCAGCAAGTTTCTTGCTGGTTTTTGCCGAGAAACTCGGTCCTGTGTACAAGGCCTAAGAGGGGTTCTAGGGTTAACAAAAAAAGTAAGGGAGAGAGTGAACATACCTGATGTGTCCCATTATATAGCCTGAATGTCTCTGACAAAGTTCCGTTAACCTGGATTTGAGCCGTGCTGTTAGAGTATAAGGCCACTATCTACCTTAGCATTCGTGGACCTAGGCCAAATTTGTATAGTGTCTGCAACATATATTCCCAATCTACTCTATCAAAAGCCTTTTCAGCATCTACTGATGGAAAGAGAACAGATTTCTTTCCCTTTTTTGCTTCATGTATTAGTAAAGTTGTCCTTAGTATATTATCCCTTGTTTCCCTCCCGGGGACAACGCCTGCCTAGTCCCTCTCTATGCAATCTGGCATATATAGCTTCAGTCTTTCGGCCAAAAACCTTGCAGAAATTTTTATATCTTCAATGATCAGAGAGATTGGCCTAAACCTGGAGCATAATGTTGGATTTTTCCGCTCCTTTGGCAACATTGTTATATGAGCCCCCAAAGCTTCCTTACGTATCCTCATTCCTCCCCCGATAGAATTCATATAAAGATGAAAATAAGGCGTCAATGTTCCAATAATTTTTTTTAAATATAGGGCTATATACACGTCTGGCCCTGGACTCTTCCCGCTCTTGCTATTTTTTATTGCCTCCTAAATCTCACTAAGATATTGCATTTTTTTTTCAAAATTGTCGCTCTATTTCTGTTTATAGCGCAAAAAATAAAAACCGCAGATTTGATCAAATACCACCAAAAGAAAGCTCCATTTGTGGAGTTTACTTGAAACTTCTTTTGATATAGCTGATAGCTCTATCTTCCGAAGATACTGTACAATTTTATTTTTCTCATTTTGTTTATCATCACAATCTTGACTACCACTTACTTTATATAGTGATTGATAGTACTCTAAAAAGATTTTATTAATTTCTCTGGTTGAGTGTTTCAGCAATCCCCTTTTATCCTTTATTTTTGTGATATAGTTCCGGTTCCGTCTAGGTTTAATTACCCCCGCCAACAGTCTCCCAGGTTTATTACCGAATTCATATTGTTTTTTAGCCGATTTCAGAAACACCCTTTATGTATGCTGCTCCAACAAGTTCCTCAGTGCTTCCCGCCTTCCTGTTAGTTCCCCCATTATTTTACCGTCATTTGATGCTTTATGCATCCGCTTCAGCTCCTGAATTTCCTGCAAAATCTGTTGTTTTTGTGCTACCCACATCTTCCTTCACTTTGCCCCTTCTGCTATTAACCTGCCTGGCGGTAACCCCGAGCGTGACTCGGGGTGGATTTTTTCTGCTGCGATCGGTATCCCCGAGTCACGCTCGGGGTAAGCTATGCAGAGCCTGCAGCGCGCGCTGGCTTACCTTGTCCTGGATCCAGCGATGTCACCGCGCTGTGTGAGTGAGCGGGACCTCGCTCGATTCACACAGCGTCCTCCTGTGCCGCCGATCTCCGTTCCCTGCGACGTTACGACGCACGGGAGCGGAGATCGGCGCCAAATTCAAAAACGTAAAGAAACACAATACATACAGTATGCTGTAATCTTATAGATTACAGTACTGTATGTAAAAAAAACACACACCCCTTGTCCCTAGTGGTCTGCCCAGTGTCATGCATGTTCTTTTATATAATAAAAACATTTCTTTCTCCTTGCAAACTGTATATTGTCCATAGCAACCAAAAGTGTCCCTTTATGTCAAAAATGGTTTTAGATCAGCTAGAAAACAGCGATAATAAATTATAATCACTTGCAGAATTGTGCGATAGCGATTTGTGGGGAAATTCGTCATAAAAAAAATAATAATAATGACAGCGACAATTCTGCAACTGAGAAAAGGGGAGAGTGTCGCCTCTCTTAAAATGGGGGTATAATAGATGAAAATTGTGCCTACATCCCATTGAATATAAAGAAAGATGTGACCACAAATATTTGACAACTTTTGGGTGCTTGAGGCCAGTAAGAGTCAATATTTGGGTCAGGGATTGGGGGGAGGGGGATTTTGGGGGGACTTTTCGCGGCACTGATACAAACAATCTGGTAAAAGGTATCGATATTTATTTAACAAAGAAAATACATATATAACACAGATGAAATTTTAAGAACAATCCCCACATCATACATCAGAAAGTGATTAACAGACTGTGTTTTAGTGGAATCGATGACCTCGACCGGTTTCGCGGTTTTACCGCTTCTTCAGGAGGAGTTTATGTTCTAAAAGGTATATATAAACAGTTGAAATAAACAAGCAGAGCATACAAAATATATATACATTATGTATAATTCTAATGTATATATATTTTGTATGCTCTGCTTGTTTATTTCAACTGTTTATATATACCTTTTAGAACATAAACTCCTCCTGAAGAAGCGGTAAAACCGCGAAACCGGTCGAGGTCATCGATTCCACTAAAACACAGTCTGTTAATCACTTTCTGATGTATGATGTGGGGATTGTTCTTAAAATTTCATCTGTGTTATATATGTATTTTCTTTGTTAAATAAATATCGATACCTTTTACCAGATTGTTTGTATCAGTGCCGCGAAAAGTCCCCCCCAAAATCCCCCTCCCCCCAATCCCTGACCCAAATATTGACTCTTACTGGCCTCAAGCACCCAAAAGTTGTCAAATATTTGTGGTCACATCTTTCTTTAAATTCTGCAACTGAGAAAATTTCAGTGATTTTGAGTTGATTACATTATTGAATAATTTTTATTAGAATTATATTATTATTTGTTATAATTATTTATAATTATTTATTATATTATAATTTATCATTTTGTTTTTTAAAAAATGTCATACCCGGGATGCCTATTAAACTCTGGTTTGGTCAGATTTAAGTGAGTTATTCCTAAAAATTACAGGCCTACAGTATTAAATGCCAAATTTCCTTGCAAATAATTGTACCGCTTTTGGTACGTAATTCCAGACAGAATCATACCGCCAGGGAGGTTAATCTCCCTCTCATGAATACTTTATGAGTTTCCCACAATGTAGATGGTTCAATGTTTTCTATATTGTTTTCTTCAAAAAATAGATTTAACTCCATTTCTAAAGCATCAAAAACATTATGGTCATATAGAAGAGATAAATTTATCCTCCAGGATCTCTGCCTATCCGGTATCTCCTCTAAATCCAGATTGGGCATTACCGGGGCATGATCCGAGAGGGTTACTGATTTCACCTCTACCTTCAATAGCCCTTCCATGAGCTGATGGTCTAGGAAGATATAGTCAATTCTTGAATAGGTGGAGAGTACCTGAGAGTAATATGTAAAGTCCATTCCCTTAGGGTGTAAAACCCTCTATACCTCCACTAGTTGTTGCTAGTGTAATTTTCTTTTAATTACCTTAAGGTGCTTTCCTTCTGAGCGTAGAAAAAGAGGTTGGGTATCCAGGGCTGGATCGAACACAAAATTAAGATTCCCTGCCATAATCACCACCCCCCTTCCCTGAACTTTTCCAATTTATTCAATAGTTTTCCAAAGAAAAGACAGGGGTGGGTGTTAGGGCAGTAGATGTTAACTAATGTATAGATTTTATTAAACAGGGAGCCTTTAATAAATAGATACCTCCCTTCGGAGTCCGACTCAATAGCTTTTAACGAAAGGGGTATTACTGTCAAATCCTATTGCTATGCCTTTAGATCTCTTATTGGGGGAGTATCTGTGAAACCATGTTGGAAATGTTCAGTCCGACCCTGGATGACCACTTAAAATGAGTTTCCTGTAAAAAAAAAAACAATATTTGCAATTCCTGCAATATTTGATACCTCTTATTAGGACTGTTTAACCCTCTGACGTTATATGTAACTATCTTTAGAGGTGCCATTTTTCAGAGGACTTAGTACATACCTCCCAGAGCTTATAACTGCGGCCTATAAAATATTTTCCTGAGGATGATTCGTTGTACCCACACAGTAGCAAACATAACTAAACAGAACACGCTGTACTACCCCCCGCCCCCTCCCCCCTTCATTGAGTATCAATGTTATGATCAGCCGGGGCTGGAGCCTATTACTGAGGAAAATAAATGTGTAGCGCTTAAATGATGACAATCTTGATGAAAATCAACAACCAAAAAATTTGAAAATATGAGAACACATAACAATAAGGAAATATTTGCACTATATATGTGCATAAATAATATTAAAGTCCCTTTTCAAAAAACAAAAATGTGCCGCTAGCACATGGTACAACATAGGCTGTTGCACCTATTGGTTTGAAAAGAAACACAAATCAGATTGTGAATCAGCCAGTGCAATAATAAATATAAGAAATCGAACAGTCAATCAAGTGAATAAGTGAGCAAATTCAATGAGTGACTTCTCAAATGTGCAATATTCCCGTCACCGAAAGCAATGCAGGCTTACCAGAGCACGTTGACTTAGGATGACATATGCCACCAAAAGTCAAAAAAGGCTTATAATGACTGGTGTCATAAACGATCAAAGGCAGAATCACAAGCTTAGCCGATCATCATATCCTCTATTGGGTAGATAGATTGAAGAAACTGGAACCTGTACTGGAAATGGAATCCTGGTTTTCTCACAATTGGTCAGATGTGTATAGAGATAAAAGAGAAAGTGGCCACATATCGTAATCTCGTCTTGAGAAAATTAAAATGTTTATTTACAGCTATCACACTTACATTTAGCTGAGATAAAATGCGTTTGTATACAAGTGGGGCGGCAGTGGAGTCCTCCCAACGCGTTTCGTGACATAGCACTTCGTCTGGGGTATGACCTATTACTGGACCCCAGACCCGGCCGAACCTCTCTAGCGGGACTGTAAATGCCCGCCAGGGGTGGTCCCGTGGGCGCAGGCGGGCACCGCCTTCAACAGAATAACCACTCCCTGCCTGCTAGCCTGTCCCACTAAAGGGGAATTTACATTTCCTACATTCATTTTTAGGGATGTGGCACACTACAAAGTTACATTTAGAGGATACCCCTACAAGGCAGGTAAGTATAACAATTTTATTATTTTAATTTAAAAAAGCTAAGCATTTACCAAAAAAAGATCTGCAAAATGCTTTATTCATTTAATGGTGTCATTATTGGCAGCTTACACTCAGGTTTATCCTCAATTAATAAAATATAGGACACAATTTTTAACAGTAAAAACAAGTCCTAGTTTTTGACGCTTATGATAACCCCTGCTTATCCATTCATCAGATTTTCTCTTTGAATTGCCTAAGTTTGGTGTTTGAAGAAAGGACTTTCTTACTTCATGGTTTTTTTGTTGGTAATAGAAAAGCACAAATTAAATGATAGTTTGAAGGTAAAACACAGGGGTTCTAAGACAACTTAACAATATAAAATAAATGTGTTATTTTTTTTCCCAGTTCAGTGAAAGTTAAGTGGCATAAAATAATGTGAAAAGGACAGCTAGGGAACAAGGAACAAAGAACTATCAGACAGCTTGTTGTGTCACCTAAAATAACCTTCTAGCAGTTCCAAACTTTTCCGATCACCCTTCCTAAAATGTATTTTTATACAAAAAATGCCTATCCTCTTCATAGGGACACATCACAAACCCAAATATATAGCTAGATTCAGGTAGAGTTAGGTCGGCGTATCAGTAGATACGCCGCCCTAACTCAGAATCTGCGCCGACCTATGTTTAAGTGTATTCTCAAACAGAGATACGCTTAAACATATCTAAGATACGACGGTTTGCGCCGTCCTATCTTAGGTTGCAATATTTCTGCTGGCCGCTAGGTGGCGCTTCCACTGCGACCGGTGTAGAATATGCAAATCAGTAGATACGCCTATTCACGACCGTACGCCCGGCCGCCGCAGTACATTTACGCCGTTTACGTAAGAGATAGGCCACCTAAAGTTATTCCATCAAATAGATGGCATAGTAATGTTAAGTATGGCCGCCGTTCCCGCGTCAAAATTCGAAAATTTTACGTCGTTTGCGTAAGTCGTCCGTGAATAGGGATTTACGTCGTTTACGTCCACGTCGAAATCAATAGGCCCGCGCAGTGGACGTAGCCGCAATGCACACTGGGAAATGTAGGCTCACGGCGCATGCGCAGTTAAAAAAAAACATCAAAAACGTCAGGTCAAGCCCCATTAACATAAAACACGCCCCTTTAGCTAAATTTGAATTAGGCGCCCTTACGCCCGCCCGCTTTAGGCTACGTCGCCGTAACTTAGCAGGCAAGTACATTGTAAATCATGTACTTGCCTCGCTAACTTACGGCGGCCGTAGTGCCGTATCCTCAGAGTATTTGCGCCCGACGATGCGCCGGCGCAATTGAAAGTAGGAAGGAAGTGGGCGTGCTCCATTGAAATGAGCCGTGACCCCATGCAAATGAAGGGCCGACCGAACGGCGCATGCGCAGTGACACTGTCTATGTTCAGCGCATACTCAGAACGCGGCCCGGCGTAATCAGTGAGATAGGAACTAGGCCCGGCGTAATTAGTGAGATACGCCCAGGGCATAAATGCACCCAGACATGCGCCCCGTCCAGTGCAAAAGTACATCCTCTTGTTTCCCCCCCTGAAGCAAGGTGCTTTTGTTCTGTTGTTTGTCGGTGTGTTTTTTGGAGCCGTGTCAGCAGCACGGAAAAAGAGGAAGCTGAATTACTCCCTACAGGAGAAGGCCATCATTGTCAGGGCCATGGCCCTGAATGATTGTTATCTCCATGGGCCAGAGAGTGTCAACACCACCCAGGCCAGGAGGAGGGAGATCCTGCAACAGATTGAAGATGATGTGAATGCATTGGGGAGTGAGACCAGGACCCCCAATGACATATTAAAGAAGATTAATGACCTGCGGCGCGTGGTTCGAGGTAAGCTGGCTAAGATGACCACTCATGCCAGGGGCACTGGAGGGGGACCAGCAACTTCCCTAACGCTCACTGCTGATCCCCAGGACCAGGGAGAAGTGATCCCCAGGTCCGTGTGAATGGTGTATGAATGTCCAGCAACATAATTGGAGCCTTGGCGCGGCGTTGCTGCTCACAAGTCCTGAATGGTGGACTTGGGCTAATCCAATTAGATGAGGATGTGGGGTGTGTGAGCTAGGGACCACAGTGGTGTGCATGCGTGCATTCTCCTTGTGCCATGATTAATGTGTGTGTTTAACGTGCAAAGATGCCTACTGTGAGGCATCTCCTGACTGCTGTTCCCTCAGAAGACGGGGTACCCTCGGTTAGGGGGGGATTGTCTGGTTCGGGGGTCAGGTTATCACGTATGTCAATCTCCAGGCCCTTTCTCACGGCAAAGTTGTGCAGCATGCAACATGCACCGATGATCTGGCACACAAAGTTTGGGGAATACAACAGGGTACCCCCAGACTTATCCAGGCATCGGAAACGGGACTTCAGGAGGCCAAAGGTGCGTTCCACCACTCCATGGGTACGTGTGTGTGCATCATTGTATCTTTGCTCTCCTGGGGTTTGGGGATTCCGGTATGGAGTCATGAGATGGGGTCCAAGTGCATATACAGAGGCACCTGGAAGGCAAAAGACAGGAGGATGTTAGTCGTGCATGTGCCCCTCGTGATGTCTGCATCATGGGGGGGGGCAGTCATGCCTGACACCCATGTCACTCACCAACCAGCCAGCTGTCCCCATACACGTTCTGTTCAAATTCTGTTGGGATGGGGCTCTGACGGTATATGTAGCTGTCGTAACTGGACCCTGGGTGTTTGGCACAGACGTGCCATATGAGGCATTGGGCATCGGCTATCACCTGTACATTGATGGAATGCCAGTGCTTCCGATTGCGGTATATGTGCTCTGTGTCATGGGGGGGCCGTAGTGCCACATGTGTGCAGTCAATGGCCCCCACAGTGCATGGGAATCCTGCAATTCTGTAGAAATCACGCATTGCCTTCACCCGCAGATGCTCCTGGGTGGGTCTGATGATTTGGTTGGCCATGCGTCTGAGGATTGCGGGGACAACCTGGTGCACACATCTGCTAATGGAGGATTGTGCCATCCCAGTCACAACTCCACTTGTATGCTAAAACGAGCCACTGGCAAGGAAATGGAGTGTTGCCTGGACCTTGACCAGTGGCTCCACTGCATGTGAGCGGTGTGTCTGGCTGGTGATGTCATCTTTAAGGGTTGTGGTTAATTCCAGGATGGCAGTAGGCCTGAATCTGAAGATGCGATACACCTCCGAATCCCCCATGCCAAAGACGTTTATGCGTGGTCGGTATATCCTCTCCCATGCCCTCCCCCTCCATGCCCTCCTCCTTCAACGTGCATCTAAAGCCAGTAGTATAGCTATGACCATGGATGCCCCTGGCATGTTGGCATACAGATTG
The DNA here is from genome assembly GCF_905171775.1 of Rana temporaria. Taxonomy (NCBI): domain Eukaryota; kingdom Metazoa; phylum Chordata; class Amphibia; order Anura; family Ranidae; genus Rana; species Rana temporaria. The sequence goes on from NC_053491.1 coordinate 28,630,243, forward strand.
TTGTCCTGCAAGTGTGGTTGCTCAGCTCGTCCCTAACGGTGTTGCTTTTGCTGACCTGCACACGTCTGGTGCAAAGTTAAAGCTGCTTTTATGAGGGGTAACTTTAGACCGGACGTACAGCTTACGCGCACAGCGCGTAGCCTGCGCCGGACAAACGTACTTTCGTGGATCGCCGTATCTCCTCCATTTGCATAGCAAAACAATTGTGCGTCCAGCGTATTTTTGCGCCCACGATGCGCCGGTGTAGAAAAATTACGTCGGTCGGAAATAACAATTTTTCAGGCGTATCTCGTTTTGGGGATACGGCGCATAGAAACGATGGAGCATATTTACACTTACGCTGCACATCTCGAGATACGCCGGCGTAAGTGCTTTGTGAATCTGCCCCTAAATGTTTTTTTTTCTTTGTCTGAATTTCTCACTTCCTGTTCCTCCTCAGCAAGGTGTTCAGTAAGCTGTTCTGGCTGACTAACCACCACTCTGATGATGGTGGCAAGCTCACTGAGAAGAAACAGGAAGTGAGAAATTCAGACAAAGAAAAAAACATTTAGAAGGGAAATCAAAGGGACAGGTAAGTGAACCAACAATGCACTAGCTTAAAGGAATCCATTTAGAAAATAAAAAAAACAAACCTTTACAACCCCTTTAAAGTAAGGTGACCAGATTTTTTAAATGAAATCTGGGGAGATATTTGTTTTACTAGTAATGGCAGCAATCAGCGACTCTCTGCCCATCGCCGCAGCTGCCCGCCTCACAGTCTGTCAAGTTTTACTCTCCGGGCCCCGGCTACTATTGGATGGGGAGCAGAGGAAGATCACTCTGCCAGGGAAGGCAAGGAGATAAGCAGTCAGGCAGCAGGCCTGGACTTGAGCCAAGGCAGAAGAACATGTGAGCGGAACTGGATGGGCATGCACCCGAAACTGAAGAAATATTCCCTCTGCTCCAACCAGCACATGATCATCAGAAAGGGGCACAGATGATGGAAAAAAATACACCCCCCTAAGCTAGTAGGAGGGGCAGAGCGGGGACGTGTAATTAAGAATTATAATTTTTTTAATTCTGCACTGACTGTCTTTGAAATTACCCCAGCCCCTGTTCAAATACAATCCGGGGACAAAACTGGGGACAGACTTGGTCTGGGGACAGTGTCTTCAATCCAGGGACTGACGCCTGAAACCAGGGATGTGTGGTCACCCTACTTTAAAGGGTAACTCCACAGCTTCAGCAAATAACCCAAACAGACATGCAGAATGAAAAAAAAAAAAAAGTTCTGTTTCCATATTACATAAATTTGTTTCATTATTTTTTGGCATTTGTTTTGTTTATTCGTTTTCAAATCGATTCAAAAAGTTTTCAAATCAATTTAAAATAGTTTTGGAATTCAAATTTTTTTCCAATTCAAATAGTTTTCCAATAATAATAAAATAGAATAGAAAATAAAGGAATATAATAGAAAAAAAAATCCTTTATTTTCTATTCTATTTCATTCGCTTTTGAAATTGTAAAACGATTTGAATTCAAATTTCTTCCGAATTCAAATTTTGTTATTTCGGATTCATTTAAATTCAGTACTAGTCTAATTCGAAAATTCGGGTATACATCTGATACATCAGAATTTTCGAATAACAAAAATTTCTCAGAATTTTTATTCGGAACGAAACAAACCCAAATGCATTTCTACTGGGCTGGTTATTAGAATGAGAGAAACATTGCCCTTAAAGCGTTTGTTAACCAAAAATGTGCAAAATTCTACAGGTTGCATGTTTTGAGTTACAGAGGAGGGCTAGAATTATTGCTCTCGTTCTACCGATCGCGGCGATACCTCACATGTGTGGTTTGAACACTGTTTTCATATGCAGGCGCTACTCACGTATGCGTTCGCTTTTGCACGCGAGCTCGGTGGATCGGGGCGCGTTTAAAATGTTAAATTTGTTTTCTTATTTGTTTTACCTTTTATTTAGAATTTTTTTCACTGTTCTTTAAAAAAAATTGTGCCACTTTTATTCTTATTACAAGGAATGTAAGCATCCCTTGTAATAGAAAAAAGCATGACAGGTCCTCTTAAATATGAGATCTGGGGTAAAAAAAAATGCAAACATTTTTTGGGGGGAAAATTAATTTGAAAAAAGATATATATATATATATATATATATATATATATATATATATATATATATATATATATAATGTCCCTTTAGGAGCTATGGGCGGAAATGTGACGTTTTGACGTCGCTGCCGCCTTGCAATGACTTGGAGACGGGTGGTGGCCATCTTCCCCTCACTCGTCTCCATGTCAGGCTAGGGACAGGTCCGGATCACCTACGCCGTTACCGACGGCCACGGTAAGGGGCGGAGGGCACCAGAGCGCAGCAGGAGGGGGGCCCCTCTACTGCCGGTGATAAATGTGATGTCGCTGCGAATCCACCAAAGAGACCACTTGTATCTGAAAGAGAACCGCTGGCTCTTGAAGAGGATACCAGGGTTATGGCATCTAGCTGCTACCATAACAATGGTATTCCTCTTCAAAAAAAGGACGTATATAGTCGTCCTGCAGGAAGGAAGCGGTTAAAGCGTGACATGTTAGGTTTCTATTTACTCAGCCTAACATCACCTTTTATATTTGACAATTTTTTTTGTTATTATATTGTGTTTGTGTGCAATAAAACTCACTGGGCCAGATTCACAAAGAGATACGACGGTGTATCTACAGGTACACCGTCGTATCTCTGACTTACACTGGTCGTATCTATGCTTCTGATTCATAGAATCAGTTACGCATAGATATGGCTAAGATCCGACAGTGTTACACTGTGTTACACTGTCGGATCTTATTTTCAATTTTAAAATGGCGCCGGGGGCGTTCCCGCTGATTTACGTAGAATAATATGTAAATCAGCGAGATACGCAAATTCACGAACGTACGCGTACCCGACGCAGTTATCTTACGACGTTTCCGTAGCGGCTTTCCCGGCGTATGCTTACCCCTGCTTCTATGAGGCGCGGCCAATGTTAAGTATAGCCGGCGTTCCCGCGTCGAATTTGAATTTTTTTACGTCGTTTGCGTAAGTCGTTCTCGAAAACGGATGGACGTCGTTTACGTAAGCGTCGAAACCACTGACGTCCTAGCGACGTCAGTGGGAGCAATGCACGCCGGGAAATTTCGCGAACGGCGCATGCGCATTTTTATCCGCGCGGGAACGCGCCTGATTTAAATAGTACACTCCCCCTAGCCGCGGAATTTGAATTCCGCCGGGGGTTTTACGATCCGCCACCGCAAGTTTGGAGGTAAGTGGTTTGTGAATTAACCACTTGCCTCGCAAACTTGCGGGAGCGGATCTTAAATCAGGTAGATCGAGCGGATCTAAAGATCCGCTGATCTACGTGAATCTGGCCCACTGTATTTGTTTCCAAAAAATTTTGTTTTAAAAAAAACGCTGTGCAAATACTGTGTGACATAAAAAGCACCCATCATTTTATTCTATGGGGCCTCTGCATAGTGAACAACTCACGATCTGTGCTCAGCCCAAACCGTGAGTTTTACCACCGGAACTTCAGTAGTCAAAGGCTGTATGTAAGAAATATTTTTCAAGAAGCAGCAGCCACCAGTGATCCACACATAAAACATAAAACCTTGGTTTGCAAGCATAATTCATTCCAGAAACATTCTTGTAATCCAAAGCACTTGTATATCAAAGCATTTTTTTTACAGGCTATAAAAGGAGAGGCACCTCTAATGCCGCGTACACGCGATCGGTTAAACCGATTAAAATGGTCTGATGGACCGTTTTCATCGGTCAAAACCGATCGTGTGTGGGCGCCATCGGTTATTTAACCATCGGTTAAAAAAAAGCCAACTTTCTTTAAATTTAACCGATGGATTCCTAACCGATAGGTCAAAACCGATCGTTAGTAGGCACGAATCATCGGTTAAAAATCCATGCATGCTCAGAATCAAGTCGACGCATGCATGGAAGCATTGAACTCGTCGTTGTGTTTTACGTCACCGCGTTCTGACACAATCGTTTTTTTAACCGATGGTGTGAAGGCGCGACGAACCATCAGTCAGCTTCATCGGTTAACCAATGAAACCGGTCCATCGGTCCGTTCTCATCGGATGGACTGATCGTGTGTACAGGGCATAAGTGTAGCAATAAGTTGCTAAATGTTGTACCTTCATGAAATGTAACCATATTGCTACACTTAGAGGCGCCTCTCTTCTTTTTATACTCAGTTGTGACATGACGCTACTCTTATATCAAGACATCGCTTGTATATCAAGTCAAAATGTATTAAAACATTTTGCTTGTCTTGCAAAACGCTCTCAAACCAAGTTACTCTCAAACCAAGGTTTTACTGTACTCTATTGGTATCTAGCTAATACCTCAATAATGTATTTGACCACGCATCAGCTTTAAAGGGGTTGTAAAGGTAAAAAAAGTGCAGTCCTCCTTCACTTACCTCATCCTTTGATTTTGCTTTTAAATGTCCTTATTTCTTCTGAGAAATCCTAATTTCCTGTTCTTCTGTCTGTAACTCCACACCGTAATGCAAGGCTTTCTCCCTGGTGTGGAGTGTCGTGCACTAAGGTAAAGGAAGCTATTTGGGGGAAAAAAATTGTACCTTTAATATTACCAGAAGATGAAGAAACACCCCAGCCCTGGAGTTTATAGATGTAATAAAAGCCCTAAACTCACAGCACTCTATGGAAAGAATGAAGCCATTGAAAAAAATAACGCATTACAAATTATACAATGTGTGCTTGGGAAGCCTACATGTATCTTACAACAGTTAGATCCATAATGAATAGGGGCCATAGATGTAGGTTTTAGTGTATATATATTTTTTTCTGTTTATCTTTTTCTTTTCCTAATTTGTAAAGGCTCTAAGCATTGCTCTTGTTTTTTGCATTGTGTTGCAATGACTGTAAATCTCTATTCTGCTTGATTGGAGTAATACATTGAATACATGAACCTGCCCTGAAAAGTATTGTATGCGAACAAATCATCTACAAACCTTGATCTTGTAACCTCACAATGTATTGAGTAATATTATATTGTCTTTGTACTCCATTCTGTAATATAAAAAGCGATAATAATATGTACTTTCTTTTATAACTCTGAATAAAGAAATATTGTTAAAAAGATAACCTTAAAACGTTCCTAAGGCAACCTTACACTTCAAAACAGTGTGAGACAAATTGGTTGTGAACAATATAGCACAGTCAACATTCAGAACTGAGGTTTAGAAACAAAGTTTAATGTGGTTCCATACATGTAATGAGGCAGCTTGATAATTAAAGTACACTGTAAGGCCCTCACAGCAAGCATCTTGTTACGGGGCACCCAAGCAGTCTACCTCCCGAGCTGCTGCTCTGTCTGTCCATTCAGCCCTGCCCCGCCCACACTCTCTTCTCATTGGCTCACTGGCTGAGATTGAAAGTAGCGGGAACCAATGGCTCCCACTGCTGTCTCCGCCTATGAGGAGACAGAGAACCCTCAGGCCCCGTACACACGACCGAGTTTCTCGGCAGAATTCAGCCAGAAACTCGGTCGGAGCTGGATTCTGGCGAGAAACTCGGTCGTGTGTACACTTTTCAGCGAGGAAGCCGACGCGGAACTCGTCAGGCCGAAAAGAGAACATGTTCTCTATTTTCTCGTTAGTCAATGGGAAAAGTCGGCCCGCCAAGTTCCTCGGTGGCTTCCACACTGAACTCGACGAGGAACTCGATGTGTTTGGCACGTCGAGTTCCTCGGTCGTGTGTACGGGGCCTCAGAGAAGCTGCTCTTGCTGAATCGAGATCTGGCTCAGGTAAGTATAATAAGGCACTGTGGGGCTACTGCACATAGAAGGTTTCCACCTTCTCCTTGGCTTGTAGTGCAATGTAAAAAAAATGGAAAGTAAACCCTTTCCATGTTCACAGGCCACCCTGCATGCTCCAATTCCCTGTAATCAGTCAGGTGCCAAGTCCTCTCTTGCTCCACTGCAGTGCATCATTCAAGAAACAGGTTGCACACCGAAGATGTTCAACTCCAGCCAAGGTTTATTGCAATGACAGCACACCACTCACTCCCACAAGGCTATAGAGCTTTGCTCCCAACATGGTTCACCCACAGGAAGGCATAACTGCCTGCTTAAGTCCCGCTGTAGGTGAAACATGTTGGGGGATGGCTTTGGGTGGGAGTGGGTGGTATGCTGTCACTGCAATAGACCTTGGCTGGAGTTGACCGTCTTTCGCGCGCAGCCTGTTTTTTGGTTTAAGAATAGAAATTAAGCGCCACACCTCTGCTAAATGGTGTAGATACAACTTTATTCCCGAAAATTCAGGGGGACAAACCAAAAAGTATATGAATGTATTAGACACCTATATACTGCAGACCAAGTAGCACATCTATACCAGTGTTTGAAAGGACTTTTGTGGACCTGTTAGGTAGCGATTTGTGTCGCTAAACTCTGTCCCTGATGGAAACGCCAACCTCTCCCTAAACTGACAAAAAGTATATGAATGTATTAGACACCTATATACTAGAGCAAGTAGCACACCTATACCAGTCCTTAAAAGGACTTTTGTGGACCTTTTAGATAGCTATTTGAAAAAATACAGCCTGTCCCTGCTCTAAACAGCGCCCTGTCCCTACACTGACAAAAAGTATATGAATGTATTAGATACCTATATACTAGAGAAAGTAGCACACCTATACCAGTCCTTAAAAGGAACTTTGTGGACATTTTAGATAGCTATTTGAAAAAATACAGCCTGTCCCTGCTCCAAACACAGCACCCTTTCACTATACTGACAAACAGCAGAATGTAAGATGGATGCCAGATCAGGTCTATTTATAAGGTAGGGGGTATGACGGGGGGCGTGTCCAGATGTGGGTCGAGGAGGACGCGCTGGTGAAGAGCACCATCCATCCTTCATTAATCCGTTGCAATCCTTTCTACAGCTTAGCCTAGTGAGCCTAATCTGCTGCCCTACGTGTCCCCGGTCATCCCCTGCATCAACCCCTACTGCCATTTCGGAGCCCGGACAGCTGATTGTGCCGGTATACAGGCCGCGATCGGCACCTCGCATCCACGGCCCGCCGCCATCTTGAGGCCTACGGAGCCTCCGGACTCCTCTGTGCCCCAGTTCCGCGATCCGCTGGATAAGTGGCCGCCCCATACGCCCACGCCTGCGCAAATCCTTCACGGAGGGGGCTCCTTGAGCGATCGGCACCACAGAACTGTCGGCTGGTCTCATACGGTGGCACCAGGTGTCCGCAGCCCGCCGCCATCTTAAGGCCTATCAGGCCTGCTATTTCCTGCCCCTGGTGCAGCGATCCACGGGAGAAATGGCCGGTCCACACCCCCATCCCTGTGACAACATACCTGATGGGGGCTGTCGGGCTACACAGCATTTGGAGGCTTTCAGCCGGTCGGATTGGACCTCAGAGGTGCACAGTTCTCAGGTGTCTGCCACCCCTGCATGGTGATCTCCCTCTCTGCACAACACTATCTCTTAAAGGGACAGATCCTCTATCCTGCAACTCAGCCCTGAGAACAACCAAAACACTAGCTCATGCCCTCTAGGAACAAATCAGCGTGCAAAAGGGCGGCCCCACAGCCTGCCCAGTGTCCCAGTGCCATTTTGGATCAAGTTAGAGCGCTGATAACAGACATGGAACTGTCAGCAAACCCAGTGGCCTCTCCACCCCTGCAGGCCCCACCTCAAGCCAGCGACAACGCTGTTATCCTCGCGGCCATAGAACAGAGTAAAACCTCCTTACTGGTCCGCATCAATCACCTGGCTGAGGAATGCAATCTTATTAGGGCAGATCTGGATAAAATCAGGGGCAGACTCTCTGAGACAGAGTCGCAAATATCTACCACAGAGGACTTCACCGCCCGCCATGATGATGCCCTCCTCACACTGCAGCGCACGGTTCAATCCCTGGTGGCTAAATCTGACGATGCGGAAAACCGCCTCCGAAGGAATAATGTCAGGGTCCTGGATCTTCCGGAAGGCCCAGCCGAGTTTGCAGAGGCTTTCTTTAAGACACTACTGAATCTGACCGAGGTCCCCCCCGACCTATGTGGTGGAAAGGGCTCACAGAGTCCCGACTGGCCGGGGCACCCCCGGGGCTCCACCACGGCCCTTCCTAGTGAGGTTCCTCAATTATAGAGACCGGGATCGCATCCTTAGTGAGGCCTGAAAGCATCCCACCCTTCCCTATGAGCATGCAGTGGTGCATCTGTACCCTGACTTCTCCGCAGATTTACAGAGACGCCCCAAGACCTTCACTGATGTCAGGAGACGGCTCCGGGAACGAGATATCAAATATTCCATGCTCTACCTAAGTCGCCTGCGAGTTCAACATGGTGGTTCTGTGAAGTTTTTTTTAATCCCCTAAAGAGGCGGATGCCTAGCTATTGTCCCTCAAGTAATCTTTATGCCTACCTTTAAATTTTGCAATCCTGGTTGTCGGACCTTCTTCTTCTGACTCATGTTGTCCCCAGACTCTTGCCTTGGGTCCCTTCTATGACGAGTTTTTGAAGCGATTCACTTCCATACTTGGACAGCTGTACTCTCCTGCTCTTATTTGCTCCTAGCTAATCGGAGCTACAGCAAGACAAACCAACTACCTTCTCAAGGTCAACGTGCCCGCATCTCGGGAATATCCGGTCTGCCACCCCTCCCTCGCCTGCTGCAACAAGCTTGAAATCGCCAGGGGTCTTCCCTGGAACTTTGAGCCTCACGTAGGCGACCTGTGTTGGTACTACAGTTTAGGGTTTAAACTACAAGCCAGGTTATGTTGGGGTTTTGGCTAAGTAGTAGGGAGTTTTTTGTTAAGGTTACAACTGCTCAACTGTCTGTTTACGCTGTCATGCTTATCACCATTTTACCAACTTTTCTGTATTGCTATTTGCTGAGGGAATTTTTTCTAGGGTCACTACTGAAAGGTATAGCGATGGTCTTCACTGAATATCTAAAGTTATCGCAGGATGGCTGTGTCTGATGTTAAACTGGTTTCCTGGAATATTTGAGGCCTGAATGACAAATTCAAACGTTCCTTAATGTTCACATTTTTAGCATCCCACAAGCCCCATATCCTCTTTCTACAGGAGACTCATCTCATGGGAAGTAAGATATTGGCTTTACGTAGATCTTGGGTGAGACAGGCCTTCCATTCCACATACTCGACCTACGCCAGAGGTGTTGCAATTTTATTTAATAAAGCTCTACCGTGTAAAGTGGAGAGAGTAATTTCAGACCCCAAGGGCAGGTACATAATTTTATTACTAGAACTCCACTCAGTTCTCTGGGCCTTTGTAAATGTCTATCTGCCCCCTTCCTGTGGACCCCACTTTACTTTTCTCCATTAGTGAGAAACTAGCTCCCCTCCCCTCTACTCATATAATTTTGTCTCAACCCGCATTTATCAGAGTTTTTGACTGTCCCGGACCCCGGGTTCTGGGCTGCCAAAGGTATTAAAAAACTGAAACATATCTGTGTTAGTGGCTCTCTTCTATCCTTTGATTGCTTCAAGGAGAAATTTGGGCTCACTAACCGCCAATTCTTTCGATTCCTTCGAATTCGCCATGCCTTCTCTACCCAATTTGGGTCCACCCCAGTGCTTCTCCTTCGGTCCAATCTTGAATTCACGTTGGGGGATGTCCCTTTGGTCAAGCCCACCTCTACCATTTATAAATCTCTACTACCCTCATTTTGGTCTGGAGGGTTTATTCTCTAGGTGGCAGGGCGAGGTCCCTGACCTGGATTCGGAGGACTGGGAAGACGCCTGGGAGTATCCTTTTCTACAACTTATCTCCGTAAGAGATCGGTTGATACAATTTAGGCTGATTCACCGGGTTTATTTTCCACCTCAAAGATTATCCAGAATTTACCCAAATTCCTCCTCTGTTGAAAGTGTGGTGTAGCAGACACTGGATTCAATCATATGTTTTGGTCCTGTCCCAGAATCCAATCCTTTTGGACGGAGGTCACAAAATTTATTGCAACTCTACTCATGATCCATGTTCAGCTGAAAGTGTCGATATGCTTGCTGGGCCTGGTGGGCTCCCTGGCTCATTGCCAAGCCAATCAGAACTCTAATAGGACTCCTATTATTTTATGCCAGGAAAGCTTTACTCATAAAATGGAAACAACCAGAGGTACCCACGTTGAATTCTTGGAAATCATTGATTAACTCGGCGGTGCCACTATACAAATCGGCTTAACTCGGCAGGGGCTGCCCAGCTAAGTTCGACAAAATCTGGCAAGTGTGGTTTGACTCAGACACCACAAACGCAACACAGTCGGATCTAGATCCCTAAGTTTGTTTACTTGCCTTGTAGTGGTGAAGACCCAATATTGCTTAACCACTTAAGGACCGCCTCCTGCAGATATACGTCGGCAGAATGGCGCGGCTGGGCACAAGCACATACCTGTACGTCCTCTTTAAGTGCCCAGCCGTGGGTCACGGGCGCGCGCCCGCGACCTGGTCCGAAGCTCCGTGACAACAGGCACGGGACCCACAGACCCAATCGCCGCCGGAGTCCCACGATCGGTCCCCAGAGCTGAAGAATGGGGAGAGCTGTGTGTAAACACAGCTTCCCCGTTCTTCACAGGGGCAGCTTCATTGATCGTGTGTTCCCTAATATAGGGAAACACAATCAATGACGTCACACGTACAGCCCCGCCCCCCTACAGTTAGAAAAACATATGAGGTCGCACATAACCCCTACAGCGCCCCCTAGTGGTTAACTCCTAAACTGCACTGTAATTTTCACAGTAAACAATGCATTTTTATAGAATTTTTTGCTGTGAAAATGACAATGGTCCCAAAAATGTGTCAAAATTGTCCGATGTGTCCACCATAATGTTGCAGTCACGAAAAAAAATCGCTGATCGCCGCCATTAGTAGTAAAACATTTTTTTTTAATAAAAATGCAATAAAACTATCTACTATTTTGTAAACGCTATAAATTTTGTGCAAACCAATCGATAAACGCTTATTGCTTTTTTTTTTTTACCAAAAATTTGTAGAAGAATATGTATCGGCCTAAACTAAGGAAAAAAATAGTTTTTTTATACACTGTATCTTTTTGGGGGATATTTATTAGAGCAAAAAGTAAAAAAAATATTGCATTTTTTTAAAAATTGTCGCTCTATTTTTGTTTATAGCGCAAAAAAATAAAAACCGCAGCGGTGATCAAATACCACCAAAATAAAGCTCTATTTGTGGGAAAAAAAGGACGCCAATTTTGTTTGGGATCCACATCGCAGTGCCGAATTGCAAAAACTGGCCAGGTCCTTTACCTGCATAAAGGTCCGGGTCTTAAGTGGTTAATACTGTCATGTGTAGGTACACATAGATGCATTTTTCCCTAACCTGATCTTTTCTCACTGTAGTGATCAACTGAAGCACGAGCACTGTTATCCTTCTCTGTTTTCCTTCCGTCTGATGGGATGAGCAGTCTAAGGTTGTAATACAGTAGTTTCAATAGTTGTATTAGAACTTTAGAATAGTTACAATTAGAGTTGAGCGGACACCTGGATGTTCGAGTTCGGACCCGAACTTTAAAAAAAAAGTTCGGGTTCGGGAACCCGAACTCCGAACCCCATTGTAGTCAATAGGACACGGACTTTTAGTAAAAAAAAAAAAAATGCGATGAGAACATCCATCCATTCAGAGCACAGCTCAGCGAATGACGCGCCGATGCTTTGACGTTTCTTTTATAGGGGAGGTGGGCCACGCGTCACGTGACCCCGTCCCCCTCTGACGCACACTCTGCTACGTCACTGGGACAGCCCTTGCGTCAGAGCGGGACGGGGTCACGTGACGCGTGGCCCGCCTCCCCTATAAAAGAAACGTCAAAGCATTGGCGCGTCATTCGCTGAGCTGTGCTCTGAATGGATGGATGTTCTCATCGCTGGACCAATCGCTGGAGACATCATCACCCGTCGCTGGAGACATCACCCGTCGCTGGTGATATCACCCGACGCTGGAGCAGCGACCAGCATCGATCGTCTATTTTCACCGCTGGATTTTTTTTATGTTCTATGGTGTGTGTGTGTTTTTTCTGAAAACCCTCCCAATGTTGAGGGCATGTGGCCTTGTGTGGTTCAGGAGAGGGGGGGCCGCACTCTGTTCCCCCCTCTTTTCTGCGGCCGCCCAGGTCAACGTGCTCGGATAAGGGGTCTGGTGTGGATTTTAGGGGGAACTCCACGCCATTTTTTTTTAATTTGGGGTTGAGTTCCCCTTAAAATCCACACCAGACCGGAAGGGTCTGGTTATGGATACTTAGGGGGAACCCTACGTAATTTTTTTTTAAATTGACGGCGGGGTTCCCCTTAATATCCATACCAGACCTAAAGGGTCTGGTTATTGAATTTGCGGGCACCTCCGCGCATTTTTTTCCCCCCGAACTCCGAACCCGGACCTGAACTTTCAGCAATTATTCGGGTCCGGGTCCGGGAAAAACCCAAAGTCCGTACCGAACCCGAACTTTACAGTTCAGGTTTGCTCAACTCTAGTTACAATGTATGTTACCCAAGCCGGGGTATGCCCAGTGGCTTTGTTTTGCAACACTTTTTTATTTTATTTTCCAAAAAACTCAATAAACAGTATTTAAAAAAAAAAAAAGGTAGGGGGTATGACCATAAGCTGAAATGTCTCAATTGGCTGTCCTGCACCACCTGATAGTTGTGTCATAGGTCAAAGTTCTTACCCATGTAACATTGCGGACCGGCGCGAACATCGCCAGATGTCCGACGGTTTGGTGGACCGCGAACGACCGCCTGGCGAACCGGCAGGCCATTCCTAATTATCAGTGCAGCCCCATCAGTGCCAATCAGTACCCATACAAGCATCCGATCAGTGCCTCTTCATCAGTGTGACCTATCAGCGCCACCTATCAGTGCCGCCTATTAGTGCCATCTATCGGTGCCACATATCATATCATATCTTTTTTCAAGTTTGCCAAATTCTTAGTGCAGTAGCAGGTCTATCAGAATATGTGAGATTCTGATCCTTTAGCTGTTGGATAGGCCTTACTAGGGTATGGGCTGCACATGATATCAAAGGTGACCCACGACCAGTCAAGAAAACTGTAAAACAAAGGAAAGCATACAGCTCCAGCAGTTCAGGACACATTTTCATAACTGTGCTTGAGTTTGGCTTGCGAAGCAAAAACACCATAAATAACACTGGAATTCTTTACTCTGCAATGTTTCCTGCAAACAGCAATATTATGGTAATTCAAATATGATGCAGACTTGAGAAAGTTGTAGAACATCTGGCGTTGGAAATAACATGCTATTTAGCTATATCTGGCAATGGCAATAGTTTGCTGAGCCATTATTTACTGAAAGTATTAATATAACAAGCTGCATGTTAAGCAAACTAGAGTTCTGTATCTGATGTTAGTAATTAAACTAAGCCATATTTGATGCCTTAAATAATATTCAGATTTATATGCACGCCAGTAAGAACCTGCTGAGCTGAGCCTGTGAAAATTCTTTAAAACAATAAGAAAATGCTCAATTCTAGGCCTGGAAGATAAATTAGTAAGCTTAGAGTTACCGTATATACTCGAGTATAAGCCGAACCGAATATAAGCCGAGGCACCTAATTTTACCACAAAAAAATGGGAAAACGTATTGACTCGAGTATAAGCCTGTCCATCTGCATGCCTCATTGTGCCTCCCTGAGCCTCACTTTGCCTCACTGGGCCAGATTCAGATAGATTACGCGGATCTAAAGATCCGTTAATCTATCTGTTTTTCGATTCGCCGGTCCAATTTTGCGAGGCTAGTGCATGATTTACCAAGCACTTACCTCGAAAAATGCACCGTCGGATCGTAACTCCCCCCTGCGGAATTCAAATTCCGCGGCTAGGGGGAGTGTACAATTTAAATCAGGCGCGTTCCCGCGCCGATTTAACTGCGCATGCGTCGCCGGCGAAATTTGCCAGTGCGCATGCTCCAAATGATGTCGTTAGGACGTCAATGTTTTCCGCGGCTTCGTCAATTGCGGCCATCCGTATTCCCGATCGACTTACGCAAACGGCGTAAAAATTTGAATCTCGGCGCGGGAACGACGGCAATACTTAACATTAGCTACCCCTCATATAGCAGGGGTAACTATCCGCCGGGCGGTCGGTCTTGAATCGGCGGTTCTCCTCATTTGCATATCCGACGCGTAAAAAACTGCGACGACACCTAGCGGCCGGCGGTAGATTGCAGCCTAAGATCCGACTGGTGTAAGGCACTTACACCAGTCGGATCTAAGGGAGATCTATGCGGAACTGATTCTTATGAATCAGTCGCATAGATCCGACCGTGGGATCTCAGAGATACGACGGCGGATCAGGAGATCCGCCATTGTATCCCCTTGATGAATCTGCCCCACTGTGTCCATGTGCATGCCTCACTGTGCCCATGCCTCACTGTGCCCATGCCTCACTGTGCCCATTCCTCACTGTGCCCATGCCTCACTGTGCCCATTCCTCACTGTGCCCATGCCTCACTATGCCCATGCCTCACTGTGTCCATGACTAGACTGACGTTTAACATAGGAGTCTATGGAAGGGGTGCCCAGCTTTGAAAAATTGGTGCTCCCCGGCCGTAGGTCCCCCAGACAAGGAGAAATGGGGCTACATGTGTGCCAAGTTCTGGGTCCAGGGGACCTACGACCTGCCAGTACCGGTTCCCCAAAGTCACCGGAGAAATGACCGTTTAACATGGGAGTCTAAGGAAGGGGAGACCGGATTTGAAAAATTGGTGCTCCACGGCCGTAGGTCCCGCGGATAACAAACTTTGCACACTTGTAGAGGAAGAGTGGGGCACAAAAAAATGTGCTGGAAAAACTCGGTTTATACTCGAGTATGTACGGTAATAGGTTAGCATACTGAAATCATTTTATTTTTATGATAAATTTTTTTTTGCAGGAGGCTAACAAGATGGCAGACACTCATGTGATGAGTATGTAAAAAAAACATGTTAACCAGTTCCCGACCGGCTCATGCAGAAATACTGCGGCAGAATGGCTCTCCTGGGCGAAATCCCATATATATACAGCTTCGTCCAGGAGAGCCACCAGAGGGTACGCGAGCGCCGCTGCACAGTGGGGAACCCGATGTGCATGGCTGGCGGGCGCGACATGCGATCTCGTGCATGAGCGGCAGCACAGGGGTTTGTGTGTGTAAACACACAAATCCTCATGCTGTCAGAGGAGAGATGACAGAGCATGTGTTTCTACAAAGTAGAAACCACGAATTATCAGCTCTCCTAGTTAGCCCCACGCCCCCCACAGTTAGAACACATCTAGGGAACACATTTAACCCCTTGATCACCCCCTAGTGTTAACCCCTTCCCTGCCAGTGACATTGACATAGTAATCAGGGCATATTTATAGCACTGATCGCTCTGTAAATGTCAATGGTCCCAAAAATGTGTCAAAAGTGTCCAACCTGGCCGCCGCAACATTGCAATACCGCAAAAAAAACGCAGCTCACCGCCATTACTAGTAAAAAAAAACGCCATATAAATGCCATAAATCTTTCCCATTTTTTGTAGATGCTATAACTTTTGTGCAAACCAATCAATATACGCTTATTGTTATTTTTTTTTTACCAAAAATATGTAGAAGAATACGTATCAGCCTAAATTGAGGAAAAGATTGGGATATTTACTATAGCAACAAGTAAAATATATTGGGGGTAATTTAACCCCTTTCATACAGGGCATTTTTACCCCCTTCCTGTCCAGACCAATTTTTTGTTTTCAGCGCTGTTGCACTTTGAATGACAATTGCGCAGTCATGCAACACTGTACCCAAATTAAATCTTTATGTTTTTCCCCCCCCACAAATAGAGCTTTCGTTTGGTGGTATTTGATCATTTCTGAGGTTTTTATTTTTTGCGCTAGAAACAAAAGAAGAGCGACAATTTAAAAAAAAAACACAATATTTTAAAATATATTAAAAACATTTTTTTCCTCTGTATTCTTCTACATATTTTTGGTAAAAAAAAATCGCAATAATCGTTTATTGATTGGTTTTCGCAAAAGTTATTGCGTCTACAAAATAGGTGATAGATTTATGGCATTTTTATTTTATTAATTTTTTTACTAGTAATGGCAGCGATCTGCGTTTTTTTTTTTATTGTGACCGCGACATTGCGGTGGACACATCGGAAACTTTTGACACGTTTTTGGGACCATTCACATTTATACAGCGATTAGTGCTATAAATATGCCCTGATTACTGTGTAAATGTGACTGGCAGGGGTCCCGTACGTGACTAGGCTCCCAAAAAGTCTCACACATGTGGTATCCCCGTACTCAGGAGAAGCAACAGAATGTATTTTGGGGTGTAATTCCACATATGCCCATGGCGTGTTTGAGCAATATATAATTTAGTGACAACTTTGCGCAAAAAAATAAAAACATTTATTTTTCCCGCAACTTGTGTCAAAATATAAAATATTCCATGGACTCGACATGCCTCTCATCAAATAGCTTGGGGTGTCTACTTTCCAAAATAGGGTCATTTGGGGGGGTTTTGAATTGTCCTGGCATTTTATGCACAACATTTAGAAGCTTATGTCACACATCACCCGCTCTTCTAACCACTTGAAGACAAAGGGCCAGATTCACAGAAAAAGTACGCCGGAGTATCTGCTGATACTCCGGCGTACTTTCAAATTTGCCGCGTCTTATCTTTATTTGTAATTCACAAACAAAAATATGACGGCATTTGGCTAAGATCCGACAGGTGTACGGCTTCGTACGCCTTCAGATCTTAGGATGCAATACTTCAGCGCCCGCTGGGTGGAGTTTGCACCGTTTTCCGCGTTGGGTATGCTAATTAGCTGTTTACGGCGATCCACGAAGGTACGCGCGTTCGTCGCATTCTCTTACGTCGTCGCTAGTCGGCTTTTCCCGTCGTAAAGTTGTGATTGCTATTTAGGTGGTGTAAAATTAGACAGCCCATGTTAAAGTATGGCCGTCCTTCCCGCGTCAAATAAAATTTTTTTTTTTTGCGTAAGTTGTCCGGGAATACGAAAGTACGTAACGCACGTCACCGTTCAAAACATTACGTCGGGTGACGTCATTTCGCGCAAAGCACGGCGGGAAATTTTAAAACGGAGCATGCGCAGTACGTTCGGCGCGGGAACGCGCCTAATTTAAATGGTACACGCCCCATTTGAATTAGGCGGGCTTGCGCCGGACGGCTTTACGCTACGCCGCCGCAAGTTTACAGGTAAGTGCTTTGTGAATCAAGCACTTACGCTGAAAACTTGTGGCGGAGTAACGTAAACAGGATGCGTTACGCTAGCCGTAATTCTACATGAATCTGGCCCAAATCTCTTTCTTACACTTTTTGTTTACATGAAAACATTTTTTTTTTTGCAAGAAAGTTAAGTTGAACCCCCAAACATTATATATATTTTTTAAAGCAAAGGCCCTACAGATTAAAATGGTGGGTGTTGCATATTTTTTTCCCACACAATATTTGCGCAGCCATTTTTCAAACGATTTGTTTGGGGAGAAAATACATTTTTTTTTAATTTTAAAGCACTAAAACACACTATATTGCCCAAATTATTGATGAAATAAAAGAGGTGATCTTAGGCCGAGCACATGGATACCAAACACGACATACTTTAAAATTGTGTCACGAATGTGACGAGCGCATACTCGTCATATGCGATGACGTCACTGCGTTCTTTCTTTCAAGAGAACCGCGGTTCTTTTGAAATGAAAGTCAGTACACTCCGGCAGCAAGAGTTTCTTGCCAAGAGTCTCGTCAGGGAAAACAATGGGTTTTTCCTGACGAGATTCTCGGACGTGTGTACGAGGCCTGACACCTAGTAGCAAAATTATTTAAGCACAGGACACACCCACTACCATGCCCCCATGTCCCCATTATAAGGAGAATTAATACACAGCAAATGATTGGTCAAACCCATAAGTGTGTTTTTTTTTTACCACTACCATTACTTTATATTGGCTTTTGAAATCTACAAATGCCATAATTAAAAAAATAGATGAAAGGTTTAGCTTTGTAAAACACTTTTGGTAGATAAATACTGCATTTTACATACAGGTCCATACCCATATCAGATCAAAATAGGGGACAAATGAGGAGGAAAGAGGGACAGAGGGGCTTTGTTTCAAAGCAGGGAAAGTCCCTCCAAATTAGGGACAGTGGGGAACTATGAGCTATGGGCAGCTGCAGTTAAACTATTAAAACATAGAAATACTTGCATAATCGTCTCTGATCTGCTATTAGTAGCATGGCTGGGACATAGAACTGAGACCTTCTCTCACTTCACTTCCTCCTTCCAGGATATTTTCCCAACGACCCCACAGTCAGGAAGTGACATACATAATTTAACATTACGGTTTCATACTAGCAGCTGACAGTAGAGGGCAGCAGATCTATACATAAGTAACTTAAAATAGCGCTCAGTGCAATTCAGAGACCAAAATGTGCAAAAGTTGTGGTACTGAGTAAATAAATAAATGTATAAATTGTCAGGGCAAAAGTGTAAACACCTGATGAATTAGTTCAACAAAGTGCAAAAATGTCCTCTTAAAATGTGCTCTTGAAAAAAAAAATCTCATGCCGCGTACACATGATCATTTTTCGGCATGAAAAAAACGTTGTTTTAAAAAAATGTAATTTAAAATGATGGGGTGTGGGCTTCACATAATTTTTTAGGTTCTGAAAAACGACAAAAAAAAAAATTCGAACATGCTGCATTTTTTAATGCCGTTTTAAACAATGTCATTTTTCGGGTTGTAAAAAATGATTGTGTGTGGGCTAAAACAACGTTAAAAACCTGTGCATGCTCAGAAGCAAGTTATGAGACGGGAGCGCTCGTTCTGGTAAAACTACCATTCATAATGGAGAAAGCACATCCATCACGCTGTAACAGACAAAAAAGCGCGAATCGTCTTTTACTAACACGGAATCAGCAAAAGCAGCCAAAAGGCGAATAGAACTTCCCCTTCAGAGTGCCGTTGTACGTGTTGTACGTCACCGCGCTTTGATAGATAATTCTTTAAAAATGATGGTGTGTGGGCAACGTCGTTTTAATGATGAAGTTGGAAAAACTAGGGGCTAGATTCAGCATTGATTTACGGCGGTGTATCTATAGATACGCTGCGTAAATTCAAAGCTGCGCGGCGTATCTTCTTTCTGTATTCAGAAAGCAAGATACGCCGACATTAGCCTAAGATGCGACTGGCGTAAGTCTCTTACACCGTCGTATCTTAGGGTGCATATTTATGCTGGCCGCTAGGTGGCGCTTCCGTCGTTTTTGGCGTAGAATATGCAAATGACCTAGATACGCAGATTCACAAATTTACGTACGCCCGGCGCTAATTTTTTACGTTGTTTACGTTAGGCTTTTTCGGCGCACGCAATGTTATGTATGGACGTCATTGCCGCGTCAAATTTTGAATTTTTTACGTTGTATGCGTAAGTCGTTCGCGAATAGGGCTGGACGTAATTTACGTTCACGTCGAAACCAATGACGTCCTTGCAGTGTACTTTGGAGCAATGCACACTGGGAAATTCCACGGACGGCTCATGCGCCGTTCGGGAAAAAACGTCAATCACGTCGGGTCACCAAGAATTAACATAAAACACGCCCCCTCATCCTCATTTGAATTACGCAAGCTTACGCCGGCCCCATTTACGCTACGCCGCCGTGACTTAGAAGGCAAGTGCTTTGTGAATACAGCACTTGCCTCTCTAACTTACGGCGGCGTAGCGTAAATACGATACGCTGCGCCGCTGTAACAATGCGCGCCCCTACCTGAATCTAGCCCTTTGTTTTTTCTACATGCTGAAAAACAACGGGTTTTTTTTTATGCTGAAAAATTATCGCGTGTACGCGGCATTACAGCAAAACCCCCATTGAGATTTGTTTTAAAGCACTTCTGAGATCAATTACTTGAATGAACTTTTTGCACTTTATTGATCTCATTTATCTCATGTTTGCACAATTACACTGAAGTTTTATTTATGTATTAGAACTAATTATGCACATTTTGGTTTCTGAATTGGACTAAGCACTATTTGATAAGTGATATACAGTATATCTTATATTCAACAAGTAAAATATTTCTTATATTGTTGTATTATATTTTTACAGTTGCTTGTGTGATATGTTTAAAAAGTAATTTATCGAGGGGCATGCGTGGAGCTCACAGAGACAGACATGTCCTGCTGAGGCTCCCCTTTTCTCAGGACTTCACGGCCAGCATACACACCTGAATGGAAGGGTAATTATTTCAAAAGCTTACCCTGGTCTTCCTCAGTACCCTGGGAACATTTTAAGATGGTTTATGGAGCTGTCCGGGGAAAAAATAAGATGAAACCCATCAGGGATAATTCATCTAGAGGCCCCAGTAAAATGCCTAAATCTCCTCACACAGTTTTACCTCACGCTGCCAAGCAGCAGCTGCAGTTACCTCATGAACTATATGATACAGACTGTGAGGACAGCACCATCTGCCAGCCACAACAGACAGGCTCTTTACACCCAAATTTTCTAACTCAAATAGAAAAAATGCTACAGAAAGCATTAAAGCAGACCTCCGACCATATTACTGAGAAATTAACAAAAGAAATACGTGACTTAGGTCAGCGCACGGCTGAATTAGAAAACAGATTGGATGACATAGAAACTAATGTAATGATTCATGAAACTGAATTGGACACACTTAAAGATGAAAATTTCTCGCTGCAAACTCGTTTAGAAGATTTTGAAAATCGCGCACGTCGCTCAAACCTTCGCATACGAGGTATACCGGAGTCTATTATTGATCTACAATCAACAATTACTGCCCTATTTCAAGAGTTATCACCGTCAATTACAATTGAGAGACTGGAAATGGACAGAATACATAGAGCATTAGCACCGCGCAAATCTGAAGGTCCCCCCCGCGACATAATTGCGAAATTCCATTTCTTCCACACCAAAGAACAGCTTATGGTCGCTGCAAGGAACAAAGAATCCCTTATCTTCCAAGGCCACCCGTATCAGATCTTTGCTGACCTTTCCCCAATAACAGTCGCTAAACGGCGCTCAATGAAACCCTTATTACAAAACCTACAACAACATCAGATCCCATACCAATGGGGATTCCCTTTTTCACTTCGCTTCACATATCAAGGTACCAAGCACTCATGCAGAACCCCTGATGAACTACAGAACACCCTACAAAAACTTCATCTCTGCGAAAGACCTTCAGCCAGCCCTCGCCGACGTACAGCATCCAGTTCTCCACAAAATGTCTCCAAAGTCCAAAATGACAGAACCAGACAAAGCTCATCGAAGAGGGGTCGATTCAACTCTCCAAACCAAGATACTCCGGACTCAATGGACTGAATACATTTTGCATATCAAATTGAATTTCACTAAATATTTTTGATCTTTCATCCACTTTTTGGATGCTAAACACTTAATGTCATTTAACCATCCTGAATTTACTTCCCCTAAGCAGGCTATTGTCCTTTTTTTTATTATTATTATTATTATTATATATTTTTTTTAATTCCAATTTTTATCCCCTTTTTGGTCTAGGATAATTGAAGTTATAAATTGTCCAAATTTTTTATTTTTTTTCCTATTCCTATTGCACCCTTCCATCCTCATCCCATCCTTACTCGCCTCACCCCCTTCTACTTCCCTCATATTACCCCCTCCTCCCCGCCCCTTTCCCCTGATCCTTTTTTACCCACAACAAGGGTTCTATATTATTTTTGTACAAAACTGTTTACTGAATAGAAGTAAATATTACTAATATATTATTAATAATTGGTATTTTATTTCTTCTCATCCTAATTATTAATGACATTACTGCCTCTCCTACAACTGGCAACCCAGAGGTAATTTGTATAATTCAACAAAATTTATAATCTAACACTCTCCCCGTGAAAACATAAAACACAATTGTTAGATTAAAATTTTACATCTACTAATGTTGAAAATATTATAATATTTCTTAGATTTGATTTATTTTTGCTTACTTCCAGTATGGGTGTCATAATATATTTTTTCTTCTCTAGATATATTTTTGGTCGTGAGGGACTCGAGAAACTGTCACTGCTCCCTCCATTTTTCTGTCCTTGGACTCTCCCACACACCTTTTTGTGTGAGGAGCCTCCCTGGTCAGACTCTGTGCCTCCGAGCTTGCACTTTTGCACGCCCGGAACGCCAACGTTTTACCTTCTTGCATTTTAAACGTTTTTGTTAATTATTTGTTTAATAATGACTCTCATTTTCTCTTTATTTCTCAACATTCTGTCTCCACTCTCCCTTTTCTCTTTGCTCCTCCCCGGGGTAAGTATGGATTTTCAATTGTTTTTAAGTATGTCTTATAATATTCTCTATAAAATATCATTATGGCTCCTTTAAATATCCTTACCTTAAATGTCCAAGGTCTAAATGTTCCACAAAAACGAACCAAAGTTTTTAGATCATTATCTTCATCAAAGGCGCATATAATTTGCCTACAAGAAACCCATTTCACTGAAACCTCGACACCTAAATATTTTGGTACAGTTTATCCCCAAGTTTTTACTGCTTCCGCTAAAACTAAACAAAGGGGAGTGCTAATTGCATTCCATAGAGCTACACCCTTCTCTCTTCTGACAGAAACCAAAGACCCAGAAGGTCGCTATCTCATTCTTACAGGGCATCTATGTGATACACCAATCACAGTAGTATCCTATTATGCTCCTAATAAAAATCCAACAGCATTCCTCTCCCATTTGTTCCAGGTAATAGAGACTCATAAAATGGGCACCCTTTTGATCTGTGGAGATTCAAACCAAGTTCTATACCCTTATTTAGATAAGTCCCCAATTCCTATCACTTCCAATTCTCAATCTCGTAGGTTCCAAAGACTTCTACAACAACATTCCTTGCTAGATTCCTGGCGAGAAATCAATCCCACGAAACGTCAATATTCCTTCTATTCCCATCCACATAAGTCTTTTTCCCGTATCGACCATATACTAATCTCTATTAGTATGTCCCCGGAATTGCTCACATCTTCTGTAATACCCTTTACATGGACTGATCATTGTGCAATACTTTCTACTCTCACTTCCCTCATACCTAAAAATCAAGACCCCACATGGCACATAAATGATTCAACCCTATCCCATCCATCACACTCTACAGACTTAGAATTAGCCATAAAAGACTATCTGAAAAATAATAAAACCCCTGATATTTCTCCATTAACTTTATGGGAGGCACACAAACCCGTCCTTCGAGGAATCTGCTTACGCCAAGCATCGTATCTTAAAAAAGAAAAAAACAAGCTACAACTAATATTAGAAACAAAATTCAACACTTGCCACGCAAATTTTCAAGCGAATCCTACCCCTGTGACAAAAAATCAACTAGATGAAGCTAGCTTAAATCTTGATCTTTTCCTATCTGAATCCGCAGATAAAACAATACGCAAATCCAAGCATAAATTTTATATCAAAGCTAACAAGCCTGGCACGCTTCTCGCTCGAGCACTTAAAAAATTAAACAACCCACACAAGCCGATTCGATTAAAATTACCTCATAATACTTACACCAGTAATCCAGAAAAAATCCTACAAACCTTCCACAAACACCTTACATCTCTTTACAACAATCAGGGATCTTTTGACCAATCCTCTGCAGAATTATTTTTCTCACAAATCAAACTTCCAATGATTCCTTTAACTCAACATGAACATCTTGAAAGTCCCATTACATCTGCTGAGGTTGAATTAGCCATTAAATCACTTAAACCAAAAAAACGCCCGGGTCCTGATGGCTTCTCTGCCCTATATTACAAAAAATTTACTTCTCTTCTTGCGCCATTGCTGACAGATGCTTTCAATTCACTTCTGAACAACCAATTCTTTCGTCCTGAAACCTTAACAGCAATAATCACAATGATCCCCAAACCTCATTCAGATGACTCATCTTGTGCTAATTACAGGCCCATATCCCTACTTAATCTTGATATCAAACTACTAGCGAAAATTCTAGCAACTCGTTTGAACAATATTATTGGTTCATTAATAAATAAAGACCAAGTTGGTTTTATTCCTTTTCGCCAAGCAGCTGATAACGTACGTAGGGCAACGTTATTAATCCAAACAGCTAAAACACGACAAATACCTATGTGTCTTCTGTCGTTAGATATTAAAAAAGCATTTGACACAGTATCATGGCCCTATCTACATTTTGCCTTACAAAAATGGGGGTTCGGTCCTCACTTTCTTAACTGGGTTTCATCACTATATAATAATCCCAAAGCCTATATTAAATATGCTGGATATAAATCTGGTTGCTTTAACATAAATAGAGGAACACGTCAGGGTTGTCCACTCTCCCCACTTTTATTTGCCCTACTTATTGAACCCCTAGCTCAGGCTATACGATCTGACCCTTCAATCAAAGGGATAGACTTAGCAGGTCATCAGCACAAATTATGTTTGTTTGCTGACGATATACTAATATTTATGTCTTCCCCTCATATTTCTGCTCCCAACCTTATAAGTAAGCTTGATCATTTTGCACAGCTATCTGGACTTATTATCAACTCTCAAAAATCTACCGCCTTAAATATCTCCTTACCTTCCCATACTTTACAACAAGCACAAACTTCCCTCCCATACTCTTGGTCTACATCGCACCTGACCTACCTAGGAATTACTCTTACTCCCAATTTAACTGAATTCTTCTCGGCTAACTTTCCGCCATTACTAAAGCAAATTACCAATCTCCTTAAACAATGGTCCTCTTTACCAATCTCATGGATTGGTAAAATAAACATAATAAAGATGACCATTTTACCCAAGATACTATATCTATTTCGGGTTTTGCCCATTTCAGTTCCAACATACTTTCTTAGAAATCTTCAACGCAAAACACTAGCGTTCATTTGGGGCTCTTTAAAACATCGAGTATCTAAACAGACACTTTACCTTTCCAAACTTAAAGGTGGACTAGGATTCCCCAATTTCGCCTCTTATTACCATGCAGCTCAAATAGCATGCATCCCCAAATATCACGCAAAATACGAAACCCCACTCTGGGTTGCAATTGAAGCAATTGACTGTGATCCATTTTCTATAACAAATTTAATTTGGTCCAAACCCTCAGATCGTAAAAATATTAAAAATAAGATTACCAAACACACAATTACCATCTGGGATAAATTTAAACTTATCAAAGGACTGCAATCTCCTCATGTTCCCCTTCTATCATTTATTAGAAACCCACTATTCTACCCAGCCTGCACATTCCCTAATTCATTTAAAAAATGGATTTCCTCTGACATAACTCAACTCTGTGATATGTCAACATCTACCTCACTTAAAACATTTCCTGAACTATGTGATAGACATCAACTCCCCCAATCAGAACTTTTTCGATATCTGCAGATCAAAAACTTTTTCATGCCATATATACAAAATATGAGTAAACTCGATGAACTCACGCAATTTGAACGTATATGTAAACGTGAACCTCACTCTAAGGGTCTCATATCAATAATATATAAACACCTTATTACTTTGCCTACTGCAGATCCACCATCATACGTGGAAAAATGGGAGAGAGACCTTGGACTTCAGTTGGAATCATCTGATTGGGATAAAATTTGGACCACTACAAAATCATCTTCACAAAATATAATAGCTCTAGAGACAAATTATAAAGTACTTTTGCGCTGGTACTTGGTTCCTGTCAGAATTGCGAAATATATTCCGCAATACTCCCCACTCTGCTTCCGTGGCTGTGGTGAACTAGGATCACATATACACATATTTTGGGAATGTCCGGTTACAAAATGTTTTTGGAAAGAGGTTTTTCTAATCCTCTCCACCTTATTCAAAAAAACAATAAAACCTGACCCTTCAATTGCACTACTAAATCTAAAACCGACTTCTATTTCCCACACTCAATTCAAACTCCTTCTACAAATCACTACAGCAGCAAAGCAGACAATCGCCAAAGCGTGGAAAACCCCAACATTAATGATCTCAGAAACCAAAACCAGAATAAACCAAGCCATGACCCACTCAAAAACGGAAGCCATTACCAATGATAATATTGCAAAATTTGAAAAAATCTGGAATCCTTGGGTGACTCATTTTTTCCCTCCCACCTTTGACATCACATTATTAAGACCTTGGTAACATAACTACTAATAGCTATTTAATATGCTAATAACATAAGACAAACATAATAAGATACCCGGGGACCCTTTTGACCTTTTCTATCTTATCTACGTACTATCTTTATTTTTTTTCTCTTCTTCTTCCCCTTCCCTCTATTCTATCTTGCCTCTTTAGTTTTTTTTTTTGTTTGTTTTTTCTTTCTTAGCATATATTGTTATTATATGCAAAAATGGTAGCAGCATTACTTTTTTTTTTATGTTTTTATTTATCAGTATATTTCAGCTTTAGAGCTCCATTGAAACAGTACAAACCTAATGTCTATACAATAAATCCCTGTTTATCTTCATTATATATTACCCCAACATTATACAAGGTCTAGAAATTATGACCCTTAATTTTTTTCTTTATGTATTCTCATATTACCTTACACTGTTAATATATTACTATATCTGGTTTTTAATTACTAAATTCAACACTAAGCATATATTTTAGCAAGTCTCCAGATAATGGCCAACATATGTTAAACTCAAATTACTGTTTTTTTTCTTTTGTTGTTGCCTTCTAAAAAACACTGGAGCTTAATGTAAATATCTAACTTGTGTTCTCCTTAACTGCTACTATTTATAATGTCTATGTTTATTGACAATATATGCTTGTAATTTTGAAAATTTAATAAAAAAAAAAAAAAAAAAAAAAAAAAAGTAATTTATCTCACAGTGCGGATTGGGGTTTTAATTTATTATTCATGTACAGTAGCCTTGCTTCAACTTCCATCTCACTGTTTCAATCTTTACTGTGATGTTTTCAACTTGCCATGGCTACAAACTCATCAGAAAGTATTACTGGAACTTGCCATGGCTAAAGATTCATCACAATGTATGAATGAAAGTTGCCATGGCTACAAACACATAATGATGTATGAGTGACACTTGCCATGAATAACATCTTATCACAATGTTGGCCTAAAACCTGTCTTTACGACAAATTCATTAGAATGTATGAATAAAACTTGACTACAAACCCATCACAATGGATACATAAGACTTGTCATGCCAAGCTTTGAAAAATCCTCTTTGACGATAAATTGGCAAAAATCAGATCCATGGACCTGCCATTTTTTCTTTTAGGTTGTTAGTTTTTTTTTTTTTAATTACAGTAAAACCATGGATTGGGAGTAACTTAGGGCCAGATTCACGTACTTGCACTTTGGCGTAACGTATCCCCTTTACGTTACTCCGCCGCAAGTTTTCATCGTAAGTGCTTGATTCACAAAGCACTTGCGTGTAAACTTGCGGCGGCGTAGCGTAAAGCCGTCCGGCGCAAGCCCGCCTAATTCAAATGGGGCGGGGACCATTTAAATTAGGCGCGTTCTCACGCCGAACGTACTGCGCATGCTCCGTTTTGAAATTTCCCGCCGTGCTTTGTGCGAAATTACGTCGCCCCAACGTAATGTTTTGAATGGCCACGTGCGTAACGTACTTTCGTATTCCCGGACGACTTACGCAAAAAAATGTGAAATTCGACGCGGGAACGACGGCCATACTTTAACATGGGCTGTCTATTGTTACACCACGTAAATAGCAGCCGTAACTATGCGACACGAAAAGCCGACTAGCGACGATGTAAGAGAATGCGACGAACGCGCGTACCTTCATGGATCGCCGTAAACAGCTAATTAGCATACCCGACGCGGAAAACGACGTGATCTCCACCCAGCGGCCGCCGAAGTATTGCATCCTAAGATCCGAAGGCGTACGAAGCCGTACGCCTGTCGGATCTTAGCCAATCGTCGTAACTTGTTTTGAGGATTCAAAATAACGCTGCGACGCGGCAAAAATTTGAAAATACGCCGGAGTATCAGTAGATACGCCGGCGTATTACAACTGTGAATCTGGCCCTTAGTCGGGGAGTGTCCTGCAAGACAAGCTACTTTTTTTTTATAAATTTTTACTTAATAAACAAGTGATGTCTTGATATACAAGTAGCGTCACGTCACAACTGAGTGTAAAAGAGAAGAGAGGCGCCTCTAATGCCGCATGTTTTTTCTGAAGGAATTCTGCTCAAGCTTGTCTTGCATACACACGGTCACATCAAATTCCGCCCGTCAAAGCGGTGACGTACAACACGTACGACGATCTGAGATCAATGAAGTTCAATAGGCAGTTCGGCTCTTCTGCTTGATTCTGAGCATGCATGTTTTTTTGCGCGTCGGAATTCCATACAGACGAATGGTTTTCCCCCTAGAATTTTTTCCGTCAGGAAAATAGAGAACCTGCTCTCAAACTTTTGCTGGCGGAAATTTCCGACAGAAAAAGTCTGATGGAGCATACACACGGTCGGAATTTCTGCCCAAAAGCTCACATCTGTCTTTTTCCGACAAGAAAACTAGTCGGCATAAGTGTAACAATATGTATACAACATTTAGCAACTCACATGGTTGATGATTAAAACTGGAACATCTTAAGCCTCGTACACACGACCGAGTTACTCGTCGGGCGAAACACATCATTTTCCTCGTCGAGTTCCTTGTTAGGCTTGTCGAGGAACTCGACAAACTTGCTTTGCGTATACACTGTCAAGCCAAAATCTCCTCGTTCTCAAACGCGGTGACATACAGCACATACAACGGCAGGGGAAGTTCAATTCCACTGGCACAACTCTTGGGGCTGCTTTTGCTAATTTAATGTGTTTGCGTGTTAAATAAAAGTTTGGTAAGAGACGATTTGCACTTTTCAGTCTGTTACAGCTTTAAAAATGTGTTATCTCCATTACAAATGCTACTTTTACTCCCGTCTCACACTTTAATCTGAGCATGCGCGGGTTTCTTAGCATACACACGCTTGAGTTTCTCGTCGGAAACCAGCCTGACGAGGAACTCGACGAGCCAATTTGAGACTCCCGTCGAGGAAATAGAGAACTTGCTCTCTGTTTGGCTCGTCAAGTTTCTTGACAGTTTCCTCGACGAAAATGTACACAAGACCGGTTTCCTCTGCAAAAACATATCTCCCAGCAAGTTTCTTGCTGTTTTTTGCCGAGAAACTCGGTCGTGTGTACGTGGTTTAAGTATGCAGGCATCCAGGGGAAAGCTGTCCAGATAGACCATCCTCCTCACCACCATCAACGTCATCCCTTCCTCGAACGATCCAAGCCTCGCTTTTCAGATTGCTCTACTGCATGGTAGCCTTCCCGGTCATGATTGCAGACTGAGGCCTCGTACACACGACAGAGTTTCTCGGCAGAATTCACCGAGAAACTCGGTCAAAACCCGGATTCTGCCGAGAAACTCTCGTCTGTACAGTTTTGGCTCGATGGAGCCGCCGAGGAACTCGACGAGAAAATAGAGAACATGTTCTCTATTTTCTCGTTGTTCTATGGGAGAAGGCGGCCCGCCGAGCTCCTCGGCGGCTTCATCCCAAAACTCGACGAGGAACTCGACGTGCCAAGCACGTCGAGTTCCTCTGTCGTGTGTACGGGGCCTGACAGTGGTGAGAGCCGGTGGTGCGGAGGACAGTCTATGTGGACAGCTTTACCACGGATGCCTGCATACTTAGATGCGCCTTTTTAAATCATCAACCACATGAGTTGCTAAATGTTGTACCTTCATTAACTACTTAAGACCCGGACCATTATGCAGGTTAAGGACCCTTCCCCTTTTTGCGATTCTGCACTGCGTCGCTTAAACTGATAATTGCACGGTTGTGCGACGTGGCTCCCAAACAAAATTGGCGTCCTTTTTTTCCCACAAATAGAGCTTTCTTTTGGTGGTATTTGATCACCTCTGCGGTTTTTATTTTTTGCGCTATAAACAAAAATAGAGCGACAATTTTTAAAAAAATTCTATATTTTTTTACTTTTTGCTATAATAAATATCCCCAAAAAAGATATAAAAAAACATTTATTTTCCTCAGTTTAGGCCGATACGTATTCTTCTACCTATTTTTGTTAAAATAAATCACAATAAGCGTTAATGCGATTGGTTTGCACAAAATTTATAGCGTTTACAAAATAGGGGATAGTTTTATGGCATTTTTAAAAAGACTGCGAAATTATGGCGGTCACATCGGACAATTTTGACACATTTTTGGGATCCATTGTCATTTTCACAGCAAAAAGTGCTATAAAAATGCACTGATTACTGTGAAAATGACAATTGCAGTTTAGGAGTTAACCACTAGGGGGCGCTGTAGGGGTTAAGTGTGACCTTATATGTGTTTCTAACTGTAGGGGGTGGGGCTGGACGTGTGACATCAGTGATCGTCTTTCCCTATATCAGGGAACAGACGATCAGTGACATGCCATAATGAAGAACGGGGAAGGTGTGTTTACACACACCTCTCCCCGTTCTTCAGCTTCTGTGACGGATCGCGGGACACCGGCGGCAATCGGGTCCACGGCTGGGCTCTTAAAGAGGACGTACAGGTAGGTGCCTGTGCCCAGCCGTGCCATTCTGCCGACGTATATCTGCATGAAGGGGTCCTTAAGTGGTTAAATGTAACCATATTGCTACACTTAGAAACGCCTCTCCTCTCTTTTATACTCTGTAGCTCCTGATGGATTTTGCTTCTAATCCCCTTGTGGAGGCTTCCATTCATAGATGGACATTTTATGGTTACACAACTTATCACATCACTATAATCTTTTTATATGGACTATAAACTGAAGGACTTATGAATGAATGGTTGTGGAACAAATTATCTGAGTTTCCATTATTTCTAATGAGAAAATTTGCTGCAACTACTCTAATGTTTAAGATGCCTAGACCTAAAGCATCAGTGTTGGGCTTCCAGAAATACATGGCTAGCCATCTTCCTGAAGTGCAATAAAACTGTCAGATGTAAATAATATAGATAATATCTGACAGGTTTATGCAGGGGCGGACTGACAACTCATGGGGCCCCCGGGCAATAGAAGATTATGGGGCCCCTGGGCTTACAGATGGCCACCACGCCAGGAGGCAGTGCAGAGGCGGGGCAGCTAAAATCTCGGGGTTTTCACATCAAAAGCATGTCGGTTTCGGACATATCAGAGACAGATGTAGATTTTGACATACTGTTCCTGGTTTTACTGAGCCTGGCAACCCTGATGGGGCCCCCTTGTGGCATAGGGCCCTCGGGCAGTGCCCGAGTGACTTAATAGTCAGTCAGCCCCTGGGTTTATGGCTCTGCTGGAGCCTTGACTAACACTGGGGGCTGTGGGAGAGGAGAGAGAGAGGCACACAGTGCAGATATACTGGCCCCTCCCCTCTGCTACCCATTCAGAGAAGCCTTTGTATTTTGTGAATGAGTTCACATAATATAAAGGCTTCTGTGATTGGGCAGGAGGAGAGGAGGCAGGCATAGACGCTGAAATTACTAAATGTTGAAGGTGCTTAGACCTGAAGCATCAGCGTGGGGCTCCCAGAAATACATTGATAGCCATCTTCTGGGAGTGCAACACTGACATAAAACTGTCAGATAAAAATAATAGAGGTGAGCCCAGGAGATGTCATGCAGCTCCTTTGACTTAAATCATACTATGCCTTCACTTTTTAAAAAGGAGCTGAATTCCTGGAATTCAGCTGTAATGTTTTTGTGTGTGCTTTCTATAATTTCCTAGGAAGTGGAAGTTTTTTTGGTTGCATCCTACACTGCTATAATAATAGACGTAGGAAGGTCAGGATTCTGTGTCCTTGGAGTCCGCTCTATGATTGACACTGTTACCTGCTGCTACATAGTTGGTATATGGAAATTGGAACACTTGGGAAATTGAGTAACACAAAAAGGTGTGACTTGTGTAATTAGTCACACAGCATGCCTGGGATGGGTAATAATGGACAACTATGCTGGACTGGTTACCTATGACTAATTTGTAAAAAGAAGACAGCTCAATTGCATGGAAAAAGAATTGATTTCTAAAGGAACATTTAACAAGTCAGTTGAGCTGGCCAGATAGAATGAAGCAAGGTGCTAAAGTCAGTGAAGGTGTTATCTGTGACAGTAAGGCATGATAAGAAAAATGGAAAACTACATATATCATCTTCCAGGAAATGTTCAGCTTGGAAAACAGTGTCAGATTTGTAATATACTCAAAAAAGCTACAGTTTTGTGAAACTCCAGAAAAAGGTCACCATCACATAGAGAAATGTAATAAATATAACAGTCAAGCATACAACTAATTGCATTGAGCTGGGATATAATAATACACAATAAATGTGTTTAATGTCAAGTACAATCTTGGCTATGTTACAAGATACATGAAAGGAAAAGCTAAATGTCTATTTCCAAGAGGAACCTGACTGGCCTACTGATCGCTCTGCTTATTTATATTACTAAATGACTTAGGGCCAGATCCACAAAAACCCGGCGCAACGTAACTTTTTCAATTTAAGTTACACGGCCGGAAAATTTCTACCTAAGTGCTCGATCCACAAAGCACTTACCTAGAAGTTTTCGGCTGTGTAACTTAAATCCGGCCGGCGCAAGGCGTTCCTATTCAAATGGGGCGAGTCCCATTTAAATTAGGCGCGCTCCCGCGCCGGCCGTACTGTGCATGCTCACAGCGTCATTTTCCCGACGTGCTTAGCGCGGTTTTACGTTGCGGCGGGTTTTGAGAATCGCGATGGGCGTAAAAAATAAATAAATACGAGTTGCGGCGGGAAAAAAAAAATAGAAAAAAAAAAGACGGCGACGCGGGACAGAAGGGTCTACTTTTACAAGGCCTAAACAGTTTAGGCCTTGTAAAAGCAGCCCTAATTTTACGATTGCAAACTAATACTTACGGAGAAAAAACGAAGCGTAAAAGCTATGTGGAAGTGCTAATTTGCATACCCGATGCGGCATTTCGACTCAAAATGCCCCCAGCGGCGGATGCGGTACTGCATCCTAAGATCCGGCAGTGTAAGTCCCTTACACATGTCGGATCTTCTCCCTATCTTTTGGAAACTGATTCTGTGGATCAGTTCCAAAGATAGAAACAGGGATACGACGAGCCCACTCTTTTTTTTTAAGCCAATTAGAGCCTTTGGGGCAGATCCACATACATCTGCGCCGGGCGCAGCGTATCTAAGATACGCTACGGCGCCGTAACTTATCTTTTTTATTTCGAATCCTCAAAGAATTCGCGCCGTAAGTTACGGCGGCGTAGTGTATCTCTGGCGGCGTAAGGGCACGGAATTCAAATGGATGTAATGGGGGTGTGTTTTATGTAAATACGTTGTGACCCGACGTAAGCGACATTTTTTTTAACTGCGCATGCGCCATTCGTGGGGGTATCCCAGTGTGCATGCTCGAAATTAAACCGAAACCAGCCAATGCTTACGACGGTGACGTCATTCTATGCAAATTCCTATTCGCGAACAACTTATGCAAACAGCGTAAAAAATTCAAAATTGTACGCGGGAACGACGCCATACTTAACATTGAGTACGCCTCAGAATAGCAGCTTTAACTATATGCCGGAAAAAAGCCGAACGCAGACAACGGAAAAAAATGCGACGGACGGACGTACATTCATGGATCACCGTAACTAGCTAATTTGCAAACCAGACGCGGAATTCGACGGAAACGCCACCTAGTGGCTGCCGAAAATCTGCACTTAGGATCCAACGGCGTACTAAGACGTATGCCTGTCGGATCCATCCGAGATGCCGTCGTATCGATACGACGCGAGAAATTTGAAATTACGCCGGCGTATCAGTAGATACGCCGGCGTAATTTCTTTGTGGATCTGCCCCTTTGGCTCTAATCATGTGCTTCAAAAATAAAACCCATTGAAATCCATGCGTCTGTCACCCTGCATGCAGATTAGGGGCTGGGTGCATGGATTAGGGGGGCAGTGCCCCTGCGCCCCTTATGGGTGGGCTGCTATTGGTTTTAGTAAATATAAACTGCTAAATACCCTTTCTCATCAGCAGTATATAGCAGTCTTGTGACTTCTATTAGTGTCTAGTTAAAGTTTGTAGGAGGAGTTTTCATTCTCTCATGATTGTCTTATGAGGATGCAGGACCCCTAACCCTCTGTCTGGACAGTGCTGGTCACATGCACTCTCTCAAGGGAAAAAAAACTCTATCAATACACACCAAACAGAGCATGTTCAGCTTGCCCCCTAGCCTCTGTACTATCCGGAGATGGTTTGGGGACAGTAAAAGAATGGGAGGATCAGAGGAGATGGGATCAAAAAGATTTTACACAATGCAGAGGATAAACCCCTTAGGTTGCACAGTGAGTATAACAATCATGCTTTACTGCATATACACACACAGGGCCAGATTCACAGAAAAAGTACGCCGGAGTATCTGCTGATACTCCGGCGTATTTTCAAATTTGCCGCGTCGTATCTTTATTTGTAATTCACAAACAAAGATACAAAGGCTTTTGGCTAAGATCCGACAGGCGTACGGCTTCGTACGCCTTCGGATCGTACGTGTAATTCTCCGGCGGCCGCTGGGTGGAGTTTGCGTAGTTTTCCAGCGTTGGGTATGCAAATTAGCTGATTACGGCGATCCACGAAGGTACACGCGTTCATCGCATTCTCTTACGTCGTCGCTAGTCGGTTTTTCCCGTCGTAAACTTAGGCCTGCTATTTCATGGCTTAGATTTAGAACAGCCATGTTAAAGTATGGCCGTCGTTCCCGCGTCAAATGTAAAAATTTTTTTTTTGCGTAAGACGTCCGGGAATACGAAACAACGTAGCGCACGTCGCCGTTCAAAAAATACGTCAGGGCGCCGTAATTTCCCGCAAAGCACGGTGGGAAATTTCCACATGGAGCATGCGCAGAACGTTCGGCGCTGGAGCGCACCTAATTTAAATGACACACGCCCCATTTGAATTAGGCGGGCTTGCGCCGGACGGCTTTACGTTACACCGCCGTAAGTTTACACGCAAGTGCTTGGTGAATCAGGCACTTGCGCTGTAAACTTGCTGCGGTGTAACGTAAAGACGATACGTTACGCCGCCACAGATCTCTGTGAATCTGGCCCACTGATTTTGCTGTTGTGGGTTTAGTAACACTTTACTTTTTAATATTCAAAGCAAATTCATCCATGTCTCTATGCTTTTTTTTGTCTAAATAAATGTAAAAAAAAGAGAAAAACAAGTAAATATAAATACAAACAACTGAATTAAAATTCACAATATTTATTAATACAATTTCTTTAAATAGACAATAGTGTACAATATATTAAAAAAGGCAACAAAAGAAAATGTGCATAGATTCAAAACAACCACATATAATAGTACAGAACATCTTCAATGCCTAACGCTTACAAAAAATTCCAACGCATTTCAGCGCAAGAGTTGTAAGTCTTCTTCAGAGGGTTGGTGTGGTGGTAGGATCTGTAATATAAACACATGCGAATAAACCAAACCAAAAATACAAAACATAATAAGAAAAAATTTACAATGTCTAAATATGAATGTAAGCTAGCTTACACATATAATTACTGAGCAGAACATGATGGAGGATGGATGCCTTTACCAAGAGTGGTCACATGACAACATCCACTATAGCACAAAGGATGCAATAAACTCCCCACAGAATAACCCAGCAGATCACTTAACCTCCCTGGCGGTATGATTCTGTCTGGAATTACGTACCAAAAGCGGTACAATTATTTTGCAAGGAAATTTGGCGTTTTATACTGTAGGCCTGTAATTCTTAGGAATAACTCACTTAAATCTGACCAAACCAGAGTCTTGTAGGCATCCTGGGTATGATTTTTTAAAAAAAACAAAATTATAAATTATAATATAATAAATAATTATAAATAATTATAACAAATAATAATATAATTATAATAAAAATTATTCAATAATCAACTCAAAATCACTGAAATTTGCTCAGTTGCAGAATTGTCGCTGTCATTACTTTTATTTTTTTATGACGTATTTCCCCACAAATCGCTATCTCACAATTCTGCAAGTGATTATAATTTATTATCGCTGTTTTCTAGCTGCTCTAAAACCATTTTTGACATAAAGGGACACTTTTGGACAATCTACAGTTTGCAGGCAGAAAGAACAGTTTTTATTATATAAAAGTACAGGGCACTGGGCAGACCACTAGGGACAAGGGGGGTGTGTATTTTTTACATACAGTACTGTAATCTATAAGATTACAGTATACTGTATGTATAGTGTTTGTTTACTTTTTTGAATTTGGCGCCGTTCTCCGCCCCCGTGCGTCGTAACGTCGCAGGGAACGGAGATCGGCGGCACGCGGGGAGACTGTGAATCGAGCGAGGACCCGCTCGCTCACACAGCGGGGAGGCATCGTAGGATCAAGGGACAAGGTGAGTAACTTGCCTGTGGATTCAGCGAGCAGGTAAGCCGTGCCGCTGCACACTCTGCACGTCCACCGCGAGCGTGACTCGGGGATACTGTTCTTAGCATTAAAAATCCACCCCGAGTCACGCTCGGGTTTACCGCTAAGGGGGTTAACCTCCCTGGCGGTATGATTCTGTCTGGAATTACGTACCAAAAGCGGTACAATTATTTTGCAAGGAAATTTGGCGTGTTATACTGTAGGCCTGCAATTCTTAGGAATAACTCATTTAAATCTGACCAAACAAGAGTCTAGTAGGCATCCCGGGTATGATTTTTTTTTTAAAAACAAAATTATGAATTATAATATAATAAATAATTATAACAAATAATAATATAATTATAATAAAAATGATTCAATAATGTAATCAACTCAAAATCACTGAAATTTGCTCAGTTGCAGAATTGTCGCTGTCATTACTTTTATTTTTTTATGACGTATTTCCCTACAAATCACTATCTCACAATTCTGCAAGTGATTATAATTTATTATCGCTGTTTTCTAGCTGCTCTAAAACCATTTTTGACATAAAGGGACACTTGTTGGTTGCTATGGACAATCTACAGTTTGCAGGCAGAAAGAACCGTTTTTATTATATAAAAGTACATGTAGGTCACTGGGCAGACCACTAGGGACAAGGGGGGTGTGTATTTTTTACATACAGTACTGTAATATATAAGATTACAGTATACTGTATGTAATGTGTTTGTTTACTTTTTTGAATTTGGCGCCGATCTCCGCCCCCGTGCGTCGTAACGTCGCAGGGAACGGAGATCGGCGGCACACAGGGACACTGTGAATCGAGCGAGGAGGTCCCGCTCGCTCACACAGCGGGGATGCATCGCAGGATCCAGGGACAAGGTGAGTAACTTGTCTGTGGATGCTGCGAGAAGGTAAGCCGCGCCGCTGCACATCTACCCCGAGCGTGACTCGGGGATACCGATCTTAGCATAGAAAAACAACCCCAAGTCACGCTCGGGGATACCGCCAGGCAGGTTAAGGTTCATGTGGGTGTAAAGGTAGGTGTCCCAATACTTTTGGTAATATAGTATAGTGTTGTTTGAAAAGATTCTAATTTAAATTA
Organism: Rana temporaria; assembly: GCF_905171775.1. Taxonomy (NCBI): domain Eukaryota; kingdom Metazoa; phylum Chordata; class Amphibia; order Anura; family Ranidae; genus Rana; species Rana temporaria. The sequence continues at coordinate 28,667,808 of NC_053491.1, forward strand.
AATTAATGTTTAGAAACATTTTTCTCCTTGTAAATTTCAAACCACTTCATTGTTTTCTAAAGGAGCCGTTTGTTCCTATATTAGTGGTTATATTCAAACCCACACACATAGGCTGTACAATTCAAAGATACAAGGTGTTGCTTATATCACAGAATATATAAATATATTTTATGATTTTAGGTTAGATTGTCCAAACAAATAGAATAACCCCCATAGCAATATTTTCCTTGTAGACTTTCAAAAACAATCTATTAAGTACTTTCATCACATGTGGGCGACTTTATAAAATACACAGGAAGAATTATTACCATATGTGCCATGCATAAATATTTAAATGGGACATTTTATCATCGTACACTTGGAAATTTGACATGAAAGGCCATTGTTTACCTCCCTAGGGGATAACAAGTCTTCAGTTGTTTAACCCACAGCTGTCATGCAATATATGTGTGAAATAATCTGTTTCGAATGCCAGTAGATTAATTCAGCAAATGGATGCTCAAACCCAGGCACTTTAACAGCACGACTTTCCTGTAAGAGAGTATTTAACAACAGTGTTTAAAATTATTTAGCCAAACTTCTTCGTAGCACAGCATCCTGTGTTTTCTTTTATTCATTTATGTCGTGCCAATAAAGTCTGCAATGTTTGTAAAGGGCAAAAAGGAAAAAGCAAATAGCGCAATGCTAAGTGGGCATTTCTAAATGTCTATGGTTCAGAAAGGTGTCAATTAATTATAATTGGTCTGCCATACTTCAGCTCTACCATGGCCCCAGTTTGCAGTTTAAAATACCCTGCTATTTTTCCTCCAATCTCACAAAGGTTGTCATTTGCTTTCATATCAGCAAAAAAAGGCTATGCATCCTAAGCATATGATTCTCCACTCTTGTGGACTGAATAAAGCATAGCTGAAATGGTATTTAAAAAAATAATTCACCCCAATAGCCACTCTACATAATCTTGACCAACCAGGGATTCTATTTTGGTTCCCCTGGAGTGGCAAGGGCACAAGACCCAATTTGTCCTAGATCAGAGACGGATGAGAAGACTCTGTTATGGGGAGGATCAGGGCTCAAGTCCTGCGGGAACGCGTGGGAACGGAGTTCCTGCAATTTTTTTCACAGCAGGAACTCAGTTCCCTTTGCAGGACTAGAGCAGCCGAGCCGCCCGAGCCAAACCTTCACTAAGCGGCGATGCCCAGCTCGAGTCACTGTCAGGGGCAGGCGAACCTTAGTAATCCTTTATGTTGGAGCTGGGGTGGCTCAACGCGATTGGCACTGCGCTGACATGTGAATTGAGTTTGGTGGTCTCAGCCCGGCTCCCGGTGGGTGTGCTATGCGAGGTAAGCCTGCGCTTAGTACGCCCACCCCCCTCCCACAAAAACCACCACACTTACACGCACTCGAAATTTGGTTAACATGCACGCACTTTGACCACGCGGTCTCTAAAAAGAGAGGCGAAGGACTAACGGGGCTGGTTGAGCGGGCTAGATCCTTTCACTCCTTTATAGGGAGTCCCTCTGCCCCGTTGGGCTTCAAAGTGGAGCAGGTAGGGCGGGCTATGTGGGAGGACCCCCTCACACACCCGCCATTGCCACCCGGGGCATGGAGAAAGGTGGCAGATTGCCTCTGGGGGAGGCCTGCCTACTCCCAACTCCTGCAGTCCGGCTCCTCTCTCGAGTACATGCACAAAATACACTTAAAAAAAAAATTAAATAATCCTTTATGTTACTGGCCGCTTCCTGTATATGGATTCATCAGGTAGTGTGCGGGTATTCCGTCACTTCCTCGATGCCGCAATGTCCCCTGGGAGCTTTTATCATTGTTCCCAGGAGACATTGCGGAGGTCTGCCGCAAGTTATCGTGGGATTTAGAAAGAACTTGCGGTTTATTTATTATGCATATGAGCGTATCATTTTTTTTTTTGGTGGGGGAGTGGATCTTGGGTGGGAGTTCCCACACTTTTTTCCCCAGGACTTGACCCCCGGGGAGGATGATGTGATGAGGGACTTTGATTTGATTGAGAAACTCTGATGTGATAGGGGGACTCTGTCATGGGGATACTCTGATGTTATGGGGGGCTCTAAGGTATAGAGGGGATTCTGACATGATGGGGGACCTACAACCCTGTGATGGGGGGGGGGCACTGTAGTGATGTGGAGCCTCTGATGTATAGGGAAGACTTTGATGTGATGGGGAAATCTGATGTGAAGGGGGATCTCAGACAGAGCGTGGGCCTCTGATGTGAAGGGGGGACCTCTGAAGTGAAGGGGGATCTCTGATGTGAAGGGGGACCTCTGATGTGAATGGGGACCTCTGATGTGAACAGGGGACAAGGAGGAGTTTTAGATATGAAGTTGATTTTATCATGGTGGTTGTGTGCATTTTTTCCAGACTCACGTTTTCCGTTGATGAGTAACATTTACATTTTTCATATTTTAGACTAGGGTTCCTTGAGATTTTGCATATTTATAAAGGGTCTGTGGGCAGGGTGCCCCCAGATCCCCCCCATGTGAATAAGTATGAGATACATAGTACCCCTACCCATTCATCAAAAAAGTGTCAATAAGTAATAAAAACAAAGGGAGAGTGACAATTCCTTTATGAAAAAACCTGGTGGCACCGCCCCCCCCCCTTTGACATCACAGACTGGTGCATGCTGGGTTTGTGATGTCACAAGGGGGCGGTGCCACCAGGTGAGATCACCAGGTGGTCCCACCCTTATCTATATAAGAACTGTCAAGCGGCAAGTACAGGCATTCAGTGGTTTGCCTTGCTGGATGGCGGAGCAATTTTTATCTTCTTTTTTTGGGTCGGCGGTGCGGCAGGTGGCGTAATTGATGATGGATCTACATTGGGGGGACACTGTTTTTTTTTTATTTTTTAATAAAGAAATTGTCAAAAACTGTCTGTTTGTTTTTATTACTTTTTGACATTTGTTTGGTGAATGGGTAGATGTACTTTGTACCCCATACTCACTCACATGGGAGGGGGATCTGGGCTTCCAGATTCCAATAAGCCCCCTGCCTGCGGACCCCCACAACCACTGACCAGGGTTCTGGAGATGAGGCCCTGGTATGGACTGGGGGGGGGGAGGGTCAACGCTGTTTTTTTAAACATTTTTATATTGCCAGAAATGGCATTGTATTGCTGTCAATTTAAATGTTATTCCTTTTTTTTTCTTTAGAATTTTTTTTTTTGCTGCAGCATGTTCTATACATGGTTTGCATCGGGGGAATCCCACACTTTTCTTTTTAATTGTTGCTTGTTTTTTTTATCATGCACCAGTCAACGGGGAACCCGCTGACAGCTGATAAGTCATCTGCTGGTAAGGACTTGGCGGCCGGCTTCCCGGCCCGCTCCTTAGAAACCAGCTCAATGCGGTAAATTACTGCATGAAAAAATGCGGCAGTTACCTCTCAATCAAACAAATACCACATTCATTATTTATTTTGGTGCAACTGTGCACGGTAGCCAAACAGCTTCTAACTTCAGCTTGTTCAATTGAGCTTTGACAAAAAAACACTGGAATCTGATTGGTTTCAATGCATAGCTGCACCAGATTTTGCACTCTCCAGTTTTAGTAAATCAACCACACTGTATCAATCCACTCTGCACATCCTCAGTTGCTCTCTATTTTTAGGCACTGTGTCGAATTTGTAGAGGCTGATCTACTTACAGACTAAATAATTACTGCTGCTCAGGGGCTCTGGGCCTCTGCAAAATGGCAGCCTCTGGTAAGTAGGAACAGGAGCAATGGTGGATGCAATTTAGAGCACACACTAATTTTGGTAGCATGATTATGAATGTGAAATGTATGTTCCTTGCTAAAGAACATTATTTTATCAAACTGTTATGAGTAAAGTTCCACTTTAATTACTGCCCACTTTAACATACCACACATCTACTCAAACTCTAGTAAATTGTTACCCTCTACAGAGTCTGTGCTTACTCTACACTTTGTTCTCCCATCCCTGGCAGCCTCTTGGGTTCCCCTTTTTTACCTTATTCTTCCCTTCCCCCACCTTCCACTGTTCCCTACCTGAGTACTGCCTTTGCACAGTACACTTTAGACGTGTGTGGTTCCTTTTGTTCCAAATTAATATTCTGACCAATTGTTTGTTATTCTGAGTTTCGGATATATCTGAATAACCGAATTACGGTATAAACAAAGTTTACCGAATGCTCTGAATACCGAAATTAAATTCGTCTGAATTTCTGAAATTCAAACTATAGTTTGAATCAAAATTGACATCGAATTCCATTTGAATTTGAACTGTAAACATATTTTTTAAATCAAAGACTGTGTGTGTTATTAGAGTACCATTTTGAAATGATGCTGTTTTTGTTAAGCCAAAGGTGATTTAAGGAGCCATTGTAATCATTTGATGAAGATTTTTCTTGTTTGTTTATTTTTGCCACATTCGAATCCCAATTTTTTTTTAGTTTTGACCGATTTAAAATGTATCGATTTGAATGTTTCGAATTGAAAAAAAAAAAGGTCAATTAGAAGAAAATTGGAAAAAAGACAAAAATAATTCCGAATACGAATTCCAAATACAAATCCCAAATACGAATTGAACGAATCAATCGAATTGAACTAAACTAAATAACTAGATCAGCAAATCTAAACTAAACACATTTTTTCATCATGCACATGTCTAGCTTATATCTCTTTATTCAATGTTTTCTATGTATCATTTCCAAGTTTCCAACTTTCCCTTTAAGGGAATATGGATTTGTTTTTTTAACTCTTCTTCTATAGTTGATACTTACAGCTTTATTTCTACAGGGCTATGCATGAAGGCCTCCCTGTTTATTTATTTTGTTGCCATCTGAAATCCAGTGACATCACTCCTCAAGATTTATCATGGCTTGATGGGATATGTCACATTTATTGTTTATTTACAGTAATATGTTCTTATCTTATGTAGAGCTACACTCAATAGGATTGATTTACTAAAGGCAAATATGCATGTTCACGTTGAAAGGGAGTTTGCCCTTTATAACATAATTTTCCCTTAGCTTGGTGGATGCGGTGAAAATGTATTTTTGCAAAGAATACCCAATGACCTGCAAGAAAAATGTAAAAAACAGAGTTCCCCTGCTTAACCACTTATAGGGGTTGTAAACCCTTGTGGTTTTTCACCTTAATGCATTCAATGCATTAAGGTGAAAAACCTCACATAGTGAAGCCCCCCCAGACCCCACCCCATTTTACTTACCTGAGCCCTGTCTTTTTCACCCCAGGGACAAGCCCACCATCTATGGCTGGTGTCCAGTGTCCTGATTGGATAGATTGATACCAGCGTAGCCATTGGCTCCCGCTGCTGTCAATCAAAACCAATAAAGCAAGCGCTTGGAGCGGGGTCGAATCCTGCTTTCTGTGTCAATAGATGAAGAAGCAGGAAGGAGAGAGCTTCTCCAACAGGGCACTCGAGAAGAGGAGGAGCCACCACTGAGGGACCCCAGAAGAGGAGGATTGTGGCCACTCTGTGCAAAACCAACTGCACAGAGGAGGTAAGTATGACATGTTTGTTATTTAAAATAGAAAAAACAAGTTAAAATTCTTTTTTTTTGCTAGAAAAATTACGTGGAACCCCCGAAAATGTTTTACACTGTCCTTTTAACCTCCCTGGCGGTATGGTTATGTCAGGTTTTTGATGCTGAATGCGGTACAGTTGTTTTGCATGGAAATTTGGCGTTTTATATTGTAGGCCTGTAATGCTTAGAAATAACTCACTCTAATCTGTCCAACCAAGAGTCTAGTAGATATCCCGGGTATGATAAAGTTTGAAACACTAAATCATTAATTATAATATAATAAATAACTATAAATAATTATAACAAATAATAATAATATAATAATAATAAAAATTATTCAATAATTTAAATAAAATCAAAAACACTGAAATTTGCTCAGTTACAGAATTGTCGCTGTCATTACTTTCAGTGTTTGATGACGAATTTCCCCACAAATCGCTATCGCACAATTCTGCAAGTGATTCTAATTTATTATCGCTGTTTTGTAGCTGCTCTAAAACCACTTTTGACATAAAGGGACACTTTTTGGTTGCTATAGACAATCTACAGTTTCCAGGCAGAAAGAACAGTTTTTATTATATAAAGGTGCATGCAGGACACTGGACAAACCACTAGGGACAAAGATGACCCGGACGAGGTGCGAGGGGGGTGGGCGCCTCTACCGCCACCGATAAAAGTGATATCGCTGTGAATCCACCACAGAGACTACTTTTATCTAAAAGTGGACCGCCTTTTGTTTTTAAAAATACGGAGTTCTGGCAACTATCTGCTGCCAGAACCCCGGTATTCAGCGTCAAAGTACCGATGTATAACGATGGTGGGCGGTCCGAAAGTGGTTTTAAAGGGGAAGGCACATGAGATCTAATATCCTTAGGTCAAGGAATAATGTGAGAGCATCAGATTGAAGGTTGGTGGGATTGCACTATGGTGGAATTTCTATCAGAAAAGCAGCTAGTGGAGACTGGGGGTACATTGCAAATGAATGAAAAACGGACACTGGCACATATCTTTGAACTGTGATTTTTATTAGATTTTCATGAACACTGATATGTAATTCTGGTGGACTAATAATAATACTTATTTATTTCTCACTGTTTCATATCATTTTTTGAATTATTATTACTTACGATTATTTGCAGCATTATATAAGCTAGGCATAAATACGGCATGGTACTGATTTTGAATTTTGAGTGTCACTGAGTGGGAACACATAGAGTGAATGCAGCAGTAATAATATTTGTGTGGAAAAGGTGATGTCATTTTGAAGGTTGCGCTGTTGGTTTTTTCTTTTTTAGATTATTTATGCCTCTGTGACCTGTTTGACATATATCTGAATGGAAAAGTCTTAGCTGGGAAAAAAATTGACTTGAAAAAATTGCAGCAACTACACATTTTTGGATTGATTTACTAATACTGCATCTGGTGCAGCTGTGCCTAAAAACCAATCACCTTCCAGGTTTTATTGTCAAAGCTTAAAGCGGAGGTCCACCCTAAAAAAAATAAATAAAAAAAATTGAGAAAAAGGCTACAAAAAATGTGAAACAAAAATGTTTTTTTTTCTCTCATATTTACCAGTAATGGCTGTTACTAGGCAGATCGTCCTAATCTCCTACTTCCTATTCCGTGGTAGTCTTCATTCTTCTCCTCCTCGCGTTGTCTTTTGGGACATTTGGGCGCGCTGTTTTCTGAAGACAGCAGCCGGCCATTCACAAAGCGCCACGAGACTCACACATGTGCATTAGGAAACGGGCAGTGAAGCCGCAAGGCTCCACTGCCTGTTTCCCTTACTTCGAATGGCGGCACCGGGACCCGATCTCTTAGTTCTCAGCAAAAGCACATCTGCAGTAAACATGTGCAATTCGTTTCGTTCAGAATATTTTTTTTAACGAATTTTGTAAAAAAAAACATTTAACAATTTTTTCAGAAATATTCGTAAATTTGAATATTCGTAAATTTGAAAATTCGTAAATTTGATTATTCGTAAATTCGCAAATTCAAAATGTGAAATTCATAAATCCGAAAACCCGAAATCTGAATCTGAAATAATAACTAACTAATAACAACTTAACTATTACTAACTATTAAATTATTGGTATTGGAATTTCCTTTCAAATGTGGCTGTTAGTAAACGTTACTGATACAAATGTATCCAAAGTTAAGAATTTTCTGAAACAATGAATGCTGCATCTAAACGAATGGAACGTAACAAATTAATAATAATAATAAATAACAATAAAAATAATAAACTTTTTATTATGAATATTTTTATTTATTATTAACTGCTTCCGGAACCAGCCACTGCAGTTTTACTGCGGCTGGTTGTCTCCCCTGGGCAAAACTACGTAACCTTACGTCGCTTCGCCTTTTGGCCACTAGGGGGGCACGCGCGTGCCGCCGGAGGAGCAGATGCGAGTGTCCGGCGGGTGTGATGACCGTCGGGCACCCGCGATCGCTTGTGACAAAGCAAGAAACGGGATCTGTGTGTGTAAACACACAGATCCTGGTTCTCTCAGGGGAGAGGAGACTAATCCTGTGTTCATTCAAAGTATGAACACCGATCTGCCATCTCTTCTAGTTAGTCCCATCCCTCCCTCCACAGTTAGAACACGCCTAGGGAACACATTAAATTCCTTTGATCGCCCCCTAGTGTTAACCCCATTCCCTGCCAGTGACATTTATACAGTAATCAGTGCATTTTTCATAGCACTAATCGCTGTATCATTTTCAATGGTCCCAAAAATGTGTCAAAAGTGTACGATATGTCCGCTGCAATATCACAGTCCCGTTAAAAATCGCGAATCACTGCCATTACTATTAAAAAAAATAATAATAATAAAAATGCCATAAAACTATCCCCTAATTTGTAGAAGCTACTGTATAACTTTTGCACAAACCAATCGCTTACTGAGATTTTTTTTTATATAAATATGTAGAAGAATACATATCGGCCTAAACTGATTTTTTTTTTTTTATTGGGATATTTATTATAGCAAAAAGTAAAAAATATTGTGTTTTTTTCAAAATTGTCACTCCGCAGAGGTGATGAAATACCACCAAAAGAAAGCTCTATTTGTGGGGAAAAAAGAATGTCCATTTTGTTTGGGTGCAACGTCGCACGACCGCGCAATTGTCAGTTAAAGCAACGCTGTGCCTAATCGCAAAAAATGGCCTGGTCATTGAGTAGCCAAATCTTCCAGGACTGAAGTGGTTAATTTGTTCCGTTCCATTTGTTTATTTTGGATAAGAGTGATTAAATGAGGAGCCGTACAAATGAGAAAGAAAAAAAACATTATTCCCTCAGGTTACCCTCGCACAGTGAAGCACTTGGGTGCCCAGTACAAGCGCATGCTGAGCAGCCAAATTAAGGTCGGGTGTCCGTTCCGATAACCACTTTAACACCAAGACTTTTCTGGCACTTTTTGTTTACAAGTTAAAACCAGTCTTTTTTCCTGGAAAATTAGGCACTCGGATCGCTTTTAGTGAACAAAGAATTACCGGCTAAAAATAAAGTAATCCCTGCTGCTGCTTGCCCGCTGCAGGGCTATAAGTAAAAGAAAAACACCTGCCCAGCACCTGAAACTGACCTGGGCGTCAAGGGATATGATTTGCGTATCCCTGCACCACTGTGCTAAAAAAAATGTATATCTATGGATATATATATATATATATATATATATATATATATATATATATATATATATATATATCATGTTTAGTGGTTTTAAGCAATTTAACAGCAAAAAACACTGGAGCTTAAAGGGGTTGTACAGGTTCGTGTTTTTTCACCTTAATGCATCCTATGAAAAAACACCTGGCAGTCACCGCCCCCCCCCCCCCTCGTTTTACTTACCTGAGCTCCTTCATCTCCTCGGCGCATCTCCGCCGTCCTTCTCTCCACTGAGTCCCGGCATTGATTGGATAGATCAATAGCAGCCCAGCCATTGGCTCCCGTTTCTGTCAATCAAATCCAATGACGTGGGTGCCGGGGGGCGAGGCCGTGTCATACACTCTGTGTCTATGGACGCAATGCTGGACTCAGGAGCACACCCGCAAGGTAACCCCTCGGGAGAGCACTTCTCCTGGGGGGGTTATCTAATGTGGGGAGGAGCCGCGAGAACCGCCGAGGGACCCCAGAAGAAGATGTTCAGGGCCACTCTGTGCAAAACGAGCTGCAGGATAGAGGTATGTATGAAAAAATGGTACTGCGCTGATCTAATTATCCAGAGGGTTTAATCTCTGGAAATGTGAGCTGTGACTTGATAGAATACACCCTCAACCATAAGTGGAATATGTATATCAGGGCCACAATGTGCCCAATCTTAAATGTGAGTAACCTAAATACAAACAATCTGTGAAAATATATAAATTAAATTTAAATCATGCATATGTGACACAGTTTTTGAATCACAAATATAAATTGGTGTATCGGCATACACATCAATCAATATGCCACAGTGCTCCTGTGAAAGAGTGGCTATCGTTGCTGCTACTAGCCGGCTAAATAATGAAAACAATACAGAAAAAAGTATACTATATAAAACACACAATGTGCAATGTGCCAACTGCACCGTGAATTGTCCAATAACTGGTATTGGAAACAGGTAATCCCCAAAAAATTATGTATAACAAAAAAATATATATATATATAGTTATCAAACAACCAATAAAAAGTGCAATGTGCTAGCTGCACTGAAAATAGTCCAATGACAACCAATCTTGCTCCTATACAGTAGGTTCCAGCAAACAAAAGGTTCAGTGTTGGTGGTGCTGTATACAGACAAGTGCCGCTATCTCTTCCACCCGATAAAAATGTGCCACCATCACCAATGGTTAAAATCAACACTCACCAGACCCCAGATATTAATAGGCTCCAAGGTGGTGTCTTTTCTTTATCCGTCAGTGGGTGTTACCTCCTTTTTCCTTTTACAAGGTATCCTTAAATCCTCAAAGACAAGGGGCTCATCATGGTTTAGTATGTTAAAAATATATTTATTTAAAAAAGGTAAAAAATAACACTTACAATATAAAGTGCCTTTGACCGGCACTGAGTGTCTTTGGCAGTGTCAACCGTTAAAAGCCGCTGACCAGCATTTAAATGGCGTCCTAGGAGGTGTGCATGCCCCGCTTTTCACCGCATGTGTTGCTACAAGGGGTCCTTGCGTGCTAGTGTGCTTCACCCTCTATGTGTGTGTCCAGGCAGCCTCTACGCGTTTCGCTATTTGCGTTGTCAGGAGAGCTGTGGACACTGCTGTTTCAACTGAATTTATACCCCTGTGGTTTACCTGTAAAGCTGCAAAGTTGTCACTGGAAACAGGAAGTCTTCCGGCTGCCATCTTAGCTAATGGCACAGGAAGTTCCAGTTCCACCATCTTACTTCCTGGATACCCAGCATCTATGCAGTCGTTTGCCAGTTCGTCTGCTAGTGCTGGATATCATGGGTTGCGATGTGCCCAGCAGCCCGGGTGGCTATGTATGTATAGCGCTATGCGCGCTATTACCTCCGTTTTTTTCCCCCCTGTCCATCCCCCTGTATGCAGGCACTCATCGCCCTGTTTATTTTCCCTTAGTGGCTTATCGCCGCAACAGGAAGTGTGCGTGCGGCCATCTTGCCTCCATCACAGGAAGTGCCCGTGCCGTCATTTTGGTTGCTGGCACCCTATGTTATTCTATGCCTGTTTTGGATATTCATTGATTCCCCATACAGGGTGAGTCATCAGGCATTTTAACTACTGGAAATTATCCCTGAATAGCAGTCAACGTGTCTGGTTGACGCTGCCAGGGACACTGTACAATAAAACAACTTTTTATTGCTCAAATTCTGTTACTAAAAATTGTATTTACTAAAAATGTATCCAAAACCATAAAAAAACATAAAAAAGCAGGGAAAATTATATAGTTTTCGTTTCTTATGCTGCAATATTTTTATAACAATCTGCAATCTAATTTTTATACATATACTGCAACATTTCTATACATAGACACTTCTCTGTTTATATCATTACTAGTATCTTGACCGTATGTTACTAATTTCTTAATACACATTAATGTCTAATACTTAATAGTGAATATTGTTTCTTAAAGGGGAAATGTAATGTGGAATACCCAAATCATCAAAAATCTTCCAAAAAACAATTTACATCTAATTCCACATTCATTCCCCTGGGCTTGAGTGTGTCCGATCTAAAAATCCACTCGGTTTCGTTCCTCGATACTTCCCTCCTTAAATTTAAGTTCCTCCAATTCTGTTCAATTTTGTCAATGGCGTAAAACTTCATTTTACTGGGGTCTTTTTTATGTTTGTTTTTAAAGTGCAATGACACACTATGGTGTATGAACCCTTTTTTAATATTTCTGATGTGTTCTCCCATTCGCACCGAAAGTTTTCTTGTGGTTCTGCCCACGTATTGCAGCCCACACTCGCACTCCAATACGTACGTGACGTGTGTGCTGCTGCACGTGATCAGCTTATCCACTTTGAATTGTTCTTTGTTGGTATGAGATTGAAATTGGTCAACCTTTCTTGGTCCTTTTGTGGTGCGACGGGTTTGCATCTTCCACACCTATAAAAACCCTTCTGGTCAAGGAAGGATATCATCTTTTTAGGTGGGTCCGGTACGTTTTTAACCAAGGAATCTCGTATTCCTTTTGCTCTTCTATACACAAATTTTGGTCTGGTTGGTAAAATTGTGTTGAGTTGTGGGTCTCCCAATATGATGGGCCAGTGTTTTCTACTGATGTTTTCAAACACTTTGTAGTCTGCATTAAATCCTGTTATGAAGGTGACATCATTCTTTTTAGGGGGTTCGGTTACTCTCTCTTTTAGCATATCATTCCGGTTCAGAGATCCTATCTCAAATCTGGTTTGTTCCAACCTTTCTCTATCATAACCTTTATCTACAAACCTATCGATCAAGGTGTTTGTTTGTGTCTGATAATCGGTCATAGAGTTGCAATTTCGTTTTATTCTGATGAACTGGCCTTTGGGTATAGCCCGCTTCCACTGCGGATGGTGGCAGCTTCCAAACGGTATATAACCATTGCGGTCAGTTTCTTTGAAGTGTGTTCGCGTGTGCAGTTCACCTTCGACCTTGAATATTTCCAGGTCTAGGAACTGAATCACATCAGATTGTACGTTTACCGTAAATTTTATTTCATAATGGTTGGTGTTGATATGCTCCATGAAATTGTTTAATTGCTCACGATTCCCCTTCCATACGATTAGGATATCGTCGATGAATCTTTTGTATGTTTGTATGTGTGGCCAGCATTTTCCGAAAATTTCTTCACTCTCCCATTTATTCAGGAAAATGTTGGCGACACTTGGGGCATACTTGTTCCCCATGCCAACCCCCTTTATTTGGCTATAATACTTGTGGTTGTGCCAGAAGAAGTTATTCTTCATAGCCATCCGCAGACCTTCAAGTATAAACCTCCTTTGTTTTAGTTTAAGTTCCGAGTGTTTTTTTAGACCCCATGCCACCGCTGCCAGTGCATCTGTTTGTTTTATGTTCGTATATAGAGATTCCACATCTATTGTTATTAATAGCGTGGAATCATCTACTGGGACCTGTTTCAGTGCATTTATAACATCTTTGCTATCTTTGATAAATGATTCGCCTTTCGCTGCTAGTGGCTGTAAGAATACATCTAAGTACTCTCCCAGTCTGGAATGAACGGAGTTGATGCCACTTATTATTGGGTGGCCGGGAGGTTTCGATTTATTTTTATGTACTTTTGGTACCTGATAGATCACTGGTATTCTGGGGGCCTTAGGTAGTATATATCTTCCCTCTTTTTTGTTCAGAATGTGATCCGCAATCCCTTTGTTTAGAAACTCTCTCAGTTTGTTTTTTAATTCTTTATTGGGGTTCTTTTTTAATAGTTGATATGTGGTGATGTCATCAACTAACCTGTTTAGTTCACTCGCGTAGTCTTGTTTGGTTAGGATGACCAGCCCCCCCCCCCCCTTATCTGCTGGCCTCACCACTATGTTTTTGCGTTTTTCTAATTTTCTTATCCCTTGCCATATTCTATCTTGTTTGATGTTTTTCTTTGGTTTGATGTTTTTTATTTCCTTCTCCACCATCTTTTTGAATACTTGTATATGGTGGTTAGAACTGATTTTGGGGTTGAAAGTGGATTTGTTCTTTAATTGACTATGTGTATATTCAGGGGTACTTGCCTTATGGGCGTTCTCCCCTTTTCCCTCAAAGAATTTTTTTAGATTTAATTTCCTTATGAATTTTTGCAAGTCTATAAAGGTTTCAAAACTGTTAAAGGCCCTGCTTGGCGCAAACTTAATACCCTTATCTAATACCAGTAGTTCCTCCTGGGAGAATTCAATGTTAGTTAGGTTGAAGATCCCTTCACCTAACCCACCCTTTTTCTTTTTGCTTCCCCCTCTGCACCCTCTCCTTCTTGGGGGTTGTGATTCCACCCCCCTCTGCTGGTCTGAAAAACCGGCATGGGTGGTCTGAAGGCACCCCCCCAGTCCCTCCATTCCCCCTGCCACTGGGGTGGCCCATAGTTTTGGCCATAGTATCCTCTCCCTCTTCCCCTTGGGCCTCCTCTCCAAGGCCTGGAGTGTTGACCATTATAGGGGGGGTATGAATATTGTTGGGGTGGGTATGAGTTTTGTTGGGGTGGTGGCGGTGGTGGTGGTCCCCCTTGTTGGTTCTTATTTGGGGTGGACTTATGTGCAATATTTTTCACAATCGGGGTGCCTACTTTCTTTTTCACACTAGTAGTTTCGGTTTTCCCCTGGGAGGTCCTTGCACCCTGCGTTTCAATCGTTTCCATTTCATCATTGAGTGATGTGTTGTTCGAATTGGGTATTATATCGTTCTCTTGCCAGCTATATATTTTCCCTGCCACATAATCCTTCTTGTGCCGTTGGTATTTTTTAACCTTCTTATTTTTAGTTTCATTGTCTAGTTTAGTCAGGAAATCTTGTAATTTTTTAGCTCTGGTGCTGTAATCATCAGTGCTAATATGTGGGGTCATGTTCTCTTTAAGACCATTAATGGTTGTTTCAATTTTCTTTAACTTTATCTTTCTTCTATCGATAATCATATCCAATAGTTTGTTTTCACATCCATTAAAAAAGTTATACCAGGCTTGGGTTAGGCCCTCATCTGTTAACCCATCGTTGGGTCCTAGATCTCACCTTAACCTGCGTGGTGTTATGTGGGCTTGTTTGTATTTTTCCAAGGTTGTGATGTCCCACCATACCCTTATTTGTTTGTCCATTACATTTTTCAGCTGTTTGAACCCTTGTTCCAAATTGACTGTGGTGGTGTCATCAGTATTTTCAAATGGGTCTCCCATTTCTAACCTTCTACTGGCCAAGAATGAGAAGACCTCCATCTATGCTGCCCGTGCGGTGGTAGGAAAAGAATTTGGTTGTGAGGATAGAGGTATGACATTTTTTTTTTTTTTTAAACAAAGCTTTAGTATCACTTTAATTTGGCTGCTCAGCATGCACTTTTACTGAGCACCTAATTGCTTCCCTGTGTGAGGGTAACCTGAAGGAATAAAGTTTTTTTTCACATTTGGACGGTGCCTCATTTAATCACACTGTAGATTAGACATGAGCACTGGTGAAAAAATGTGTTTGTTTTCGTTTCATTTGTTTTTTTCCTTTCGGGTAATTCGTTATGATCGCAATTCGTAAATTTGTAAATTCAAGAATTTGTAAATTCGAAAATTCGAAAATCTGAAAATAAGAAAGAAAATCTGAAAATTTGAAAGAATAACTGACTACAGTAACTAATAAAAAGTTTTTATTACTATTATTATTATTTATTATTATTCATTTGTTACGTTCCATTAGTTTAGATACGGCATTCATTATTTTGGATAATTTGTAACTTCAGATAAATTTTGTATTCGTTACGTTCAATAGCAGCCAAATTTGAAAGGAAATTCCAATACCTACAATTTAATACTTAGTAATAGTTAAAGCGGAGCTCCACCCTAAAGTGGAACTCCCGCTGATCGGAACCCTCCCCCCTGACACCTTTCAGGGGGGAGAGGGTGCAGATACCTGTCTAAAGACACAGTCTCCCGTCCCCCATCCCCGTCGTGTTCTGGGAACACTCGGCTCCCAGTACACAGCTGGAGCCAATCGGCAGGCGTAGCGCGACTCGCGTATGCACCGTAGGGAATTGTGCAGTGAAGCGCTTCACTTCCTGGTTCCCTCATCAAGGATGGCAGGGGGGGGGGCAGCAGAGTGACGAGCGATTTTTTTTTTCAGCGGACATCCGCTTTAAGTTATTATTAGTTATTATTTCAGATTTTCTAATTTTCTGGTTATCGGATTTTCAAATTTCAAATTTACAAATTTTATGAATCTAATGCCGCGTACAGACGGTCGTTTTTTGTGATGAAATAAAACGACGTTTTAAATCATGAAATAAAACGACGTTTTTGAAATTTCATTTTCAAAAACGACGTTACCTACACACCATCGTTTTTTCAAAATGCTCTAGCAAAGCGCGGTTACATTCAGCACTCTTACATTGAAGCTTGCTTCATAACTTGCTTCTGAGCATGCGCGGGTTTAAAAACGTCATTTTAAACGTCGTTTTGCCCACACACTATTATTTTAATTGACACAAAAAACAACGTTTTGAAAAACCACATAAAAAATTCAAGCATGTCCAAATTTTTTTTTGTCGTTTTTCAGAAGACATAAAACAAAGTTTTCCCCACACACGGTCATTTTAAATGACGTTTTAAAAACGACGTTTTTTTTCATCACAAAAAACGACCGTCTGTACGCGGCATTAGAAAGAAAAAAAACCTCTGTAGCAATACACACCAAACTGAGCATGTGCAGAGTGCTCCCAATGCTCTTTTCTATCACCAGATGGATTGGGGATCGTGGAAAGATCAGAGAAGACAGGATCAAACAGCCTCTGTTCACAATGCACAGGAATAACCCCTTAGGTTCCACAGTGAGTATAACAAGCATGCTTTATTGCACATACAGACTGATTTCACTGTTGTGGGTTTGGTAAGACTTTAATACCGCTCTAATCTGTTCCTACACCTCCAGCTTGATGTATAAGATGGTTGAGTCTTTGGATTCAGACGTTCAAAAACAGCTCCAGGCGCAGGAACATGAATGCCGTATTTTTAAGACACTTTATTCCTGTCTGCCTCACTACTCAACTCCTCTGATCCTGAGTCCTTCTCCCGCTGTGTGATGGCGGGTGTAGAAAGCTGCACTTCACACATGTGGGGAATGTGTATGAAATGCCCACCAGAGAGAAGGACAGCAGTTTATACTTAAAGCCATGCTGGGAAAAAAAATTCAAGTGATGCAACACATTTGAGCATCGCTTACAATAATTAGAAGAGCGATTGAAGATAAAAGAGAACACAAGCACTAGACAAAGCAGGTCACGGAGCACTCCGGAGAATTGTCGGAGGACGGAGTTGAACTCATGCTCCCAATAATAAGAACAACAAGCCATTCTGAGATATTTCTTATAAATGTTTTGGCTGTGTAAGCAAGGATCCTTTTCACACATTTTTCACAATATCATTGTCTGCTTTGCTTTTAAAGGGGTATTAACCATTTGACCACCAGGCACGAAAACTCACTTAATAACCAGACCAATTTTCAGCTTTCGGTGCTCTCACAATTTGAATGACAATTACTCAGTCATACAACATTGTACCCAAATGAAATTTTCGTCCTTTTTTGCACACAAATAGAGCTTTCTTTTGGTGGTATTTAATCACCATTGGGTTGTTTTTTTTTTGCGCTATAAGAGAAAAAATACTGAAAATTCTGTAAAAAAAATGAATTTTTCTTTGTTTCTGTTATAAAATTTAGCAAATTTAGATTTTTTTCTTCATTCTTTTGCATAATGTGAAAGATGAAATTACGCCGAGTAAATAGATACCCAACATGCCACCCTTCAAAATTGCACACGCTCGTGGAATGGCGCCAAACTTTGCTACTTAAAAATCCCCATAGGTGACGTTGCAGGGTATTGTGGGGTATTGCAGAGTAGTGTGGGGTATTGCAGAGTATTGTGGGGGTATTGCAGAGTATTGTGGGGGTATTGCAGAGTATTGTGGGGGTATTGCAGAGTAGTGTGGGGGTATTGCAGAGTAGTGTGGGGTATTTGTCACAGTTTGGTGTTTTCCACATCAAGAGGTCTATGGGTAAAAGGGATACATGCCTGTGCCTCCAAGTCAATCCACCCTGGTCTATATGATTTTGAATACACTATATTGTCAAAAGTATTGGGACACCTGCCTTTACACACACATGAACTTTAATAGCACCTCATTCTTAGTCTGTAGGGTTCAATATGGAGTTGGCCCACCCTTTGTAGCTATAACAGCTTCAACTCTTTTGGGAAGGCTGTCCACAAGGCTAAGGAGTGTGTCTATGTGAATGTTTGACCATTCTTCCAGAAGCACATTTGTGAGGTCAGGCACTGATGTTGTATGAGAATGCCTGGCTCGCAGTCTCCGCTCTAATTCATCCCAAAGGTGTTCTATCGGGTTGAGGTCAGGCCAGTCAAGTTCCTCCACCCCAAACTCACTCATCCATGTCTTTATGGACCTTGCGTTGTGTACTGGTGCGCAGTTATGTTGGAACAGGAAGGGGCCATCCCCAAATTGTTCCCACAAAGTTAGGAGCATGAAATTGTCCAAAATGTCTTGGTATGCTGACGCCTTAAGAGTTCCCTTAAGGGGCCGAAAACAAACCCCTGAGAGACAACCCCACATCATAAACCCCCCTCCACCAAATTATTTGGACCAGTGCACAAATCAAGGTCCATAAAGACATGGATGAGCGAGTTTGGGATGGGCCCACTCAATATTGAAGCCTACAGACTAAGATTAGGATGCCATTAAAGTTCATGTGTGTGTAAAGGCAGGTGTCCCAATACTTTTAACAATATTATTATTATTATTATACAGGATTTATATAGCGCTAACAGTTTGCGCAGCGCTTTACAACATCAGGAAAGACAGTACAGTTACAATACACTTCAATACAGGAAGGATCAGAGGGCCCTGCTCAATATAGTGTATATCTTTATTCACCGAGCCAACCTGTGACCCTTGGGCCCCCAAATAAACGTAACCACTTCCCGCCCGGTCAATAGGAGATTGACGTCCGGGAAGTGGTTGGGAAATCCTTACTGGACGTCTATTGACGTCCTGCAGGATTTCATGTGGGGGCGCGCAGCGCGGCGATCGGTGATGCGGGGTGTCAGTTTGACACCCTGCATCTCCGATCTCGGTAAAGAGCCTTCGGCGGAGGCTCTTTACCACGTGATCAGTCGTGTCCAATCACGGCTGATCACAATGTAAACAGAAAGAGCCGAGTAGAGGAGAGCCGATCGGCGGCTCTCCTGACAGGGGGGGTTTGCGCTGATTGTTTATCAGCGCAGCCCCCCCTCGGATCCCCACACTGGATCAATAGAGCACAAATAGATATAAAACAAAAAAAATATGTTTTTAATGCAATCATGCCAATCAGTGCCAACAAATGGGCACTGACTGGCAACATAGGCACTGACTGTGCCCAGCAATGCCATCAGTACCACCCCTCAGTGTTACCCAGTGTCCATCAGTGCCACCCAGTGTCCATTAGTGCCACCTCTTAGTGCTCATCTATGCCCAGTGCCCACCTATCAGTGCCCATCAGTGCCACCCATAAGTGCCCATCAGTGCCGCCCATGAGTGCCCATCAGTGCCGCCAAAGAGTGCCCAGTGCACCTATGAGTTCCCATCAGTGCCGCCTATGAGTGCCCATCAGTGCCGCCTATGAGTGCCCATCAATGCCGCCTTTGAGTGCCCATCAGTGCAGCATGCCAGCGCCGCCTAGCAGTGCCGCCTATCGGTGCCCATCAGTGCCACCTCATCGGTGCCCACCAGTGCCACCTCATCGGTGCCCACCAGTGCCACCTCATCGGTGCCCATAATTGAAGAAGAAAACTTACTTATTTACAAAAAAATGAACAAATACATTTTTTAGTTGTTGTGCAAAAAATAAAAATCGCAGAGGTGATCAAATACCACCAAAAGAAAGCTCTATTTGTGGGAACACAATGATAAAAATGTAATTTGGGTACAGTGTAGCATGACCGCACAATTGTCATTCAAATTGCGACAGTGCTGAAAGCTGAAAATTGGCTTGGGCGGGAAGGTGAGTAAGTGCCTGGTATGGAAGTGGTTAAGCAATTGAGTTTTTTTTTTAAGTAATACTTTTAGAAAACTCTGTTGCAGAGTTGTTTTGCGTAGGTTGGCCTAAAGTTGTTTTAAACCGAGCTGTTCTATTGCTATAACATATGAGAAAATACTGTGTAAAAAGATAACATTTGAGAAAAGATGTCATTTCACTAACTACAGAATTACCAAAGGTTACCTTTAGTCAGGGCTTTTTTTTCAGGAGGAACTTGGGGGAACTCCGTTCCACCACCTCTGGCTCAGACCCTTTGGTGCCTGCTCACCACAATCACTTGTAAACACAGAAGTCCGGTTTCTGTGTTTACAAGTGACAGCTCTGCACTCTGTATGTAATGCAATCCTGGTATTTAACCACTTCCATACAGGGCACGTATACACCTTCCCGCCCAAGCCAATTTTCAGCTTTCAGCACTGTCGCACTTTGAATGGCAATTGCGCGGTCATGCTACACTGTACCCAAACAAAATTGGCGTCCTTTTTTCCCCACAAATAGAGCTTTCTTTTGGTGGTATTTGATCACCTCTGCGATTTTTTTTTTTGCGCAACAACTAAAAAAAGACTGAAAATTTAGAAAAAAAAATACGTTTTTATTTTTTTCTGTTAATTTTTTTGTAAATAAGTACGTTTTCTCTTTCAATTACGGGCACTGATATGGCGGCACTGATGAGATGGCACTGATGGACATCGATGAGGTAGCACTGACGGGCACAGATAAGGTGGCACTGATTGGCGGCGCTGGTATGCGGCACTGATGGGCACACATAGGCGGCACTGATGGGCACACATAGGCGGCACTGATGGGCACATAGGCGGCACTGATGGGCACATAGGCGGCACTGATGGGCACTCATGGGCGGCACTGATGGGCACTCATGGGCGGCACTGATGGGCACACATAGGCGGCACAGATGGGCACACATAGGCGGCACAGATGGGCACTCATGGGTGGCACTTATGGGTGGCACTGATGGATACTTATGGTTGGCACAGATGGGCACTGATAGGTGGGCACTGGGCATGGATGGGCACTGTGGGGTGGCACTGATGGACACTGTGGGGCGGCACTTATTTTTCCTATGTTGCCAGTCAGTGCCCATTTGTTTGAGAAAAAAAGCCCTGCCTTTACTACACTCTGAGCAAAAAAACACTCCAGTCATATTTGAAGTCTCCTTTGTCTGACTTTCACAAGCAGTTATTGCTGAATATTACTGAGATTGTCTTCAGTATGACCCGATTGCTTATGCATGGTTTAGTTGTGCATTCCATGGAAATACATCGCACTCAGAATATTTAGCACTTATTTGCATGCTATTTATATGTGCAAATTGTTTCACTGGGAGTCAGGCCAGAATATGTCATTATTTTTAGGAATAGTTGGCTTTTTAAGGACACAGTATAATAATCCTGCACATAAAGAGTACTATGAATATGAAAAAAATGGTGTCTTTTTTGGCAGGCCTGGCCTTTTTTAAATGCAGACACTCTGGGCCAGATTCAGGTACATCTGCGGCGGTGTAATGTATCGCATTTACGTTACGCCACCGCAAGTTTTACGGGCAAGTGCTTGATTCACAAAGCACTTGCCTGTAAAGTTGCGGCGGCGTAGCGTAAATCCCTCCGGCGCAAGCCCGCCTAATTCAAATGATCCGGGTAGGGGGCGTGGATCATTTAAATTAGGCGCGTTCCCGCGCCGAACGTACTGCGCATGCTCCGTTTTGAAATTTCCCGCCGTGCTTTGCACGAAATGACGTCGCACCAACGTCATTTTTTGAACGTAGACGTGAGTTACGTCCTTTCTTATTCACGGACGACTTACGCTAAGAAAGGACGTAACTCACGTCTACGTTCAAAAAAATGACGTCGGTGCGACGTCATTTCCTGCAAAGCACGGCGGGAAATTTCAAAACGGAGCATGCGCAGTACGTTCGGCGCGGGAACGCGCCTAATTTAAATGATCCACGCCCCCTACCCGGATCATTTGAAGAAAGTCTCCGTCCAGGAATCAACTGTAACTAAAATGCTATTGGCAGAAATGCAAGTTTCTTTAGAAGAGGAAATGAGTATAATATCTTCACAAGTAAGTGAGTTACTGACAGAAAAATCTGAGAGGAACAGAGAACGCTCTAACTGAGGTTTTCAGAAAAGGCTGAGGATGTTTTTGATTACTTTAAGCTCGTCCAGACTATGGCAGAGACAGTGGGAATAGATGTGATGGATAGCACTAACATTACTGTCATAGGCAGAAGGACAGCAACTGGAACAGCATGCTGGTACCCGGGGCAGGCTGGATGAGTAGGCAGGTGCAGCAGGCAGGAACAAGAACAGCGAACAGGGTTAGCAGACAGGCACAGCAGGCTGGAACTGGAGCAGCGGACTGGAACCAAAAACCAACTGGATAGGAACTTTCATGAAGGGCAGGCAAGCCGGGTTAGTTATCAGGCGAACAGCAGAAGGACCAGAGAAGCAGACAAAAGAGTAATCAGACAGGACGGGGGTCAGGTGCAGGCGGATAGTAGGGATGGTCACAGGCAAGCCGGGTAAACACAGAAACAGACTTCAGATAAGCAAGGAACACACAGAACGCTGTAGAGCAGATAGCAAAGTTCACATGTGTCAGTCAGGTTTAAATAGCCCGTCTGGCACTAATGGGCGCGCACGCTTCATCTTGCGCATGTGTGCGTGCACGCTCTTGCCCATTGGCAACCCGCGATCGCACATGGCAGGTCTGGATTGCCTCTTGCTGGCAGGATTTTCCTGACATTGCCCCCCCAAGGGGCATCCTCCGTATGCCCACCTGGGCCAATTTCTCAGGATGGGATCTTTAAAAGGATTGAATCCGACTCTTAGCGTGGATATTCCTTTCATTCCTCTTCAGGCCCATAACCTCTCCACTGATCAAAAATTGGATTTGATTGTTTCCACTTCAAACTTCTACTCTCTGTCTCTGTCAGGAGGATCCGAACTTCAGCCAGGAAAAGGGTTGGAAACAGAAGTCTTCAGCAGCGTTACGTGAAAAAAAGGGATGAATTTTAAACAAATTCGGGAGTTCTAGTTCATAGGCTACTTCGTTGATTTTCTTTTTTACGGGAAATGGGCCTATGAACTTAGGACCCAACTTTCTTGAAGGGCAAACCAACTTTAAGTTCACTGTGGACAACCATTCTAAATGACCAGGTACCAGTATTAGTTCCCCTCACATTGGCACCCGCAATTGTGCACCAGAAGGTCTGGATCACCTGTTGCTAGCAGAATCTTCCTGACACATTGACATTGAAAGAAAACCGACAATGACCAGAATGCCTCAGCCAAAAAAATCACAAGCAGCTCAGAGAATTCATCAGGATGCTGTCATATGTGAGACAATGGATACCAGACGCTAACACCAAGTTGAAACCCTTGTATACTGCCCTGAAAGCTGATATCCAGGTCGCACCTGCTTTCTAATTGGCTGAAAAGAACAAACCCTTCCAACTGTATTGCTCTGTCAAGGGAGCTACAGGCAATCGAGTTCTTACACAGAGGTCACCATTAGGAAAACATATAGTGGCTTATGAAAGCATAAAACTGGACCCAGTCGTGCAAGGAATACACATACATCAAATGAAATCCTGAAAAGAGCAAAGACCAAACATTTGTCATCAGCAAGGCTGAGCAAATATGAAGCAATCCTGCTTGAATTAGGGAAAATAGAAGTGAGACTATATACTACAATACTATCAACTACTCAATCCTGACAGAGAGGGATGAAGATCTCGAAGAGGAGGGTGGTCACAATTGCTTGGAACTCATGGAAGAAAAAATGCAGAAAATCTCCCCAGTAAGGGACACTCCTCTTAAAAATCCTGATCTGATCCTGTTTGTAGACGGTTCACGCCTGTATGAAGATGGGGTCCCAAAAACAGCATATGCAGTGACCACATTGGAGAAGGCTGATTAAGACCCAACTACTTCCTTCATTACTTTGGCACAGATTGCCGAATCGGTAGCACTCACCAGGGCCTGTGAGACTGCAAAGGATCAATCAGCCAACTTTTATACAGATAGAAGGTATGCTCTAGGAGTAGTTCCCGACTATGGACCCATATGGAAGAATAGAGGATTCACAACTGTTGCAGGAGAACCAATTCAAAATATGTTAAAGAAATTTTTGAAGCAGTCACCCTCCCAAAAGAAGTAGCTATCCTTAAGGTCAAGGCACATACTGGAGGAAAAACCATGGAAGAAAACGGAAACCAGTTGGCTGATCATATTACCAGAATGACCGCTGAATCACCAATGGAAACAATCATCTTTGCAATAGAAGAGGAAGAAGTCCGTAAAATATTGTAGGAAAGAGGAGAACAAATACAAAAAGCTAAAGAACTGCTTAGTAATTTTCAAGAATCTACACTCGGTGATTGGTATGAAATCATGGAAAGGGATAGAGTAAAAGGAGACCAAGGTGGACCCTTGTGCAAAGAAAATGCAATATGTGTCCCACCTCAAACAGAGAGGATGATCATGCAACTAGCCCATGGCCCAGGCCATGTAGGCCCTGAGGCAATGGAGTGAAATATTAAAAAGGCTGGGTGGTTTATTCAATACTCCAGGAATTTGTGCTAAAAATAACCCATAAAAAACAAGAGTGACACAAAGACATTTAGCCATACCACTGTTCCCATTCTAAAAGACTTCAGATTGGGTACATCCAGTTACTCAAATCATGCCAATACCCATGCATTTTGGTATATGTAGATATTTTTTCGAGTTGGATAGAAGGCTGGCCGGTGACTAAAGCAAATGCTAAGACAACGGCAAGAAAGCTCCTTTCTCAAATTATATGCCGCTTTGGTGTCCTTGAAACCATTGAGAGCGACTGAAGAACACATTTCACTGGATAGATCATGTAAATTATATGCAAGGACTTGGGAACTAAACATACTCCCTATCATCCTCAAGCCGCGTACACACAACCGTTGTTCATGACGTGAAAAATTCAATTTTTTAAATTGGTCGTTAAAAGCGGTCGTATGTAGGCTCCAGAGCATTTTTCACGACATGAAAAATTTAGAAAATGCTCGATTTTTTTTCTCGTTGTTTTTCTCGACGTGAAAAACGATCGTGTGTACTCTTTAACGACGGGAAAAAAACGTGCATGCTCACAAACAAGTTATGAGATGGAAGCACTCGTTCTGGTAAAACTAGCGTTCGTAATGGAGATAGCACATTCGTCACACTGTAACAGACTGAAAAGCACGAAGACTGAAAAGCGCAAATCGTCTCTAACCAAACTTTTACTAACACGCGGTAACACAAAATCAGCAAAAGCAGCCCAAAGGGTGGCGCCATCCGAATGGAACTCATAGTGCCGTTGTACGTGTTGTACGTCACTGCACTTTACTCAAGCATTTTTTTTTCCACGATCGTGTGTATGCAAGGCAGGCTTGACAAGAATCACGTTGAGAAAAACTTTGTTTTTTCCATGAAATTAAAAACGGTCGTGTGTACGCGGCATAAGAGTTCAGGAAAGGTAGAAAAATATAATATGATTATTAAAAATAGGCTAGCTAACCTAATGCAGGAAAGGGAGGAATGGTCAGTAAAGAAACAGTGGCCAGAACTGTTGCTCTGGTTCTTTATAGCATTATGACTACCTCTACTTATAAGTTAGAGAACTTGAGCCCTTATATAATTTTGTTTGGGGGCCAACCTAAGACAGGGTTGTATTTTCCACATCAGACTGCTATAATGTATAATGATTAACATTTTTTATGTAATTGTCTTATACAAGCAACTAACTGCGATGCACAACCTTGTTTTTGATTTGATTCCAGATCCAGATCAAGTAACCGAAACACATGATTTACAGCCAGGTGACAGGGTCCTAGTAAAAAAAACATGTGAAAGAACCTATGGGACCAAAGTTTGAAGGACCCTACCAAGTGCTCCTGACAACTGCCACAGCTGTGAAGTTGGAAGGAAAACAGACGTGGATACATGCCAGCCATTGCAAGAAAGTACTGCCAATTTCAAAAGATGAGTAAATTGCTGTTATGCCTTTACTTTATCTTGGCAGTCAAGGCTATAGAGGAAAACCAGCTGTACAAATTATGCATCAGGGGTAACTTGAGTAATTGCTGGATCGGTTCACATAGGCCAGACAGTTCAAAAGGTATACACCTGACACCCATTCCCATTAATCTAACCACCTGGAAAATGGTATCCTTATGGGCCAAGCCAAAAATTGGCCTTACCAAGGACCCAGGTGCTAAACCAATTTACCTTCACTCTGATTTCAGGGAACGGAGATCGGCGGCACACAGGCACTGTGTGAATCGAGCGAGGACGCCGCTCGCTCACACAGCGGGGATGCATCGCAGGATCCAGGGACAAGGTAAGTAACTTGCCAGGAGAAGGTAAGCCGCGCCGCTGCAGGCTCTGCACAGCTACCCCAAACGTGACTCTGGGTTACCGATAATAGCATAGAAAGAACACCCCGAGTCACGCTCGGGATCACCGCTAAGGAGGTTAAAAAAAAGAGATGGTTGGCTCTCTTGTAATAGCAATTGGATCGGCTAACTAGCTGCTCGGTTGCTATCACAAGCAGAGGGAGGGGATGCCCCTCTACCGCTGCCTTCAGTGGCTTGCTCTGGCTTTCCTATTTTACTGGGAGACCTGAGCTACCAGCCGGCACGTCCACAGGCTAGTTGGACACACAAACAAAGCCGGGATGAGGCTTTGATCGGGTCTCCGCTATGGTGACCTGGAAGCGATGATATGACATCACGTCTGGTTTACCCAGATGTCAACTGCACCATTTTTGAAAAATCGAAAGTATTAAAAAAAAAAAAATGATATTGCTGTTTTGAAGGGCAGAAGAGGGATTTGGGGGACTTATAGATACCAGATTCCTTAGTAAAGAGTACCTATTACATGCATATTGCTGTCCAAGGATGTTTACATTCCTTGTGACAACAATAAAGGTGATAAAAGAAATTAAAGGAACAGTGTAAAAAATAAAATAAAAATAATTAATTAAAAATATATATTTTAAGTTCCCTCACACCCCAATGCTAGCATGCAAAGGAGAATGCTAGTATCGGTCTGCACATGTGCAGACAGCGATCGTCCCACACATGTGAGGTATTGCCACAAATGTCATGGGCAGTAATTCTGGCA
This sequence comes from Rana temporaria, assembly GCF_905171775.1. Classification (NCBI taxonomy): domain Eukaryota; kingdom Metazoa; phylum Chordata; class Amphibia; order Anura; family Ranidae; genus Rana; species Rana temporaria. Next base: position 28,694,730 of record NC_053491.1, read on the forward strand.
CTAGACCTCCTCTGTAAATCTAAAGTGGTAACCTGAAAAGGCTAAATTAAAGTGTTGCCTATGTATAGTAAAATTTAGGTTGTTTGTTGCTGTTGCATGGGCGTGTGCAATTATAAGGCGTGACATGTTTGTTATCTATTTACTTGGCGTAACATCATCTTTTATATTTTACAAAAAAATGGGTTATGCATTGTGCTTTTTTTGCATTACAATTCAAAAAGTGTATTTTTTTCTGAAAAATTGCATTTAAAAAACCACTGCGCAAATACTGTGTGACAAACAATTGTAACACCCACCAATGTATTCTCTAGGACCTCTGCTTTAAAAAAGATATAATGTTTTGGGGGTTCTAAGTACTGATTGCTACAAAAAGTGCCAGCAGAAGCCTGGTCTTCAAGTGGATATAGCAAACTGCACACACACACTTCTTTCTTTAGAGTAATAAGCAATAAGAGCAATAGTCCCCTCACAAGGATTTAGATAAACTAAGCTTTTCAGGACACCAGCCGATGTCCCATTTAGCAAACACACAAAGCTGACTCTCTAGCACACATGTGTCAAACACAAGGCCCGTGGGCCTAATCCGACCCTCCAAGCTGTTTCATGTGAGCCTCGCTCATCTAGGCCCCCACCTTGTCTCTGCAGTTGGCAGCAGAAGACATAACTCATCCTACAGATCCTGCACTCTCTGTTCATCTGCAGTACCCCCTTGTCTCCAACTCCCCTGGTCTCAGCATTCAGCTGACTCCAGACCCTACTTCCTAGCTTTGTCACCACTTCTTCCTGGCAGAAGCACAAGGAGTATATTTATATAGTCTTGCAGATACAACTAGCCCGTTGAGGCCAACCATATTGCTATATTGCTGATGCGGCCCTTGATGAAATTGAGTTAGACACCCCTGCACTAGCAGAAGAGGGCTGGCAGCAGCCCAAAGGTCTCTAAGATCTCTCACCAGTCTGTACTCAAAAATTGTCCAAGCAAAGCTGGTTACCTCCTTTCAAATTAGATCTCCAGGCTGGACTAATCCTCTCCAGGAAAAGACCCAGAGCCCAGCATGCTCAGAGAATATATAAAGTTACCCAGCAAGCCACTAGGGCCCAGCTTCCTGGGATTGGTCAGGGCTGCATAAATATTCATGTCTGCATAATTCCACACCTATGATCCAGAAAGTTCTCACAGCTTCTCTGGACAGCAGAGGGAGTAAGCAGCGGATGAGAACACTGAGCAGACCTAACTAGTCAAATGCAGCTGCACTGAATACAGTGAGCAACCTAATTTACCTAACACAAAGATTATCGCCACACTGATTGCAGTGTAACAAGCTAAATTTGCAAAAACACCGCTCCTCAAAACACAATCAGCCAACACTAATGCCGCGTACACACGACCACTTTTCATGACGAGAAAAATATATTTTTTTAAATTGGTCATTAAAAACGATTGTGTGTAGGTTTCAGAGCATTTTTCTCAACGTGAAAATGGCCATTAAAAATGAAGAACATGCTCTAATTTTTCTCGTCGTTTTTCACATCATCGCTTTTCACGTCGTCATTTTTCACGTCGTGAAAAATGGTCGTGTGTAGGCTTTAACGATGGGAAAAAAAACGCGCATGCTTAGAAGCAAGTTATGAGATGGGAGCACTCGTTCTGGTAAAACTAGCGTTTGTAATGGAGATAGCACATTCGTCATGCTGTAAGAGACTGAAAAGTGCGAATCTTCTCTCACCAAACTTTTACTAACACGCGGTAACACGAAATCGGCAAAAGCAGCCCCAAGGGTGGCGCCATCCGAATATAACTTTACCTTTATAGTGTTGTCGTACGTTTTGTACGTCACCGCGCTTTGCTCGATCATTTTTTTTTCACAAACGTTTGTATGCAAGGCAGGCTTGACAAGAATCATGTAGAGAAAAACGTTTTTTTTCCCCATGTCATTAAAAATGGTCGTGTGTACGCGGCATAAGGCTGATCTCACACCAGTCCGGTGCGAATTCCAGCTCCGTTTTCCCTGCGAAGAGAAAAATCGGTTGTTCAGTGTTTCTTTTTTTTTTTTTTATTTCACAAAGTCTTTATTGAATGAATAATAGTGCATACAACAATGTATATAATACACCAGGTAGGTAATGTAAGCAGAATACAATTTTGGTAGAAAATAACATAAAACCATACAGTCATTACATACAGTTTCAATGGAAATAGAGCACAGATCGTTTTACTATCACCGTAACATATATATATTTTTTTCTAAACTAGAACGAGGAACAGGCATATGCTTGTAGTAGCATAAGTTTTTAGGAAGAGGGAAGGAGGGGGGGGGGGAAAGAGAAGAAAAAAAAAAAAAAAAAAAAAAAAAGGGGGGGGGGGGGAATAATTCCCAGATATTAAGAGCTAAGTGACATACATGCATAAAGGAAAGAGTTTTACCGAGCTACAAGATACCATATTTTCCTGTAATACAACCACTTTCATGGAATAACCTGCTGATAATTTGGAGATTCTTTAAATGATGTCCAGTCGGACCAAGTCGCTGTGAATTTGATGATTCTCTCTTGGGAGTGTTTCACATCAGTTTTTGAACAGCCTCATTCAAATGAATGTATTTTAAAATGCCTTTGGGTGGGTTCACACTGCATCCCATTCGCATTACATTTTAAAATACGTTCATTAGAATGAGGCTGGTTTACATATCTGCGGTGCATTCGCACTCCATATTGCCCAAAAAACATGTGTGTTTTCTAGGCAGTACGGTCCAGCTCAGGTGCGAATTCAGGCTTATTATCTTCTATGGCAATGCATCTGATTCTCAGATGCATTCCGTTGTGAACAGGATAAAATCCTGACCTGATACTGATGCAATCTTGACCTGATCAAAAACTGATGTGAAATACTGAACAACTGATTTTTCTCTTTGCGGGGTAAACTGAGCTGGAATTCGCACTGGACTGGTGTGAACCCTGTTATACCTGAAGGGTTCCACATGTACTGTCACTTTAAGGCTGGTTCCACCCAGGAGTGATGACAAGGGTCAAGGGGTATAGTAGCCATCTTAGAGCACGTGTAAGGAAGCATAGTAAGATATATCTGTCCTGAGATGCATGTTAGAGTGTACAGTGTGTACTGAAATAAACATCAATTGTTCCAGACCAGAGTCTTATGTCTCTCACAACTCAGAGATAATAACAGTGGCAACAAGTATGGGATTTACAAAGTGTCCATCAATCTGAGAGAGAGAGAGACAAAGGCAGTGTGGATTGTCACCTGGATAAAAGCACTCATAGAGCCCAGTAGGAAAATGTCATTGATCGGGACAGTAAGTGAATTTAATGGAGAACAGACATCCTGGAGTTCCTGGGTTGAGAGACTGGAACAGTATTTCAGTGCAAATGCCATCCCAGACGACAGGCAAGTAGCAGTATTTCTGACAGTGGTTGGTGCTAAGACATATGACTGTCAGGTCACCCGTAGCCAGATGACAAGTGCACCCCGTAGGGGTCAGGGATGCACCACAGGGTGGTGAATCCTATGGCCGACTGCTGCTAGCAGAGACGAAGCGTGAACCTATGGTCACCCAGGGCGCGGAGTCTAAGACCCAGTTTTGTATTCACCAGAGCCCTTGGTGGTAGGGATGGTCTTGGCCGCAACTGGGTCCAGGTCGCGTTCCCGGGATTCCTCAAGTCACACTCCGCAGGGAGAAGGGGGAGGCAGCCAGCAGGACAAACAGTGGTGATGGACAGGCCGAGGTCAGGGCAACAGGCAGACAAGGATAACCGTGGAACATGCAAATAGTCAGGGGCACAGGCAGACAAGGAAGTCGGGGACAAGCCAAAACGGTACACGGAAGATGATCGTAGCACTCTGCAAACAGGAACTAGCGATTACACTGCAGACAGGAACTAAGCATAGGAACACTGTTGAACAGCACTGCAGACCTGTAGAGCAAAGGTTAATATAGGCTTCCTGGGATGGACTAGGGTGGAGCCATACAGGAAGAGGAAGTGATAAAAAGGGAAACCAGAACAGGATCTGCCTCTAAACAACACATGGAGATCAGGTAAGCGGACAGACTTGATGCATATTCATGACAATGACACTCTTAGGGATCTCCTTTCCGCTGTAAAACCAGCAACTAAGACATTGGCAGAGGTCCTGACACTGTTAGTGGATCACTTCCAGCCTAAACCACTAGAGATTGCAGAAAGATTGGTTCTATCAGAGGCAGCAACAGCCAGGTGAAGAAATTAAAGCTTATGTGCTCGCCCTGCCGACTAGCCTCTACCTGTTCTTTTGGGGAGTACCTACCTACTGCACTGAGAGATAAGTTTGTCATGGGACTGAATTGTGAGTCTAGCCAAAAGAGACTGTTAACAGAGAAAGACCTTACCCTTACAAAGGCAATTAAGCTTCCGTGATGGAATGGCTGTGAAAGATACAGAGGAATTTAACCCCCAGGGCAGAAGGGAAGAGGTGAAACAGGAAGTTTTCAGAACAGCAGTCAAGCCAACTGCCGCAAACTGGAATTACAGACCCCCACCAAGCCGGGAATCAGCCTGCTACCGTGGTGGGAATACAGACAATGACCACAAAGTCTGCCGGTTTAAGGACCAGCCCTGTCATAATTGCGGTAAGACAGGCCATCTTAAACGAGTGTGCCGTAGCAAGAAGGTGTAAGATAAACAACCTCTGAACCCCAAGACAAAGACATATATGGTGGGAAGATATACATCATTATCTGAGTCAGAGGATGAGGAAGTGCTCACCAAACTTTTACTAACACGCGGTAACACGAAATCGGCAAAAGCAGCCCCAAGGGTGGCGCCATCCTAATATAACTTTACCTTTATAGTGTTGTCGTACGTTTTGTACGTCACCGCACTTTGCTCGATCATTTTTTTTTCACAAACGTTTGTATGCAAGGCAGGCTTAACAAGAATCATGTAGAGAAAAACGTTTTTTTTTCCCATGTCATTAAAAATGGTCGTGTGTACACGGCATAAGGCTGATCTCACACCAGTCCGGTGCGAATTCCAGCTCCGTTTTCCCTGCGAAGAGAAAAATCGGTTGTTCAGTGATTCACATCAGTTTTTGAACAGCCTCATTCAAATGAATGTATTTTAAAATGCCTTTGGGTGGGTTCACACTGCATCCAATTCGCATTACATTTTAAAATACGTTCATTAGAATGAGGCTGGTTAACATATCTGCGGTGCATTCGCACTCCATATTGCCCAAAAAACATGTGTGTTTTCTAGTGTTGAGCAGAATATGCCATATTCGATTTCACGATATATCTCGAATATATATTCGAATATTCGAGATATATTCGCTAAATTCGAATATTCGTGATATTTTATCGAAATTAAATGATTGCGATTTTTCGCTATTGCGAATGCGAAAATAATTGCGATTTTTTGATAACTGCGGTAGGAGCACTCTGATTGGCTCAGAATATTCGTGATATTTTATCGAAATATCGCAACATGCGAATGCGATATTTATTGCGCAATTTCGAGAAATGCTGGAGGAGCGCTCTGATTGGCTCAGAATATTCGTGATATTTTATCGAAATATCGCAACATGCGAATGCGATATTTATTGCGCAATTTCGACAAATGCTGGAGGAGCGCTCTGATTGGCTCAGAATATTCGTGATATTTTATCGAAATATCGCAACATGCGAATGCGATATTTATTGCGCAATTTCGACAAATGCTGTAGGAGCACTCTGATTGGCTCAGAATATTCGTGATATTTTACAATACAAAATAATTGCGAATATTCGGCAAATGCGGAAGGAGCACTCTGATTGGCTCAGAATATTCTTGATATTTTACAATACAAAATAATTGCGAATATTCGGCAAATGCAGAAGGAGCACTCTGATTGGCTCAGAATATTCTTGATATTTTACAATACAAAATAATTGCGAATATTCGGCAAATGCAGAAGGAGCACTCTGATTGGCTCAGAATATTCTTGATATTTTACAATACAAAATAATTGCGAATATTCGGCAAATGCGGAAGGAGCACTCTGATTGGCTCAGAATATTCGTGATATTTTACAATACAAAATAAAAAGTGTTTTGCATTGGTGGTGATTCTTTACTCTATCCATCTGTCACAGCCATTTGTCAATCAAACACCTTGAAGATTGAACACGTTCATGCTGCATGCTTTGGACTTTTTTTCACTTCACATATCAAAGACATTTTTATGAAAGATTATTTTTCTATTATTGGGACTATATTTCTTTATATATTTGTTTCACTGTGTATTTCACAAGTTATTTGCGCTTGCTTATTTTATAATTTGCCCACATGTCTTGTCACTAGACATATTTTTTATTCTTGTAGAGCGACTCCATTTTCTGTCTTGTATTAATTTATGTTGTATAACATTTTTGAGTTGCTGCTGTATTCTCCCCTTTTTTAAGGTATGCGCAATTTTTTCCTTCTTACAAAAAATAATAATATCAAACATACAAATATTCATAACATACACATACACAAAGCCCCCCCCTTTTGCATCAGAGACAATCAGAGTTCTCCTACCACAGTTATCGCAATCATTTTCGCATTCGCAATAGCGAAAAATCGCAATTTTTTTTTTTTCAATTTGGCAACATAAAAGGATCGCCTCAGCTTAGCTACTCGGCCCAGGGTCTCTAATCATACCAGCAATGCTTTTAGACGTCGATAGGATGTGATCTGTTTTAAAAATCAAATTGAAAAAATGCGAATATTCGGAATTGCGAATATTCACCGCGAAATTCGAAATATAGCGCGATTTCTCGAATATGCTATATTCGAGTCGAATATTCGCAATGCGAATATTCGTGAGCAACACTAGTGTTTTCTAGGCAGTACGGTCCAGCTCAGGTGCGAATTCAGGCTTATTATCTTCTATGGCAACGCATCTGATTCTCAGATGCATTCCGTTGTGAACAGGATAAAATCCTGACCTGATACTGATGCAATCTTGACCTGATCAAAAACTGATGTGAAATACTGAACAACTGATTTTTCTCTTTGCGGGGTAAACTGAGCTGGAATTCGCACTGGACTGGTGTGAATCCTGTTATACCTGAAGGGTTCCACATGTACTGTCACTTTAAGGCTGGCTCCACCCAGGAGTGATGACAAGGGTCAAGGGGTATAGTAGCCATCTTAGAGCACATGTAAGGAAGCATAGTAAGATATATCTGTCCTGAGATGCATGTTAGAGTGTACAGTGTGTACTGAAATAAACATCAATTGTTCCAGACCAGAGTCTTATGTCTCTCACAACTCAGAGATAATAACAGTGGCAACAAGTATGGGATTTACAAAGTGTCTATCAATCTGAGAGAGAGAGAGAGAGAGACAAAGGCAGTGTGGATTGTCACCTGGATAAAAGCACTCATAGAGCCCAGTAGGAAAATGTCATTGATCGGGACAGTAAGTGAATTTAATGGAGAACAGACATCCTGGAGTTCCTGGGTTGAGAGACTGGAACAGTATTTCAGTGCAAATGCCATCCCAGACGACAGGCAAGTAGCAGTATTTCTGACAGTGGTTGGTGCTAAGACATATGACACTCTTAGGGATCTCCTTTCCTCTGTAAAACCAGCAACTAAGACATTGGCAGAGGTCCTGACACTGTTAGTGGATCACTTCCAGCCTAAACCACTAGAGATTGCAGAAAGATTGGTTCTATCAGAGGCAGCAACAGCCAGGTGAAGAAATTAAAGCTTATGTGCTCGCCCTGCAGACTAGCCTCTACCTGTTCTTTTGGGAGTACCTACCTACTGCACTGAGAGATAAGTTTGTCATGGGACTGAATTGTGAGTCTAGCCAAAAGAGACTGTTAACAGAGAAAGACCTTACCCTTACAAAGGCAATTAAGCTTCGGTGATGGAATGGCTGTGAAAGATACAGAGGAATTTAACCCCCAGGGCAGAAGGGAAGAGGTGAAGCAGGAAGTTTTCAGAACAGCAGTCAAGCCAACTGCCGCAAACTGGAATTACAGACCCCCACCAAGCCAGGAGTCAGCCTGCTACCGTGGTGGGAATACAGACAATGGGCCAGATTCATGAAGCACTTACACCATTTTTTTGGTAGATGCGCGGCGTAAGTGCAGATTTGCGCCGGCGGATCGCTGCGCTGTACCCAGAGAACCAGATTACGCCTCCAAATAGACTTCATCGCCTCGGTGTAACCTTTCCACGCCGGCACGGCGTTGGCGCAGATTTACGCTGGTCGGATCTGGCGCGGCCATGGTTTTTGTGTTTTAAATATGCAAATGAGGTTTTTGGGCCGATTCATCAACTTAAGCTTGACCGGCGCAGGCTACTCCTGGTGCGCGGAGCTGAAATTTCCGGCGCCAAGTTACACCTCATAAAAGCAGGGGTAACTTTGCACCAAACTTGCAGAGGTCAGCTGGAGAGCAGCTAAAGCAGCTGCGTTACAAACGAACTGAGCAACAACACTTGCTGGACAACACATCTGTGTGCCAACATGCCAGGGGCAGCCACTCTGTGGCCCATAGAGGCGGTCCCCATGTTGGGAGAGGCCCTCAATAATTACAGCCCTCTCCTCTGGGCTGAAATTGGTCATCCGCCCACCTGAGGATTCCTCATCAGCCATAACTGCCCCACCACAATGCAAACGACCTAGCTTGGAAAAAAAAGCTTCAGTACATTTGCACCTGCAGGGTGGAAGTCTGGGCTGATTTGTGGACTGGGCGTTTGTACTGGGCCGGCGTAGCTCAGGGGTCACGCCAGGGCGCAGTTCTGAGCATGTGCAGATTGGGGCATTTACCCCTGGATGTCACTGAGCATGTGCGGTCTATGATGCGCCCCGGCGTGACCCCTGCGCCACGGTCGGCACTTCATTAGCATAGGGTGACTCCCATTTGGCCTTACCCCGCCTTACGCCGTCTAAAATTCGCCGCGCTGGGGCATCGTAGACAAAAAAAGTTTCTTGAATCACCTAACTGCCGCTCCGCTCTGGACCGGTGTAGTCTAAAAATGATGCACCACGCCGGTGCAAATCTGCACCATTGTACATGAATCTGGCCCAATGACCACAAAGTCTGCCGGTTTAAGGACCAGCATAATTGCGGTAAGACAGGCCATCTTAAACGAGTGTGCCGTAGCAAGAAGGTGTAAGATAAACAACCTCTGAACCCCAAGACAAAGACATATATGGTGGGAAGATATACATCATTATCTGAGTCAGAGGATGAGGAAGTGCTCCACAGATTAGACATACATCATATGCATTCAGCAAAAAAGAAGAAAAAGAAAGGCGCACCAGCCTAGTGTGTTACCATTGACAATTTATTAAATAAAAATGGTGATAGAAAACTACTCACAAGAGAATCGGTAAAACAGGCTTTTCAACGACGATGTGGTAGATACCCCTCGAACCACACTCCAGAATAGGGGGGTAGAGGTGCGGTTGGAGGAGAACCACTTAGCATTCAGGAGAAAGATCAAAACGCATCTCTTTTGATACCAAAGGAGACAGGAACAACAAGCGCCCAGAGGCGATTAAGTTTGCATGTGCCGCGCTATATAAGTTTTCATTCATTCATTCATTCATTCACTGCCAGCTGACCCGTTTCGAGGCGACAAGGACCTCTTCATCAGAGCCCAGCAGACTGGGTGAAGGTATGTTGTAATACCCCTACCTTTAGTAGCTAAACGCATTCCTATATGTGAGAGAAATGATGTAGTGAACCCCCAAACTCTTTTTCTCTGATTAGAGTGACGCCTGGGGTCCAGTACTGATAAATCATATAGCATAGAGAAGTGCATTAAACTCTTTCCTTAACCGCAGTTGTGGTTCACTCTTATTCACCGTAGTTTGTGACAGTGTTGAGGTATTTTGAGGGTACAGCAAATTTACACTGTTAAACAAGCTGTACACTCACTACTTTACATTGTAGCAAAGTGTAATTTCTTCAGTGTAGTCCCATGAAAAGATATACTGTATATACTTGAGTATAAGCCGACCCGGATATAAGCCGAGGCACCTAATTTGACCACAAAAAAATGGGAAAACTTATTGACTCGAGTATAAGCCTAGGGTGTGCATCTGCATGCCTCACTGTGCCTCACTTTTCCTCACTGTGTCCATGTGCATGCCTTACTGTGTCCATGCCTCACTGTGTCAATGCCTCACTGTGTCCATGCCTCACTGTGTCCATGCCTCACTGTGCTCATGCCTCACTGTGCCCATGCCTCACTGTGTCCATGCCTCACTGTGCCGATGCCTCACTATGCCCATGCCTCACTGTGTCCATGACTAGACTGACGTTTAACATGGGAGTCTATGGAAGGGGTGGCTGGGTTTGAAAAATCGGTGCTCCCCAGCCGTAGGTCCCCCAGACAAGAAACATTGCACACTTATAGAGGAGAAATAGGGCTACATGTGTGCCAAGTTCCGGGTCCAGGGGACCTATGACCGTCCGGTAACCAGTCCCCAAAGTCACCGGAGAAATTACCGTTTAACATGGGAGTCTATGAAAGGGGTGCCCAGTTTGAAAAATCAGTGCTCACCGGCCGTAGGTCCCCCGGACAACAAACTTTTCACACTTGTAGAGGAAGAGTGGGGCTACATGTGTGCCATGGGGTCCAGGGGACCTACGGTTGGTTGGTACCGTGTCCCCAAAGTCCAGGAGATCAGGCGCAAAAAAGTGACTTGAGTATAAGCCGAGGGGGGCATTTTCAGCACAATAAAATGTGCTTAAAAATTTGGCTTATACTCAAGTATATACGGTAATAAATTTACAAAAATGTGAGGGGTGTACTCACTTTTGTGAGATACTGCACATGCATATTTGCTGGATGAATGGCTATGCAATTTTTTTTAAAACTCCAAAGTTTTTTGCTGTAAAAACATGACAAAAATTATCAGTGCATTAGGATAAATTAGGGCATTCTTGAGATAAACTAAAAATGTTAATGATGCAGCTGGTTTAAAAAACGAGTACATACAATTTCCCTTATGCTGAGCTTTCTTTAGCTTCATCATGTTTGGCTCAGATAGCGCTGTATATACCATGCAGTGTGTGGCATGGGAAACAACAGGACTTGACCTACATCTTAATGCCAGTGGAGATCAGCCCAGTGCATCAAACACCATATTGCTGAAAATTCCACACATGCTAATTGTCTGATGCACAGACAGCTTTACCTAAGCATAAAGCAATTTGCTCAAGTGCAATACTTTAGAAAAAGCATGTGTGATTAGTAAGCTGTAAAGTAAAGCCTCTTACCAAGTCAGTGACTTAAAATAACCGGTGAGTAGCACCGCTGAGTTAATGATACTGTTCTGTGCTAATCACTGTTTTTGGATCCCATGAATGTCATTGAAGTATTTAAATAAATAATGAAGATTAAAGTGTTGTATTGGCTTGGAGTTTTGGAGAAATTACAAAGAATAGAACAGAGACACTACCCTTCCGGGTCTGAGATTAATGTTCTCTTGACATCGTGTCTCCAGGTTATGAACTTTCCTGATCTTCATTATTCTACATTTTACAGTCAGTGCACCCAGATTGTGGTCTATTTCTTTAAAGCAGAACTCCGGGATTTTAACCACTTAAGACCCGGACCTTTAGGCAGCTAAAGGACCTGGCCAGTTTTTGCGATTCGGCACTGCGTCACTTTAACTGACAATTGCGCGGTCGTGCAAAGTGGCTCCCAAACAAAATTGGCGTCCTTTTTTTCCTACAAATAGAGCTTTCTTTAGGTGGTATTTGATCACCTCTGCGGTTTTTATTTTTTGCGCTATAAACAAAAATAAAGCGACAATTTTGAGAAAAATGCAATATTTTTTACTTTTTGCTATAATAAATATCCCCCAAAAATATATAAAAAAAAATGTTTTTCCTCATTTTAGGCCGATACGTATTCTTCTACCTATTTTTGGGACCATTGTCATTTTCACAGCGAAAAATGCATTAAAAATGCATTGTTTACTGTGAAAATGACAATTGCAGTTTGGGAGTTAACCACAAGGAGGCGCTGAAGGGGTTAAGTGTGACCTCATTTGTGTTTCTAACTGTAGGGGGGTGTGACTGTAGGTGTGACGTCATTCATTGTGTTTCCCTATAAAAGGGAACACACGATCAATGATGGCGCCACAATGAAGAACTGGGAAGCTGTGTTTACACACAGCTCTCCCCGTTCTTCAGCTCCAGGGACCGATCGCGGGACTCCATCGGCGATCTGGTCCGCTGGTCCCGCGGTCACGGAGCTTCGAACCGGGTCACAGGCGCGCGTCGCGGGCACGTGCCCGCGACCCACGGCTGGGCACTTAAAGAGGACGCACCTGTACGTGCTTGTGCCCAGCCGTGCCATTCTGCCGACGTATATGTGCAGGAGGCAGTCCTTAAAGCGGTGGTTCCCCCTTAAAAACAACTTTTTCTTATTCCACTGCCCCCCCACATTCCATCACGATTAAGGCTCTTATTATTTTTTTCATGCTGTACATACCTTAGTACATCATATTCACCCGTGCATCCAGGTTGCGAGTCCCGCGGGAGTGGGCGTTCCTCACATGCTGTTGATTGACGTTTTGCCCAAGAACGAGCTCACCCCCCGTCGCGTAAGCCACGTCACGATTGGCGAAAGGAGCCGAACGGCGATGCGCATGCGCAGTATAGCGCCGACTCGCCGTTCGGCTCTTTTTGCCAACCGTGACGCGGCTTACGCGACGGGGGGGAGCTTGTTTTTGGGCAAAACGTCAATCAACAGCATGTGAGGAACGCCCACTCCCGCGGGACTCGCAACCCGGATGCACGGGTGAATATGCTGTACTAAGGTATGTACAGCATGAAAAAAATAATAAGAGCCTTAATCGTGATGGAATGTGGGGGGGCAGTGGAATAAGAAAAAGTCGTTTTTAAGGGGGAACCACCGCTTTAAGTGGTTAAAAAATCCCTCATTAGTACAACCACCACACTAAACACTAAACAGTTATTACATGAAATTTGTGAAATTTCTTACCGTTTAAGAGATATGACTGATTGAATTTTCAGGAAGTCAGCTCTGTGATTCAAAAAATGCAGCATCTTTTCTGGCCTGAGGGGGTTTCTTAAGGCCCGTACACACGGTCGGACTTTTTGCCAACAAACTTCAAAATCTGCAATTTTCTTAATTTGTCCGACCGTGTGTACGCTCCATCGGACCAACTTTATCGGGTTTCATCGGAGAAAAAGTTTGGTCTGCAAACGGACAAACTTTACGTCAACAAAAGTCCGATGCTGCCTAGTCCGACCATGTGTACAGCAAGCAATCAGACTTTTGTACAAAGTACAAATGCGCATGCTCAGAAGCAAAGACAAGCCGGAAGCGTTCTGTCTAATAAATACTAGCGTTCGTATTTAAAAGTGCACATTCGTGACGCGGCAAGTTCTGAAGTCAAGAAAAGCAGCGCACATTCTCTTCTTCTTTATATAATGTCATAAAAGCTGCTTTGCTGGTGATACTGACGGAGTAAAAACAAATGTCTTTACTTTGGATTAGTGTATTTTGGTTATATGAATTAAACACATTTCTAGACTATTTTGTGGGTCAAGTTCGCACAACCCCATTATCCCCTATATTTATTATGCTCAAAGTACCAACTACTCTATTTGTGTCCCTTTAATTTTAGCAAAGTACCTGCCTACTCACAAACTGACATTAGAATTTCAACACATAATCAAAGATTTTTTATCATCTTCATTTTATTTAAAAAAATAATAATAAAAAGAATGGAATATCAAAATCAACAGGAAGGCAGCAATAGATCAACTGGTGGAATTGGCAAAGCCTCTACCCCAGGGCATACATCAATTATGTTTTAAGCTCAAAAATTGGGAACCTGAGCAGTACGTAAAATATAGGGAGCACAAGAAGATTGTGGACTCCAAAAGATGGGGAGCAGCAGCAGAAGACATATATGTTCCCAGGCTGTGGTACTACAATAGGCTGATATTTTTGTCATACCAGACTGAACCACGCACAACACTCTCCACACTTCTATCCATATCAGCTGAGGCCATTTTGTTTCTTGGGTATTCCCAACATAAATAAAATCCAACAAATAATAGACATATTTTCTGTCATCAAACTGAGATTTCTTAAATCCAAATGCAAATTATCCACCAAAAACTCGAACCAAAAAAAGATAAAGAAAAGACAGAAACTTCAATCAAAAATTAGTAGCCCCTAAAATCCTGGGTCTGAGTTGGCCACTGACCCCCATGTTGCTGGGGTGGGTTAGCTTGCTGGGGTGGGTGGGCTTGCTGGTGTGTGTAGGTTGGCTGGTGTGGGTAGGTTGTCTGGGGTGGGTAGGTTGGCTGGTGTGTGTAGGTTGGCTGAGGTTGGTAGGTTGGCTGGGGTGGGTAGGCCTGTTGTTGAGGAGGTGGAGGTGTGTGGTCCAAATCACACACATGGGATTTAGGGGTTAACTCCCGTTTCCTGGCCTTGCTCAGGAGCTGGATGATGATCCCTTCACATAGCTCCCTTTGATCTGAATCAATCTCACATAGCTTATTGGCTGTGAAACAGCCAAAGCCTTCAGCACTATCGGGTGCTGTGGTGATGACCGATGTGGCCCTACTAAGAAACTCAGCTGTGGCCCCATCCAGATGTTGGCTCTTCCTGGCCCTTTTTCTAGGAGTGTGCAGGGTAGGGATTTGGCATTGAGTTGACTGGCTGCTGGGCCTGGCCTCTTCTTGGCTGCCAAGTTCCTGTGTGTGAAAAAGGAGCATCATTTGAGTTTTGTTGCCATCAATCCCAAACACTTTTCAGCTCATTACTTTTCCAACTTGAATGTCCAAAAAGCAAAGCCTATCATTATGGCTCTAGCATTTCTCATTCTTGTCCAAATCTATTTATTTCACTACTGTCTATTTGATATGCAACTCACTTTGTTTATGTTCTAATTTTGGAGCTATCATAACAACACATTAACATCATTGTATATTTGAATGACAATATTTTCTAGAATGCTATACCTGGGTCAAGCTGAGCTCTTCATGCTGCATAGGATCTGCCTCAGTATCGGTGGCCTCTGCTGATGTGAAGGGTAGTGTGGAGAGATGTTTGCGTGGCACAGTTTGGTCCTTCAAAAATAGCAGGCTGGTGAAGTACCACAGCTTGGGCACATAAACGTTGTCTGCTGCTGCTCCCGATCTTTTAGATGCCTCGATCTTCTTGAGCTCCCTGACAAACGTGCTCCTCGGGCTCCCAATTTTGGTCTTTATCAGATTTTTGTTTGCCCTGGGGTACACGGTC
Source organism: Rana temporaria (assembly GCF_905171775.1). Lineage (NCBI taxonomy): Eukaryota > Metazoa > Chordata > Amphibia > Anura > Ranidae > Rana > Rana temporaria. The sequence continues at coordinate 28,710,004 of NC_053491.1, forward strand.
TTCGCTAATTCCACCATTTGATCAATTGCTGCCTGCCTTTTATTTTTATTCAAATAGTCCTTATGGTTGACCTGCCACAGACAGGTGTGCGATCTGTATTGCTCGATAAAAGAGGTGATGAAATCGCATGAATTCAGTTTCCCCCCCTTCATTTTGGGCTCAAGTTTAGCAGATGTCTGCAATAAAGGATACAATACAAACAATAATGGCTTGCTTCTAGCTCATAACCTGCTTACAATATAGGTTTTGATCTATAAGCCAAATATTGCAGTAACCACTAGTGTCACAATGTAGTCACCTACCTTATTTTCGCGTATCCCTTCGGCTTCACTTCGAGTCGCAACGATGGCTTCGTTCATGCGTCCGGTACATCGACCGCTCGTTATTGATTTTTATAGCCATGCGTGAAACTCCGCTCTCCGTGCGTCATGGCGCTGGGGCGTGACCACATTCTTTATTCTGCATGCGACATACACGGCGGAACATGTGTGAGGGAGAACATGATGGCGGAATCAACGAAAACGAACAGGCCCCGCAGTGGTGGAGATTATCGAAAACACAAGGCCACCCCCATGAGCAAGGGGGAGATGGTGCGCATTTTTGAAAAATATGATTATGACTGCAAGATGGAGAACTATGATAGGCCCAACAGTCATAAAGACTGGGTTCTTGAGAAGGTCCTCGCGGTATTGGAAGGAGAATATGGGGTCAAACGAACAAAAGATCAAATTCGCAAACAATGTTCAGATTTGAAACACAGAGAGCAAGAAAATTTGGACTCCATTCACCACACCATTATAAACAAAAGTAAGCACATTTTATGATACTGTATAATTATGTGTCTGTACATTATAGATGGATCAAAGTTTTTTATGCTTATTTCTTGGGGGGGGGGCTAAAGAAGAAGTTAATGAAAGTTTTAATGCAGATCTGAATAATTTTAAACTTGTTCTTTCTGGCTAGGCTTCTTTTGTGTAATAATTAATATACTGTATGTAATGATTTCCACAGGTCAAAGGCACAGAGAAAGACACAAGACAAGACACCACAGGGGACAAAGGGAGGCTTCCCTTGGCCAGGCCCCAACAGGGGAGACAACAGGGCCAGCATCACCCCCAAAACATAAGTCACAACTAGCAAAAATCAAAATTAGCCTCCGACAGGGGTGTTTCTAGGTAGAACAAAGGCCATGGGCTCAGGGCGTAACTTAAGGGGTACATTACACTTTATGTAATGTGCGTGGCTCATCACTGCCCATTAATGACGCATTTCCAGGGTAGACATGGGTAGAGGAGAGGCCCTGTGGATCAGAGTCACACAGAGTCACGCCTGCTAGAATTCTCATCATATATCCCCTATTGCCATAGCAAACAAGAGTGATGGGTGTCATCTGCATGAGTTGTTCAATGTAGCCATATAGACATTTCTTCATACATTTTAAATGACATCATCTTCCCGTTACAATGCATTTTTACGATTTCAATAATTCATAGTGTAGTGCACTAGTGTTGAGCAAACCTTGTCACCAGGGCAAGGTTGGTCTACTTAAAAAACAGCAAAAGGGATTCATGGAAAATATTTACATTTTGGGGTGGCTTCATGCATGTTGTATTGTTTATTTTTAGAGGATCGTAAGTGTGGTCAGCACCAACATTTGGAGGAGTGTGATCATAGCGCTGGACCCAGCAAAGAGCCTCCAGTGGACAGCACATCCCCAGACACCAGACATGCAGAGGGTGGAGGAGTTCATCAAACAGAAGATGATACTTTGGAGCCTGTTGTTTGCCCCAGTAAGTATTTTAATTTACATCTGGCTTCAAAATTCGAGACATGTCTACTGATTAGATGTCTAAACCAAACACGCACACAACACAGGAGCAAATTATGTAGTGCATTGAACATTTTAGCATGTAGAAGGAAGAGGTGGCACCTGGCCCTATATTTCCAGAGTATCTGTAGTGTGTACATTCCTAGTAGTGTAGGTGTATTATGAAGAGCAAGCAGGTTGCAACCAAGATTGGCTGTCTAAGTTTAGGTAAGTATTTTCCAAAACTAGCCATGAATAATAATGTGCCCATCTTTTTGTTGCCTCAGCCACTTGACCATCATTCCCATTTTAATTTCTTATCTTCTCCCAAGGCCACCAACTACCAGGATGCACTATTGGTCAGATCAGTGCTGATATGCTGCAGGCAATGACAGAGCTTGAAAAACTAAAGGAGGCTGCCACTGGTGTTCAGAGACGAATCCGGGATTATTACGACCTGTTAGGAAAATGTTAACACATTTTTTGGCGTACGATTATTTTCAATTGTTACCTCCTGTCTTTGTTTATTTTATTTGAAATGTATGTAACTATACTTTGAAGCACAGGCTCAGATTTATGTTTTTTTACAAATCGCACTACTTCCTTTGAATTACTGCGATTTCATATGATGTGACTTTTCCTGCGATTTTACCTCTCAAATCGCATGACAATTCACACCAAATTACAATATGTGTTTTTTAAGTGTCTCAGGTCAGTGTTTCTCCACTCCCCTTCTCCTGGTGCTCGACCACGTCCGTTTTTATTTATTGTAGGCAGTATAAACCTAATAACGTAAAATTTTAACATACAAAAATGGACAATGCACCTATGGCAAAAGTGGAAAGCCGAGAAAATAGGACCCTGGTAATGCACCTGGATAAGGAGAGTTGAGAAACACTGTCCTAAGGGCCAGTTCACAACAAACACAGTTCCGTTCAGTTTGGTGTGCATTTTTGTGTGCGTCAAAAATGCATGCACAGTGTTTTCCATGTATTCTATAATGGTTCTAGTTGGCTCTAGTTCACAACATGTAGTCAGTTTCCGGTGCAGAAAATGACTGCATGATGTGAACTAGAGCTAACTAGATAATTAATGGAAAACACTGTGGCCCGGATTCAGGTAGATCGGCTCTTCTTTGTTCCGGCATAGCGCATCTCATATGCGCTACACCGACGTATCCCAGAGAGGCAAGCTGAGTATTCACAAAGCACTTGCTCCCTACGTTGTGCCAGCGTAACGTAAATCATTTGGCGTAAGCCCGCCTAATTCAAAGTAGGTGGACGGTGGGCGTTTTTCATTTAAATGAACCGTGACCCCATGCAAATGATGGTCCGAACGAACAGCGCATGGTCAGGATCACGTCGAACATACTCCCTAAGATACGATGGCTCAATGCCTACGACGTTAACGTAACCTACGCCCAGCCCCATTCACGTACGACTTATGTAAACGACGTAAAATACGACGGCTCTTCCGTCGTCCATACCTTTGTATGGCTTGCGCCTCCTATATGGTGGAATAAGTTTACGCCGGACGTACGCCTTACGTAAATGGCGTATACTACTGCGGGCGCAAGTACGTTCGTGAATAGGCGTATCTCGGTCATTTGCATATTCAACGCTTAAATCAATGGAAGCTCCCCTTGCGGCCAGCATAAATATGCGCCCAGGCTCCGACGGTGTAGGAAACTTACGTCGATCGGATGAAGCCAAATTTCAGGCATACCTTGTATTAAGAATCAGGCGCATAGATATGACTGCGCATCCGTGCACTTACACGGCGTATCAGTAGATACGTCGGCGTAAGTCTTTCTGAATCCGGGCCTGTGCATGCATTTTTGACGCACACAAAAATGCACACCAAACTGAACGGAACTGCATCTGGTCCTACATTTACATTTTGGTATAATGATTTTTTGTTTGTCTATTCAAAGACAAAATGTGAAGAAACACAGAAATGAGGACACAAACCTTCAATTTCCCTCATGATCACTTTTCAACAAATGTTGTTGAATTTTTGCCTACATGGAGATTTAATATTCCATAACAATACACAGTGGGTGTTTTTTTTTTAGACATTATTCAAAATGTGCACTACAAGTACAAGGCGCTGAACATTATTTTGCAAAAATGAGGGGAAGCTCTGCTGATTGTAACATCCAATCATGGGCATGATTAAAAAATGTTTTTTGGGTATCCTATTTGCCCCCCCTCAGATATACAGCGAATGCACCTCCAAATGCACTTGCAGTGCAAAGTGGATTTAACATTTGGGTTATAGTAATTATGGTTTTGAAGGTACACACATTTCAGACAGGGTATCATAAGGGACATTTTAGATTTAGGCCTCTTCTACATTTGACAAGGAAAGTGGTGAGCTCATACCACCTGAGGAAGGCAAGATATTCCCAAGTTGAGAATAATCTTGAATAATGTCTCATATGGCGTTTTAAGCTAAAAATGTTGTGATCTATGGGTTTAAAGAATTGGCGATGTGTATTGCTCTGTTTTAAAAGAAAATAAGGAAAATATAATTGTGTTCATACACAAATAACGATGTTTATTTCTTGAAAAGAATAAAAAATGCACATTTGATTGTGCTGGAAAATTATTTTGGATTCCAAAAATGTGTGGCTTCTTATTTATATGATCACTACTACCAGTATGTTTGCTAATTTGGTGTAGTTACATTGACAGTGTATTAGAAAAGGGGTGTAGCAGAGCCAGAACACATAATAATACTCTACATAGCTCTATGCAAGATTTAAAAGGCAAATTTGCACATCTGCTTGGTTAGCAAAAATTGTTAAAATGACAAATATGATTAGAATGACATTTGATAAAATAATAATAAACACAGACAACAGTAGGTCCATAAAAATGTTTTATAAGAAAAATAAGACATTCTACAGACTCTACAGGACATTTTGCTGCCAAGGCACTGCCCCTCTACCCACAAAGTACTCCATATACTGCTCATGCACAAGACGGGCATTTTGGGAGGAGACAGCAGGTCGAGCAATTTGCAGGGTTGGCATCACTGCCTCTTCAGCTGGCCGTCCACCTGAGGGGTCATCAGTATGCCCGGAGCCGATGTAGTTGGCAGCATTCCTCCGTAATTAATTGTGGAGGATGCAGCAGCACAACATCACATGGTTCAGCTTGTATTCAGCCAAGTTAATGGCAGTAAGAAAAAGGCAAAAACGACTAGATAAAATCCCAAAGGCGTTTTCAACCACCCTTCTGGCACGTGAGAGTCTGTAATTAAAGAAACATTGCTCAGGTTTGAGGTTCCTCATCGGAAAGGGCTTCAACAGATGTTCCCCAAGAGCAAAGGTCTCATCTGCCACAAAGACAAAGTTGAGGTCCTTCACGTTGTCCTGCGCAGGTGGCAAACTTAAGGTGCCATTCGTGAGACACCGGTAGAACTCGGTATGTGTCATGACACCTCCATCAGAATGGCGACCATTCATACCGACATCCACATACAGAAAATCATAGTTCGCTGAAACAATAGCAAGCAGAACTATGCTGCAAAAGCCCTTGTAATTAAAATAATAAGAGCCAGAGTCCGGTGGAGGAACAATCCTGACATGTTTGCCATCAATGGCACCCCCACAGTTGGGAAAATTCCACTGATTGGCAAACTGGGCCGCAACATCCTGCCATTGCTCAGGGTTGGAAGGAAACTGTGCAGTCAAGCAAAGAAAAAATAGTTACTACTTATGCACATACAATTGCAAGCAATTTTGACACATACATTCTAGGGGCAAGATAACAATATAACATTTAAAGCAGTATGTTGACCAAAAATTTAACATTTTCTACTTAATATGCTTCCTCACTCCCTCTGGTGGCACATTACAAAAATGTTAGGGAGATGAGGTTGAATGGGTAAAGTTTGGGGAGTGATAATAACCCTCTCCACTTCCATGTGACTAATATGGAGAACAAATGAAGTTTCATTTTGCAAGCCACTCCGTTTTTTTTTATTGGCAGCCCAGTAGGCAGATAATAAGTGACATAATATATACAAAAAAAAAATAACATTTAAACATGCATAATTTAACATTTCCAAAAATGGCAGAAATATTACAAAAAGAAAAGGGGTATACTGCATATATGTTTTGCTAAGTCAACAAATAGAGTAGTTGTATCAGGTGATTAAGCATTTTGGGAAGGGGAGGGTTACTAAAGAGTTTGTGTACCCCAAAAAAGGATCTCTTGCACGCTGCAGGAATTTGAGGACAACAATACAAATGTGACACGGTTTATAAGGGTTTATAAGGGTTGTTAAGGGAAGCGAAAAAAAAATTAAAATGCTAGGTGTAGATGTGCCCAGGGTAGCATGCTGGGGATGTAAGTGAAGGCAAATATGCATGTAGGCCAAGAAAAATATTCAGCATGCCACAAAAAAAAGATTCACAGCAAATTACAATAAGTGGATAGAATGTGATATTAAAGAAAATAACTTACCCGAACATAGTCCTTCTGCAGGACTTGAATAATGGCACAGCAAGTGTCAGGAATTATGACTCCCAGAGCCTGGGGAGAGATCCCAGTCGTAAACTTAATGTCCTGGAGGCTTCTCCCTGTCGCCAAGAATCGCAAAGTGGCTACAGTAGGTGCTCGCGATATTGTGTCAATCTCGCTCCCTTTCTCGGCGAGATTGACCACCTACGAGCCCCATCGCGGAAGCCAGCGCCGAGCTGGCTTGCCGCGATAGAGACAAAGCCGTCATAGAAGCGACGGGAGATCCGACTTGGATTCCCGCCAATTCTACACGTGTGCGGCGTTTGTTATGAATCCTGAGGGGGAAGTCCCCGCCGGATTTTAAATAAAAATCCGGCATTTGTTCCCCCCTCAGGAGCATACCGGGCCCTTAGGTCTGTTATGGGTTGTAAGGAGAGCCCCCCTACGCCGAAAAAACGGCGTAGGGGGTCCCCCTACAATCCATACCAGACCCGTATCCAAAGCACGCTACCCGGCCGGCCAGGAAAGGACGAGCGAGCGCCCCCCCCTCCTGAGCCGTACCAGGCTGCATGCCCTCAACATGGGGGGGGTCGGGTGCTCTGGGGCAGGGGGGCGCACTGCGGGGCCCCCCCGCCCCCCTACGCCGAAAAAAACGGCGTAGGGGGTCCCCCTACAATCCATACCAGACCCGTATCCAAAGCACGCTACCCGGCCAGCCAGGAAGGGAGTGGGGACGAGCGAGCGCCCCCCCCCTCCTGAGCCGTACCAGGCTGCATGCCCTCAACATGGGGGGGTTGGGTGCTCTGGGGCAGGGGGGCGCACTGCGGCCCCCCCACCTCAGAGCACCCTGTCCCCATGTTGATGAGGACAGGGCCCCTTCCCGACAACCCTGGCCGTTGGTTGTCGGGGTATGCGGGCGGGAGGCTTATCGGAATCTGGGAGCCCCCTTTAATAAGGGGGCCCCCAGATACCGGCCCCCCACCCTAAGTGAATGAGTATGGGGTACATCGTACCCCTACCCATTCACCTGCAAGAAAAGTGGTAAAAACACAAATAAACCACACAGTGTATTAAAATATTTTATTTTTCTGCTCCGGAGGCCGCCCCCTGTCTTCTTTATTAGCTCTTTTACCAGGGGGGGCTTCTTCTTTGACGTCTTCGGGTGGGTGGGGGCCGCCGTCTGGTTCTCTTCCACCGCCGGGGGGGATGGCTTTTAAAAAAGCCCCCACCCCCCCGGCGGGTTTCCTCCGGCGTCTTCGGCGGGGCTCTTCTTCTTCCGCTATCCCGACGGGTCTTCTCAACTCTCCGGGGTTCTCCTTCTGTCTTCGCCGCTCTCCGTTGTTGACTCGTCGCACCCCGGTTCTTCATCTCGCAGTCCGGTCCCTTCTTCCGTGCTGTACGTCTTCTTCCGCGCTGTGACGTCATGTTCTTCACTTCTCTTCTTCTCCCCATGTTGACTCGCCGGTCCTCCTCGCTGAAATGACGGATGCGCGCCTTGCATCGGACCTATATAGGCCTCGCAGTCCCATCATGCTCTGTACCTACCCATGTGATACCTACCCACGTGGGACCGGCGAGTCAACATGGGGAGAAGAAGAGAAGTGAAGAACATGACGTCACAGCGCGGAAGAAGAACTCACAGCACAGAAGAAGACGTACAGCACGGAAGAAGGGACCGGACTGCGAGACGAAGAACCGGGGTGCGACGAGTCAACAACGGAGAGCGGCGAAGACAGAAGGAGAACCCCGGAGAGTTGAGAAGACCCGTCGGGATAGCGGAAGAAGAAGAGCCCCGCCGAAGACGCCGGAGGAAACCCGCCGGGGGGGTGGGGGCTTTTTTAAAAGCCATCCCCCCCCGGCGGTGGAAGAGAACCAGACGGCGGCCCCCACCCACCCGAAGACGTCAAAGAAGAAGCCCCCCCTGGTAAAAGAGCTAATAAAGAAGACAGGGGGCGGCCTCCGGAGCAGAAAAATAAAATATTTTAATACACTGTGTGGTTTATTTGTGTTTTTACCACTTTTCTTGCAGGTGAATGGGTAGGGGTACGATGTACCCCATACTCATTCACTTAGGGTGGGGGGCCGGTATCTGGGGGCCCCCTTATTAAAGGGGGCTCCCAGATTCCGATAAGCCTCCCGCCCGCATACCCCGACAACCAACGGCCAGGGTTGTCGGGAAGGGGCCCTGTCCTCATCAACATGGGGACAGGGTGCTCTGAGGTGGGGGGGCCGCAGTGCGCCCCAGAGCACCCAACCCCCCCATGTTGAGGGCATGCAGCCTGGTACGGCTCAGGAGGGGGGGGGGGGCGCTCGCTCGTCCCCACTCCCTTCCTGGCTGGCCGGGTAGCGTGCTTTGGATACGGGTCTGGTATGGATTGTAGGGGGACCCCCTACGCCGTTTTTTTCGGCGTAGGGGGGCTCTCCTTACAACCCATAACAGACCTAAGGGTCCGGTATGCTCCTGAGGGGGGGGACCCATGCCGGATTTTTATTTAAAATCCGGCGGGGACTTCCCCCTCAGGATTCATAACACGCCGCACACGTGTAGAATTGGCGGGAATCCAAGTCGGATCTCCCGTCGCTTCTATGACGCGCTTGCTGGAATGTGCTGTCACTATTCCAGTGAGTGTGAGATGCCGGCGAGATCTCGGCACCCTGTCGCCGAGAATCAGCGCGACGCTGTCGTGCTAAAAGCACAATATCACAAACACCTACTGTAAATCACACCCCTCATTCTGCAGCCAGCAAGCCAAACATAACACACAATATGATAGGTTACAGACTTATAAATGCAAAGTCCTTTAACCGCTTCAGCCCTGGAAGATTTTACCCCCTTCCTGACCAGAGCACTCTTTACAATTTGGCACTGCGTCGCTTTAATTCACAATTGTTCGGTAATGCGACACTGTGCCCAAACAACATTTGCGTCCTTTTTTTCCCCACAAATACTGATTTCTTTTGGTGGTATTTGATCACCTCTGCGGTTTTTATTGTTACAAAAGAACAGCAACAATTTTGAAAAAAAATTGCTGATTAAAATTTTTGTGTTTGATTAATCGTTTTTTTTTTTAATCGATTAATCGACTAATTTCGAAAAAATTAAAACGCACATACAGATCCAACTACTTTTAGCTGATCTCCTTGCAGGCTGATTCCCAGTGCAGCTTCCAACTACTGGAAAAATGGATAGCAGGATACAAAAAACACACAAAGGCAGCGCTCGATGGGAATAGTATTAAAACTTTTAAAGTCTTCAAGTAGGTAACAAAATAATTATTGCACTGGATATGAAGTCGATGTAGCTACATAAACTGTAAAAATGGTGCGATTAATACCAAACGGTAGCAAAAGCATTCATAAAAAGATTGAGCTAAGTATGATACTGGTATATAAATGTGTACAATGATACCACTGCTGAATCCAGATGAGGAGGGGTTAACATCAGTCCGTCTGCATGTAGATGTCCCATGAAGGGAAATATCACACCTCCCAGTGGATGGCTGTAAAATCCCAGGTTGATAGAGGGAAGTGATTGAGGGAAGTGTAACAGCCCTTGCGTGTGGCAAATAGTAAGGTCCCACCGTCATGCAGATATAAAGGCACAGCAAAGGAGCCCTTCAGATGGACACGGCAAGCCCTGCTGGTGTCCGTGACATCACCGGATCTCCGACGGAACTCCCTGAAGGCCCTGGAAGCCGGCGGAGAGGTGAGTGCCAATCAAAGGAATTTTAATCGATCAAAAAAATTAAAGATTAATCGAGGAATTCATAATTAATTTCCACAGCCCTAAAAAAACTCAATATCTTTTACTTTTTGCTAAAATAAATATCCCACAATTTTTTTCCTCAGTTTGGGCCGATATGTATTCTTCCACATATGTTTCAGGAAAAAAAAGTTTATTTTATTTTATGATCAGTGTCCATCTGCAGCCTCAATGAAGCCTAATCTGTGTCCATCTGCAGCCCATGTGCCCATCTCCAGCCTAAATGCAGCCTATGTGCCCATCTCCAGCCTAAATGCAGCCTATTGTATCTGCCCATCTCCAGCCCAAATGCAGCCTATGTGCCCATATTCAGCTTAAATGAAGCCTATGTGTCCATATTCAGCCTAAATGAAGCCTATGTGCCCATCTCCAGCCTAAATGTAGCCCAATGTATCTGCCCATCTCCAGCCTAAATGCAGCCTATGTGCCCATATTCAGCTTAAATGAAGCCTATGTGCCCGTTTGCAGCCTCTCAATCTTTTGTGCAGTGAGGGAATCACCAAGCCATCATCTTCTGTTCACTCGGCTCTCAGTCGCATCAGTAGTCACATACACAGTCCCGCCTCCGCCATCGACATTGGACCAGCTCCTGTGATTGATAAAACACTGGTCGGGTGGCGGGACTGTGTGTGTGACGTGAGAGCCGAGTAAACAAGAGATGATAGCTCAGAGAATTCCGGCAGTGCTCGTCCCCCTCCCTCCCCTCCAAGTTCGAGGTACACTATCGACGTATATCACGAACCTGTGATTTTTTTCTCCCTATTTTTAAGGGGAAAAAGTGCGTGTTAAATTATAGTCATACCTTTTTTAACAGTGCAAAAATAATGTAGATGCTGCCAGTGTTATGTGTTGTTTAGCCGGCTTACTCTTTGGATTAATTCGGACAATCACACATCCAATTTTAATACAAAAAAAAAAAACAATACACCTTCTTAAAGTAAGAATATTTTACACATGTCTTAAATTTATTGTAACATGAAGCCATGGCTGACAAAATGCCAATCTAGACCAATCAATGTCTACTGGAGGAACATCATCAACCATTCTGTTTTCATAAATTGAAGAAAAAACTGCGCTAATATAAAAATAAGTAACAAGCTGCTACATACAAACAAACAAAGCCAGCAAAATAATAAACAAAAAATGTAGCGCTAACAAACTCAAAATTATATAGTACCAAGTGAGGTAACAACTCTCATAGTGTAAGAGCATAAAAAAAAAAAAAAAAAAAAAAAAAAAAAAAACAATTAGCATGGATGAAAGTGACTAAAACAATGCTCAGTGTAAAACAAAAAATGAATGAAGTCTATGTTTGAAGATAAGTAGACGTCAGATGAAATAATTGATGCAGGAAAACAGGTGAGCTGCAATCCAGTGATTAAGATGCAACAGGTGTACAAGTTGTCTGTAGAACCCCGTGAGGATCACAATCACATCAAAGTATGAAATAGGTAAAACACTCTTACCAGATGGTGTTGGACTCTACTACCTTATAGCAAAGAGTCAGCCAAACATTGTGGTCTTTGAGAGCCGGGACCACTAGAAACCGGACTTGGATCATATGCAGGGCTGGAACTCCAATGGAATGGACAACAGGAACCCGCAGTACTTGAATGGTGTATTTGCGTCAATGCCACAGGCTCTGAATAGGATCTTTGGACCATCAATCAGGAGATGCAGGCAGAGGACGTGGCTAGAGCTCACAATGAAGCCATGCGGTGGATGGTATGAAAATGGAAAAGAAAAAGGAACTCCAATGGTGCAGGTCAATAAAAACCAATAGGTTTATTTGTAAAAGTCATAAAAATGACAAGGATAAAAGTGATCACGTACAGGGGTAGCAATGTGGGGTGCTCGATGGCAATACCCGACGCGTTTCGGCTCAGTAAGCCTTCAACAGGGGCAGGGCCCCTGAGCCGAAACGCGTCGGGTATTGCCATCGAGCACCCCACATTGCTACCCCTGTACGTGATCACTTTTATCCTTGTCATTTTTATGACTTTTACAAATAAACCTATTGGTTTTTATTGACCTGCACCATTGGAGTTCCTTTTTCTTTTCCATTTTCATACCATCCACCGCATGGCTTCATTGTGAGCTCTAGCCACGTCCTCTGCCTGCATCTCCTGATTGATGGTCCAAAGATCCTATTCAGAGCCTGTGGCATTGACGCAAATACACCATTCAAGTACTGCGGGTTCCTGTTGTCCATTCCATTGGAGTTCCAGCCCTGCATATGATCCAAGTCCGGTTTCTAGTGGTCCCGGCTCTCAAAGACCACAATGTTTGGCTGACTCTTTGCTATAAGGTAGTAGAGTCCAACACCATCTGGTAAGAGTGTTTTACCTATTTCATACTTTGATGTGATTGTGATCCTCACGGGGTTCTACAGACAACTTGTACACCTGTTGCATCTTAATCACTGGATTGCAGCTCACCTGTTTTCCTGCATCAATTATTTCATCTGACGTCTACTTATCTTCAAACATAGACTTCATTCATTTTTTGTTTTACACTGAGCATTGTTTTAGTCACTTTCATCCATGCTAATTGTTTTTTTTTTTTTTTTTTTTTTTTTTTTTTTTTTTATGCTCTTACACTATGAGAGTTGTTACCTCACTTGGTACTATATAATTTTGAGTTTGTTAGCGCTACATTTTTTGTTTATCATTCTGTTTTCATAGTCATTGTTTCTGGCTCCATTCATGGTTTTATAAGTCACATGGATACTTCAAAGTAAAGCATCAGAATTTTTTGGGGGGCACTTTTAGCGATGTAATGAAATTGGAAGTTGGACATTGATGGAGTCTTGAAGATTCATATCCCCCAGCACCCATCTTTATACTTCTCAGGTAATTAATACTTCTTTCCCCGGAGTTTAGATAATGCAAAATAGTGTACAAACACTGATGGGATCCTGAGAGAACACATGTGTTAAGCTGAAAAATTTATTTTCAAATGCTTAAATGTCTATTACCAAAAATATTTCCTCTTGGGGAGCGAAAATGTAAAGATTATATCAGTGCATTTGCCTGATTTATTTTTATAGGAATAATTATATTATTGGACTACAAAGAACCTTGAACCACACATATCAAAACACCTTTTTTTTACTTATCTGCACAATAATATAACTGACTCAGTCAAATTGTAGATACAACTACCCAGTGCCAGTCCCATTTGGGGAAAAAAGACAGAAGCTGTACACATCCTTACAAACTCAGTGATAAGACATTATCTAGAACTGACTTTATTTGGCTACACTGGACCCCATACCATACACAGGACATCTGAAACTGCACAGCAATCAGGCACACTTTTAATATTCTGACGTATGCTCCACTCCAGAAAGTATTCTAAAGTTCTACTGACACTGCAACATGTTCTACAAGAACAGGACCATCACCTAAGACCTATCCTATAAAAAAGAGTGACAACTGCATTATGGAATATGGACTGTTTCCTGACTGGTGAACATCTTATCCAATTATATACAGTAATATAACTTACGCATCACATAAATCCTGTATAATCCCTATCTCAAATATAAATACATAGTTGCACTTCTGGTTACCGTCTTTGATACACATCAACTGCTGAAATGTATAGGCACAAACCAATGCTTGCCCAAAGAAGCAGTAAAAGCAACATTTGAGGCTTACTCTTAAGTGTAGGTAAAGTATTTCGAGACATCTGGTCTATATGAGCTCACCATAATTTAGTTTAAAGAGTAAAACTATATAACTTGCACCTCTAGGGACCTAAACATAAGCCTCGCCCCACTCTACTAGGCATATCCACTTTACATGAGACCTACTGAAACTTTTCTGCTTCTAGAAACATAGAAACATAAAACAGTAACGTCAGAAGTAAGACCAAGTGGTCCATTGAGTCTGCCCCAATTTACATCAAGTCTGCCCCAAGATCTAACGAACGTCAATCAATTAAAAAAAAGTTTGAAGTTAGAGTGAAGTAAGGTTGCACCTTCTTAGCTTTATTTATGGGAAGTAGCCTAATGCACCTATTAATAAATGTTTTTGGAAAAACGTGTTGTTCCAATGCAAATGTATGCCTAAAACAACATATTTATGTTTATGGACATTAATACTGTTAGCTTTTTATTTACTATGAAATGATTGTCTCCATTCATCTTTTTCAGTTGAGAAATAACATCATCAACCAATATAATAAAAACTTTTCTGGTCTAATTCTCATAACAGCTCATATAATTCATATTGTTATACTTTTATAATAGCACCGTATTCATTCTAGCTTGTTTGTGTTGTTGTGTTGCTAGTACTACTCTTTGTAGCAAGAAGGCGAACATCATCACAGTTGCGTGTGCTAGGCTATCCAGGGACACAGATCCATAACTCTATGTGTCTAGCTCTCTTGTTCAGTCCACTTCACCAAGCCATTGTTTCTTTTTATCTTTTTTTTTTTTATCTTTTGGTCTACACGCATCTCCCAATAATACTTTTCCATATTTAGTTTGATCAGGGCAATTGTCTTTGAAATAATCCTTCGTACCACCAGTTCTTATTGAAGAAAGCATAATGTTTCATAAGGTGCTATGTTGCTGATTCACATTCTCCAACATTAAGTTTCAAAGCTCCCTGGAGATGTAGGTTTTTTAGAGCCTTAAATTCCAGCGGCATCGTGTGTGGTCCTGCTTGCGATGTGTAGCCATATTTTAGGCTGTCGTAGTAGTGATACTTTACAGGGTTTTGGTGGAGATCTCGGGAGAAAGGCCAGAAGCCGTATAGGTATATCCTGTTGCAAAACCGCGTAGCCAATGTGTACATTAGAATCCCCGTTGTAGGTCGTTTTATGTGCACCTTGTTGGTCAACCAGTATCTAGAAGAAAATAACAATAATTAATTCTTACAAAGACCCTTAAAATTTGTTGGGTTTCTGATGTAAATTGTATTTTTAACCAACATACATTAATAAAGTCACAGTGCAGCAAGTACAAAGTCACCATATTGGGGAAGCGAGATGGCTCACAGCTGATAACATGTACGTATTTAAAATCAATCTAAACCAGTGGTCTCAAACTGGCGGCCCTACAAGTCCCATCATGTCTCTGCCTGTGGGAGTCATGCTTGTAACTGTCAGCCTTGCAATGCCTCTTGGCACTTGTAGTTTCGCAAACAGCTGGAGGGCCGCCAGTTTGAGACCCCTGAACTGTATCTGAGCACCACAAACTAAAAATGCTATTTAACTCATTTTTAACCACTGGACCTCTGGAAGATTCACCCCCCTTCTTGACCAATCCATTATTTGCAATAAAGCACTGCGTTATTTCAACTAACAATTGCGTTGTGTGATGCTGTAACCAAATTAACGAGCTAGACAATTAATGTCCTTTTTCCCCCCCAAATAAAGCTTTATTTGATCACCTCTGTGTTTGTTTGTTTTTTGCGCTTTAACCACTTCCCGACGACCGTACGACTATATACGGCCGCAGGGTGGTTCTACTTCTCTGGGGCGCCGTCTTTTTACGGCCGCCCCTTTCCGCGTTCCCCACGCGCGCTCCCGAGCGCGCGGCGGGGAACTTCTGGACACAGCCAATCACAGATCGCCGTGATCGGAGTGGCCGTTTGCTAGGCGATCTGTGCGGCCAATGAGAGATGATCTCTTATGTAAACATATGAGATCATTTCTCATTGCCGGATCTCACAATGACAGCGTCCTGTCAGGGATAGAGGAGACCGATCTGTGTCTCTTGTACATAGGGACACAGATCGGTCACCTCCCCCAGTCACCTCCCTTCCCCCACAGTTAGAACACTATATAGGGTACACATTTAACCCCTTCCTCACCCCCTAGTGTTAACCCCTTCCCTGCCAGTCACATTTATACAGTAATTAGTGCATATTTAAAAAAAATATTTTAAAAAAATAATAAAAAATAATAATTCTGTCCCTTATTTTGTAGGATTTTTTTTTTTTTACTAAAAATATGTAGAATACGTATCGGCCTAGACTGAGGATAAAAAAAAAATGTAAAAAAAAATTGAGCTATTTATTATAGCAACAAGTAAAAATGTATTTATTTTTTTTCAAAATTGTCGCTCTATTTTTGTTTATAGCGCAAAAAATTAAAACCGCAGAGGTGATCAAATACCACCAAAAGAAAGCTCTATTTGTGGGAAAAAAAGGACGTCAATTTTGTTTGGGAGTCACGTCACACGACCGCGCAATTGTCAGTTAAAGCGACGCAGTGTCGAATCGCAAAAAGTCCTCTGGGCAGGAAGGGGGTTTAAGTGCCCAGTAAGGAAGTGGTTAAAAAAAAAAATGACAATTTTGAAAAAGAAAACAAGACTTTTTAGTTTCTGCTATATAAAATCTCCAATGATTTTTTTTTTAATCAAATTTTTTTCAATTTATTTACCGTATTTATCGCGTATAACATGCACTTTTTCCCCTTAAAATCAGGAGAAAGTCGTGGGTGCGTGTTATATGCCGATCCCTGCTCTCTCTGAGGGAATTGCATAGAGCCGCGATCTCCTGTGTATCCGGCGCTTCGTCACGCATAGCCATGCCTCCTGGCCCCGCATTGGGCCACTGTTCTGTCTATCATATGAGCAGGGCCAGCGCAGCTGTGAGTGATGGAGTGCCGGGTACACAGGAGATTGTGGCTCTGTGTAATTCAGCGGCGCTCGCTCCTCCTCTTCCCTCAGAGACAGCAGGTATAATCCAACACTGGCAAGGCTGCAATTGTGGGAAAGGTGAGGCTGCAGATGGGCACTAAACAGGCTGCATTGTTGGTCAATTTATAGGCTGTAGATGGGCACTGAACAGGCTGTATGGTTGGGCAATGTAATGGCTGCAGATGGGCACTGAACAGGCTGCATTGTTGGGTAATTTAAAGGCTGCAGATGGGCGCTGAACAGGCTGCATTGTTGGTCAATTTATAGGCTGCAGATGGGCACTGAGCAGGGTGCATTGTTGGGCAATTTAATAGCTGCAGATGGACACTGAACAGGGTGCATTGATGGACAATTTAGAGGCTGCAGATGTGCACTAAAAAAGCTGCATTGTTGGGCAATTTAATGGCTGCAGATGGGCACTGAACAGGCTGCATTGTTGGATAATTTAATGGCTGCAGATGGGCACTGAACAGGCTGCATTGTTGGTCAATTTATAGGCTGCAGATGGGCACTGAGCAGGGTGCATTGTTGGGCAATTTAATGGCTGCAGGTGAGCACTGAGCAAGATGCATTGATGGGCAATTTAGAGGGTGCAGATGGGCACTGAGCAGGGTGCATTAATGAGCTCTGACCCAAATTTTTCTTCAAAGTTCTTTATTTAAAATGTCATTTTTTTTCCTTAAACTTCCCTCCTAAAACTGGGGTGCGTGTTATACACCGATAAATACGTTATTTATTTTGAAAAAATATGTTATGAGATTTTCACAGTACAATAAGAGATGCATGTACATAACATATATCTTAATAGCCTTTAAGTTGCAAACTAAAAAGAAAAGCAACATTTTAACATGGATAAGGGAGGGGGTGCATGGGGGGGGAGGAAATGGGGAAACAAAAATAAGGCATAGCATTTCAAAGCAAAATGACATAGTGAACATTAGTACCTTCAGGAGGGGAAGCAACGTTTGGTGTATGTAAGTGGTGGTATCAGAGGATGGAATAACAACAGTAATATCAATTTTTTTCATCAATTTAGGCCACTATGTATTCTGCTACATATTTTTGGTAAAAAAAATCCCAATAAGCGTATATTGATTGGATTGCGAAAAAGTTATTTAGCCGGATTCAGAAAGCACTTACGCCGACGTATCTTCTGATACGCCGCGTAAGCGCCGTCTTATCTCTGCGCCTGATTCTTGAAATAAGATACGCCTGAATTTTGGCTCCATCTGACCGGCGTAAGTCTCCTACGCCCTCGTATCTTGGGCGCATATTTACGCTGGCCGCAAGGGGTGCAATTGTCAGTTAAATTAACGCAGTGCCGTATCGCAAAAAGTGGCCTGGCCATGAAGGGGGTAAAACCTTCCGGGATAAAGTGGTTAATGCTGGCCATACACTATTACGAAAAATCGGGCGAAAATCGGTCGTTCAGACAGTTCGTCTGTTTTCCGTACAGTTAATAGGCACAAAATCGATAATCGTTGGGACGTTTTTGAGCCAAAAAAACGAAGGACAAGTTTGGAAATGTTCTGCCGAACGAACGATAAATCGGAAGGTTAATGTGTTTCCCGTCCGAACTTTCTGCACTAGGTATATGTAAAAAAACGAACCAAATTTTTTTTATTTATGTCCACTGACCGATTTATCGTTTATGTCCACTGACCGAATATCGTTTGCGCTCACGACCGAATGTTAGTTTTTTGAAAGTTCGTTCGGACGACTTTTCAATGGGCCGTTGAATGGGCCGCAGTGAATGGACTGTAGCTGTTTCCCTGCCTCTACACTAGTTTGAGAAAGAACCTGTTGACTCTACATCTTCTTCTATAGGGTATCGCTATATTATGATCATTATCACTATTTTCTGTTCCTTCATCGGCTGTCATATTAAGTGCCCTTGAACTAATTTATTCTAATTTGCTTCCTTAGGATGCACTGTGAATTGATTTTATCCTGCTTGGAAAATAGATTTGTGCAAACTATGGATAAAGATGAGACAGTACACTTCAAAGCCTGAATGAGAGAATTTATGCCAACAAATAAAAAAATAAAAAATGTGAGTCTTATTGAGTCTAAATAAAACTAGCCATAAGCACAAAAAATACATCTATCAAAGCCCTGCTAGATCTTTCTCATGTGCATGTTAGATTTGGAAATATTTTTCTGATAAAAAGGAGAGCATGGATTTAAACCAAACCTGTCATGTGTGACACACTATCTTAGTAATGTAGACAGATGCAAAGTAGCAATTTCTTTTACTGCTTTAAATCGCATTGACATTGTCTATAATCACCGTTCACAAAATCTGCCGTTTTTACAGCTGTTATTTTAGCTCCAGAACCTGAGAACAATCAAAATCATAAAAAAACACATGCCAAGAACAACACAGGAATCTGAATGTACCAAAGAGAAAAAAATAAATCTAAACCTCAGATATTCACATACTATATGCATAAAATACGGTGCAAATGGAAAGTATTCACAGCTCTTCATTTTTTCCACATTTATTTATGTTACAGTCTTATTCCAAAATGTATTCAATTCATTATTTTTCTCAATATTCTACAAACAATGCCCTATAATGACAACATAAAAAAAATAGTTTAAAATCTTTGCAAATTAATAAAAAAAGAAAAAAAAATCCCATTTACATAAGTATTCACAGCCTTTGCTCAATACTTTGGTGAAGCACCTTTGGCATCAATAAGGCTCCATTCACACCTGAACGCGGCGTATTGTACCGCGATTTGCTGCGACAAATTGCGGCATTTTGTCCCGCGATTTGCCGCGACAAAACGCAGCGTTTTTTACCGCGGTTTTCACTGGAGGGGTGATTTACACATTGTCGGCTATGGCCGAATGCCGAAGCCGCCTGAAAAAAAGGGTCCGGGACTTGTTTTGAGCTTCAGGGGTACAGCGTTTCGGCGTTCGGCATGGAGATGTGAACCATCTCCATAGCCGACAATGTTTAATCACCCCTCCAGCGTATTTCAGGCTGCAATAGCGTTGGGCGTCAAAACGCCTAGGTGTGAATGGAGCCTTACAGTCTCAAGTCTTTTTTAGTATGATGCTACAAGCTTGGCACACCTATTTTTGGGCAATGTCTCTCATTCTTTTCTACTCATTGAGGACCTCTCAATCTCCATCAGGTTGGATGGGGAGCATTGGTGCACAGGCATTTTCAGATCTCTCCAGGGATGTTTAATCTGGTTCAAGTCTGGGCTCTGGCTGGGCCACTCAAGGACATTAACTGAGTTGTCCTGTAGCCACACCTTTGTTATCTTGGCTGTGTGTTTAGGGTCATTGTCCTGTTGGAAGATGGACCTTCACCCAGTCTGAGGTCCAGAGAGCTCTGGAGTAGTTGTCTGTACATTGCTGCATTCAAACCTTTCCTTGATCCTGACTGGTCTCCCAGTTCCTGGCTCTGAAAACATCCCCACGGCATGATGCTGCAACCACCATGCTTCACTGTAGGGATGGTATTGGCCAGGTGATGAGCGGTGCCTGGTTTCCCCCAGATATGACGTTTGCCATCCAAGCCAGAGTTCAATCTTTGTTTCATCAGACCAGAGAATTTTGTTTCTCGTGGTCTAAGAGTCCTTTAGGTGCCTTTTGGTAAACTTCAGGTAGACTGTCATGTGGCTTTTGTCTGGACACTGTACCAAACAGGTCTGGTGGTGTACTGCAGAGATGGTTGTTCTTCTGGAAGGTTCTCCTCTCTCCACAGAGAAATGCTAGAGCTCTGTCAGAGTGACCATCAGGTTCTTGGTCACCTCCCTGACTAAGGCCCTTCTCTCGCTCAGTTTGGCTCGGCGGCCCGCTATAGGAAGAGTCCTGGTGGTTCCAAACGTTTTCATTTACAGATGATGAAGGCCACTGTGCTCATTGGGGCTTTCAGAGCTGCATACATTTTCTGTACCCTTCCCCAGATCTGTGCCTTAATACAATCCTGTCTCCGAAGTCTACAGACAATTCCTTGGATTTCATGGATTGGTTTGTGCTCTGACATGCACTGATAACTGTGGGACCTTATATAGACAGGTGTGTGCCTTCCCAAATCATGTCCAATCAACTAAATTTATCACAGGTGGACTCCAATCAAGTTGTAGAAACATCTCAAGGATGATCAGTGGAAACAGGATGCACCTGAGCTCAATTTTGAGCTTAATGGTAAAGGCTGTGAATACGCTTTTTGACCTCCTGCAGTACAGTATGATCTGTGCAGTATGGCATTTTAGTGCACAGACCGTACATGCTCGCACTATTGTGATATTTTATCAAATTTTTTGTAAGTGCAACTTTTTATGAAACTTTTATCTGTTTAAAAAGTTAATGCACTATGAGCTTTTTTCTACTTCTCCAACACGCTTATTTTTGAGCACTTCAAGCCAATGTGAATCCCAGCGGCTGATCATAACTAGTTGAATTACCCTGGTGGGGACACACACCTGTTTGGCTTTCTTCAGCAGCAGGTGGAGTCTGTGTTCAGCCTGAGTTCCAACAAGTGATCATTAACCTCTTGACCACTGGGCACTTAAACCCCCTTCCTGACCAGACCAATTTTCAGCTTTCGGTGCTCTCACAATTTGAATGACAATTACTCCGTCATACAACATTGTACCCATTTGAAATTTTTGTCCTTTTTTTCACACAAATAGAGCTTTCTTTTGGTGGTATTAGATCACCTTTTTGCGCTATAAAAGAAAAACGACCGAAAATTCTGTAAAAAAAAAAAAATAACTTGTTTCTGTCATATTCGCAGGTTATTTCTCACACACAGCATATGCATACCACGAATGACACCCCAAAACACATTCTGCTATTCCTCCCGAGTATGGCGATACCCCATGTGTGCAACTTTTACACAGCGTGGCCACATACAGAGGCCCAACATGCAGGGAGCGCCATCAGGCGTTCTGGAGCACCCAGGCCAATTCTGACATTTCTCTCCTACATGGAAAAATCACAATTTATTTGCTAGAAAATTACATAGAACCCCAAAACATTATATATGCGGAGTATTGGGGTATTGCAGAGTATTGGGGTATTGCAGAGTATTGGGGTATTGCGGAGTATTGGGGTATTGCGGAGTATTGGGGTATTGCGGAGTATTGGGGTATTGCGGAGTATTTGGGTATTGCGGAGTATTTGGGTATTGCAGAGTATTGGGGGTATTGCGGGTATTGCAGAGTATTGGGGTATTGCAGAGTATTGCGCAGGGTATTGGGGTATTGCAGAGTATTGCGCAGGGTATTGGGGTATTGCAGAGTATCGGGGTATTGCAGAGTATGGGGTATTGCAGAGTATGGGGTATTGCAGAGTATCGGGGTATTGCAGAGTATCGGGGTATTGCAGAGTATCGGGGTATTGCAGAGTATCGGGTTATTGCAGAGTATCGGGGTATTGCAGAGTAACGGGGTATTGCAGAGTAACGGGGTATTGCAGAGTAACGGGGTATTGCAGAGTAACGGGGTATTGCAGAGTAACGGGGTATGGCAGAGTAACGGGGTATTGCAGAGTATCGGGGTATTGCAGAGTAACGGGGTATTGCAGAGTAACGGGGTATGGCAGAGTAACGGGGTATGGCAGAGTAACGGGGTATGGCAGAGTAACGGGGTATGGCAGAGTATGAGGTATGGCAGAGTATTGCGCAGGGAGGGATGGCAGAGTATTGCGCAGGGAGGGATGGCAGAGTATGGGGTATGGCAGAGTATTGCGCAGGGAGGGATGGCAGAGTATGGGGTATGGCAGAGTATTGCGCAGGGAGGGATGGCAGAGTATTGCGCAGGGAGGGATGGCAGAGTATGGGGTATGGCAGAGTATTGCGCAGGGAGGGATGGCAGAGTATGGGGTATGGCAGAGTATTGCGCAGGGAGGGATGGCAGAGTATGGGGTATGGCAGAGTATTGCGCAGGGAGGGATGGCAGAGTATGGTGTATGGCAGAGTATTGCGCAGGGAGGGATGGCAGAGTATTGATGGTACTGCAGAGTATTGCGCAGGGAGGGATGGCAGAGTATGGGGTATTGCAGAGTATTGATGGTACTGCAGAGTATTGCACAGGGAGGGATGGCAGAGTATGGGGTATTGCAGAGTATGGCTGGTACTGCAGAGTATTGCACAGGGAGGGATGGCTGGATCTGTGACTGCAGTTGTCACAGATCCAGCCCACAGCAGCTGCTGACACCCCGCGCTCCCCCCCCCCTCCTCTCCTCTCCTCTCGCACTGTACCGAACGGTACAGAGAGGAGAGGGAGGAACCGGCGTCATCAAATGACGCCGGTTTGTTTACAAGTGATCGCTCCGTCATTTGACGGAGCGATCACGTGGTAAACAGCCGCGATTCGCGGCAATTTACCGTGATCCGTGATGCGCCGGGTCTTCTAGACCCGGCGAGCACGGACACTTCCGCGAGCGCGCCCCAGGGGACGCGCAAACGCGGAAGTGCACGAGGACGTCCCAGGGACGTCCTGTCACAGTAACTCGACCGCGCTGTAGCAGTATTTTTGCTATAGCGCGGTCGGCAAGAGGTTAACAGCTGATCTCCTTGTGTGGAGACACACGCATATAGATCCTTTTAGGGCTCTTTCACACTGAACGGTCCACACGTCAGTTTTTTAGGCGGACCTGAACGGGCGCTCCGTGCTCCTCTATGGAGCCACGGATGTCATCGTGACATGCCCGCTGACATCCGACCTGCTCCGATCCGACAGAGGAAAAACCTACTTTTCCATCCGTTTGGCAGATCGGATCGGGCGAGCGCGGACAGACGGTCCGTGTTCATCTGATCCCCCCATAGGGGAGAGCGGAGAAAAGACAGGGCGGTCCCTGCACAGTGTGCGGGGACCGCCCTGTCATCCGCCGGCTTAGCGGGGATGTGTTTGCACTGAACTTTTACTCTTGTATTGTTTTGGATGGACATTTTCACTGGATCTAACAGTTGACTCACAGATGGACTATTTTTTCATACACATTTTTTTTTGTTATTAACCACTTCAGCCCCGGAAGGATTTACCCACTTCCTGACCGGGCCATTTTTTGCTATACGGCACTGTGCCGCTTTAACTGACAAATTGCACAGTCGTGCGATGCTGTACCCAAACAAAATTGATGTCCTTTTCTTCCCACAAATAGAGCTTTCTTTTGGTGGTATTTGATCACCTCTACGATTGAATTTTTTGCGCTATAAACAAAAAAAGAGCGCCAAAGATTATATTTTTTTTACTTTTTGTTAGAATAAATATCCAGTTCAGTTTAGGCCAATATGTATTCTTCTTCATAGTTTTGGTAAAAAAAAATCACAATAAGCGCATATTGATTGGTTTGCGCAAAAGTTATAGCATCTACAAAATAGGGGGTCTATTTATGCCATTTTTTTTTTTGGTATTGGCGGTGATCAGCAATTTTTAGTGGGACTGCGACATTGCAGCGGACAGATCAGACACTTTTGACACATTTTTGGGGACCAGTGACAATTATTCAGCGATCAGAGCTAAAAATAGCTGATTACTGTATAAATGTCACTGTCAAGAAAAGGGTTAACACTAGGGGGCGTGCAAGGGGTTATGTGTGTCCTAGGAAGGTGTTTATAACTGTGGGGGGAGGTGACTTGCTGGGTACTAGGGATGAGCTTCGAGTTCGAGTCGAACTCATGTTCTACCCTCGGTCTTTCCCAGTGACGTACGAGGGTGCGTCAGAGGGGGCGGGGTCACGTGACGGGTGGCCGCTTCCCCTATATAAGAAATGTCAACGCTCCAGCGCGTCATTCCGCTGGGCTGTGTGCAACGGAGAGAGGAGCTCGCCTGCTGCGCTCTGGACGGATGGATCTTCTCATCGCTGGACCGGACCGCTGATCACCCGTCGCTGGAGAGATAATCCGTCGCTGGATAGAAGACAACGTTGGAGCAGGAAGCCGCATCGCTGGATTTTTTTATTTATTTTTTTATTAATAAAGGAATTTTTTCTACGGTGTCTGTGTGTTTTTTTTTATTATTTACACTTCTTTCGTGAAATGGTAGAGGTAAAGTGTACCCCATTACCAATTCACATAGGGGGGGCCAGGATCTGGGGGTCCCCTTTGTTAAAGGGGTCTTCCAGATTCTGATAAGCCCCCTGCCCGCAGACCCCCACAACCACTGGGCAAGGGTTGTGGGGATGAGGCTCTTGTCCCCATCAACATGGGGACATCCTCCCCATGTTGTGGGCATGGGGCCTGGTGCGGTTCAGGAGAGGGGGGGGGCGCACTCTGTCCCCCCCTGTTTCCGCGGCCGGCCAGGTTAACGTGCTCGGATAAGGGTCTGGTGTGGATTTTTGGGGGAACTCCACGCCATTTTTTATTTGGGGTGGAGTTCCCCTTAAAATCCACACCAGACCTGAAGGGTCTGGTATGGATATTTGGGGGGAACCCCATGTCATTTTTTTTTTAAATTGACGGCGGTGGCCCTTAATATTCATATCAGAGCTGAAGGGCCTGTTAATGGAATTTGGGGGGACCCCACGCTTTTTAAAAAAAAAAAATTATGAATGAATCATCTCTGAATTGCCAGAGCCGACAATTCATTAGAGCCGCAAAGCCGGTTTTAAATGCCTTTTTTTCTTTCAGAAATGACACTTTGTGCAGGGACAGTTCTATGTACGGGAAACATGCGCTTTTTCACATGCTGACTTTACACCCCCCCTAGGTATGAAATTTAAAGTAATATTACACTTTTATTGTTTCACTTTTAGCATTATTAAATTCACTGCTCCTGAAAAAACGTCAGTTTTTAAAACTTTTTTTGCATTGATACATGTTTCCTGGGACAGGACCCAGGTCCCCAAACACTTTTTAGGACAATAACTTGCATATTAGCCTTTAAAATTAACACTTTAGATTTCAAATGTTCGAGTCCCATAGACTTTAACAGGGTTCTAAAGTTCACACGAACATTTGGTGTGTTCGCAAGTTCTGATGCGAACCGAACAGGGGGGTGTTCGGCTCATCCTTACTGGGTACAGAGAGATCGCTGTTCCTGATCACTAGGAACAGCAGATCTCTCTCTACTTCACTGACAGAACAGGGATCTATCTGTTTACATTGACAGATCCCCGTTCTGGCTCTCTGAGGAGTGATCGTGGGTTGCCAGCGGACATCACGGCTGCCGACCATGCACATTGGCTACAGTGTTGTGCCGTGGGCGCGCCCCCTATAGCCCTTAAAGCATCTGCTGTAGGCCTATGGCGATTCGAACAGGGGAGCCAACCTGCCATTGTATAATGACAGCAGCCCAAGCAGTTAAGGTTGTTTTTAACATAACCATAATTTTGAACTCACGTATTAGAGTTTTTTTGCACCAATATATATATATATTTTTATTTTTTTTATTTTAGGACTTGTTTTTCAGACTTTGTTTCAATTTTTTTTTCATTTTGTGTCAATTGTTCATACACATTTGATATTTGTATATAGGTTTATGAACCTATACACTAAGGCCTTGTACACACGATCGGACCAAACCAATGAAAACGGACAGAAGTTCAGTTTCATTGGTCCAAACCGACCGTGTGTAGGCCCCATCAGTCTGTTGTCCTTCGGTTCAAAAACACAGAATATTGCTTTAAAATTGGACCGATGGATGCCTGACCGATAGGTCAAAACCGATCGTTAGTACGCAAAAGCATCGGTTCCAAACCCGGGCATGTTCAGAATCAAGTCGACGCATGCTTGGAAGCATTGAACTTAATTTTTCTCTGCACGTCGTTGTGTTTTACGTCACCGCGTTGGACTCGATCGGTTTTTGAACTGATGGTGTGTAGGCACATTAGACCATCAGTCAGCTTCATCGGTTAACCGATGAAACTGAACTTCAGTCCGTTTTCATCAGTTTGGACTGATCGTGTGTACAGGGCCTTAGTTTTGACGGCGCACTTTACACTTAAAGCGGGGGTTCACCCTATTAAAAAAAAAAAAAAAAAAAAAATTTATTCTAGCATTACATTCGGCATCGTAGCGCGAGCTACAGTATGCCGGTCTTACATTTTTTATCCCCGTACTCACTGTGCTATTGTACATTGAAGATTCCGGGGAATGGGCGTTCCTATGGTGAGAGAAGGTGATTGACGGCCGGCCCTGGCACGTCACGCTTCTCCGGAAATAGCCGAAATAGGCTTGGCTCTTCACGGCGCCTGCGCATAGCCTGTGCGCAGGCGCCGTGAAGAGCCGAGACCTACTCCGGCTGTCTTCGGGGAGCGTGACGTGCCAGAGCCGGCCGTCAATCATCCTCCCTCTCCATAGGCACGCCCATTCCCCGCGGGAGTCGGAATTTTCAATGTGCAATAGCACAGTGAGTACGGGGATAAAAAATGTAAGACCGGCATACTGTAGCTCGCGCTACGATGCCGAATGTAATGCTAGAATGATGTTAAGGAGGGTGAACCACCGCTTTAATACCACATCCCACCAATCCAGAGTTTTTTTTAGTGGTGCAGTCTTTCACTATATTGGCCAAGTGCACCCTTAATTGTACAAACATTCTGCACAATTTACAGAGACAGGCACTCTGCCTGTCTCTGTACACCAACATGCTTAGACTTGGTTTTAAATACCTCCATTTTTGTTATCTATGATTTTTTTATTTATCTGTTGCAGCAATAGCTTCACTTTGTAGAAGCGTCACTGTAAAGAAATACCTGAATCTGCCTAATGTTTCAGTAAAGCTATCAGAACTGGCGGTAAGGCTTATTGAATCTGGAGCAGAGCCTGTTCAAAGTGCCATACCACCAGTAAATTGGTATAAATGCTCTATTGAATTAAACGTAAAATGACTAGGCTAAGTGACTCTGTGAGTTTGGCAATGGGTTTCATTGTTTGAATTGGGGTATCGAGAGTTGTTATTTCACTTCTTAAGTACCACCTTGTTTTCCTTCAATCAAACTGTACCCTGTGTCTTTACATTTCTTTGAAGCTAATATTATCCGACAACAATGCTTTGCCTCAAAAATATTAAATAAAAACCCTTTAATCAATCTCCCATTTTCTTAGCATTTTCCCTCCTGGTCACCATAGAGACACAAAGTGAGCCTTTCATCTGCTGAAGACCAATCTCCGACTGGAACAATTAATTAATTTTGCATAATCAAATGGAGGTGTTCAAATCCATATGCACAAACCTTGTTTATTAATTTTTTTCATTAGTCTCCAAAATGACTATACAATGCATTATTCTAGTGGTTTAGAAAGCCCACACATGAACATTATTAACTTGGATGAATATAGGCAAATGCTGTTTGCAGCACTGAACAAGAACAAAACATGCTTCATTGTTCATACAATGTTTCTCAACAAAGTGACTTAATGCTAAATAGGCTCAATTTCATGAACCATATATATTAGGCTAAGATTGGATACAATGTTATCTGTTGTACTTAGTTTTATCTTCTTTGGAGGGAGGGGGCAGAAGACTGGTGTTTATTTTATACATAATTACTTAGTTAGACTACAAAAACACAATTCTATTGAGTTCAACCAAGAGAAAAAATGAATAAGTACATTATATTGTCAAAAGTATAGGGAGGCCTGCCTTTACAAGCACATGAACTTTAACCACTTAAGCCCCGGACCATTTTGTTGCTAAATGCCCAGGCCAGGTTTTGCGATTCGGCACTGCGTCGCTTTAACAGACAATTGCGCGGTCGTGCGACGTGGCTCCCAAACAAAATTGGCGTCCTTTTTTCCCCACAAATAGAGCTTTCTTTTGTTGGTATTTGATCACCTCTGGTATTTGATCTCCTCAGTTTAGGCCGATACGTATTCTTCTACCTATTTTTGGTAAAAAAAATCGCAATAAGTGTTTATTGATTGGTTTGCGCAAACTTGATAGCGTTTACAAAATAGGGGATAGTTTTTTTGCATTTTTATTCATTATTTTTTTTTTACTACTATTGGCGGCGATCAGCAATTTTTTTCGTGACTGCGACATTATGGCGGACACTTCGGACAATTTTGACACATTTTTGGGACTATTGTCATTTTCACAGCAAAAAATGCATTTAAATTGCATTGTTTATTGTGAAAATGACAGTTGCAGTTTGGGAGTTAACCACAGGGGGCGCTGTAGGAGTTAGGGTTCACCTAGTGTGTGTTTACAACTGTAGGGGGTGTGGCTGTAGGACTGACGTCATCGATCGAGTCTCCCTATAAAAGGGATCACTCGATCGATGCAGCTGCCACAGTGAAGCACGGGGAAGCCGTGTTTACATACAGCTCTCCCCGTTCTTCAGCTCCGGGGAGCGATCGCGACAGAGCGGCTATAAACGAATAGCCGCGCCGTCGTCCCAGATCGCTCCCCGCGGGAATCCGCCCGCCGCACGCAGCGGAGGGGGTCCCGATCGGCAGGGCCGGTGCAAGGATTTTTGACACCCTAGGCGGAACCTCATTTTACCGCCCCCTCTGGCTCCGCCCCTGACTCCACCCCCATTGCCAGTGTTAAATGGTTTGATTCAACCCTATAACTGCTACATGTGCAAGACAGCTCATTCTTTTGAAAAACAGACTTACTAGAAGGATAACCAGATATATAGAAGAGAATATAAAAGAGAAAACCTAAAAAACAAAAACTAATGCAGCCACCCATCTAAGAATTGGTAAACTGCAGTATAATATTTTGCTTTGCTTTAATACTGCTTTAAGTTGATGAAGTTAATCAAGTAGTTCTGTTATACAATATAATGTATAGGCAGATGATGGGAAAGAAGGAGTTGAAACAGGAGATAAACAGACTGTTGTTGGCAAGGAGAGAGAGAGGAAAGAAAGAGAGCGGGGATGGCTCAGAGAGAGAGAGGGGGGAGAGAGAGCGGGGAGGGCTCAGAGAGAGAGAGCGGGGAGGGCTTAGAGAGAGAGAGAGAGAGAGAGAGCGGGGAGGGCTCAGAGAGAGAGCGGGGAGGGCTCAGAGAGAGAGAGCGTGGAGGGCTCAGAGAGAGAGAGAGAGAGAGCGTGGAGGGCTCAGAGAGAGAGAGAGCGTGGAGGGCTCAGAGAGAGAGAGAGCGTGGAGGGCTCAGAGAGAGAGAGAGCGTGGAGGGCTCAGAGAGAGAGAGAGAGCGTGGAGGGCTCAGAGAGAGAGAGAGCGTGGAGGGCTCAGAGAGAGAGAGAGCGTGGAGGGCTCAGAGAGAGAGAGAGCATGGAGGGCTCAGAGAGAGAGAGAGAGAGCGTGGAGGGCTCAGAGAGAGAGCGTGGAGGGCTCAGAGAGAGAGAGCGTGGAGGGCTCAGAGAGAGAGAGCGTGGAGGGCTCAGAGAGAGAGAGTGGGGAGGGCTCAGAGAGAGAGAGTGGGGAGGGCTCAGAGAGAGAGAGCGGGGAGAGCTCAGAGAGAGAGAGCGGGGAGGGCTCAGAGAGAGAGAGAGAGAATGGAGGGCTCAGAGAGAGAGCGTGGAGGGCTCAGAGAGAGAGCGGGGAGGGCTCAGAGAGAGAGAGTGGGGAGGGCTCAGAGAGAGAGAGTGGGGAGGGCTCAGAGAGAGAGTGGGGAGGGCTCAGAGAGAGAGAGTGGGGAGGGCTCAGAGAGAGAGAGCGGGGAGGGCTCAGAGAGAGAGAGAGAGCGGGGAGGGCTCAGAGAGAGAGAGCGGGGAGGGCTGAGAGAGAGAGAGAGAGAGAGAGCGGGGAGGGCTCAGAGAGAGAGAGTGGGGAGGGCTCAGAGAGAGAGTGGGGAGGGCTGAGAGAGAGAGAGCGGGGAGGGCTCAGAGAGAGAGAGCGGGGAGGGCTCAGAGAGAGAGAGAGAGCGGGGAGGGCTCAGAGAGAGAGAGCGGGGAGGGCTGAGAGAGAGAGAGAGAGAGAGAGCGGGGAGGGCTCAGAGAGAGAGAGAGAGAGAGAGAGAGAGAGAGAGAGGAGAGCTCAGAGAGAGAGAGAGAGAGAGAGAGAGCGGGGAGAGCTCAGAGAGAGAGAGAGAGAGAGCGGGGAGGGCTCAGAGAGAGAGAGAGAGCGGGGAGAGCTCAGAGAGAGAGAGAGAGAGAGCGGGGAGAGCTCAGAGAGAGAGAGAGCTCAGAGAGAGAGAGCGGGGAGGGCTCAGAGAGAGAGCGGGGAGGGCTCAGAGAGAGAGAGCGCGCAAGAAAGAGGGGGGGTCAGAGAGAGGGGTTGAGAGAGATCAGACACAGAAAGAGAGAGGTCAGGGAGGGGTCAGAGAGAGAGAGAGAGAGCAAGAGAGAGATCAGACACAGACAGAGAGGTCAGGGAGGGGTCAGAGAGAAAGCAAGAGAGAGAGGGGGGGGTCAGAGAGGAGAGAGTAGGGTCTGGTCAGTGGAAGTGCTCACTCACTTGGCATTGTCCTGACTCCCCAGGGGCTGGCTCACTGGTTCATTCAGCATTTTGTCAGCTGCTTGTTTTAATCTTCCCACCCACCTCCCCTTCACAGACGAGCAAACACAGGAGGGACTGGACTCCGGAGAAGCATGAAACTGATTGGGACAGACATGCTGGAGGCGGATTGGATGGAGCACACACGAGGGGCGGGACACGGGAGAAGTGTGAAGCTGATTGGGACAAACATGCTGGAGGTGGATTAGATGGAGCTGGAGCACACACGAGGGGCGGGACTCGGGAGTGACTTCAGAGCGGAGAGATGATTGCTGGACACTGTACATATCAGAGAGGAGAGCGCCCTGCTGGTGGAGGGGGGGCTGCGTGGTTTCTGAAAACGCCAGAGCGGAGAACTGAGAGCCGCGCGGCATGGCGCTGCTTTACACATGACAGCCTGGTGGTAGTTGTAAATAAGCTCTGTGGCTAGTGCGGGAGTAAAATAACCAGCGGCCAGGCGCCCTAGGCAGCAGTGCGCCCTAGGCGGTTGCTTAATCCGCCTAGTGGTAGCGCCGGCCCTGCCGGTCGGACCCCTGACCCGCTAGAAGGCACGGACGTATAAATACGCCCATCTGCCTGTACGAGCCATTCTGTGGATGTAAATAGGCGTGCAGCGGGCGTTAAGTGGTTAATGGAATCCCAGTCTTAGTCTGTAGGGTTTAATATTGAGTTGGCCCACCCTTTGCAGCTATAACAGCTTCAACTCTCCTGGGAAGGCTGTCCACAAGGTTTAGGAGTGTGTGTATGGGAATGTTTGACCATTCTTCCATAAGCGCATTTGTGAGGTCAGACACTGATGTTGGACGAGAGGGCCTGGCTCGCAAGCTTTGCTCTAATTCATCCCAAAGGTGTTCTATCGGGTTGAGGTCAAGACTCTCTGCAGGCCAGTCAAGTTATTACACCCCAAACCTGCTCATTCATGTCTTTATGGACCTTGCTTTGTGCACTGGTGCACAGTCATGTTGGAACAGGAAGGGGCAATCCCCAAATTGTTCCCACAAAGTTGGGAGCATGAAATTATCCAAAACGTCTTGGAATGCCGACACCTTAAGAGTTCCCTTCACTGGAACTAAGATGCCAAGTCCAATCCCTGAAAAACAACCCCACACCTTAATCCCCCCTCCACCAAATTTTCGAGTGCACAAAGCAAGGTCCATAAAGACATGGGTGAATGAGTTTGGGGTTGAGAAACTTGACAGGCCCACACAGAGTCCTGACCTCAACCTGGTAGAATACCTTTGGGGTGAATTAGACTAAGACACAGGCCCTCTCGTCCACATCAGTGCCTAACCTCACAAATGCACTTCTGAAAGAATGGTCAAACATTCCCATACACATACTGCTAGACCTTGTGGACAGCCTTCGCAGAATAGTTGAAGCTGTTAAAGCTGCAAAGGGTGGGCCAACTCAATATTGAACCCTACGGACTAAGACTGGGATGCCATTAAAGTTCATGTGTGTGGAGGCAGGCCTCTCAATACTTTTGACAATATAGTGTAAATTGAAAGCTCCATATACAGACTTCTATACCGACCGATGGTCCAGAGGAATGCAAACAAATCCTCTAAAGCAAGGATAGGCAACCTCGGCCCTCCAGCTGTTTTGAAACTACAAGTCCCATAAGACATTGCAAGACCCTGACAATCAGAGGCATGACTCCTAGAGGCAGAGGCATGATAGGATTTGTAGTTTCACCACAGCTGGAAGGCTGAGGATGCCTACCACTGCTCTAAAGCATGGTCCAAATTGCTCCAACAGGAAAACAATTGCTTCCTGATCCCCTAAAGCAATTGGATATTCCCCAGATCAGCAATCTCTGGTGTTATTACTTATACTGTAAATGTTAACAGCCAGTGTGCATTTATAAATGCATCTGCCTTATTTAAAAATTAACCCCATTGGCTAAAACTAGTTTTTGATGGAGTTCTTGAAGGTGTTTATTCCACGTTTCCACTGCTCTTATGGTGAAGAAGCTTTTCCGTATGTGGAGGTTAAAAGTATTTTCCTCCAGATGCCAGAAGTCCATTTTGCAATAAAAGGGCCACCAGATACAATTTCCCCATGTAAATAAGTAACCCCTTGCCTTTTGGCCTAGAAAATGGGCAAAATATATTTTTTTAACTTTGGGCTCCATTTGACTTCAGTGGGGTTCATATTTGGCACCCAAACTTTACTCATGTTTACCAAACCCTGCTCGAACCAAACCCAAGCCCTCCTGGCTGTGACCAGTTGTTCTTCCCTTTAGACTTTGCCTTGCAGTGCTCTCCTGCTGTCTTCTCCTTGCTTCTGTGCCTCCTTTCAAGGACACCTCTGCGTGTTCTTATAAGGTCCCGTCCACACCCGAGCTCAGGTCCAAGGTCACACCCCTCTAGACTGGGGAGCTCCCTCAAAGGCCACGACAGCCTAGCACTCCATCTCCAGCTTCCACATAGAACAAGTACTCCCCAGCTGGGCTGACCCTGAGTATTTAAGGAGGCCTGCCCCCTGCCAATCCAGGTTGGGGATTGGTCAGGGCTCCTCAGAATACTCCAGGCAGCTCCACCTTTCCTCTCCTCCTGCCTTTCCAGAAGATGCTAGAATATTCTGCAAAGAAGTGGGAGGTCTTGGTGATGCCCGTGAGTCACCAGCCCTGCCTTAGTCACTCAACCCTGACACAGAAGAAAATCACACAGGCTTGGCTGCCAGCCAAGCCTGACAATTTGCCTATTCTGTACAAAAAATCCTACTTACTATCTAGCTGCTCTATCTCTAAAGCAGACAATTATGATTTGAAGGAAGGGGGGAGACCTTGTAATGTCTCAGATGTGGTGAGTGGACTCTCATGTCATCATAAAGTTTTGTGAAAAAAATAAACTTTGTAATGCCTCAGTTCCAAAATAATGTAAGAGAGCAATCAGCGCATTCACAAATTATTAATTAAGGAAAACAACAACTTAAAATGAAAATGTATTAGTTGCAGGCTAAAACACGGTCAAAGTGATCCTAAAACACCCCCAATATAAAACGAATATATATCAATGATGTAGCCTCTATAAGATTGATCACAGATGTCCAAATACAAATAAACTCCATGAACAACTAGAGCTGCCAGTCACCACTGTATCTGATGTGTGGAATATCTTCAAAGTTTCACACAACTTTTTGCCATGCGTGCTTCCACCATGTGTAACAATTCAATGCTCACCCCCCTTTTATGACCTCTAAACATTGATGTCAAAAAGTGCTTTGTGACACCCTCAGGACTGTTGCCTGGACTAAATATTCATTGTTCTGTTCTCTGAACTGCACTCACCTGTTCTCTCAACTGCACTCACACACATAGGAAAAAAGGGTACCCATAGTGCTCTCTGTTTGCAGTTTTTAATAATGCTAAAATGATTAAAAACACAGATAGGAGCACATCAAATGCTAACCAAAGCACTTAAAGCGGGGGTTCACCCAAAAATCAACTTTCTGCCATTAGATCCAGCATACTGCTGACATATTTTTTTCAGCCGTTGTTATCCGGCTCCGAGCGGTGATTCCTTCCGGGTATAGGCGTTCCTAAGTCAAGCGGAGTTGATTGACGGGCTGCTAAAGCGCGTCACGCCTTTTGAAAATACCCGAAGTGACACTCGAGTGTTTACGGCGCCTGCGCAGTCAGCTCTACATGGCAGGCGCAGGCGCCGTAAACATCCGAGTGTCACCTCGGGTATTTTCGGAAGGCGTGACGCGCTTTAGCAGCCCGTCAATCAAATCCGCTTGGCTTAGGAACGCCTATTCCCCGCAGAAATCCCCGCTCGGAGCCGGATAACAACGGCTGATAAAACTATAAGTACGAAAAAAAAAAAAAAAAAAAGCATACGGCAGATGTCAGCAGTATGCTGGATCTAATGGCAGAAAGTTGATTTTTGGGTGAACCTACGCTTTAAGAAATCATTTATGGCTTTGCACACCGGTCTCACCACACAGCAATCCCTATGTAGTATGGCTGCAGGATGATGTCAATAGCGTGGCTTTTCCCCCCTATACGCGTTATGTCCATAGGTAGGACATCCTCAGTAGGATCAGAGCCATTGCATCCCGAGCGCATAAATAACCCCCACCCCCCCCCCCCCCCACATAAACAGGGGATCCGCAAGAGCCAGAAGTGATGTTCCTGGAAACAGACTTCATGTGGCCCACGCAAAAGGCTGAAAACAGCTAGCATCCAATCAAGGGACATACAAAAGAGAATCCCTTACGGTTTAATACAGTTTAACACACTAAAAAAACTATACAAAAACGTGTTATATGAATCAGAAGAGAAGCAGACAGGCTGAATATCCAGTCCAGGTAATAGCCCTGGAGGTGACACAAAGCCCTTTCTGACCTCATTATTTATTTAGATGTCAAAAAACAGATGTGGGCATTCAATTGTTTCACTTGACGGATGCACACATGGCACAATAGTTGAGTGATAGTTTGAATTCTGTCATATGAACAAGAGGCCAAAAGTGTTGTTTCATGTTATTTCTGAATACTGAAAAAAAGACAGGACCTTGACGCCTCAGTTGTGATGAGTGTTACAGATGTAAAGGTTTTCCCTCATGTCATTCCTTGAATGTCATAATTTCGATAGATGTACAAAACACAAAAAGTGTTTTTTTCCGATGATCTCTGTATTCTGGGGGAAAAAATATGAGACCTTGTAATGCCTCTGTTGTGGGGAGTGTACAAAGGATGTTCTCTAATGTCAAGCTTGGTTTCTGGATTTTCAGTAATGCATTGCATCCACTGTGATTCCAAGTGTTAAGAATAAAAGGTTTCTCTGATACTTCAACATGCCTTCTGGTGCTCTGAACACTCCCTATGCCATATACACATATGGTACTGTATTGTTTCAAATACAATTTGCTAATTGCACAGTGCCCCTGTGCTTTCTTTTAATTTGATTTGTGCCCTAGAAAACTGGATTTAACAGGTATTTATTTCAGATCAAAATAGATTGTTTTAACTGCTCTGGCCATTAAATTTCAGTTGACCCCCATCTCCTCCTTTTTGATCTTTGCTTATGCATTCTGGATAAACCAAAAGAAAGCTCTATTTGTGGGGAAAAAGGGATGTAAATTTTGTTTGGGTACAGCGTCGCACGATTGTCAGTTAAAACTACTCAGTGCCGAATCGCAAAAAATGGCCCGGTCATTGGGCAGCCAAACTTCACAGAGGCTGAAGCGGTTAATGATATTGTTCTGGGAGGAGGCGTGCTGACGTCACCGCGAGTGAGGAATTCGTTCCACTACCGGCCGGAACTTTTTATGCTGATTGTTTTCATATATGCTGTAAGTGCAATAATTTTTTACTCATTAAACCTTTAAATTATGTCACACTATTGTGAGTTCTCTTCCACATGCCCATTTATCGCCTGAATACCTGCTTGAGGATCGCTCTGACAAGTCCCTCTCCTGCTGCACATACTTCATTTGCTGTTTGCGATAGTCATTCCTAGGGCTCTGGTAAGGAGCAGTGTGTGCTGTGGTGGTGGTCTTATATGTCACACTGTCGGTTTGCCAGTCACTGGGTGATATTACATGTAGGTGCTCCATACAGTATCACACTATTTTTGCCTATTTGTTTTTTTCTTGGACACTCTGCTGGAGAACCATTGGGAAGATCCTAAAGATCCCGATCCCCTGTGCAGTCCAGGTGTGTGGCTGCTCGCTTGGCCTGATCCATAAGGATCATTTTATCTGGTAAGGGTCATCAATACCAGAGAGTTGGGATCCAGGTCCATTGTTTATCTTCCTTCCAGATCTTCACCATTTCTGAATAAGCTTTTTATGCACTTGATCGTTCACAGAAATGACTTTTATGAATTTATGATTTCAGTTATCACATTTTTATCAAAAGACTTTTTTGTTTTTATTATTGAGAAAAATATTTATTATTTTTTTCCTTCATCACTGGACTTTTTTATATTTATTCTCGTCCCTTTTTTGATGGGATAAACACAATCACTATATTTTGTTAGCGCAACTCCACCTTTTTTTAATGATATTGTTCTGGTTTTAAGGTAAGTGCTAAGTTTTTTGCCATGTAGTTGCCCACCCCATTATTTAATCTAGGTCTTCCTGTAAGATTCCTATATGCTGCTGTGTAGTTATTGTACTGATTAGCCTTGTATCATCAGGAAACACGGAGATTGAGCCATATACAGTATGTCATCCTCTATGTCATTCATCAATAAATAAGTTAAAGCGGAGTTCCACCCAAAAGTTGAACTTCCACTTCATCCACTCCTCGCCCCCTTACATGCCACATTTGGCATGTCATTTATTTTGGGGGGGGGGGAGTGGGGGCTTCAGGAGGAGTGGGACTTGTCCCACTTCCTCCTTCCGCCGAGGGGCTGCTAAGGCAAATAGTCATATCGCCTTTTGGCAGCCCCTCCCTGTAGGCGATCGCCTGGGACACGTGACAGGTCCCAGGCGATCGCCTGTCCAATCGGATGGCACAGCGCCCGGCCGTGAAGCCGAAAGCTGTCACGGCCGGGTGCCCACACTTAGAATGAAGACGCCAGCCGTAGAGGGGGGGAGAGGAGCGGAGCCCCGACCGGCGCGTTGCTGGAACGTGGAGCAGGTGAGTGTATGTTTATTAAAAGTCAGCAGCTATACTTTTTGTAGCTGCTGACTTTTAATAAACATTAAAAATTACTGGAACACCCCTTTAAATTAATAAACAGAATTGGTCCCAGGACAGATCCTAGGGGTACCCCACATGTGAATGCGGTCTATTAATAAAAAAGATGTGCTAATTACTTGCTCTGGATTATTGCTCTCTACAAGCTGCCCAGGCATTTACTTATTTTTTCTTGAGCAGAAAGTTCTACACTTTGCCACAATGAAATGGCGAAGATTTCTTGTACTCTATTACATTATATGACAACCGTGATTTATTTCATCACGCATTTTAGGCAGCTAAGCTGTCATGTTCGGTAAGTGTTAGTTTCATCATAAACAGCAATGTCCTACTTGTTACCAAGTGATTCCAGCCGGGCCCTCAACATGTTATCTCTAATTGTGTTATCTGTAATTCCTTAGAAAACATAAATAGGTCTTGTTTAATTCCCTGTCTGGTGTACTCTACGGACCTGACATATTTGATCTCTTACTGATTGCCTATTAAATATTTATTTTCACAGGTCAACCTTCCAGCATTGTTTCCTGCTGCTGGAGCAATGGGGTGGCTTATACTCTTGTATCGTTGGCCATGCCAAGTCCGGAGTTTGTGTACAATGCATTTCCTCAGTAATAAAGATTCTTTCCGATATGAACGCGGCTTGAGCTCCCCGGAAGGTGGCAGGTGACAATAATCTGCCGTAATCAGTGTCAGAAGGAGCCTTGGGCAGATGTAATATAAATTTGCTGCAAACAGAGAAAATGTCAATCACATACATCTTATCTGACAAGTCCTTAATGACGGATAATTTACAGAAGGTAACTGCGGGGCTGGAGTTAACCATTTTCCTGTCTGAGATGAACGCTCTAATGGTGCCATAAACCAACATTGACTTCCATTTTTTTGTTAAATTATATGCTATAAAATACATATTATCGCTCTGTTTAGTATTAGATCCATCGCTGAGGGTAAAACACCAGTGATGAGTCTGACAGGAAGAAAATATGTGATTTAAATGGATTTCCTGACTCCATTTCATGACAGGCAAACCTCCAAATACACAGTTAAAACAAATAAATGTGAATGGCTTTTTCTGCCCAATGATTTATACTGTTTGATAGCTAGCTTTGTGATCCAAGCACCTCTACGGCCTCGTACTCACGACCAAACATGTCTGCTGAAACTGGTCCGCGGACCAGTTTCAGCGGACATGTTCGTTCGTGTGTAGGCAGTAACGTACAGAATTCCAGCAAACAATCGTCGGCCAGACCGTTTTCCAACGAACAACTGTTTCCTGGTCTTGCTTTAAAACAGTCTGCTGGAATCGTGTCCGTCAGACATGTTCGCTCGTCTGTACACAAAAGCAGCGTACAAAAACCCCGCGCATGCTCAGTCCAAATGAGGAGACGGGAGCGCTCGTTCAGGTAAAACTTGCGTTTCTTTGGGATATGGCACATTCGTCATTAGAAACCTTTTATTCTAGCAAGAGAACAATGTCTTAAAAAGGCGCACTAAACCACATTTTAAAGCCTCGTTTTATTAATTCTTCTCTTGCTAGAATAACCCCGTTCTCTTGCTGATGCAATTTCATTAGAGTTGTCCCATACTGAAATGTCACATTTCTTGCTTGTGATGTAATCCTTTAATAATGTTTTCTATGCCAGACGTGTGTTTTGGTTGGTGGTCCTCCATAATTTAGAGTAGTCATTTTTGTAAAGGAATGTGCATTTTTTTTTTTTTTTTTTTGTTTCTAGTTATGTCACCATTTAAACTATTTTTTTTTTACATGTTTTTTTCATTTTTTTTTTTTTTTTTTGGTGTTTCATTAGAGAATATTAAACCATGTTGGCACACCAAATGTCCCCCCCCCCCAAGGAGTGTGTCCTTTGTAAATTACCCATTGTATATTTATTAAAGGTTTGCTGCCTAATAATCCCCACAGTATATCAAACAATAGACATGTTTTCAAATGAAAGCAAAAAGCCTTTTATTCAGGCAAATGTCATCACAAAAAATAAAAAGAACGGCAGCACTAGAATAGATAGCAAACTATATGCAAACTTGCATTTCCAACATGGTGAAGGATAAACTTCCAAGCCTCAGGAGCCAAACACAAAAATATGAAGCAGCAGCACACAAACAAAGGAACCCAAACTGTGGTAGTACAAACAAGATGTCCTTTATGTGGAAGGAAATGGAAGGCAGAAAATCAACGTTTCCTCCTCTTTCCAGCCTTCCCTCCAGGCAGCCTTCCAGCGGATCGAACACGGGGTCTTGCAGGTGGGGTTGATGTGGCAGCAGGAGGATGGTGTTCCGCAAGCCGGGCCGGGTCACATAGCCCAGTGTCTGGGGTCAGCAGGCCCCTCTGCATCCACCAAAGGACCTGGTTCATCAGGGCCTTTGCCAGTCTTCTCTGGTCCTCCTCCCCTTCATTTAAATCATGGGCCAATGAGGCACTGAAGGCCTCTGTGGGGTTGAGGGGGGCCCTCATGATGGCGCTTGCCTCCTGGATCATGCGGAGGCTTGCCTCCTCCACAGGCCTCAACTGCCTCCTTCGGCCTGATGGCCTCACCTGGGGGGGAGAAGACTGGCTGGTGGTGGTTCTCCTGGCCGGGTGGACCTGCTGCAGGCCACTGGGCCCAGCCTCCTCCTGGCTGCCACTGACCCCGGCCTCCTCCTGGCTGCCACTGACCCCGGCCTCCTCCTGGCTGCCACTGACCCCGGCCTCCTCCTGGCTGACAGACACCTGAGGATCTGCCACCTCCTGGCTGATCTCTTCTTCCTGTGTGGAAAAAAAAGGAATTTTTTTACAATTTAGCTAAATAAAACCACACTCATTTTCATGTTTTTCGTTTAGTATTTTCTGTTCATTATTACTTGAATACACTCTACTTCTGACCCCTGCAGTTGTCATCCCTGACACCTATTTGTCTGTACACCTTTTTGTTTGCTTTTTCCCAGCTTGGTTTTTTTTTTACAATATCTAATCATTAATCCACCAAGAATTCTTTACGCCATAAATATAGAGGAAACTACTATACCTCCTCATCGAAGGGTGGCAGATCTGCATCTCTGTCAGCCAGGCCCTCTTCCTCCGACTCTGCAGGGCTGTGGTCATCTGGGGAAGGTCCGCTGGAAGGTAGCATGGAGGAAAGGTTGGAAGAAAGACTGGACATCGTTTTCCTGCCTTCCATTTCGTCCCGCAAAAAAGCCATCTGTTTATAATACCACAGTTTGGGTTCCTTTGCTTGTCTTGCTGCTGCTCCCGATTTTTGGCTTTTATTAGCTTTGTATGCTCTCCTGTATGTGCTTCTGAGGTTGGCAAGTTTATCCTTCACCATGTTGGCAGTGCATCCTGGCACCCAAGTTTGCATATAATTTGCTAGCTCTTCTAGTGCTGCCGCTCGTACCTCTTTATTGCAATATAAAGAGTGCTTTGAATTCCACAGGATGGGCGTGTCCTGGTATTTTTGAAGTAAGGCCTCTATAGATTCCTTGCTTTGTAGGAGGTCCATTGTAATTTTTCCCAAATTATATTTCTTTTTGAGTCTAGATTACAAAAACATAAACCACAGAAAAATAAATATTCCAAAGGATCAGCGTTGACCTTGATCTAATATGTGTCTTCAAATGTATTACCTATATCTAATTACAAACACAGTCTCTCTTGTTTAAACAATGATTGGCAGCTCGGCCGCATTGCTTGTACCAAACATTGATTTGCTAGATGCAGAGCCATTGTTCACATTGCAGTAAATATTTTAAATATATAAAATTAAACAATGCTTACAAATGACAGTTTTCATCTAGGCACTCTTTCATGTGTAGATCTCCTGCCCCTGACAATGGATGACATAAAAGACACTTCCTAATGACCTCTGTACAACCAACACTTGAACAATACTTTGCCTGATCTGAATACACCATTCAAAAACTTGTCAATGAGGTACAGCATTGTTCACATCTCTATTTTGTGAGGTGTCCAAAAGCATTTGGATACCAAAATAACATTGTGGTACCCCATAGACAGAATAGCTTAAAAAGGGTGCAACCAACAGCCCAAACCCCCATCCCATGTGTCTACATTTTCAAGGCCTCTGCTGATCACATTTTTAATTTCCTTACCTTCCTGTCTCTCGCTCCTCGTTTCTCACGCTCGCCTAATTACCGCGTAAGATGCGTAATCACGGCGTAAACCTTTTAAACACTCCGCGTATTTATGAAACCCCGCCCTCGTCACCTTTGCGAGGCCCCTAATCAATGAGTTTAGGAAATATGGCGTTAACTGTGTATGTTCTGGATGCGCTCGAAGATTCTCCGCGTAACGGACGTAAACACGTTGTTTGCATTCTCTACACTCCGCGTATGTATTAAACGCCGCCCTCTTCTCCGCCCATGGCGTAAGAATTCATCTTTTCCACGCCCATAATCTCTGTGGGAAAGGAAAGATGGCGATGTCACACGAGCGGGCACGATGCTCTCATGCCACAAGTGAAGGGACAGAGGCAGGGACGTCCCGATCAAGGAAAAGAAGATATAAAGCCACTAATATGCGGTTCCAGGAAATGGTGGAGTTAGTTTACATCATGCGAAAGAAGGACTATGATGGTGAATTAGGGCCATACAAGACCCCTAACCGCCGAAAGGCACATATTATGGACAAGGTGGCGAGGAGAATGCAGAGGATGTTTGGGATCACCAGGTCCAAGGAACAGCTGAGGAAACGATGGTCAGACTTAAAATTGAGGGAGCCACATCAGATGAAGAAAATACTTAAAATTCTGCGTAAAAGTAAGTAAATATATATTGGGGTTGGGGGGGGGGGGGTGATTGTCTGCAATAATGTGTTGCCATGTATATTTCACCATCTGCCTCCTTGGCCTGCTTGTAATTTTAAAGACATGTTGTCATTTATTTTTTAGGACATAAATAACTACATATTTACAAACAGTGTTCTTAGTAAACAACGTAACATCACATAGTTTATCAGAAAGGCTCGGTTATTCCAGGAACAACACACCTGGACATGGCTCACTGGCCAAAAACTTTGTTTGTAAACATTGTGTAAAAGCTAGTTCTAGAAAAAAAAAGTATGAGAATGGGAAAGGCAAACAGGATTCATTCTAAAAACAGTGGTAATAAAGCAGATGTTTTCACATCTGCAATGCAGAGCACCTGTGTCTCCACAAATCAAAAATGGGTTTTGGTAGGGTCTCCCAGAAATACAGTTTAGGGGGGACATCCATGTGTGTCACTTTGCTAAAAAGGGGCAGGATCAGAGCTTGCCATATAGAAGTAATTGCAAAATGTAGGTTTGGTGAAAGATAAAAGTAACTAAATGAAAGCATCTTCTAAGCAATGTGTGCGATTTATGCTCTCCAATATCTGTGTGCTGATGAGTCTACATTTTTTTTGGTTTATTTCAGGGGAAAGAAGTCGCCAGCATTTGGAGGAGGCAGAGAGGGCCAGACAAGGCCAAAATCTGCCATCTCAACATGTGGAGGAGGAGGAGGATGTGGAAGGAGAAGAGGATGTGGAAGGAGAAGAGGATGTGGAAGGAGAGGAGGATGTGGAAGGAGAGGAGGATGTGGAAGGAGAGGAGGAAGGAAGAGAGGAGGAAGGAAGAGAGGAGGAAGAAGTAATTTTGGACTTAGAAGTCATAGCAGATGAAGGGCAAGTGGCGGAAGAACAATTTGGCGAATTGAAAGAAGGTGGATTGATGGATGAAGGAGGAGTCCAAGATGATGGGGAAGTGGTGGAAGAAGGAGGAGTGATTGAAGATGATGGGGAGGTGGTGGAAGAAGGAGGAGTGATAGAAGATGTCGAAGAGGTGGAAAGGAGAAGCCCATCAGGTCAGTGTCACCCTAGCTTGATTCAAAAAAACATATGTAGATAGGCCTCATCGAAAAATAATGTTGTAAATGCCTTTTTTTTTGTTGGTTTTAGGGGAGGAGGATGGTGTGCCAATATTTTCACGTGCAAGTGCTGCTATAATTATTCAGCAGGTAATGGAGTGCAGCACTGAAATGCACAATATGCGTGAAAGGATGTTTCTCATGGAACAGAATGTAACAAATGTGCTTTTGGAATGCAGCACGGAAATGGACAATATGCGGCAAAGAATGATGGTCATCGAATCTAATTTTAAGAACATTATTGACATGATGGGCCGTGTCAAAGACTGAAACACCCCCCGCCCATCCCCCGCCCCCACAAACATTTTTACAGTTTGAATAATGAATACGCCAAAATTTGAAGATACACACACAGTGTGCCAACATGTGCTATCTGCCATCACAGAATATCTAATGTCTGTGCTTTGTGGGTCCAACCCCCTCCTCCATCCTCAAGTAGTTGAGAGGAAGGGTTTGCTCCCACAAAACACAGACATTGATCACCCATGATGTCAGATAGCACATGTGGCCATTTGTCTGTTGAACCAATGACATTTGGCGAGTTTGCACTGAATGTGTGTATCTTCCAATTTTGGCGTGTTCCAGTGTGAAAGCACACCATGACTGACTGCTGTTGTGAGTTTTTATATTTTTGGAATTGGATTTTGTTACTTTTTGACCATGTTGAACATTTTGGGATACTATAAAGTTTAGACCATAAAGAATAAACAACGGTAAATAATTTTAAAAATATATATATAGAATTATAAATCTCTCTAATCACTGAATTTAGTGAAGTAGAGATTTGACTCCAAATTCTCACCTAAAAATTTAGTTTTAGAAAAACACACCAAAAACAAAAAAAATGTTAAAAAAATTATTGTTTTTTGTGCATAAAAAATATGCCCAAAAAAAAAATTAAGGCGCTAAACACCCCACCAAATATAATCTATATATATATATATATATATGTAAACAATAAATCTAACTATATTTGAGAAAAAAAAAAGTGAACTTGTTAATAAATGTATAATCTGCATAATATTTTTGGTTGAATTACCTGA
The DNA here is from genome assembly GCF_905171775.1 of Rana temporaria. Classification (NCBI taxonomy): domain Eukaryota; kingdom Metazoa; phylum Chordata; class Amphibia; order Anura; family Ranidae; genus Rana; species Rana temporaria. The sequence goes on from NC_053491.1 coordinate 28,754,604, forward strand.
AAAAAAAAAAAAAGTTTAAAAATTTTTTTTTGACTCCTAAGTACAAAAGCAGGGAGTAATGAAAAAAATATAAAATAATTTTTGGGGTCATGAACAAGCAAAAATTAAAATACTTGACCTCAAAATTTACAAATGGAGTTGCTTCTTATTTCTAGACTCAATACCCTGTTTGTAGATGAGTGAATACTGTGCAAAATGTGGTTAGTTACTAAAAGTGGAGAAATCAATTATGCATTACAATTGAAGAAGTTAGTTAGAGAACCAGGAAGACAGAGAAAAAGAGAAAAAGCATTAATGACAAACAACTGTATAAAGTCCAATGGTCTAATTATTTTTTATTTTTGAGAATATTCCTTTCTTTGGGGGCCGAATTAGAAAGAAATATGATCTGGCATAGCAATGGCCCCCCGACCCATGAAGTACTCAACATATTTGTCGCGTACCTCACGAGCTGATTGGGGGGCCAAGCCAGCGCGACCAGTGTCCAGCCCGGGAAGGGGATCTGAGGGTAGTCTTGCCTCAGAACCGATGTCGGGTAGGTACGTCTGGGAGTGCCTGCGTAAAAAGTTGTGCAAAATGCAGCAGGCAAATACAACGGTGTCCAATTTATATTCCGCCAGATGTATCGATGTCCTGAACAGGCGGAACCGGTTGGTGAGTATCCCAAAGGCATTCTCGACTACCCTCCGAGCCCTGGCCAACCGAAAATTAAACACACTCCTCTCTGAGGTGAGGGTCCTCTGGGGAAAAGGCCGCATGAGGTGAGGACCAAGCCCGAAAGCCTCGTCCGCTAGGAACACAAACGGAAGTCCTTCCACATTATCTTCATCTGGTGGCAATGCCAGACCACCAGCTTGGAGACGATCATAGAAATCAGTCCGTGCGAACACTCCCCCATCAGACATCCGGCCGTTCTTCCCCACGTCCACATATAGAAACTCATACTGTGCCGACACCACCGCCATCAACACAATACTATGATAACCCTTGTAATTATAATAGTAGGACCCCGAGCGGGGTGGGGGCACAATGCGGACGTGTTTCCCATCTATTGCTCCACCGCAGTTTGGAAAATCACACCGCTGGGCAAATTGGGAAGCCACAGACTGCCATTCCTGTGGTGTGGAGGGTAGCTGTGGGGACAAACAAAAAAAGAGATTTAGTACTTTGTAACAAAAACATCCTACAAGCATCCTTGTGACAGTTCACAGTATTAAAATTGCATTAGAAAAATGTGCATGGAGAATTTGGGAAATGAAATATATAGGGCCACTTCATTAAGAGACTCCACAGCCCTCTGATGGGGACAATAAAAGTTTGAAGGGGGGGGGGGGGACACAAAAACCAAAAAGTCCTGTTTGAAAAAATGGCAAGGTGGGTTTGTCCCTAGGATAGCATGCTGGACAGGTTAATATTGGGTAAGGGACAAATATGCAGGTAGGCCAAGAATAAAACATGTAAAGCTGATATCAACATGCATAGGGAGAAAAGGTAACGTTAGTTAAACACACAGCATATCTGGGAAAATAAAAATAAAGTTAGTTGGCCACATTATTAGAGCCAGGAAACTTACCTTAATATACTCCTCATGCATAACTTTGATGATGGCAGCACACGTGTCCGGTATGATGACCCCAAGCGCCTGCGGAGAGATGCCTGTCGAGAACTTGAGGTCCTGCAGGCTCCTCCCAGTCGCCAGGTACCGCAACGTGGCAATAAGCCTCTGCTCGGCCGTGATGGCTTGGCGCATCACAGTGTCCTGCCTCGTGATATAGGGGGACAGAAGATCCAGCAGACGGTTGAATACGGGGTCCGTCATGCGGAGAAAATTCCTAAAGTCATTAGGATTATTCTCCTGGAGTTCCCTAAGCAGAGGCATATGTGAGAACTGGTCACGCTGGCGCAACCAATTCTTGGTCCAGAAACGCCTCCGCCCCCTGTTTCTGGCCAAAGTACTGGACAAATGAACATATCCAGCAGCCATCCCATAAACAGCACCAACTCGCGAAAATTGACGCTGCTGCTCCATCATGGCTTCAAACCGGCCGGCTGGTCAGTCAAGAACACACTGAAACAGAAAGCACTCGCAAATCCAGCACTACCTGCGACAAACGCGTGACAAACAGATACGAGCGCACAGGATGCAACTGCTAAAGCAGAAACAACCTGCTTGCCTATAGCCGAATGACAACTACGTTACCGCAAGCACACGCACTGAACCCGTGAATACACGCTGTCAAAGCCTGGAGACCGAGAAGCGCGAATCAGCTCTAACCAAACCTTCACTAACACGAGCAAACCCGTAACTAGCAAAAGAGGAACAGAGGGCGGCGCCATTAACTTTGGTCTTCCCCTTTATAGTGACGTCGTACGTAGTTTACGTGCACGCGTTCCGGTACGACGGGAATTTGGTCCGCTGGTGTGTACACGCCAGCGGAACAAAACACAAATCAGCCTTGTACGCCGGAAACTGTCGGGCAGACAGTTTCCAGCGCACAGATCCGGTCGTGAGTACAAGGCCTACCAGAGATCATAACTAGGTCCCAAATTCCTTTGAACACTACATTGCAGGTAAAGTAAACCTATTAATAATGCAAAAAAACATATAGGCCCGGATTCACATACATCGGCGCATATTTATGAGGGCGTAGCGTATCTAATATACGCTACGCCGACGCAGCGCACAGAGGCAAGCACTGGATTCACAAAGCACCTGCTCCCACTCGCTCTAAGGCCCCGTACACACAATCGAACATGTCTGCTGAAACTGGTCCGCGGACAGGGTACGGCCGACCGGACAGGTTTCCAGCGGACATTTGTCCAGCCGACCGTTTTCCGGCGGACAAATGTTTCTTAGCATGCTAAGAAACATGTCCGCTGGAAGCCTGTCCGTCGGACATGTTCGGTCGTCTGTACAGACTCACCGTACATGTCCGATCGGCCGCCATCCCTCGCATGCGTCGAAGTGATTTGACGCATGCGTGGAAGCATTGAACTTCCAAGGACGCGCACGTCGCGTCATCGTCGCGGCGACGGCGCGGCCACGTCACCGCGTATTGTCTCCGGGCGGACATGTCCGCTGAAAACGGTCCGGCATACTGTTTTCAGCGGACAGTCCATCCGTCTGTACGAGGCCTTAAAGATACGCTGGGTTTCCTCTGCGTAAGCCATCGTAGGTGGAAGTGGGCGTGAGCCATGCTAATGAGGCGTCACCCCATGCAAATGATAGGGCAAGCGCCATAGAAGTACTTAAAATGAACGGCGCATGCGCCGTCCCGTGGCCGCATCCCAGTGCGCATGCTCAGAATCACGTCGGAACTACTCTCTAAGATACGACAAATCACTGCCTATGACGTGAACGTAATCTACGCCCATGCCCTATTCACGTACTACGTAAACGACGTAAAATACGACGGCTGTGTTCCCTGGTCCATACCTTAGCATGAGTTGCGCCTCATATATGGGGAATAACTTTACGGCAGACGTACGACTTATGCAAACCGCGTATATTATGCGCCGGGCGCAACTACGTTCGTGAATCAGCGTATCTCCCTCATTTGCATATGTGCATAGAAAATCAATGGGAGCGGCAAATGCGCCCAGCATAAATATGCGCCCACGATACGACGGCGTAGGCAAGTTACGTCGGTCGTAGGAAGCCTATTTTTAGGCGTATCTCAGATTGTGGGCATGGCGCATTGATACGACGGCGCATAGTTACACTTACGCGGCGTATCTCGAGATATGTCGGCGTAAGTGCTTTGTGAATCTGGGCTATAATATTGTAAGTCCGTTTTAAATGTGCAAAGATGAGAACAACAGTCCCAATCAGAAGATGCGTGCACCATGGTGTAGTGAGACAGAGATTGCCGCTCCAGGCAGGTCTTGTTGGGTGTAAATCTTCTTCTCAGGAACTGAGGGTGCTAGCAATGCACAATGCACATGGCAAATAAGAACAAAAGATGATCAGGACAGCCGCACTACAATCCAACGTAACTTTAATGTAAAAAAAATGGAAACAGGCACTACAAGTCACAGCAACGGAACCTAGGACAGCTGACGCATTTCACACTAACTTCAGTGTTTACTCACAGCTATGAGTTCGGTTGACCACCCCCTCCTCCTCAAAAAACTCCACACCTTTGGTCTCCGTGATTGTACACTTCGCTGGTTCTCTACCTACTTATCCAACCGCAACTTCAGTGTTCGTTACAACTCTACTTCCTCCTCTCCTCTTCCATTCTCTGTTGGGGTCCCCCATTGTTCTGTTCTTGGACCTCTCCTATTTTCAATCTACACCTCCACACTGGGTCAGCTAATAGCCTCCCACGGCTTCCAATACCACCTTTACGCTGATGACACTCAAATCTATTTCTCTACCCCTCATTCTCCTCACATATCACTATTTTACTATCAGATATATCCGCTTGGATGTCACACCACTTCCTTAAACTCAATCTATCCAAAACGGAACTTATCATTTTCCCTCCCCCACATGCCTCTTCCCCTGATCTCTCTATCAAAATTGACGGCACAACTATCAGCCCATCCCCACATGCCAAGGTCCTAGGAGTAGACCTGGACTCTGAACTGTCCTTTAACCACTAGCCAACCAGCCGCCGCAGTTAAATGTCGGCAGGTCGGCTCGGCTGCACGAAATCACGTAGGTATACGTCATTTCGCATTCCAGCCATTAGGGGCACGCATGCGCCCCCTGCTTGCCCTGGTGCCGACTCGCGTGCCTGGCGGGCGCGATCACCGACGGGCACCAGCGATCGCTGGTTACAGAGCGGAGGGGGGAGAAATGACTGTTCGTCTGTTCATACAATGTATGAACAGCGATCTGTCATTTCCCCTGGTCATAATGCCATAAAAATATCCCCTATTTTGTAGATGCTATAACTTTTGCGCAAACCAATCAATAAACGCTTATTGTGATTTTTTTTACGAAAAATATGTAGAAGAATACGTATCGGCCTAAACTGAGGAAAAAATTATTTTTTTTATATATTTTTGGGCGATATTTATTACAGCAAAAAGTAAAAAATATTCATTTTTTTTTCAAAATTGTCGCTCTATTTTTGTTTATAGCGCAAAAAATAAAAACCGCAGAGGTGATCAATTAGCACCAAAAGAAAGCTCTATTTGTGGGAAAAAAGGACGCCAATTTTGTTTGGGAGCCACGTCACGCAATTGTCAGTTAAAGCGACGCAGTGCCGAATCGCAAAAAGTGGCCCGATCCTTGACCAGCAAAATGGTTAAGCCTCACGTTCAATCACTGTCCAAATCTTGCCGCCTTAACCTCCGCAACATCTCCAAAATACGCCCCTTTCTAACCAATGACACCACAAAACTCTTAATTCACTCCCTATTCATCTCTCGCTTTGATTACTGCAACTCCCTTCTCATTGGCTTACCGCTGCATACTCTAACCCCCCTTCAGTCCATCATAAATGCTGCTGCCAGACTCATCCACCTTACCAACCGCTCTGTCTCTTCTACTCCTGTCTGTCAATCCCTCCACTGGCTTCCACTCACCCAACAAATTAAATTCAAACTACTAACAATTACCTACAAAGCCATCCACAACTCTGCCCCCAGCTACATCAATGACCTAGTCTCTAAATGCCAACCTAATCATTCTCTTCGTTCTTCTCAAGACCTCCTACTCTCTAGCTCTCTCATTACCTGCTCCCATGCTCGTCTCCAGGACTTTTCTAGAGCCTCTCCAAGCCTATGGTACTCTTTACCCCAATCTGTCCGTCTATCTCCTTCTCTATTAGCTTTTAGAGGATCCCTGAAAACCCTCCTCTTCAGAGAAGCCTATCCTACCCACACCTAACAACTGTATTTTCATTTGAGTTCATTTGATCATCCCCCACAGCTAACTACCCTTTGTTCCACTTGACCCTCCCTTCTAGACTGTAAGCTCGAACGAGCAGGGCCCTCTGATCCCTCCTGTATTGAATTGAATTGTGACTGTACTGTCTTCCCTGATGTAAAGCGCTGCGCAAACTGTTGGCGCTATATAAATCCTGTATAATAATAATAATAATAATAATAATAATAATCACCAGTAGCATTTATGTTCAATAGGGATGAGCCAAACCCCTTTCGGTTTGGTTCGCAGCAGAAAATGCGAACAAGCAAAAAATGTGTTCGAACACGTGAACATTGTTTAAAGTCTATGGGACACAAACGTGAAAAATCAAAAGTGCTAATTTTAAAGGCTAATATGCAAGTTATTGTCCTAAAAAGTGTTTGGGTAACCGGGTCCTCCCCCAGGGGACATGTATCAATGCAAAAAAATAGTTTTTTCAGTGATTTTAATAATGCTTAAAGTGAAACAATAAAATAAATATTCCTTTAAATTTCGTACCTGGGGAGTTTCTATAGTATGCCTGTAAAGTGGCACATTTTTCCAGTGTTTAGAACTGTCCCTGCACAAAATTTAATTTCTAAAGGAAAAAAAGTAATTTAAAACTACTCGCGGCTATATTGAATTGTCGGGTCCTGGCAATACAGATAAAAGTCATTAAAAAAACGGCATGGGTTCCCCCCCCCCCCAGTATGAATATTAAGGGGAACCCGAACCAAAATTTAAAAAAACAATTGTGTGGGGGTCCCCCCAAATTCCATACCAGTCCCTTTTAAAAAAAATGGCGTAGGGGTCCCCCCAAACATCCATACCAGACCCTTATCCGAGCATGCAACCTGGCAGGCCGCAGGAAAAGAGGGGGGCGAGAGAGCGCCCCCCCCCTCCTGAACCGTACTAGGCCACATGCGTTCAACATTGGAAGGATGTCCCCATGTTGATGGGGACAAAAGCCTCATCCCCACAACCCTTACCAGAATCTATGGACTCTATTACGGGGTTGAGTTGGCCTGCAAACAGTGCCCTAGTGTTAGATGCATAGACCCAGTTGATTACCTTAGATCCTCATAATACACTATACTGTCAAAAGTATTGGGACACCTGCCTTTACACACACTTGAACTTTAATGGCATCCCAGTCTTGGTCCATAGGGTTCAATATTGAGTTGGCCCACCCTTTGCAGCTATAACATCTTCAACTCTTCTGGGAAGGCTGTCCACAAGGTTTAGAAGTGTGTCTATGGGAACCTTTGACCATTCTTCCAGAAGCGCATTTGTGAGGTCAGGCAATGTTGTTGGACGAGAAGGCATGGCTTGCTGTCTCCGCTCTAATTCATCCCAACGGTGTTCTATTGGGTTTAGGTCAGAACTATGTGCAGGCCAGTCAAGTTCCTCCACCCCAAAGTCATTCATTTATGTCTTTATGGACCTTGCTTTGTGCACTGGTCCAAATCGTTTGGTGGAGGAGGGATTATGGTGTGGAGTTTTTCAGGGCTTGGGCTTGGGCAAGGCCCCTTAGTTCCAGTGAAGGGAACTCTTAAGGCATCAGCAAACCAAGACATTTTGGACGATTTCATACTCCCAACTTAGAGGGAACAGTTTTGGGATGGCCCTTTCCTGTTACAAAGTGACTGTGCACCAGAGCACAAAGCAAGGTCCATAAAGACATAGATGAGCACGTTTGGGGTGGAGGAACTTGACTGGCCTGCACAGAGTCCAGATCTCAACCCGATAGAACACCTTTGGGATAATTTAGAGTGGAAACTCTGATTTCGTAATGGTTTATTGAATATATATGACAACAATGATATTGCAGGATTCTTAGTCCTGTAGCTCAGCACACCCATCCTGCTCTCCTGCTCCACGCCTCTTGTTACCAAGCATAGTAACAAGAGGCATGGAGCATTGGGGAATCTGTGATATCATGAGGATCTGATGTAATTACCTGGGTCTTATCATCGAACACTAGGACACTGTTTGCAGGCCAACTTGACTCCGTAATAGAGTCCATAGATTCTGGCAAGAGTTTACCCAACTACAGGTAATGGCCCAAATGGTGAACATAGAAGCTTTTTGATAGTTTTCACTACACAGTAGTGTACACATCTTCTAATTGGGACTGTTGTTCTCATCTTCACACATTTAAAATGGACTTTCAATATTTATTGTCATATTTATTTACTTTATTGATGCGTTTTGTATCAAGATATCTTTAGCGCGGTAAAATTCTGTTTATTTTGTTGATTGCACAGTGTGCCTGACTGTTTTTGCACATGCCATCGCATTTTCCATCACTAATGATTAAAGTAAACCTATTCCCAGACTATGCACTAAAGTATTACCATATTTAGAACATAATGTAATAGGAGAGAGAAAGGCTAACTAAGAGGATGAGGATGTATTTCCAATTCCAGGTGAAGATCTTTTGCACATTTTATTGGATACCAACTCCTGTGTAGAAGAAAGATAATTTGTTGCTTGTTTAAGAAGATTATATGGACTGATGTTTCTTTTTAGTCTCTAGCAAGAGCAAAGCTGCAGTGGTGAGTCTACAGCAAGAGTTCTGCAAGTCACAGTGACCCCTGTGGTGGGATGATTATTGTACAACATAAGGATGTTTTTGTTAAAGTGACACTAAAGGTTTGTGTTTTATTTTTTTTAAATAACAAACATGTCATACTTACCTCCACTGTGCAGTTTGTTTTGCACAAAGTGGCCCCGATACTCCTGTTCTGGGGTCCCTCGGTGGCTCTCGCAGCTCGTCCCCACATTAGATAACCCCTCTGGGAAGCTCTCTTCTGAGTGGGTTACCTTGCGGGCGGTCTCTTGTGTCATACACTCGCCATCCATAGACACGTCCATAGACACAGAGGGCTAGATTCACATAGATCAGCGGATCTTTAGATCCACGTGACCTATGAGATTTAAGATCCGCCGCCGCAAGTTTGAGAGGCAAGTGGGTAATTCACAAAACACTTACCTCCAAACTTGCGGCGGCGGATCGTAAATCCCCCGGCGGAATTCAAATTCCGCGGCTAGGGGGAGTGTACTATTTAAATCAGGCACGTCCCCGCGCCGATTTAAATGCGCATGCGCCGTCCGCGAATTTTCCTGGCGTGCATTGCTCCCAATGACGTCGCTAGGACGTCAGTGGTTTCGGCGTGAGCGTAACTTGCGACAAGCGGGTTTGTGAATGGACATACGCAAACGACGTAAAAAAAAAAATTCGACGTGGGAACGACGCCCATACTTAACATTGGCTGCGCCTCATAGAAGCAGGAATAAGTATACGCCGGGAAAACGCTTACGTTAACGTCGTAACAACACTGCGTCGGACCCGCGTACGTTCGAGAATTGGCGTATATCGCTGATTTACATATTTCTCAGCGTAAATCAGCGAGAACGCCCCCAGCGGCCATTTTTAAATTGCAGTTAAGATCCGACGGTGTAACAAAGTTACACCTGTCGGATCTTAGGCATATCTATGCGTAACTGATTCTATGAATCAGTCGCATAGATACGACCGGCCTAAGTCAGAGATACGACGGTGTATCAGGAGATACACCGTCGTATCTCTATGTGAATCTGGCCCAGAGTCTATGACTCGGCCTCGCCCCCCGGGGCCCGCGTCATTGGATTTGATTGACAGCAGCGGGAGCCAATGGCTGCGCTGCTATCAATCTATCCAATCAAAGCCAGGACTCCGTAGAGAGAAGGACGGCGGGAACACACTCACGGAAATTCAGGGCCCAGATAAGTAAAACTGGGGGGCCGGACATTGCAAGGTGTTTTTTCACCTGAATGTATAGGATGCATTAAAGGTGAAAAAACACAAAGGTTTACCACCCCTTTAAGTCAAAGGTGATTTAAAGAATCATTGTAATCATTTAATGAAGATCTTTCTTTTATTTTGTCACTATGCCGCATTCAAATCGAAAAAATAAATATATAACATTTTAGATTCAATCGATTCGAACGGTTCGAATAAAAAAAGTGGTAAATTTGAAGAAAATTTAAAAAAAGACAAATTCTGAATACAAATTCCGAATACGAACTGAACAGATCAAACGAATTTAACAAAACAAAATAACTAGATTAACGAATCTAAACAAAACAACTTTTTTCACTATCCACATCTATTGCAAAAATGTTTGCAAAGAAAGTTGATCTGGAGTCATGTAATGCGGACTTGCTGCAATTAGACGTGTGTGGTTTGTTTTGTTCCGAATTAAAATTCAGACAAATTTTTGTTATTTGGAAATTTGGATGTATCCAAATTTCCGAATTAGAATAGTACCGAATTTAAACAAATTCGAAATAATGAAATTCAAATTCGGACGAAATTCTAAATCCAATCGTTTTCCAATACTTTTCAAATTTGAAAAGTTTTCAAATTCAAATAAAGGTATAGAATAGAAAAAAATATATATATTTTCTATTCCTTTATTTTCTATTTTATTATTTTTGTAAATTGGAAAACTTCAAAATCAAAAACTTTTCAAATTCGAAAATTATTCGAAATTGATTCGAAAACATTTCTAATCGATTTGAAAACTAATAAACAAAATGAATCCTGAAAACGAATGAAACAAATTTAAAGGGGTTGTAAATGAATTTTCTTTTCCCTAAATAGCTTCCTTTACCTTAGTGCAGTCCTCCTTCACTTACCTCATCCTTCCATTTTGCTTTTAAATGTCCTTATTTCTTCTGAGAAATCCTCACTTCCTGTTCTTCTGTCTGTAACTCAACACCGTAATGTGAGGCTTTCTTCCTGGTGTGGAGAAAGCCTATTGAGGGGGGAGGGGCGAGCAGGCAAGTCAGGACACTCTCTTCTTTGCAGATAGAGAAAGGAGCTGTGTGTTAGTGGGCATCCTGACACTCCTGCTCGCCCCCTCCCCCCACAAGAGGCTTTCTCCACACCAGGGAGAAAGCCTTGCATTACGGTGTTGAGTTACAGACAGAAGAACAGGAAGTGATGATTTCTCTGAAGAAATAAGGACAATTTAAAGCAAAATCGAAGGATGAGGTAAGTGAAGGAGGACGGCACTAAGGTAAAGGAAGCTATTTAGGGAAACATTTTATTTTCCTTTACAACCCCTTTAACTAAACAAATTATTGTAAATAATGAATCAAAGCAATCTGCACATGTCTAGCTGCAATCGTGCAACAAACATGTAAAGCCTGGCAAGTCTAGCAATAGCTCAGCAAGTCATTTTTAAACTTGCAACTCAATTTCTTTGGTATCTAGAATGTGTTCGGATGGGAAATTTGAGGGGTAGAGGATTTGTACTAGGGGTGATTTTTTTTTTTTTTTGGTGGGGGGGATTTGTGCTGGGGAGATTTGGGTAGAGAGAGGATTTGAACTGGAAAAGGGTGAGGGGCAAATATTTCTACTGGGAAGGGTGATTTGTACTGGGGGACAGGAATTTACACTTAGGGGGCAAGCATGCAGATGAGTGCTTATTTCTTTTGGGGGGGGGGGTTTGCTGACACATAATGCTCATACATTCATTCAGAGCGTTCTCTCTCTCTCTCCCTCTCTTTCTCTCTTTTTCCTTTCTCTTTGTTCTTCTTGCACTCTCTCTTTCTCTTTCTACTTTATCTCTTCCTTACCCATCAAGAGTGTGCTACACTTAGATGAAAGCTGGAAGGAAATCCTCTGTCAAATCTATCAATGAAACATGTTGTTGTATCTGACAGAGAACGTAGAAGACCAGAAAGATAGGACACGTCTTCAGTAAATATTTATCTTCCTTATATCCAATCTGACAACCACACAAGAGATCATATCATTATCCTGTCTTACCAAAGCTTCAAGTATTTTTTGCTCCATGTACCTTATTAACCACTTCAGCCCTGGAAGGTTTGCCCCCCTTCATTACCAGGCCATTTTTTTGCAATACGGCACTGCGCTACTTTAACTGACTGTCATGGATATGTAATAAAGTCTGGCAGCTTACCTGTCTCCATATGTGCATTAGAGGCCTGACTCTGTTCTGGCTGCCTTTTTATCACCTCTTCTTTTCTGTATGGCCCCACCCCAGGCCATCCCAGGAAGTCTATATTAACTGTTGCACTGCAGGTTTGCAGTGCTGTTCAACTTTGTTTGTTGCTGTTCCTGTCTGCCGTGTGATACGTTTACCTTTCTGTGCACCGACTTTGGCTCGTCCCTGACTACGCTTGTTTGCCTGTGACCCTGACCCTTTGGCCTGTCCCTTGGTTACCCTTGTCTGCCTGTTGCCCCAACCTCGACTTACCCAACACTATCCCTTGTGTTCTCAGTGACTGCTACCTCTCTCTCCCTACTAAGCGTGACCTGGGGGACCCCAGGAGTCGCCACCTGGGTTTAGCTGCAGCGAAGGCCATCCTCACCACTAGAGGCTCTGGTGAACACCTGCAGGACCTTTGACTCCGCACCTTAGGGAATCTCGGGCTCATACTTCCTGACAATCTGCAGCAGTCGGCTATTAGGTTCCCTACCTTGCGGTGCACTCCTGTCTCCAACCGAGTGCATCTGTCACCTGGCCCCAGGTGACCTGACACTGACAATTGTGCGGTCATGCAATGCTGTACCAAAATAAAATATTTGATCACTTCCGCGTTTTTTTTTGCGCTATAGACAAAAAAAGGCCAACAATTTTGAATAAAAAACTATATTTTTTACTTTCTGCTATAAAACACAGATAATAAAAAAAATTAAAAAAATTGAATTTCTTCATAAATTTGGGCCTATATGTATTCTGCTGCATGTTTTTGTTAAAAAAAAATCCAATATTTTTTTTACTAGTAATGGTGGCAATCACCGATTTTTAGCGGGGCTGCGACATTGTGGCGGACAAATCGGACACTAAGTGACACTTTTTGGTAACACCAGTAAAAGTGGTCAAAACAAATGCACTGTCACTGTACAAATGACACTGGCAGGGAAGCAGTTAACATCAGGGGCGATCAAAGGGTTAAATGTTCTCCTGGGAAACGCTTTCTAATGCCTTGTACACACGATCCTGGCGGTTTTCCCAGCGGTAAAAAGTCCGAAGGGAAAACCGAGAACCAGCTTGGTAGCTTTTCCCCCTACACACGGCCGGGTTTCCCGACACGAAAACTGCCATGAGAGCTTTGGTCAGGAAACCCGGCCGTGTGTATGATCCACCACAGGTTTTCCCCATAGGGAAACTGCCGGCTTAAAAACCGCCGGGAATCCTGGTGGGAAAAAAGAGAACATGTTCTCTTTTTTCCCGCCGGAATTCCCAGCTGTTTTCCTGTCGGGAAAACTGCGATGGAGCATACACACGTCCGGGATTTCCAGCCAAAAGCTCTCATGGTGGTTTTCCTGCCAGGAAAAATGGTCATGTGTATGAGGCATTAGACCCCTTTCACACTTGGGCCGCGGCCACGTTAGCGCTAAAGTGCCACTCGTTTTAGCGGCGCTTTAGTGCTGTTTAAGCAGCGATTTCGGCTGCTAGCAGGGCACTTTTAATCCCATTTTGCTCGCCCACCTGTCGTGTTACTAAACCCACAACAGTAAAATCAGTCTGCACTCTGCATATGCAGTAAAGCATGCTTGATATACTCACTGTGGAACCTAAGGGGTTAATCCTCTGCTTCTTTAACTGACTCCAAACCATCTCTTGATAGAACAGAGCATTAGGAGTTAGGCTGCACATGCTCAGTTTGGTGTGTATTGCTAGATAGTTTTTTTTTCTTGGGAGAGTGCATGTGATCAGCACAGGGCCAATCAGCACTGTCCAGACAGAAGATAAGGGAAGAATAAAAACTCCTCCTACAATCTTTAACCAGACACTGATAGAAGTCACAAGACTGTTATAAACTGTTGATGAGAAAAGGTATTTAGCAGTTTACATTTACTGAAATAATTGCATTTCCATGTTCTGTATACTGTGGGAGACCCGATATACTGTAGTGAATGCGGAGTCCTGGGTTTAGTAACACTTTAACCAGTTCCCGACCTCCTCATGTACATTTACGTCAGCAGAATGGCACGGACAGGCACAATCACGTACCTGTACGTCCTCTGCTTGACGTGGGTGGGGGGTCCGATCGGGACCCCCCCCGGTACATGCGGAGGTCGGGTCCGCTCGGGGAGCGATCCGGGACGACGGCGCGGCTATTTGTTTTTAGCCGCTCCGTCGCGATCGCTCCCCGGAGCTGAAGAACGGGGAGAGCCGTGTGTAAACACGGCTTCCCCGTGCTTCACTGTGGCGGCGCATCAATCGAGTGATCCCTTATATAGGGAGACTCGATCGATGATGTCAGTCCTACAGCCACACCCCCCTACACTAGTAAACACACACTAGGTGATCCCTAAATGTTACAGCGCCCCCTGTGTTTAACTCCCAAACTGCAACTGTCATATTCACAATAAAGAATGCAATTTAAATGCATTTTTTGCTGTGAAAATGACAATGGTCCCAAAAATGTGTCAAAATTGTCCGAAGTGTCCGCCATAATGTCGCAGTCACGAAAAAAATCGCTGATCGCCGCCATTACTAGTAACGCTATAAATTTTGCGCAAACCAACCGATAAACAATTATTGCGATTTTTTTTACCAAAAATAGGTAGAAGAATACGTATCGGCCTAAACTGAGGAAAATTTTTTTTTTTATATATGTTTTTGGGGGATATTTATTACAGCAAAAAGTAAAAAATATTGCATTTTTTTTTAAATTGTCGCTCTATTTTTGTTTATAGCGCAAAAAATAAAAACCGCAGAGGTGATCAAATACCACCAAAAGAAAGCTCTATTTGTGGGGAAAAAAGGACGCCAATTTTGTTTGGGAGCCACGTCGCACGACCGCGCAATTGTCTGTTAAAGCGACGCAGTCCCGAACTGTAAAAACCCCTTGGGTCTTTAGCCAGCATATTGGTCCGGGGCTTAAGTGGTTAAGGGTGATTTTTACAGCTTTATTGGCAGTTTGAAAATGCCATCAAATAATGTTGGGCTATGCCCTTGAGTGGAAGTTGAGTAACCCTAATGCCCCACCTCCCAACCTTTTGAGATGGGAAGGAGGGACACCTATAAGCAAAAATATGTAGACATAGGACACATACCCCTGCCACGCCCCCTTTAAGGGGAATTGTACAAAAAAATTAGTTAAAGTGAAGTTCCACCCAAAAATTGAACTTCTGCTTTTCAGAATCATCCCCCCTCTGGTGTCACATTTGGCACCTTTCAGGGGGGAGCATATACCTGTCTAATACAGGTATTTTGATCCCGCAAGTACAGGGAGTGCAGAATTATTAGGCAAGTTGTATTTTTGAGGATTAATTTTATTATTGAACAACAACCATGTTCTCAATGAACCCAAAAAACTCATTAATATCAAAGCTGAATATTTTTGGAAGTAGTTTTTAGTTTGTTTTTAGTTTTAGCTATTTTAGGGGGATATCTGTGTGTGCAGGTGACTATTACTGTGCATAATTATTAGGCAACTTAACGAAAAACAAATATATACCCATTTCAATTATTTATTTTTACCAGTGAAACCAATATAACATCTCAACATTCACAAATATACATTTCTGACATTCAAAAACAAAACAAAAACAAATCAGTGACCAATATAGCCACCTTTCTTTGCAAGGACACTCAAAAGCCTGCCATCCATGGATTGTGTCAGTGTTTTGATCTGTTCACCATCAACATTGCGTGCAGAAGCAACTGCAGCCTCACAGACACTGTTCAGAGAGGTGTACTGTTTTCCCTCCTTGTAAATCTCACATTTGATGATGGACCACAGGTTCTCAATGGGGTTCAGATCAGGTGAACAAGGAGGCCATGTCATTAGTTTTTCTTCTTTTATACCCTTTCTTGCCAGCCACGCTGTGGAGTACTTGGACGCGTGTGATTGAGCATTGTCCTGCATGAAAATCATGTTTTTCTTGAAGGATGCAGACTTCTTCCTGTACCACTGCTTGAAGAAGGTGTCTTCCAGAAACTGGCAGTAGGACTGGGAGTTGAGCTTGACTCCATCCTCAACCCGAAAAGGCCCCACAAGCTCATCTTTGATGATACCAGCCCAAACCAGTACTACACCTCCACCTTGCTGGCGTCTGAGTCGGACTGGAGCTCTCTGCCCTTTACCAATCCAGCCACGGGCCCATCCATCTGGCCCATAAAGACTCACTCTCATTTCATCAGTCCATAAAACCTTAGAAAAATCAGTCTTGAGATATTTCTTGGCCCAGTCTTGATGTTTCAGCTTGTGTGTCTTGTTCAGTGGTGGTCGTCTTTCAGCCTTTCTTACCTTGGCCATGTCTCTGAGTATTGCACACCTTGTGCTTTTGGGCACTCCAGTGATGTTGCAGCTCTGAAATATAGCCAAACTGGTGGCAAGTGGCATCTTGGCAGCTGCACGCTTGACTTTTCTCAGTTCATGGGCAGTTCTTTTGCGCCTTGGTTTTTCCACACGCTTCTTGCGACCCTGTTGACTATTTTGAATGAAACGCTTGATTGTTCGATGATCACGCTTCAGAAGCTTTGCAATTTTAAGAGTGCTGCATCCCTCTGCAAGATATCTCACTATTTTTGACTTTTCTGAGCCTGTCAAGTCCTTCTTTTGACCCATTTTGCCAAAGGAAAGGAAGTTGACTAATAATTATGCACACCTGATATAGGGTGTTGATGTCATTAGACCACACCCCTTCTCATTACAGAGATGCACATCACCTAATATGCTTAATTGGTAGTAGGCTTTCGAGCCTATACAGCTTGGAGTAAGACAACATGCATAAAGAGGATGATGTGGTCAAAATACTCATTTGCCTAATAATTCTGCACTCCCTGTATCTACTACACTTCCGGTATCTTCTTCATCCCCCCAGAAGACAGCGAGTCACACATGTGCGGTAGGGAACCAGGAAGGGAAGCCATACCAAAGAAGACACGGCGGCAGCACCCCAGAGCCGAGAGTGCAGACATTGTGGGCGCCCAGGACAGGTAAGTGTCCTTATTTTAAAGTCAGCAGCTGCAGTATTTGTAGCTGCCGACATAAAAAAAAAACATTTGGCAGAACTCCACTTTAAAGGGTTTGCAATCCCTTGTTTATTTTTTTTCAAATGACAAACATGTCATACTTACCTAAACTGTGCGTTCGTTTTGCACAGTGTGGCCCCGATCATCGTTTTCTGGGGTTCCCCGATGGCTCTTACGGCTCCTCCCCGCATCAGTAAACCCCATCGGAGAAGCGCTGTCCCAGGGAGGTTACCTTGCGGGTGCACTCCTGAGTCCATCATTTGTTTGCATAGACACAAAATGCCGGACTCGGCCCCCCGTCACTCGCGTCATTGGATTTGTCCAAATCTTGCCGCCTCAATCTCCACAACATCTCCAAAATACGCCCCTTTCTAATCAATAACGCAACAAAGCTCCTAATTCACTCCCTAGTCATCTCTCGCCTTGATTACTACAACTCCCTCCTCATTGGCTTACCCCTACATACTCTATACCCCCTTCAATCCATCATGAATGCTGCTGCTAGACTCATCCACCTTACTAATCACTCTGTGTCTGCTACTCCTCTCTGTCAATCCCTCCACTGGCTTCCGCTCACCCAACAAATTAAATTCAAAATACTAACGACTACCTACAAAGCCATCCACAACTCTGCCCCCAGCTACATCACTGACTTAGTCTCAAAATACCAACCTACTTGTTTTCTTCGTTCTTCGCAAGACCTCCTGCTCTCTCGCTCTCTCATCACCTCCTCCCATGCTCGTCTCCAGGACTTTTCCAGAGCCTCTCCAAGCCTATGGAATGTCCGCTTATCTCCTACTCTATTAGCTTTTAGACAATCCCTGAAAATCTTTCTCTTCAGAGAAGTCTATACTACCCACACCTAATGCCCTGTACACACGATCGGTTCGTCTGATAAAAACGGTCCATCGATCGTGTGTGGGCCCCATCTGTTTTTAAAATTTTTGATGGTTAAAATACCGATAGAAAAAAACGATCGTCTGTGGGGAAATCCATCGGTCAAAAATCCATGCATGCTCAGAATCAAGTCGACGCATGCTCGGAAGCATTGTACTTCATTTTTCTCTGCACGTCGTTGTGTTATACGTCACCGCGTTGAACACGATCGGATTTTTAACTAATGGTGTGTAGGCAAGACTGATGAAAGTCAGCTTCATCGGATATCTGATGAAAAAATCCATTGGTCCCTTTTCATCGGATGAACCGATCGTGTGTACGTGGCATAACAGTTTTTTTTTCATCTTGTCCATCTGATCATCCCCCTCAGATACTACCCTTTGTTCCACTTGACCCTCTCTTCTAGACTGTAGAATCTAACTGTATTGTATTGTAATTGTACTGTCTTCCCCAATGTTGTAAAAAGCTGCGCAAACTGTTGGCGCTATGTAAATCCTGTATAATAATAATAATAATAATAATAATAATAATAATAATAATAATTGACAGCAGTGGGAGCCAATGGCTGTGCTGCTATCAATCTATCCAATCAAGAGCCGAGAACCCTGGGCAGAGAGGGAGAGCACGTCTCCGCCGAGGGAACAAAGGGCTCAGGTGAGTAAAGGGCTGGTCAGTGTGAGGCCCCGTACACACGACCAGTTTCCTCGGCAGAATTCAGCTTCCGACCGAGTTTCTGGCTGAATTCTGCCGAGAAACCCGGCCGTGTGTACACTTTCGGCCGAGGAAGCCGACGAGGACCTCGGCGAGGAAATAGAGAACATGTTCTCTATTTCCTCGTTGTTCTATGGGAGAACTCGGCCCACCGAGGTCCTCGGCGGCTCAAGGACTGAACTGGCCGAGGAACTCGATGTGTTTGGCACGTCGAGTTCCTCGGCCATGTGTACGAGGCCTCAGAAGTTTTTTCACCTTAATGCATAGGATGCAATTAAGGCGAAAAAACACACAAAGGTTTACAACACCTTTAAACCCGCAAGTGCTTTTTTATCACTATTATTCCTTTATAATGGCTTTTTACACTTTTAAATGCAGCAATGTATAAATTGGATGAAAGGTTTGGTACTGTGAAACACTTTTTAAAAGATAAATAGTGCATTTTAAATACAACTATATAGATCAGACCAAAAAGAGGGACAAATGAGGTGGAAAGAGGGACAGAGGGACTTTTCGAAATCAGGGACAGTCCCGCCAAATCAGGGACAGTTGGGAGGTATGTAATGCCTATCCGGCACTCATGGTTGGAACAGGCCTTTTGGACTATGTGAAGTTATTTTTCACATGCGACTGGCACTGGTTAAAGGGGTTGTAAAGGTAAAAAAAAATTCACCTTAATGCATCCTATGCATTAAGGTGAAAAAACATCCGACGGTAATGCCCCACCCCCGAACCCCCGTTTTACTTACCTGACCCCTCAAAATTCCCGCGCGTGTCCACGTGATCCTCTTCGGTTCCCAGCCTGGCCATTGATTGGCTAGGCTAGACGGATTGATAGCAGCGCGGCCATTGGCTGGCGCTGCTGTCAGTCACATCAGATGACGCGGCTCACCGGGGGGGGCGGGGCCGAGTGATACAGTCGGCGGCTATGCCCGCCGCTGTATCACGGGAGCGCGCTCGCAAAAGTTTTCCACCAATGCAAGCTCGCTCGCATGAAGGGGGAAAGCTTTTGCGAAGAGGAGCCGAGACAGCCGCTGAGGGACCCCAGAAGACAGGGTTAGGGGACACTCTGTGCAAAACGAGCTGCACAGTGGAGGTAAGTATAACATGTTTGTTATTAAAAAAAAAAAAAAAAATTGCCTTTAGTGACCCTTTAAGTTGATTTGTTGGAACAGTCA
The DNA here is from genome assembly GCF_905171775.1 of Rana temporaria. NCBI lineage: Eukaryota > Metazoa > Chordata > Amphibia > Anura > Ranidae > Rana > Rana temporaria. Next base: position 28,774,259 of record NC_053491.1, read on the forward strand.
AAAAAGTTGTGATTTTTTTTTTCCCTTTCCAATGTAATCTGGCTTTGCAAGGTTATTTGTTAACATAATTATGGCTTTAAGCCTATGCTTCTCCGCCGTCAAGTATACCCAAGAGGAGCTGGGCAATCGGAGAAAGCTGTGAGCAGCTGTAAAGGTAGATAAACCAATCCCAACTGTTTCAAGAAACAGGACCCAGACAGAAGCCTCTTCTATAACAAGGAGATCACCGTGCTATATGTGTTCTTGAAATGACTTAAGTAAATAATTAGCTCTGGCAGCACAGAATGAAAACAGGAAAGTCAGCAGCTGCTTCAAAAAAATATAATTTAATTACAGCTATAGAGAATGTAAAGGACTGAAACAGACTAACCTTACAGGAAAAAGACTGTAAACGGACATCTGTAGTGTACTGTGCCTTTCAAACAATGGTGGCAAAATACTAAATAATTGAGCTTTTTTTTCACAGCTCTGAGAAATAGCTGGCATCACCCAGTAGGCATCCTGCAAGACTAGGCAAGCGCTTAGAAGATGACTTTTCCAAAGATTGCACACAATTTACACCATATGCCATCTTTCACAGTTAAAATAAAAAAATCTGTAGTATAGCAAAAGATCCCAAAAGAGTATATCACAATATACAGTACAGGCAATAAGAACAATGCATGGGCACAGCAGAGATGAACAAAATATAAAGGTGTTAGGGGAAATAATAACAACTTGTGCATGAATACAAAGTGGCTCAATAATAATAAGTGCCCCCAATTTCTGCCTATACAGACTGGCCCCTTTTTGCGATTCGGCACTGCGTCGCTTTAACTGACAATTGCGCGGTCGTGCGACGTGACTCCCAAACAAAATTGGCGTCCTTTTTTCCCCACAAATAGAGCTTTCTTTTGGTGGCATTTGATCACCTCTGCGGTTTTTATTTTTTGCGCTATAAACAAAAATAGTGACAATTTTGAAAAAAAATCAATAATTTTTACTTTTTGCTATAATAAATATCCCCAAAAAAGATATAAGAAAACTTTTTTTCTCAGTTTAGGCCGATACGTATTCTTCTACATATTTTTGGTAAAAAAAACCGCAATAAGCGTTTATCGATTGATTTGCGAAAAATGTATAGCGTTTACAAAATATGGGATAGTTTTATGGCATTTTTATTAATATTATTTTTTTTACTACTAATGGCGGCGAACAGCGTTTTTTTTCATGACTACGACATTATGGCGGACACATCGGACACTTTTGAGACATTTTTGGGACCATTGTCATTTTCACAGCGAAAATGCACTGATTACTGTGAAAATGAAAATTGCAGTGAAGGGGTTAACCACTAGGGGGCGCTGTAGGGGTTAAGTGTGCCCTAAGGGAGTAATTCTTACTGTAGCCCCCTGATGTCACTGATCGTCCTTTCCTATGACAAGGAACAGACGATCAGTGACAAGCCACAGAGAAGAATGGGGAAGATTTGTTTACAATCACCTCTCCCTGTTCTTCAGCTCCTGTGACCCGATCACGGGACACCAGCGGCGATCGGGTCCGCGGGTCCCGCGGGCGCGGAGCTTCGGTCTGTTTCGCGAGCGCGCCCACAGCTGGGTTTTTAAAGGGGACATACATGTCCGCCCTTGTGCCCAGCCGTGCCATTTTGTTGACGTATATCGCCATGCGGCGGTCCTTAAGTGGTTAATCAGTTAAGGACCACCCGCCGCAGTTGTTCCGGGGGATGCCAAATCGGAGCAATGGCACCGTCCAATCAGTGTGGCGTCACACTGTTTCCCAAAAGTAGTTCCTGGACTACTTTTGTCGACTTCGGGGGCCATTTCAATAGACATCTGTGCATGAACTTGCACAGATGTCTCTCGAATCGCCCCCCCCCCCCCCCCAAAGTCAGACTGAAATGCTGGTCTGAAATTGTGCAAGTTCTGTTGAATTCGCACAATTTCAAACTCTCTCTAGACAGTGTTAATTGGCCCTGTGCTGATCACATGCACCCTCCCAAGAAAAAAAAATGGACAGTGGAAAAAGAAGAGAATCAAAAAGGCATGATCAAACAGCCTTTTTACACAATGCAGAGGTTTAACCCCTTAGGTTCCACAGTGAGTATAACAAGCATGCTTTACTGCCTAAACAGACTAATTTTACTGTTGTGGGTTTAGTAACACTTTAAGGTAAAAAAAAACTTCTAAGTGCACCCCCCCTACTTACCTGAGCCCCATCTCAATCCAGCGATGTGCGTGAGAGCAGCGGTTCTCCCAGCTTTCTTTCGACTCATTGGCTCACACAGCAACAGGAGCCATTGGTTCCGGCCGCTGTCAATTCCAGCCAGTGAGCCACTGAGGTGAGAGTGGGGGCAGAGTCAAGTCTTTCTCAGTGTGTGAGTACACAATGTCCATTTACAGGAGCGAGCCTGTCTGAGTGCCCCAATAGCAACAGGCTTGCTACTGGGGGCACTTGGCAGGGAGGAGAAGCCAGGAGAACTGGTGGGGGACCTTAGAAGAAGCGGATCAGGGCTGCTCTATGCAAAACCATTTACACATAACAGGTAAGTTCTGTATAACAAGTTTATTATTTAATTAAAAAAAAAAAAAACTAAGGATTGCAAATATTTTTTTTTTCATTTTTGAGATTCTTACTCACTAACTTAACTCTTTTCACTTCCTGTTCCTGTGGCATCTGTACAGGAAACAGGGTGTACAGGCATCATCAGAACATGGCATGGAAAGCAACAAACACAAATAAAAAGAAGCATTAACTCTTCCTCTGCTCTCCTAAGAATGTGTTGGCCTTGGAGAGCATCCCCATCAATTCCTGACCTGTCGGGAAGTGAGGGGAAATCTCCTCAATAAGTACACAGACAATAATAAAAACCTGAAGGTGAAATGCGTTGGGGTGGTGGCGCTGCCTGATGCACAGATGGGACAAAAAACCAAATAGCCTATAGTGAATAGGCTAATATTGGGCAATGTCTAGTGCACCCAATGGCTATAAGCTTAAAACCAGCAGGTAGAAGGGTCTGAAAGACCCAAGCAGCTATAGATGTATCTACGTGCTAGTAAGCTGCATACTGGTGGAGTGCTCCGAGTCTATGGTGAGCTCAGAGTCTAGGTGATGACATATGAGTAAACCAGGAAATATATGGGTGAATTCATGCATCAGCATCTACCCTCATAGGCACAAATATGACATGTGTGAGCAAGGTAATAATGCATCAATGTACTACCAGCGAGAGCATATTCTAAAAATATATACAAATAAGAATAGGTGGCAAGCAATAAACAGTGAACCAGCAACAGTCCAGGTGTAATGCTAGCAGTCCGGCTCCTGGTGTGTGTACAAATGAATACAGTAAATTAATCAGTCCACAGTACTGATGCTCATCACAGCGTACACAGTAAAAATAATCAGTCCACAATACTGTTGTACAACACAGCATATACTTCTAATACATTCTGGAAAGGTGACATATGGAGTCCAATCGATTAAGCCCTGGGAAAAAATAACATATGGAGTCCAATCGGTTAAGCCCTGTGGAGGGGGTAATCCTAGCTGCACAAGGCTGCACAACCACCGTACGCGGACCCTGAAATGACGGGTCCGCGTACGGTGGTTGTGGCTGGAACGCACGCCACACTCCGCCGAATACACGCTGCAGACTCTGGACTTTGTTGCCTGTTTTTGTTTTTTGTTTTCTGTCGTCTGTACTCCGTTCAGGGGGTTGTTTTTTCTTATTTTAACCACTCCTATCGGAGATTTTTTGGAGATACATAATTTTTAAATACATTTTATTATACATATTGCACTATTGGAGTTCCCTTTTTTGTCCCTGAGATACTGAGACACGGGAGGACCACCACCTGCAGAACAGCTGATCCAATTGCGACCAACAGGGAGGAAGCCGATCGTGTTAGCGGTGGAGTGAGCTGGTGATATCCAGGAGCAATTACTGCATGCCTGTCACCCCAAGCGGGGACTTTTGTCTGGTGAGGGGAGCACCGGGACCACTCCGAATTTGTGAAGCTAGGATCACCCCCTCCACAGGGCTTAACCGATTGGACTCCATATGTTATTTTTTCCCAGGGCTTAATCGATTGGACTCCATATGTCACCTTTCCAGAATGTATTAGAAGTATATGCTGTGTTGTACAACAGTATTGTGGACTGATTATTTTTACTGTGTACGCTGTGATGAGCATCAGTACTGTGGACAGGCCCAGATTTACTCCCTTTGCCGCCCCAAGGCCGGGTCCTTCAATGCCGCCCCCTGCCTGCGCAGTATAGGGGGGGACATTATCCGCCGGGGGACTTTTAGAACTGGAGGGGGGGGGATGTTGCTGCCAAAAATGACATTGATCATTGGGGGCGGGGGGTGCTGCTGCCGAAAATTACATTGAAAACCATCTCACCTCCTCTTCCCTCTGTTTTCTTTCCTCTCACCATCCGTGACATGACAGGGGGGGGAAATGAAAGTGTCCTCTCCTGTCAGCTGCAGTGCCACCCCTGCACCCACTGCCGCCCCGAGGCCTGGCCTTGTTGGCCTTGTCTGGAATCCGGCCCTGACTGTGGACTGATTAATTGACTGTATTCATTTGTACACACACCAGGAGCCGGACTGCTAGCATTACACCTGGACTGTTGCTGGTTCACTGTTTATTGCTTGCCACCTGTTCTTATTTGTATATATTTTTAGGATATGCTCTCGCTGGTAGTACATTGATGCATTATTACCTTGCTCACACATGTCATATTTGTGCCTATGAGGGTAGATGCTGATGCATGAATTCACCCATATATTTCCTGGTTTACTCATATGTCATCACCTAGACTCTGAGCTCACCATAGACTCGGAGCACTCCACCAGTACGCAGCTTACTAGCACGTAGATACATCTATAGCTGCTTGGGTCTTTCAGACCCTTCTACCTGCTGGTTTTAAGCTTATAGCCATTGGGTGCACTAGACATTGCCCAATATTAGCCTATTCACTATAGGCTATTTGGTTTTTCGTCCCATCTGTGCATCAGGCAGCGCCACCACCCACACGCATTTCACCTTATCACCTTTCTCCCTAGGGGGACAGATTTTAGGGGGGCAGCAGCCTTTTATCCCAGTCCCAGAGCAGGTTCAGTCTTTATAACAATAAAAACCTGTATGTATAACCGGAGGTTCAGCCCTTAGGGAATGTCCTTCTTAATCAAAGTACAGTAAAACCTTGGATTGAGAGTATCTTGGTCTGAGAGTGTCACGCTTCAAAATTGCGCCTGCTCGTGGAATGGCGACAAACGTTTACCCTTAAAAATCTCCATTGGTGATGTTTAAAAAAATCTACAGGTTGAATGTTTTGAGTTACAGAGGAGGTCTATGGCTAGAATTATTGCTCTCGCTCTACCGATCGCGGCGATACCTTGCATGTGTGGTTTGAACACCGTTTTCATATGCGGGCGCTGCTCACCTATGCGTTTGCTTCTGCACGCAAGCTTGGCGGGACAAGCACGTTTTTTTTTTCTTAATTATTTTACCTTTTATCTTTTACACTGTTCTTTTAAAACAAAATTGTGTCACTTTTATTCCTATTACAAGGAATGTAAACATCCCTTGTAATAGAAAAAAAGCATGACAGGTCCTCTTAAATATGAGATCTGGGGTCAAAAAGACCTCAGATCTCATATTTACACTAAAATGCAATAACAATTTTTTATTTTTATTTTGTCATTTGTATTTTTTTTTTTTAAATGGCCCTTTAGAGCCGGTTCATACAGGGGCGACTTGGGATCCGACATGAAGTCGCCCTAAGTCGCGCAACATGTCAAATTCCATGTTAGTAAATAAAACCCGTCTTAATGTACACTACTGAAGTTGCTCAGAATTCAGAAAAGTTTCTTGTACTACTTCAATCCGACTTCTAGGCAACTTGTACCCATAGATTTCAATGTAAGTCTCCTCCAAAGTCGGATCATGTCTTAACTGAAGCAACAATACAGGAAGAGAAAATTGCTTTCTCAGGCAAACCCCTCCCTCCCTCTTCCCTCCCACAGAGGAGGTTGGCCACTAAAAAGTCGCCTGTCCTCACAAAGTCGCGGCCAGAGTCGTGTTGCCCCTGTGTGAACTGGCTCTTAAGAGCTATGGGAGGAAGTGATGTTTTGATGATGCTTCTGCCCTGCTATAGTATGGAGATGGGTGGGGGCCATCTTCCTGTCTCCAGGCCACTGACTGAGAAGGATCCTATCACCTCCGGTAAGCGGCGGAGGGCACGGGAGAGCGGCGGCAGGGGGGGCCTCCTTCCGCCGCCGATAAAAGTGATCTTGCGGTGAATTCGCCACAGAGACCACCATTATCGGAAACCAGACCGCCCCCCTAAAGAAGAGGATACCAGGGTTATGGTAGTTAGCTGCTGTCATAACAAAGATATCCCTCTTCAAACAGCCAACGTATATCGGCGTGCGGTGGTCCGGAAGTGGTTAAAAAAACACAGACACTCAGACTGGACCTTACCAACGATGTATGATGTAACTAAATTAGCAATAAAACCCTGACAATATGCTCTAACATTTTCCCACTCTGCAAAACAAAATACAAAGGTTTTGTCTGGAGCTGGGTTCACAAATAAGGATACTATTTTGTAAATGTATTAGAAGTGAAATGCTATATGTGAGCATTATTTCATATAATAATGTTGGATTTCTATTACTGTAGCCTTCAAGAACACATTATTTTCCCCTGTCTGACAAGCACAATGCCTTTCTAAAGAATAGTTTGTTACTTTTGCTGGTCCCATCAAGCGAAAGACTCTTATGATGCTTCTTTTATTTTCCACAGCTGATGGCAAAATATATTTTTGCAAAATAACAGCCAATAAGTCATCTCTCAGCTTGCCTACTCTGTGTGTCATGCATTCGATTCACTATTTCCTTAGGATAAAGCACCCAACACTACCAAGACATGGGAAAATGAAATCCTATCCTATCCTACTAAAATGTAATCTAATATTTACATAAATCGGTTTCGTCAAATAAGTTCAATTTGTTTTCGGAATTCATTTTGTTTATTTGAATTCAAATTGATTTGAATATTCCAAATTCAGAAAATTTTAATTGGTTCGAATTCAAATTCCATTCGAATTCAAATCAAAGTTCATCCACATCGCTTTCCATTCAAAATCAAATTTATTCTATTCAAAATTTGAATTTTGGATGATGTATATTCTTTCTATTCCATCATATTCAAAAAAAAAATTCTATTCATTTCTATTTTATTTTATGCTCTATTCTTCTCTTTCTATTATATTATATTCAATTTGAATTTAAATTTATTCTATTTGAAATTCAAATTTCAGAAAACACTTAGGGGCAGATCCACAGACAGAGTACGCCGGCGTATCTACTGATACGCCGGCGTACTTTCAAATTTCCCGCGTCGTATCGTTGTTTTGAATCCCCAAAACAAGATACGACGGCTTCTGGGTTAGATCCGACAGGTGTACGTCTTCGTACGCCTTCGGATCTAAGATGCAATTCTTCGGCGTCCGCTGGGTGGCGTTCACGTCGTTTTCCGCGTCGGGTATGCAAATTAGCTATTTCCGACGATCCACGAACGTACGAGTGGACGGCGCATTTTTTTACGGCGTCTGTAGTCGGCTTTTTTCGGTGTATAGTTAAAGCTGCTATTTCGTCGCGTATAGTTAGATTTGCCATGTTAAGTATGGCCGCCGTTTCCGCGTCGAAATTTGAATTCTTTCTTTTTTTTCTGTATGTCGTCCGTGAATCGGAATGTACGTAAGTCACGTCTAAGTTTAAAAAATGACGTCCTTGCGACATCATTTCGCGCAATTCATGGCGGGAAATTTAGAAACGGAGCATGAGCAGTTCATTCGGCGCGGGGACGCGCTTCATTTAAATGAATCACGCTCCATAATCGCCGATTTGAATTCCGCCGCCAGAGATACACTACGCCGCCGTAACTTACGGCACAAAATCTTTAAGGATTCAAAATTACGCCAGGTAACGTACGGCGGCGTAGTGTATCTCTGATACGCTGCGCCGATCTATTTCTCTGTGGATCTGCCCCACATATTGTTATATTCTTTCAATTACATTTTTTTCTATTCTATTTTATTACTTTATTTTTTTTTCTATTCTATTTCGTTCTCTTATATTTGCATCTGAATTTATTCTTTTTGAAATAAAAATTTCGGAAAAAGGCTATATTCTTTCTATTTTATTCTATTCTGTTTGTTTTTTTCTATACTAATCTTTTCTATTCCATTCAATTTTTTTTCTATTCTATTTTTTTCTATTGTATTCATAGTTACATAATTACATAGTAGGTGAGGTTGAAAAAATACACAAATCCATCAAGTCCAACCTATGTGTGTGATTATATGTCAGTATTACATTATATATCCCTGTATGTTGTGGTCATTCAGGTGCTTATCTAATAGTTTTTTAAAACCATCGATGCTCCCCGCTGAGACCACTGCCTGTGGAAGGGAATTCCACATGCTTGCCGCTCTTACAGTAAAGAACCCTCTACGTAGTTTAAGGTTAAACCTCTTTTCTTCTAATTTTAATGAGTGGTCACGTGTCTTGTTAGCATGGCGATTGTGTCATAATTTCCTGATTTTGGAAGAGACCACTACTGAGAGCAGAGGATCATGGAATATGTAGTCTGGAGGGCCGGAGATTTCAATAGACCTGCTGCTAACCACAAGTTCCAGCTGGCTGCAGAGAGGAGGAATTCTGGGTGAGTAGATAAATAGAATGATCTGGAGGGTGGCACCCTTAGGCCCACAGCTGCAGAGCAGGGACAAGGCAACTCCAGTGAATGTGAGCGGGCGCCACTGCCTGGACAGTGCCCTCTCTGAAGCCAAACCCTCAGCTACCCGGTCCCTATCAGCAGTTTGGTTATCTGGAACCACTTTCATCTAACGCAGACACCGCTGAATCCCTGGGTTGTCGGGTGACCAGTCGGGCATGCCTCATCTGACTGCAGGTCCTACAAGAGCCTGTTCTGGACGTCCTCTACCAAAGAGCTTTGATATCACTAGGAGAGGTGAGTGGGCAGAAGCCCACCCTTGTCATTATACTCAGAGACACTGCATGCAGACACCTTCACCCTTTCCTTCCTGCACCCAAGGCATATCCTGAGAGACACCTTGGTTGGAATATTCATCGTTGCTGGTCGCCATTGCACATATTCCCTTACCGAAGATGGCAGTACCTCCATTGAGAGCCGAGGGACAGATTGGCTTCAGGTGCCGACATCGCGGGCGACCAGGACAGGTAAGTGTCCTAATATTAAAAGACAGAGGCTGCAGTATTTGTAGCTGTTAACTTTTATCTTTTTTTTTTTTTAGCAGAACTCTGCTTTAAATGTGAAAACAGGCAAAATCAACAATGGCTTGGATTTGTTGAGTGATGTTTTGTTATTAGTGTAGTTACATATCCTCTATTGTTTGTGTGCCTTATGTAATGAAGGGCTCAGAAGTTTTGGCTGCAATTTTTGGTGCTATGACAGGTTGATTTCCCTATGCCCATGCATTCATTCACTAAGCTTGTCCCTATTTTCTAAAGGGATAGGCAAGTCAACCTCATGCCTTTCCATTTCCTCTGTGTTGCATTACAAATGTGAGAGTGCTATTTGATGAAAGATTGCACTGTGATCACTCTATTTATCTACCTGTTTGTGGCCATGTCAGGTCTAATTACTATTTAGCTTTCACCTGCACTACACCGACACTAGATTGAGAGACTAGATTTCATTGCAGGAAATGTTAGTTCTTGGACAACAGAGTACATGCTTTAACCCGTGTGGTGCCATGCTTCATGTTTGAACACAAACAGAAACTTCTGACACTGGAATGTGAGGATTTACTGTAGGCTGTGTACAGGGCAACATAAAACTACATGATGAATGCACATCTTACGCAGGTGAAAATCACACGAGGCAAGTAGGAAGGGTTATCATTGTTTTTAACAATTGCATGTGGCAACAGTTTCAAGTGCATTTTATTTCCAAATTCTGCATGAAATTCTGGGTCATCAGTAAACAGCATATTGCAATTTCTTAGGGGATAATGATTAGTGTTGAGCAGAATACGCCATATTCGATTTTGCGATATATCACGAATATATAGCCGAATATTCGAGAAATATTCGCTAAATTCGAATATTCGTGATATTTTATCGAAATGAAATGTTTGCGAAATTTCGCTATTGCGAATGCGAAAATAATTGCGAAATTTCGACAACTGCGGTAGGAGCACTCTGATTGGCTCAGAATATTTGTGATATTTTATCGAAATTTCGCAAAATGCGAATGCGATATTTATTGCGGAATTTCGACAACTGCGGTAGGAGCCCTCTGATTGCCTCAGAATATTCGTGATATTTTATCGAAATTTCGCAAAATGCGAATGCGATATTTATTGCGGAATTTCGACAACTGCGGTAGGAGAACTCTGATTGGCTCTGATGCAAAAGAAGGGCGGAGAAAATAATTGCGCAATATTCCGATTGCCGAATAATCGCATTGCGATTTTTCGGCAGGATAAAGTGATCGCTTCAGCTACTCGACCCAGGGTCTCTAATCATACCAGCAATGCTTTTAGACGTCGATGGAGATCTCTAGGATGTGATCTGTTCTAAAAATAAAATTGAAAAAATTCGAATATTCAGAATAGCGAATATTCACCGCGAAATTCGAAATATATCGCGAATACTCGAATATGCCATATTCGAGCCGAATATTCGCAATACGAATATTCGTGAGCAACACTAATAATGATATGATCAAATCACATTGCTGCAATTCATAAGACAATATATATATATTAGTCTGGGCTGTCTTTGTAGAAATATACATTTGTGATCAAAATTAACAAAATATTAAAGTAGTTGTAAACGCTTACATATTCTCACTAAAGTAACTAGCCTAAGATACAAAGACATACAACTATCCTCCTAGATAAGTTGAACCTGTTTATCTGCATCATTCTCTCCTCTACAGCCATTCAAAGTGCAGAATTTACACAATATTTCTCAACTCCAGGAGGTGATCTGATGTCACACACTGCATAGCATAGAGAAGGGAACTGAGTGTAATCTAATACCCATGTAGAGGGAATAGACACACCCTCCTCTACACTGTCTCATACAGAAAAATGCTCAGCTGTGTCAGGATGAGGGCGAGGCCATCTCCTGGAAATGTCTGGTGTCGGCATAGACTGTCAGAAGGGACTCAGATAGCAGAACGAGGAGAGAGAGCAGACATACTGTACATCACACTAGGTGTTTTGGATAAAACACTTTAAGGCTAGGTTCACACTGCTGTAAACCAGTATTGATCCAATTTTCAGAGAAATTATATAATGCAACTTGGATGTGGTTTGCATATTCTATGGGAACACAATCACATTGGAATCACACCAGAGTATGACAGGAACCTTTTTTTAAATTGCACTGTGCTGAGTTATAGTACACTGATGTGAATGGGCACAATTGAAAACAATGTGATTTCCACTGTCATGCAATTCTGTGCAACTCAGGACCATTTCACATGGGTGATCCAATCTGGCCCACCTGTCAGTATTTCAGGCGGACCTAATCGGATGGTTCATGTATTCCCATGACCAGTGGGTGTAAACGGACCTGTGTCTTTTTAGACTCGCCTACCTCCAATCTGATCCGGCCCCCTAAAAACAAATGAAAGAGGATCTGTCCTCTTCCATGTAGGCAGTCTGTATCAGAGGTAGTCAGGTGTAAATGGACAGCCAGTCTGTTTACACCCAACGCTCAATGAGGAGAGCAGGCTCAGTCCGTACATGATCTGCATAAAAAGAGCGGATACAGACCTGTTTCCGGCCGCTCTTCTAAGCGAGGGATCAGCGGACAGATACCATGGTGAGCAAAGCATTTTCCTCCGTGTGGAAGGGGCCTCAAGCTGCTTCCAATATCACACTAGTGTGAACGAAGCCTAATAGATTTATGTGGACATGCAAGGATAAGAAAACAATGTCTAAAGACAATATTTTTTTCTGTGTGTAAATGGATTTGCACCAGCCAGTCTCTGTCACTTTACACTGTATGGTCAAAAGCATTGGGGTGCCTGCCTTACACGCACATGAACTAATATAATCCCAGTCTTAGTCCATAGAGTTTAATATTGAGTTGGCCCACCCTTTGGAGCTATAACAACATCAACTCTTCTGGGAAGGCTGTCCACAAGGTTTAGGAGTGTGTCTATGGGAATGTTTGACCATTCTTCCAGAGGTGCGTTTGTGAGGTCAGGCACTGATGTGGAGAAGGCCTGGCTCGCTGTTTCTGCTCTAATTCATCCCAAAGGTGTTCTATTGGGTTGAGATCATGACTCTGTGCAGGCCAGTCAAGTTCCTCCACCCTAAACTTGCTCCTCCATCTCTTTATGGACCTTGCTTTGGGATGCCATTAACCACTTGCGGCAGGTCAGCCCTATTGCGCGAAACAACTCACCTGTATGTAATTTCATGCAATAGACTCAGGCGGGGGGGGTGCGTGACACCGGCCACCCGCAATCGTTCACCAGAGAGGCAGAACGGATAATATATGTAAACAAGGCAGATCGCCGTTCTGACAGGGAAGAAGATAGAGGAACACCAATTTATGTCTTCATTCGGTCAGAGCACCCCCCACACAGTTAGCAAGCACCAGCTAGGCACACATTTAACCCTTTGATCACCCCTGATGTTAACCCCTGTCCTGCCATTGAGTCATTGGTACAGTAACAGTGCATATTTTTAGCACTGATCACTGTAATAATGTCACTGGTTCCCCAAAAAGTGTCAGATAGGTGTCTGATTTGTCTGCTGCAAAGTCGCAGTCCCACTAAAAATCTCTTATCACCGCCACTACTAGTAAAAAAAAAAAAGAAAGAAAAATGCCATAAAAATATCCCATAGTTTATAGACTCTATAACTGTTGCGCAAACCAATCAATATACCTTTTAGTGTGATTTTTTTTTTATTTTTTACCAAAAACATGTAGCAGAAAACATATTGCTCTAAATTGATGAAGAAGTTTATTTTATTTTTTTAATTATTGGATATGTTTTAAAGCAGAAAGTAAAAAATATTGGGCCAGATCCACAAACAGCGGGCGCAACGTAACTTTTCCGATTTAAGTTACACCGCCGCAAATTGCCCAAGTTAGTGCCCGATCCACAAAGCACTTAGCTGGAAATTTGCGGCGGTGTATCCTAAATCAGTCCAGCGCAAGGCGGGCCAATTCAAATGGGGCGAGTCCCATTTAAATTAGGCGCGCTCCCGCGCCGGACGTACTGCGCATGCTCCCGACGCTATTTTCCCGACGTGCTTTGCGCGAAGTTACGTTGCACCGAGGTTTTGTGAATCGCGACGGGTAAAAAAGAGTTGCGGCGGGAAAAATAAAAAATTTTTAAAAAATTTGACAGCGACGCGGGAAAGACGGGTATACTTTTACATGGTGCGCTAACTTTACACTTTGTAAAAGGTACCCTATCTTTACGACTGCAAACTAACACTTTACGGCGACTTCACAAAGGGAAAAACCTTCGTGGATCTCCGTAAGTGCTAATTTGCATACCCGACGCTGGTTTACGACGAGAAATGCCCCCAGCGGCGGCTGCGGTACTGCATCCTAAGATCCGACAGTGTAAAACTATTACACCTGCCGGATCTTAGGGATATCTATGCGTAACTGATTCTATGAATCAGCCACATAGATAGAAACAGAGATACGACGGCGTATCAGCAGATACGCCGTCGTAACCCTTTTGTGGATCTGGCCCATTGTTTTTTATTCCAAATTTTCACTCTTTCTTTGTTTATAGCGCAAAAAATAAAAACCATGAAGGTGATCGTATATCACCAAAAGAAAGCTCTATTTGTAGGGAAAAAAAGGAGAAACGTTTTATTTGGGTACAGCGTTGCCTGACCGCATAATTGTCAGTTAAAGCGACGCAGTGCCGTTTCGCAAAAAATGGCCTGGTCATTAAGGGGGTAGAATCTTCTGGGGCTGAAGTGGTTAAGGTTCATGTTCGTACAAAGGCAGGCGCTCCAATACTTTTGACAATATAGTGTATATCCCATTATTAGAACTATTTACTAGTCTGCTCCTGTAATGTCTTTTGTCAGAGAGGGTGGGTATTGCTTCCCTACCTATGTTTTGTGGTGTGCAGTGCCTCCTTTGACAAGCTCCTGTGGGCCATTCTGAGCTGTGGCAGGTGCACAGGAAAACTCCGCCATGACGCTAAAGGCTAATATACAGCTCTCTTTCTGCTTCGTTCAGCTTCCTGGAGATAAGATTCTGAGAAAAGTGACCCAACCAACTTTCAGCAGTGATTATTGCTACCAGCGGTATAGTGATCTCCTGATGCAAGGCCAGCATGAATCCCATTATCTGCAGGAGGTTGGGGTGAGACCACAGCGCCAAGATTATGAACATGCATGTTTAAAGAAGCTTATTACACTACAGCAGTTGCAGACAAGAATGCATGCCAGCTAAATCTCAAGGATCTCAGGCTTTTTTTTTTTTTGCAGCTATTGGAAAAAATAACTTCACTTCTACAGAGCGCTAAGGCCTCAGCTAATGTTCTTCAATCCCACTGCAGTCCCCTGCCAATGCACGCATTTAGTTACACAGCAAAGAAAAGCACAAAAATCAAACAATTGCTGACCCGTAGAGCTAGCACTAAAGCCATTTAACTCCACAACCCTCCAATTCATGGTCTTTAATTTGCAAACTCTATACTTAGAACTATTTATGAGTCCTATTCACAATGAACATTACTTGTAACAACATTCGTGTCTGCAACCTATACTTCGAGTTACTTACATTTTCACAGATTCAGTTCCATTATCCTTTGTGCTACTGAAGGAAAATGTGTTCTAAATTATGGACTTATTTTGAATACCATTAGCTTTCTTTGCAATCCCAAGAGGAACGTTACATGGATTTAAGAAGCATTGTAGGGACCTCCATACCCTATAATGTTCTGTAACTGTGCTAAAAGGTCTGTTCTCATGTACAGATATCATACAATATTTCTTGCAGCAGCACCCATTGGCAGTTTTACTATCATAATATTAAATATGATTGACTGTTAAAGGTTAGTACAGTTTCCATGGCCACAATTGGGCAAAGATGTCACCACTAACCCTAAACAGGAAAAAAGTTTGAAGTGGCATTATAGCGGTGCCAAGAGTGGAAGCATAGAGTATTTAAAACATAAAATTAATTTTAACATAATTAAAATTCAATCAAACATACAACCATTATGTATCCTTATACATCTCCATTTGTGGTGATATCACTGGAAGGATTCCAATTAATCAGTAATTACAAGATGGTATGTTTCAGGTAACCAATGGTGACAAGATGGTGTGTTTTCCCAACATGTTTCATCAACAATGGCTTCCTCAGGGGATTACAGGCTGACAAATGAGTATATGGAACCCAAAAAACCCCAGGAGGATCACCAGCTGAAGTCAACACCAATGCAGAGATCCATAACGACTAGTGTTGCTCACGAATATTCGTATTGCGAATATTCGGCTCGAATATGGCATATTCGAGTATTCGCGATATATTTCGAATTTCGCGGTGAATATTCGCGATTCCGAATATTCGCATTTTTTCAATTTTATTTTTAAAACAGATCACATCCTATCGACGTCTAAAAGCATTGCTGGTATGATTAGAGACCCTGGGCCGAGTAGCTAAGCTGAGGCGATCCTTTTATGTTGCCGAATTTAAAAAAAATAAAATTGCGAATTTTCGCTAATGCGAATGCGAAAATGATTGCGAATTTTCGATAACTGTGGTAGGAGAACTCTGATTGTCTCTGATGCAAAAGGGGGGGGCTTTGTGTATGTTTCTGTTATTAATATTTGTATGTTTGATATTATTATTTTTTTAAGAAGGAAAAAATTGCGAATACCGTAAAAAAAGGGGAGAATACAGCAGCAACTCAAAAATGTTATACAACATAAATTAATACAAGACAGAAAATGGAGTCGCTCTACAAGAATAAAAAATATGTCTAGTGACAAGACATGTGGGCAAATTATAAAATAAGCAAGCGCAAATAACTTGTGAAATACACAGTGAAACAAATATATAAAGAAATATAGTCCCAATAATAGAAAAATAATCTTTCATAAAAATGTCTTTGATATGTGAAGTGAAAAAAAGTCCAAAGCATGCAGCATGAACGTGTTCAATCTTCAAGGTGTTTGATTGACAAACGGCTGTGACAGATGGATAGAGTAAAGAATCACCACCAATGCAAAACACTTTTTATTTTCTATTGTAAAATATCAAGAATATTCTGAGCCAATCAGAGTGCTCCTTCCGCATTTGCCGAATATTCGCAATTATTTTGTATTGTAAAATATCAAGAATATTCTGAGCCAATCAGAGTGCTCCTTCCGCATTTGCCGAATATTCGCAATTATTTTGTATTGTAAAATATCAAGAATATTCTGAGCCAATCAGAGTGCTCCTTCCGCATTTGCCGAATATTCGCAATTATTTTGTATTGTAAAATATCAAGAATATTCTGAGCCAATCAGAGTGCTCCTTCCGCATTTGCCGAATATTCGCAATTATTTTGTATTGTAAAATATCACGAATATTCTGAGCCAATCAGAGTGCTCCTACAGCATTTGTCGAAATTGCGCAGTAAATATCGCATTCGCATTTTGCGAAATTTCGAAAAAATATCAAGAATATTCTGAGCCAATCAGAGTGCTCCTACCGCAGTTATCGAAATTTCGCAATTATTTTCGCATTCGCAATAGCGAAAATTCGCAATCATTTCATTTCGATAAAATATCACGAATATTCGAATTTAGCGAATATATCTCGAATATTCGACTATATATTCGAGATATATCGCGAAATCGAATATGGCGTATTCTGCTCAACACTAATAACGACCAAGTTGAGGTTAAATTGCAAAATAGACACAGGAGGGCGCCTGCAGTTAGAGTGGCTTATTTTTTAAAAAAATGGATAGATATTGCTTGCAAGCACACAAAAAAACATTTCCAGGTTGCCCTCAATTTCTAAAAATTAAGGGGGGACCTGGAAACGTTTTTTTTGTGTGCTTGCAAGCAATATTACATTTTTTTTTTGGAAATAAGCCACTCTAACTGCAGGCGCCCTCCTGTGTCTATTTTGAAATTTAACATCAGCTTGGTCATTATGTGTCCTCTGTGGCAGCATGGTGCTCCCTCTCTGCTTTGGTGTTGACTTCAGCTGGTGATCCCCCTGGGGTCTTTTGGGTTCCATTTATTCATTTGGTGGCCTGTAATCCCCTGAGGAAGCCATTGTTGACGAAACATGTTGGGAAAACACACCATCTGGTCACCATTGGTTACCTGAAACATACCATCTTGTAATTACTGATTAATTGTAATCCTTCCAGTGAGATCACCACAAATGGAGATGTATAAGGATACAGAATGGTTTTATTTTTGAATCAATTTAAAAAAAAAAATCTAATAAATGTCATGTTTTAAATACTCTATGCTTCTATTCTTTGTTGGCACCACTATATTCCCACTTCAAACTTTCTTCCTATAGACATATTTATGGGATGAGATGCCTGAAATGATGTGTTCACCTAGGTCAGACCAAATACAACACTACCCCTATTCCTTCCCTTATATTACCGATGACAGCTGGGGGAGCTGTTATTCAGCAAGTGGTGTTTTGGGTTTAAGGTTGTCAGGTAGACATGTGCACTACAGGAATGATTTTTTTAGTGTTGGGTAAATTGTTTAAGTAAATCATTTTGTTTCATCATATGATTTTCTGAATTTATTTTGTATATTCATTGTTCCCGAATTGATTTGTATATTCAAAAGTTATTTCGGAAGATTAGCTAGATTCATTTTAATATGTTAATTCGTTTTTTTCTGGAGACTACTTATGCACTCTTGAGCCATCACTACTAGTCCGACCCACCATAAGAAATGGAATTGGACAATATCTACAGGAGTCACGTGCATATGAAAGTAACAAATGGCACCAAATAATTTTGGATTAATTGGTAATGTTATGATTCAGAGATTCTGATGGCTCCACCCTCATCCAACCCAAACACAATAAATAGGAATCATCCTATTTTATTTTTATACCTTACTGTATTTATTGCAATATGTTTCCATTTCATATGTAGTGCATTTTTTATAATAACGAAAAATGTTAATGAAAAAAATAATTGGCTGATTATCCAAGAGTCAAGGATTACCACTCCACTCTAATCCGAATAAAACACATGAATCCGAATTAATTATTTATTTGTTATGTTTCTAAATTGAAGTATTTTCCTTATTCCCCACTGACTTTGTATGGTCTCTCGAGTTCAACCCCAATGAAAATAGAATCTCATTAAAACATTCACACTATGCTCACTAGAATAAAAATGAACAGATCCAAATTAATTTGGATTATTCATTATGTCATTTTGGATGCTTCAAACATTAGCAAAAGGCCCAAACTATTGCATCATGTCATTTGAATGAAACAAATTAATTTGTTGTTTTCGTAAAAATTTATTTTGGATTCGTCTAAATTTGTTACTATTGTGTTTCAGGCCCCGTACACACGACCGGTTTTCTCGACAGAATTCAGCAAGAAACTCGATGGGAGACGTATTCTGCAGAGAAAACCGGTTGTGTGTACACTTTTCGCCCAGGAGAAACCCGTCGGGAAACTCGTCGAGCCAAAAAGAGAGCATGTTCTCCATTTCCTCATTGGACAATGGGAACATTTGGCTCGACGAGTTTTCTGACAGCCGAACAAGGAACTCGACGGGGAAAACGATGTGTTTTGCCCGTCGAGTTTCTCGGTCGTGTGTACGGGGCCTCAGAGATTTCATACACCCAAATCATACAAATTTTGTTGGATTTCTGTAGGATGTGCTACAGCAAAAGTGATATTCACAAAGAGAAAAAAAAATACAGTACATGTTTAATTGCTAGCAAATTACATTTCATTGCCAAACTTTGTCATTTTGAGCAGTGATGAAGGAGAGGGAAATCTTTCTAACAAAGTCCCAGTTAGCAATAAGAAAATTACAGGGGTTTTAATCCTTTCCCACCCCTAATCTAAAAGCAAAAGCAAGGTTTTGATTGGAAATACGATTTGGAATAAGAGTCAGTAGGTGAATTATAACTAAAGTCCGATCCAAACTGAATTGTTTTTAAAGAGGAACCAGAATCTGTTACCAAAAAAGGCAGGCAATGAGCAAAGGACAAGTCACCAGTATTGCCTGTAATCACCCTGTAGAAGATCCTTTCCCCATTACTAAGTTAACTGTAATGCCGCGTACACACGATCATTTTTCGGCATGAAGAAAACTTTGTTTTTCAAAAACTTTATTTAAAATGATCGTGTGTGGGCTACACATCATTTTTCAGGTTCTGAAAAACGACAAAAAAAAAATTCGAACATGCTGCATTTTTATACGTCGTTTTAAATGATGTCATTTTTCGGGTTGTAAAAAATGATCGTGTGTGGGCTAAAACGACGTAAAATACCCACGCATGCTCAGAAGCAAGTTATGAGACTGGGAGCGCTCGTTTGGGTAAAACTACCATTCATAATGGAGTAAGCACATTCATCACGCTGTAACAGACAAAAAATCGTCTTTTACTAACACGGAATCAGCTAAAGCAGCCCAAAGGCAAATTACTTCCCCTTTATAGTGCCGTCGCACGTGTTGTACGTCACCGCGCTTTGCAAGAATTTTTTTTAAAAACTATGGTGTGTAGGCAGGCAATGTCATTTTAATGATGAAGTTGGGAAAACGTCGTTTTTTGGACATGCTGAAAAATGATCGTTTGTACGCGGCATTTGTATTGAAATCACTCCTTTGCCACATCTGTAATTTAGAATTTCGAAAACAAAAAAAAGAACTTTATGCCGCGTACACATGACCGTATTTCATGACGAGAAAAATGCAATTTTTTTAATTGGTCGTGAAAAACGGTCGTGTGTGGGCTCCAGAGCACTTTTCTCGATGAGAAAAATGGCCGTTAGAAAAATGTGTTGTTTTTTACGTCGTTCTTTTTCACACCGTAAATAACGGTCATGAGTACGCTTTAACGAGGGGGGGGGAAACGTGCATGCTTAGAAGCAAGTTATGAGACGGGAGTGCTTGTAATGGAGTTCGTAATGGAGATAGTACATTTGTCATGCTGGAACAGACTGAAAAGCACGAAGACTGAAAAGCGTGAATCGTCTCTCACCAAACTTTTACTAACACGTGGTAACACAAAATCAGAAAAAGCGGCCCAAAGGGTGGCGCCATTCGAATGGAACTTACCCTTTATAGTGCCGTTGTACGTGTTGTCGTACATATGTACGTCACCGCACTTTGCTCGAGCATTTTTTTTCACGATCGTGTGCATGCAAGACAGGCTTGACAAGAAGCACGTCGAGAAAAACGTTGTTTTTTTCCATGACATAAATAACGGTCGTGTGTACGCGGCATTAGGGGCAATTCGGACTACACTATTTGTATAAAAATATATATTTTATTTGTACAAGTTATTTTTTTTATTTTCAAAATCATTACTGAGTTTCTATGCCTTATTCTATACTGTGCCTCTGTGAAGAGGTGGCCAGCTTGGTAGAAGTAGGGTTTTGCTTACGTAGGTCAGAACTTCCAGTAAGAACACTGAGCAGCACAGTATCGACTTCACCAGTTCTCACACGAAAAGAGCCTAAGCACACTAACATATCAAAAAGTACATTGCTATAGCGCAGGAGGAATTCCATACAAAATATAGACGTTTTAAAGTGCCAGACCTCCAGCAGGAAATTTCACTTTTGGAGTACAAGCAAAATATAGGCAGTCAGCAAGCTCTGTAACATTCCATTTCCAGTACCTGCTAATAGATTCGTTTAGCATAGACTTATGCCCTATACACACGGTCGGAATCTCCAACGGGAAAATGTCCGTCGGAAACTCAGACGGGAAAATTGAGAACCTGCTCTCAATCGTTTTCTGTCGGAATTCCTGACAGAAAAAGTCAGATGGAGCATACACACAGTCGGATTTCCCGACCAAAAGCTCCCATCTGCCTTTTCTGTCAGGAATTCCGACCATATGTACGGGGCTTTAGCCTATACCAGTGGTCATCAACCCTGTCCTCAGGGCCCACTAACAGGCCAGATTTGCAAGATAACTGAAATACATCACAGATGATATAATTTGCTGCTGAGTGATTGCCGTATTCTAGTCTGTATCTCCCCAAGGTAATACATAAAACCAGGCCTGTTAGTGGGCCCTGAGGACAGGGTTGATGACCTCTGGCCTATACTTCACAATTAAAACCATCTATAGTTATGCTGGACAGTAGCTTATACCTGAAAAGGAAAATATTAAAATCATTCTTACCCTCTTACTGCATGGAGTAGACGTAGGGAAGGGTAAGCCGTGTGCACATTGATATGGTGTTTGATAATAAGGTCGTTCACCCATTCTACTCGTTCTTCACCCCCTTTGGCCATAAATGCTGGGATCCACAAAATGCTTTCATTTAAGCTTTTCAGACGCTGCATAAATTTCTCTTTCCACGTATCATTGACAAGATCCTCAAAGGCACGCTGGACCACTGAAGGGTTCATGGTTACAAGATGAGTCTTTGTGCCAACATCCTTGGCATATTCTTCAACGGGTGCAAGATTACATCTATAAAAAAAAAAAAGTGCATCAAACTAGTCATCTACGTGACAACAATTAAGGAGTAACCTATACAAAAGACTTAGGCCCCATACACACGAGAGGATTTATCCGCAGATACGGTCCAGCGGACCGTATCCGCGGATAAATCCTCTCGAGGATTTCAGAGGATTTCTATGCGATGGCGTGTACACACCATCGCATTGAAATCCGCGCTGAAATCCTCTGCCGATGACGTGTCGCGCCGTCGCCGCTATTATGACGCGGCGACGGGCGCGACGCTGTCATATAAGGAATTCCACGCATGCGTCAAATCATTACGACGCGTGCGGGGAATCCCTTTAGACGGATGGATCCGGTAAGTCTGTACAGACGAGCGGATCCATCCGTTGGAATGGATTCCAGCAGATGGATTTGTTGTGCATGTCAGCAAATATCCATCTGCTGGAAATCCATCCCAGGGGAGATTTCTCTGCGGATAAATATCCGTTGGCGTGTACACACCATAGGATCTATCCGCAGAAACCCATTTGATGGGATTTATCTGCGGATAGATTCTATGGTGTGTATGGGGCCTTACATTGTATAGATATGTATAATAAAGTGATTTTTGAAATTCTGTTTTTAAGGTATAATGTTCACCCGGTAACCCTTAAGGGATGCTGGTAAAGCTACCATATGCTCAGAGAGTACAACCACACCAAAGCCCACCCAGAGTAAATAGAGGATAGGTTAAAAACACCCTCCTTGCACACCCAAGGAGTATCTGATTTCCTCTTCCCATTGAAAGGTTCTCTACTATAGAACAATGTTTCAGTATGATATAAGACATCACATCATTGTAGGAGCAAAGTGGTTATAGTCCCAGCATATAAAATACACTATGATGCCGTCATTCTATTTGGTCCAACAAGTCCATAACCACTTGCGGCAAACAGTTTTATCACTGGACATGAAAATTTGAAATTTGAAATATCATTCTGGAATTTCAATCTTTATTATTTGTTAGAATCAATATTTCTACTATATCCCTAGGTGGATAATCATACACTTACCAATTTAATTTGACATGTTATGTTGACATTTAGTTGAGAAACCCACCAGAGTGTCATATAACATGACAACTTAGACAAATGAGAAAATAATTTTCATTTTTTTAAATGTAAGATATTGCTTGAGTCACAGTAATATAATTTCCACATGTACAGTATTTAACTAGTTTTTCCCCATTACATACAGAAGCTGCCTGTCCACACAAGCAGCAGTCCATTCTCACTAGCTCCAATGAACAGTCAAGTGATGTATTTTTAAAGTTTACTGCTTGAAGAAACTTTTAACATGAGAGAGGTCGGGCATGGGGTACTTCAAAATGCTCAGGTGTAGCTAGTAATTAGAAGTCTCTTCTAGTAGTAGTAGTAGAATATGGTGAACAGTCCTAGGCCCCACAGCTGAAGACCAAGGGGCACATTTTTGGGTGTCTGGTTACCTTGTGTAGGTACACAACTGTTTGTTCCCTTAGTCACTACTAAATTTCCCAGGACAGTTGCCTCCTTCTAGCTTCCTGTCCGACATAACGCCTCTCAGAACCAAATCTCTGGTGATGTGGTTCTCTTGAGCATTGTCCATTCAAGTCCTGGCACCTCTGAGGCCTCTGAAGCAGTTGTATGGCTCATAGGCTTCCTGAAAGCAAGCAGCCCCTGCACATCTGGAACCCTTATGGGGAGAAGGAACCCTGCTTTCCAGTGTCTCAGACTATTTATCTACATTGCTGCCCCCTTCTGGACATTTCCCTTCCAGGGATTGGCCAGAACCCGATAAATATTTAGGCTGGTTGATTTGAATCTGTCCTAAGCTCTGGAAGCTTCTTCCAGACTCAGGAGGAAGTAATCAAACACCCAGCCTGTGAGACTCTGATTACAGAAGTAGCCAAAGATACATTTGCCTAGCAATCTACGCAGGTAGGGTGCTATATATTTATAAAGAGTGCAAGTGGGAAAAAAACTAAATTAAATAAAGACTGGGCAATACTAATCAACAGTAAGCTAAGCTTCAGCTATAAATGCCAAGGTAGCAATTAAAATAATTTACTATAAGCATAGAAAGGGTCACTTTTGATAAAAAATAAGTAAAGCTCTAATTCATCTGGAAGAAAAAAATAAATAGACAGATTACACACAGCTATAAAAAATAAAAAATCTTCTCCCGTGGTAATACTTACCTTCACGCCAGTGCTTTTCCCAACAGACTTACTGATCAAGTGATGTGGTGTTGCTCCTTACTCAACTTACTTCCTTAGAATCCAAGGTGTCAAAGTTTCAGCATAATACTAGGCTCACAGAAGAATGGTGTAGAGCAGTGGTTCTCAGCCCTGTCCTCTAGTACCCCCCCCCCCAACAGGCCATGTTTGCAGGTTTTCCTTTATCTTGCACAGGAGTCAATGGCTTGGTATTTTGGACAGCTATTTTATCGAAGAGAAATTCCCCAAAAATGGCCTGTTGGGGGTACTTGAGGAAAGGGTTGAGAACCACTGGTGTAGAGATCAGGGCCACATCATTATGTGATGGAATGTGCCCACTGCTGCAGGATGAATCGTGAAAAGAGTGACCTCACTGGGTGACTAAGGACACTATTTTATTCCTAAGGAGTGCTGGAACTCTAAGGAATTGGGGGGGGGGGCAGTTGGGCTTTGAACAGTAGTTTTCCTGACACTTTTAAGTAATAATGGCCAGGGAAATGCCCCAAGAGGTTTTTCTCTCTGTGTGCCAAATTTCCCCACAGTTGCCTAAAAGGCTTTATTTTATAATCCCATGGGGAAAAATGGCTAGACTTCATGAGACGGTGAACTTGATGGACGTGTGTCTATTTTCCAACCTGGTTAACCATATAACCATTAATCAGAAAATGTGTTTGATGCAGACTAGATATTATTCAGTGACTATAAATCCTTACTTCAAACAGCGTATAATGTAATTTTGATGCCTGAGGCACCAAGATATAAATGACTTGTCCAAAGTCACAAAGAGGAGACACAAGGATCAAACTAGGCTCGCCTACTCTGTTATTAATCAAATGAGCTGTTCTCTTCTCACATCAATGCAAAAAAGAATGTTATTTGAATTCAGATTTCCTTTAATAGGGATCTTTGCAATCACAATGCTAATGTGTGCTGACTTTGAAGACTGTGTCTTCTTACATAGTAATTCAATGGGCTTTGTACTCCGTATGACTAGCTACTTTATAATCCTTCTTTGAGTTCTTCATACCTGTTGAGCTCAGGGGTTTTGAAACGGATATCAGATGGTATAGGAGAAAGGGCACTCAATAGCTCTGCATGGGTACAGCACAACTATTATTTCTTAAAAATCCAAGTCTTGGAAAGTCAAGTGTTGGTAACAAGGGACTTTTGCAAATAGGTTTTCTGATTAGTAGTTATAGTTAGTAGAACATTATTGTATTAATGTATAATGTTTTTCTTCAATAAAATTTGTATTTTATTTCGGGGTATACCTGCTACATTAAGGACTAAAGTGCCCTAAATGGTGTATATTGAGTCTATATTTAACCACTTCAGCCTCTGAAGATTTTCCCCCTTAGGCCCGGTACACACGGTCGTTCCAAACCGATGAGAATGGTCCGATGGACCGTTTTCATCGGTTCACCGCTGAAGTGGCCTGATGGTCTGATGTGCGTACACAACATCGTTCCAAAAACCGATCGGGTCAGAACGCGGTGACGTCAAACACACGACGTGCTGAATAAAACGAAGTTCAATGTTTCCAAGCATGCGTCGACTTGATTCTGAGCATGCGCAGGTTTTGAACCGATGCTTTTCTGTACTAACCATCGGTTTGGACCAATCGGGCAGTGGTCCATCGGTTCGGTTTTGAAGCATCTTTTAAAATTTTGGACCGAAGGAAAACAGACCGATGGGCTATACACATGGTCGGTTTGGACCGATAAAACTGAACCTCGGTCCATTCTCATCGGTTTTGTCTGACCGTGTGTAAGGGGGCCTCAATGGCCAGGCCATTATTCTACATATTTTTTGGTAAAAAACAAATGCAATAAGCGTATTTTTAGCAAGACTGCAACATTGCGGCAGACTAGTCGGACACTTTTGACACTTTTTTGTGGGACCAGTGACATTTATACAGTGATCAGTGCTAAAAAACAATTACTGATTACTGTATAAATTAAAAATGGCAGGCAATGGGGTTAACACTAGCAGCTATCAAGGGGTTAAATGTTTTCCCTGGGAGGTGTTTCTAACTGTGGGGGGAAGTGTACTGACTGGGAGTACAGAGAGATTGCTGTTCCTGATCACTAGGAACAGATGATCACTCTGTACTTCCCTGTCAGAATGGGGATCTGTTTGTTTACATTGACAGATCCCCCTTCTGGCTCTCTGTGGAGCGATCGTGGGTGGTAGGTGCATTCGCGGGAACAAGCTGACCTGCTGCAGTATAATGATGGTGGCTGATCAGCAAGTGGTTAAAGTCCTTTTGTTATATCTGTTTGAGAAAAAAAAATTGTGACACTGCCAGAAATACCTGTAGTTTCCTGTGTACTCTGCAGTGGTATCAGCCCTGCCCAGTTCCCTTCTGTGAAATACAGAACACCTCTTCCCTCGGCTATGGATTTAGAAAGGTGTTTTGTAATCTGAACACACTGCCTGATGAGGGGCGACAAAGATGCTCTTCTAAAGGTACAGGATAGGTTAAACCGGAACTAAAGTCTAAAGTCAGCCATAGATGGATCAAATCCTGTCTGGTTCAGCAGAGCATGGCCAAGATTCGGTTCACCTATGGGCAGGCTGATGAATCAACTGGGGTACAACCAGAATGCAACATTTTTAGCGTTTTTAAATTCCGACCAGACAATAGCAAAATTTCAAAAGCTTTACTGAAGAATAAGTTCAACATAAAGTGCAGTCTTTTCCTAACATGTCCAACCCTAATTCAGGCTTATGGCTTCCCCAGCATACCTGCACAGAAAGAATCCCTCTTTGGTAGAGTCCATGGTGATGGCATCCAGGTTTGGCATTTTCGGAGAAGACTGCAAGTCCCTGCATTTCCTCCAGGCTCTAGCGGGATTCATGGTCTCTCTGGACTTGGCATATTCACTCTTGCGTGCTCTAGCTTTTTCCCCAGGTTCGGACCCCTGTCCCATGTTTATACAGCACAGGACAAGTTGGTCAGACCCAGGAGGGAGGGAGGGGCCAGGAACACCGAAGAGGGCTTGTTATTTAAAAAAACAAGACTTTACAATCACTTTAAACTCTATATGCCTTCAAAGAGATAAGTCCGTTGTTTTAGTTCAACCAGCGGGTTAAAAAAAAAAAATACTCGTCTACCCCATCCACACACTCTATGTGGAATGGGGGAATTCCCCCCACCTCCCAAGCTGTTGTCTTCTGATAGTGGGGAGACTTTATCACAGTAAGAATACATAGATCAGCATTGAAGGCTATGGCCTGCAACGCCGATCAAGCTGGGAAAATCCAAGGGCGGTTGTACCATCCATGGTGTTTGTGTGCATTTATAATTTTAAGTATTTTTTGTAAAATATTGTTTCGGAAAGTATTTAAGCTACTATCGAGGAAGGTATCATGTACTGTACAAGCAATGAAAATTGCAGTTCAATTTTTCCAAATGTAAAATAACGCACTTTAGGAAAAAGATCTTTAGTTATCACTAGAGGGATCACCAGCAGAAGGAGGTCCAGATTCCTTTATAAAGAACTTTAGGTATGACTCAAGGGATCACCAGCAGGAGGAAGGAAGTCTGGATCCCTCTATATATATCTTTAGTTATCATCACTAGTGGGATCACCAGCAGGAGGAAGGAGGTCTTGATTCCTCTACATAGATCTTTAGTTATCACTAGAGGGATCACCAGCAGGACAAAATCATAGCTCCCAACTGTCCCTAATTTTCGAGGGACTGCCCCTGATTTGGAGCAATGTCCCTTTGTCCCTCTTTCCTCCTCATGTGTCCCTCATTTTGATCTAATCCATATAGTTGTATATAACATGCACTTTTTATTTCTCAAAAAGTGTTTCCCAGTGCTAAACCTTTCATCCAAATTCTAAATGGCTGCATTTGTCAATTTTAAAAGCCAATATAAAGGCATAGTAGTGGTAAAAAAAAGCCCTTGTAGATTTAATAAACCTTTTTTTTTTGCAGTTAATTCTCCTTTAAGAGGTGTGGCAGGGGGCATGTCCTATGCCTACATATGTTTGCTAGTAGGTGTCCCTCCTTCCCATCTCAAAATGTTGGGGGGTATGAGAAAGGAGATGTTGATTCCTCTATATAGACCTTTAGTTATCACTAGAAGGATCACCAGCAGGAGGAAAGAGGTCCTGATTCATCTATATAGATCTTTAGTGAGACCTCATTTAGAATACTGTGTCTAGTTCTGGAGACTAGGGATGAGCTTCGAGTTCGACTCGAACATTGCCTGTTCGCCTGTTCGGCAAACAACGAACAATTAGGGGTGTTCGCGGCAAATTCGAAAAGCTGCGGAACACCCTGGTCTATGGGAGAAGTGCTAATTTTAAAGGCTAATGTGCAATTTATTGTCCTAAAAAGTGTTTGGGGACCTGGATCCTGTCCCAGGGGACATGTATCAATGCAAAAAAAAGTTTTAAAAACGGCTGTTTTTTCGGGAACAGTGAATTTAATAATGCTAAAAGTGAAACAATAAAAGTGAAATATTACTTTAAATTTCGTACCTAGGGGGGGTGTAAAGTTAGCATGTGAAATATCGCATGTTTCCAGTACATAGAACTGTCTCTGCACAAAGTGTCAGACAACGTTGGAGCAGGAAGCCGGGAACAAGTGGATAATCACCGCTGGATTTTTTTTCTTTTTTTTTTATTAATAAAGGACTTTTTTCTACGGTGTGTGTGTGTGTGTTTTTTCCAACAATTTACACTTCCTTCGTGAAATGGTAGGGGTACCCCATTAACAATTCACATAGGGGGGGCAGGATCTGGGGGTCCCCTTTGTTAAAGGGGTCTTCCAGATTCTGATAAGCCCCCCGCCCGTAGACCCCCACAACCACCGGGCAAGGGTTGTGGGGATGAGGCCCTTGTCCCCATCAACATGGGGACATCCTCCCCATGTTGAGGGCATGTGGCCTGGTACGGTTCAGGAGAGGGGGGCCGCACTCTGTCCCCCCTCTTTTCTGCGGCCGGCCAGGTTAACGTGCTCGGATAAGGGGTCTGGTGTGAATTTTTGGGGGAACTCCACGCCATTTTTTTTTAAAATTTGGGGTGGAGTTCCCCTTAAAATCCACACCAGACCTGAAGGGTCTGGAATGGATATTTGGGGGGAACCCCACGTCATTTTTTTTAAATTGATGGCGGGGTTCCCCTTAATATCCATTGCAGACCTGAAGGGCCTGGTAATGTAATTTGAGGGGACCCCCACGCTATTTTTTTTTATGAATGAATTCTCTCTGAATTGCCAGAGCCGACAATTCATTATAGCCGCAAGTCCGGTTTTAAAAGACTTTTTTTCCTTTCAGAAATGACACTTTGTGCAGAGACAGTTCTAAGTACTTGAAACATGCGCTATTTCACATGCTAACTTTACACCCCCCCAGGTACGAAATTTAAAGTAATATTTCACTTTTATTGTTTTACTTTTGGCATTATTAAATTCACTGCTCCCGAAAAAACGGCCGTTTTTAAAACTTTTTTTTGCATTGATACATGTCCCCTGGAGCAGGACCCAGGTCCCCAAACACTTTTTAGGACAATGACTTGCATATTAGCCTTTGAAATTAGCACTTTAGTCCCATAGACTTTAACGGGGTTCTAAAGTTCACACGAACATTTGGTGTGTTCGCAAGTTCTGGTGCGAACCGAACAGGGGGGTGTTCGGCTCATCCCTACTGGAGACCTCATAAAAAGATATTGATAAGATAGGACCAGTCCACAGACAGGCATCAAAACTGGTGAAAGGTTTGGGGGATAAAACATATCAAGAGAGACTTCAGGAAGTCTTGAGGAAAGAAGGGAAATGGGAGACATGACTGAAACCCAGTCTTGGTGCGTCCATAGAGGGCGCAGGAGCGCCGCCCCCTCTCTCCTGCACCGCTCTATCTATAGATAGATTCATGCATCTATTGCCCTATTCAGGTGTCTGGCCCCTTGTCGGGTGCCGGACATCTGAATTACAGCGGCGGGGGTGCTTTTGGAAGTGCCCGTTTAGAGCCGTCGGCTCTAATAGGCATCCTGATTAGAGTCATAGGCTCTAATAGGCTTCCAAATTGGTAAACAGCAGGGGGAAATGCTGTGCGTTCGCTGTTTACGTAGTGTTGTGCTAGGGAAGCAAATAAATTGCTTCCCTAACACTTACCCGCCTCTCAGCCAGTCAGGTGTTCGGGTCTGGTTACCCTGTCACCTGATTAGCTGAAGCGACAGGCCTATCAGGTGTCCAATCATAGCAGAGATGGGAAGAGGAAAGGAGAAGACATGGAGGACTCGTAGCATGGAGGACAGCGCCGAGACAGGTAAGTGCCGGGCGGGGGGGGCACACTGGCAGCATTTGATGGGGCACAGTAGTGACAATTGATAGGGCACACTAGTGGCAATTGATGGGGCACACTGGCTGCAATTGATGGGGCACACTGGCGGCAATTGATGGGGCACACTGGCGGCAATTGATGGGGCACACTGGCGGCAACTGATGGTGCACACTGGCGGTAATTGATGGGGAAGACTGGCGGCAATTGATGGGACACAGTGGCAGCAATTGATCGGAACACTGGCAGAAATTGATGGTATAGTAGCTGCATTTGATGGCACAGTGGTGGCAATTTATGGGTACAGTGGCTGGCTTGCTTGCGCCCCCCCAAAAACATTAAGCATCAGCCGCCACTGCTTTAACCTTTAATTACATTAAGGATTGGAATAGGGTTCAGGAGGGCAATATTTTCAATATGAAGCTAAGATCAACAACATGGGAACACTCAAACTATCACATGGACAGTTCAAAAACTAATCTTAGAAATAATTATTTTAACAGAAGAGTAGTTAGGGCTATATTCACAGAGAGATTTGACGGTGTATCTCCTGATACGCCGTCGTATCTCTGACTTAGGCCGGTCGTATCTATGCGCCTGATTCATAGAATCAGTTACGCATAGATATGCCTAAGATCCGACAGGTGTAACTGTGTTACACCGTCGGATCTTAACTGCATTTTAAAAATGGCTGCGGGGGGCGTTCTCGCTGATTAATATGTAAATCAGCGAGATACGCCAATTCACAAACGTGCGCGGGCCCGACGCAGTTCGTTACGACTTTAACATAGCGGTTTTCCCGGCGTATACTTACCCCTGCTTTTTTTAACGTTGTTTGCGTACGCCGATTCTCAAACCCGATCGTCGCAAGTTACGCTCACGCCGAAACCACTGACGTCCTAGCGACGTCAGTGGGAGCAATGCATGCCGGGAAATTTCACGGACGGCGCATGCGCATTTAAATCGGCGCGGGGACGCGCCTGATTTAAATAGTACACTCCCCCTAGCCACAGAATTTGAATTCCGCCGGGGTATTTACAATCCGCTGCCGCAAGTTTGGAGGTAAGTGGTTTGTGAATTACCCACTTGCCTCTCAAACTTGCGGCAGCGGATCTTAAATCACATAGATCACGCGGATCTAAAGATCCGCTGATCTATGTGAATCTAGCCCTTAATGTTTGCAATTAACTTCCAGCAGAGGTAGTGAGTCTACGGTAAGTGGATTTAAACATGCTTGGGACAAACATGGGTCTACAGTATACAAACTGTAGACAATTCAAAAATAAATTAATTGTAAAAATGGGGTATCCTCAATAGACCACTTGGTCTATTTTTTTCCTGCTGTCATGACCCTTCTATAATTCTATGTAAAAAAAGCAGCACCATCTTTTCATTTTACACATTCTACACGTTCAGAAAATATATGGTTTGTGGGGTCTTATACAAACTTTCTAGACTGTTCTATGCATGTCGGAGGTGCAGAATTAAAGTAGAGTAGAGTTAAAGTAATATTTGGCTTTATTCTTCAGTGGAATTACCTGACATAAAATACGCTGCCCTTACTCCTTAAAACATGTACAATCTTACCACAGCTTGTAATTTATATTTAGTGGCAATTTTAGAATGTTATTGCTAAGTGAAATTTTTATGCCTTTGAAACTGCACTTAACAGTTTCATATACAATGAAAATACAAACTTATAAGAGTACAAATATTACATTGGGGCAGTTTTTATTTATTGCCCTTTCCTGACAAGTTGTAAATTACAGAGTCCTGATTTTTCATAAACGTACACGTTTCCCCAAAATAAAATTTTTCTTCATAGAAATATTTTTTCTGTCCAATTTCTAGCTACAGTATATATGAATGACATTGCCAAGGCAGAATTCTTGTGCCAAGGCAACTGGTTCCAAAAATACTATTTAATTAGTAGTGAGTAGATTGCTGTATAAATATTGAGTGGATTTTATAGCTAATGCTTCTGGAACAAAAAGGGTTATTATCTCCTTAGTCCCACAATCACATTTCATGTCCTGGCTTGGAAGGTGGTAGAAATAGCCCACCCACTAAAAAAGTGTACTGAAAAAATTGTGACGGTTGGATGCTGAGGAAGGAAAATTGTTAAGACGTACATATTTATAGCTGCCAGCAGTGGTGGCTATTTATAGGGGGCGCAGGGGAGCCGCCACCCCAATCAATACGCCCTACCGCTAATCTCCATGCAGGGTGCCAGATGCATGGATTTCAATGTGTTTTTTATTAAGCACATGATGAGAGCCTAAGGCCACGTACACACGATCGGTCAAAACCGATAAAAATGGACTGAAGGACCTTTTTATCAGTCCAAACCGATCGTGTGTGGGCCCCATCAGTCAGTTAACCTTCGGTCAAAAAAATTAGAACCGATGGACGCCTAACCGATAGGTCAAAACCGATGGTTAGTATGCAAAAGCATCGGTTAAAAATCCACGCATGCTCAGAATCAAGTCGACTTCCGGTTCCGGCGCCGCATGAGAGGGCGATAGACAGACACCGCTCCCGCCGCCATCCTCCCGTTTTCTGCCACAGAGCCCGGCCAGAGCTTCGAGGTGTCCCTCCCTCACCCCCGATCCAGAGCGGGCGCATATGGATCGCTTTGTAGAGCGATCGTACGCTCGAGCGGTCTCCTCCACACCTCCCGCGGGAGACGCGGCTCCAGGCACAGCCAAGATGGCGGCCGCGCAGCATACGGGGGAATCTCCTCAGACACACGCTGCCCCGGACACTCAGGCAAATGACCCAGCATCACCAGCGGACATTGCCCATCAGGTGGTCGCCCTGCTGGGACCCACTCTAGCTGCCACAGTAGATGCCGCTGTACAAAGGGGGCTTGAGCAGCTTCACCTGGAAGTGCAGTCACAGGCCCAGAGAATTGCACAGACGGAGGACAGAATATCTTCCCTTGAAGATGATTCCACTGCTCAGTCCGCCATTTTAGCTCGCATAACCGCTGAAAACAGGGAGTTATGGAGCAAGTTAGACGACCTTGAGAATCGTTCCAGGAGGAACAATATGCGCATTATTGGACTGCCAGAATCAGTTGCTAATAACCAGCTCGCTAACATATGCGCTAAAGTTATCCCTGAGCAACTGGGACTCCGTATACCCTGCGCGGTTGAACGCGCCCATCGCATCGGTCAATACATGGAGAGCCGCACCAAACCCAGACATGTCATTGTTAAATATCTAAACTACGCAGATAAAACCGCCATAATGCAGGCATTCCGCCGCACGCGCTCCCTCTCGCTGGATGGATCAAAACTACTGCTGTTTGCTGATTACTCCATCGAGGTGATGAAACAGCGCAAGGCTTTCTCCGCAATCTGCACAGCTCTGCACCGTGATCAAGTAAAATTCTCCCTGGTGTATCCGGCCACCTTGCGCATCCAAACTAAGTCAGGGGAGCACGTCGCTTTCTCATCGCCTGAAGAAGCGGATCGCTACCTTGCGTCGGCCGACGCCGGAATGGATCACACCAACTCTGCAGAGGACTCCTCCTCGGCACCGGCCACTTCTTCTACATCCCGCAAGCAGCCTGGCAGCCCGATCAAACAACCATACAAGCGGAGTCGCGTTGCTCCTCGGACGGATCCTTCAAACAGCCACTGAAACAGTGTCTTGGAGACTATCTGTCGACGGAGACCCATAAGAGATGGGTAGTATTATCATCACTCTTTCTCCCTTTTTGAGTTGACTCTCTACATGCACTGTAGCTTCCCAGAACTTAAGCCGCTCGCCCATCTCTGCCCTGATTAGCAACTCTTCCCCACTCAGTTAGCTAGCGCCCTCTTCCCCCCCCCCCCTTTCCCTTTTTTTTTTTTTTTCTCTCCTCTCCTCCTCCACCCTTCCCCCCCCCCTACTCCTCTGAAGCTCATACTTTAACCTTACGGAAGGGAGTGGGCGAATGGCGGGGGTTTTGCCATGCGCTTTACTCTCATGAGGAAAAAAGTGAGGTCCTCCATGTTTGATAGGTGCCTTAGGCACTGGACCTTTGTGTTATTGTTTATATATTGTATTGGTTTACTGTTTACACTGGTTGTGTTTACCTGTTTTATATCTGTAACCTTAGGATGCTTACAATATTTGGGTGACCCTCGGATTGATGACGCGATGCCGGAAGGCATACTTCATTCCACGCTTCGAGCTCAATACATACCTCCAGCCCAGACATGGCCTCCTCAACCGATGGGAATCACCTGAAGATTGTGTCATGGAACGTTAAGGGGCTTCGTTCTCCAAGTAAGCGCATGTCCATTCTTAGACACTTGAAGCGTCTCCGGACGCATGTGGCCCTGCTTCAGGAGACCCATCTCTCCGCAGATGACTTGACCCGGCTGCGCAAATTGTGGGTGGGAACTGTATATGGATCGCCAGCCGTGGGGCGCAAGGCTGGAGTGGCCATTCTCCTACATAAGAACCTGAAACACACTTTTAAGGACGTTCAGACTGACCTGATAGGCCGTAAAATCACGCTACACCTGACCATAGCTGGCAAGGCCATCACTAACATATACGCACCCAATTCACCGGACACCTCGTTCTTTCAGGACTTGGTGGCCTGGATACTAGCTGCCCCGAGTACTTTACATCTAGTGGGAGGGGACTTTAATTCGGTTATGTCCAAGACACTTGACCGAGTGGGCGACACTGCACATAAAACGACCGGACATGCCGAACCGACCTCGATCCCGACGCTCCTAACACATGCCATAGACTCCATGCACTTAATTGATGTGTGGCGGTTAGCACACCCGACGGACCGGGATTATACCTTTTACTCCCCGCCTCACAACTCTTTTTCCCGCATTGATTACTTTTTTGCCTCCCCCACACTTCTCCCATTGCTATGCGACTCGGAAATCGCTGACGCCAGAATCTCAGACCACAGCCCCATTGCGGTCCAATTGATTAACCCCCAACCTTCTTCTCCCTCACGCGTATGGCGCTTCCCCTCATACCTGGCGGATAATGAGGACTTCCGCCTCATGCTTTATGAAGCGTGGACGGAATATACCTCTACTAACGAACCACACCTTACGGAACCAAACCTGTTCTGGGAGGCTGGTAAAGCCTTCCTAAGAGGGAAAATAATCTCCTACACCACCCAATTTAAGAGGAATGCCAGACAACATTATCTGCTAGCGAGTGACACTCTACGCTCAGCGCATGAACTACTTACACTTCACCGTACGCCTGATAACATACGCGCGTGGAGAAAAGCCAAACGAGAATTTGACCTCTGGGCCGAACAACAAGTAATGGTTAAAAACTCCTATTCTAATTTACATTTTCATAGGTTTGGTAACAAAGCGGGTAAACTGCTGGCAAAGCTATGCACGGGGCCAAGGCGGCCCACCCATATCTCTGCCCTAAAGGATCCAGCTGGCACCCTGGTTACCTCGCCTACTGAAATTAGTAAAATATTGGTTGACTATTATACAACTCTGTACTCGGCAGATCCGACTGACCAGCCCGCTGCCGAAGCCCTTCTGGCTAAGGTCCGACTGCCCAAACTCCAAGAGGACCACTTAGCTGCTCTTAACGCACCCATAACTGTTGAAGACATCCAACAGACGATCAAATGCTTGACCTCTGCTAAAGCTCCAGGCCCGGACGGTTACACGGCCGAATTCTACAAACTAACTAAAGACTTTATTCCTGATACACTGAAGCATGTATATGCAAACATGTGGGATGGGGGCCCTTATCTCCCTACGGGCACGCAGGCACATATTAGATTGCTGGCCAAAAAAGGTAAGGACCCCTCGCTTCCGGGATCATACCGCCCAATTTCACTAATCAATGTGGATGTAAAAATACTATCCAAGATTATTGCGTCCCGCTTAGCCCACCTACTTCCCTTCATGCTACACCCGGCACAGTCAGGATTTGTCCAGGGACGCTCAGCCACTCTAAATATACGGAAGGTTCTAATGGCGTTGGAATATGCTAAAATGAACCCAGACCAAGACGTTGCCATAATGTCACTTGATGCCGAGAAGGCCTTTGACAATATCAGTTGGTCCTGGCTGTTCCGGGTGATGACAGATTTTGGTTTCTCGGGTCCAGTTGTGCGCTTTTTACAGCGAATGTATGAATCCCCTACTGTGCGCCTGGTCACCCCTGACTTTATCTCTGACACGATCCCCCTGACGAAAGGAACAAGACAAGGCTGCCCCCTTTCCCCTCTACTTTTCAATATTGCTATTGAGCCTTTATCACGACTACTCAATTCCCCGGACGGGGTCAGTGGCATTACAATATGTCCCCAATCTCTCCGTTCGGCCCTATTTGCTGACGACATATTGTTATTTTCTATTTTTCTATTTTCTGCTCTCTTTCGGAAAGACAGGGTAAAAAGGAAAGGTGGAGGGGTCTGTCTCTATGTGAGAAGTGACCTCAAAGCAAGCGTGAAAGAGAACCTGGTTGATGGAGAGTGTGGTGAGGCTGAAGCATTATGGGTGGAACTGCATACAGATGTGCGTAGTTCAAAATTAATCATTGGAGTTTGTTATAAACCACCCAATGTTAATGAGGAGGTGGAGACTCAGCTCCTTGCACAGATGGAAAGGGCTGCAAGGGCTGGGACGGTGATAATAATGGGGGATTTTAACTACCCAGAAATTGACTGGATTAATGGCACTTCTGGGACAGTTAAAGGACAAAAATTTAAAAACCTATTGCAGGACAATTTTATGGTGCAGTTTATTGAGGCCCCAACAAGGAATGATGCTCTGTTGGACCTGGTAATCTCAAACAATGCAGAGCTTATTACTAATGTTCAGATCACCTGGGTAGCAGTGATCATAACATGATTTCATTTAATGTTAACTATAAGCAGGAAATACTTACAGGAAATATTAAAACACTAAATTTTAAGAGAGCAAATTTTCCAAGGATGAGGGCTGCTCTCCAGGACTTGGACTGGGAGGGACTATTGACACAGATGAACACAGAACAGAAATGGGAATTTTTCAAAAAGACTGTGTGGAACCTCACTGCAAAGTATGTTCCCATGGGCAATAAGTTTAAAAGGCTAAAAATAAAACCTATGTGGCTCACGGGCAAAGTTAAAAAAGCTATAAACAATAAGAAAGTAGCCTTTAAAAAATATAAAAATGAAGGAACACTAGTGTTGTTTAAATGTTACAAAGAATATAACAGGATATGTAAAAAGGAAATCAAGGATGCAAAAATTCAAAATGAACGACAGATTGCAAAAGATAGTAGGACAAACCCCAAAAAAATCTTTAAATATATTAATAGTAAAAAGGTGAAGTCTGGGCATGTAGGCCCCTTACAAAATAATCTAGAGTGGGTGACTGGGGACAAAGAGAAGGCAAATTTATTAAATGCTTTCTTCAGCTCTGTGTATACAATGGAGCATGGGGGAGCTCATGTCCAAAATGGGGGTGGGAGTGACACAGCCCCAAATCCACAATGGCTCAAAAGTGATATGGTCCAGAAATATTTAGACAGAATAAAGGTGGATAAAGCACCTGGACCAGATGGCATCCACCCACGGATCCTAGGTGAGTTGAGCTCTGTCATTTCAAAGCCACTGTATCTAATATTTAGAGACTCATTAATGACAGGAATAGTACCACTGGATTGGCGCAGGGCCAATGTGGTGCCCATATTTAAAAAGGGAACAAAGTCTTTACCAAGTAACTATAGACCTGTTAGTCTAACTTCTATAGTTGGGAAGATACTGGAACGTTTAATAAAAGACCACATGGATGAGTTCTTGCAGGAAAAAAACTATTTAAGCAGCAGACAACATGGATTCATGAGAGACAGAAGTTGTCAGACAAACCTGATTTCCTTTTATGAAGAGGTAAGTAAAACCCTGGACAGAGGCGTGGCTGTGGACGTGATATATTTGGATTTTGCAAAAGCGTTCGATACAGTTCCGCACACACGGCTCATGTGTAAGGTAAGGTCTACAGGATTGGATATATCAGTTTGTAAATGGATAGAAAATTGGCTGAAAGCCAGAATTCAGAGAGTCGTGGTTAATGATTCTTACTCTGAATGGTCCAAGGTTATCAGTGGTGTACCCCAAGGTTCAGTGCTGGGACCCTTACTTTTCAATATATTTATAAATGATATTGGGTCTGGGATCAAAAGTAACATTTCTGTCTTTGCATATGACACCAAGCTATGCAGTGGAATAACGTCCTTGCAGGATGTCTCCAATTTACAAGCCGACCTCAATGCTCTGTCTAATTGGGCGACTGAGTGGCAGATGAGGTTTAATGTTGATAAATGTAAAGTTATGCACTTGGGGGCTAAGAATATGCATGCATCATACATACTAGGGGGAGTACAACTGGGGGGATCTGTAGTGGAGAAGGATCTGGGGGTTTTAGTTGATCATAAGCTCAATAATGGCATGCAATGCCAAGCTGCGGTTTCCAAAGCGAGCAAAGTCCTTTCTTGTATTAAGAGAGGTATGGACTCCAGAGACAGAGATATAATTTTGCCCCTGTACAAATCATTAGTAAGACCTCATCTGGAATATGCAGTTCAGTTTTGGGCACCAGTTCTCAAAAAGGATATCGGAGAACTGGAGAAAGTGCAGAGAAGAGCAACCAAACTGATAAGAGGCATGGAGGAGCTCAGCTATGAGGAAAGATTAGAAGAACTAAATCTATTCACTCTTGAGAAGAGGAGAATTAGGGGGGATATGATCAACATGTACAAATATATAAGAGGTCCATACAGTGTACTTGGTGTTGAGTTATTCACTTTACGGTCAACACTGAGGACAAGGGGGCACTCTTTACGTCTAGAGGAAAAGAGATTTCACCTCCAAATACGGAAAGGTTTTTTCACAGTAAGAGCTGTGAAAATGTGGAACAGACTCCCTCCAGAGGTGGTTCTGGCCAGCTCAGTAGATTGCTTTAAGAAAGGCCTGGATTCTTTCCTAAATGTACATAAAATAACTGAGTACTAAGATTTGTAGGTAAAGTTGATCCAGGGTAAATCCGATTGCCTCTCGGGGGATCAGGAAGGAATTTTTTCCCCTGCTGTAGCAAATTGGATCATGCTCTGCTGGGGTTTTTTGCCTTCCTCTGGATCAACTGTGGGTATGGAGTTGGGTGTATGGGATTGTATTGTGTTTTTTATTTTGTTTGTTTATTTTTTTGAGGTTGAACTGGATGGACTTGTGTCTTTTTTCAACCTGACTAACTATGTAACCCCTCGCTGACTTTGACAGGTTACGGCAACTATTTCATACTTTCAGACTGTGTTCTGGTTTTCAAATTAATTTTGACAAAAGCGAAATTTTATCGCTTCAGCCCAAAATGGCTGCCAAATGGCGACTTCAATCCCCATTTGCCATAGCGGCGCACCACATTACATATCTAGGCATTCACATCGGCCGAGAACCTTCCACTTTATACACACTGAACTTCCCACCGTTAATATCTAAAATTGTAAAGGAGCTGGAAGCTTGGGCGGCCCTCCCCCTCTCACTCTTTGGGAGATGTCACCTCTTTAAAATGGTGTCGTTTGCACGCCTACTCTATCCTATGCAGACCATACCTCTCTTATTGAAACATTCTGACGTAACAAGGATCCATAAAGCATTGTCTGCCTTCCTATGGTCTCGCAAGAAACCGCGCATTGCCCTGCAAAAACTATGTCTCCAGAAGTCTGAGGGTGGGGCGGGCCTGCCCAATATCTGTTTCTATAATCTTGCATGCTTACTTAGGCAGGGCCTTGATTGGTTATCTGGCAGATCTAAATACTCCAATACCATGCTCGAGGGTGCCTCGACCTTCCCATATACTCTACCAGCCATTCTTCATTCAAATCCCAACAAATTACCGACGTGCCTCAGGTCAAGTGTACTCATCAAAGATACAGTTATAGCCTGGAGGGAGGTGCGGAGGCTGCTGGGGTTGCCCTCCAGCGTTTCATGCCACCTGCCAATACTAGGCAACCCAATGTTCCTCCCCTCCACTCTACACAAAGCCTTTGAACTGTGGAACATTAGGGGCCTTACCAACATTTCATCGATGTATCTCAATGCCCCTGGCAAGTTTAAGACATTTCAAACCCTGTCAAGGGAATTCTCTCTACCAGCGACACATGCCTTCTTCTACCACCAATTGGTCAGTTATTTGCGCTCATGCTACAGCCCTGGGACTGATCCCTTGCAAAAGTCCTTTATTGATGCTGTAATAAGCAGGAATGACTACTCCATCTCCGCCCTATACTCTCACCTTATTGAACATCAGTCTGCCAAGTATCGTCTTAAGCCCTTTCAGAAATGGTCCCAAATATTTGAAGATGAGAGCCTTTCTGAGAAAATCCTTGACGGTTACAGGCGAGTGCACAAACTCGTAATTTCGGAAACATGGCGTGAGACTCAATTCAAA
Source organism: Rana temporaria (assembly GCF_905171775.1). Lineage (NCBI taxonomy): Eukaryota > Metazoa > Chordata > Amphibia > Anura > Ranidae > Rana > Rana temporaria. The sequence continues at coordinate 28,814,924 of NC_053491.1, forward strand.
ATTATTCATAGAGCATACTACCCTTTCCGTATCAACAAAGCTGAACCAACCCAGGAGCGGTGCCCTTGGTGTTCCACCCCTCGCCCTACGCTGCTTCATCGCTTCTGGGAGTGCAAACCTATTGTTAAATACTGGGACTCTGTTTTGACCTATATCTACAGGATTGCCAAAATACGGGTCCCCAGACATTTCCTGTTATGCCTATTCGGATCTGACCCACCGCCGACCACGCAATCGACAAAGAGCTTGCTTTCCATCTCTCACTGGACGCAGGTCTGCCTTCTGGTGGCCCGCAGGACCATAATGTCCCATTGGATCAACCCATCACCGCCAAAACTACCAGCGGTGAAAAAAGCCCTCTTGTCACTTTTCTATCTGGAGAGGTTGGACACCATCGTGTTGAACTTTCGGTCCACCTCACGATTCTACGAGATGGCGAAAATTCATGGAACATTCCTTCGACCAAGAGGATTTGCAAACACTCATGCAACCATTCCGCTATACAGATTGGTATCTCAAACAGAACCTTGCAAACTCGCTAGGCAGCCTCAAAGTATCCAATCTGTCTGACCCTTCTACGTTTCTGCCACCCTGAACCATGGCACCATATGCTAGTTACTCCTTGACGTTCATGACCCCTTCTTACCTTTTATCTGTGAATATCACCCATTGCCACCTCAGCAGCCAGTTTAATATCCAAGGTTACTGTTTGTTTCATTGTTTTAGCTCTATATTACATTTCTAATGCTCCAAATGTTGCTTCCGCTCCTTCAAGCACTAGGTTTTGTACTGTCACATCCTCCTGCTAATGTAACATTGTTATACAGGTAATCACTGTACCGTTGGTTTAATTGTGCGTTTATTTCTATTTTTATATTTTTCTTTACTAGTACATGACTGTGTACGGATCAACTTATTCTGCCCTACTCCAATGTACTGTGAAAATTCCAATAAAAATTTATTAAAAAAAAAAAAAAAAAAAAAAAAGAATCAAGTCGACGCATGCTTGGAAGCATTGAACTTCGTTTTTTTCAGCGTGTCGTTGTGTTTTACGTCACCGCGTTTTGATACGATCGCTTTTTTAACCTATGGTGTGTAGGCACATCAGACCATCAGTCAGATTCATCGGTTAACCGATGACAATGGTCCTTTGGACCATTTTTATCGGATGGACTAATCGTGTTTACGCGGCCTAAGGCTCTAATTGGCTTAAAAAATGGGGGGTTCGGCCCACTTGTGTGACATTATCAAATTAATGGTTTGCTAATGATTGGCCGGGAGGAGAAGCGGCCGCCGGGACTCGGGAGGAGATGCAGGCCAATCTGCCGAAGCCACGATCTGAATGGACGTAAGTGGGGGGCTGGCGGGCGATAGGCGAGTGGGCGAGCTAAGCGGCAATCGAGTAGCCAGTAGATTAAGTGAAGGGGTGGGGGGTGTGATGGTGGTTGTTTCTTGTGAGGGGGCCAGGTGTGTTTGCACCCCCCCCCCAAAAAAAAATTGAGCACCAGCCACCACTGGCTGGCAGTAGCCTAAAGGGAACCACAATATGGCTGATATTAGCCAGCAATACCATCTTTGTACAGTATCCTTCTTCGATTCCCCTTATGACTTCTGTTGAACAAGGCAGGCCACACACTGATCAATATTTAGCCAGCCCTTGCTGAGCAGGCCAAATGTTGACCTGTCTATGGCCAGTTTTATGATTCATGGCTAGGATTGGCCAACCCCCTGCCACAGGGCTGATCCTAGGGTCACAGATGCCTGGGTGCAAAATATTTCTGGCACCCCCACATGGGCATGGTCATCTTACTAACCCCTCTCCTTTACAAATGTCTTTTGGCAACTAGTCCCACAATAAGTCACTGATCGCTGCCACCTCATAGTTTGTAGATGCTTTAACTTTTGCGCAAACCAATCAACATACGCTTATTGGGACTTGTTGTGCTCCACTAATTGGGGGTGGCAGACTCATCCTCAGCTCTGAGGGGTTCATGCTGGGACTTGCAGTCCTCCATTTTTGGGAGGGTCACATCCCCCAACAGTGACAGACTACAAGTCCCAGCATGAACCCCTCAGAGCTGAGGACATGACAACCCCCGCCCCCAACTAGTGGAGGACAAGTCCCAACATAAGCCCCTGAGATTTAAGAATGTGATCCCTGATCTTCTGTTTAAATCAGCAGAATAGTGTCTCATATCAGTGGGAGGAATATTGCCCCAAGGGCCAAATTAACCACTTAAGCCCCGGACTATTTTGTTGCTAAATGCCCAGGCCAGGTTTTGCGATTCGGCACTGCGTCGCTTTAACAGACAATTGCGCGGTCGTGCGACGTGGCTCCCAAACAAAATTGGTGTCCTTTTTTCCCCACAAATAGAGCTTTCTTTTGGTGGTATTTGATCACCTCTGCGGTTTTTATTTTTTGCGCTATAAACAAAAATAGAGCGACAATTTTGAACATATATATAAAAAAAAAAATTTCCTCAGTTTAGGCCGATACGTATTCTTCTACCTATTTTTGGTAAAAAAAATCGCAATAAGCGTTTATCGATTGGTTTGCGCAAAATGTATAGCGTTTACAAAATAGGGGATAGTTTTATTGCATTTTTATTAATTATTTTTTTTACTACTAACGGCGGCGATCAGCGATTTTTTTCGTGACTGCGACATTATGGAGGACCCTTCGGACAATTTTGACACATTTTTGGGACCATTGTCATTTTCACAGCAAAAAATGCATTTAAATTGCATTGTTTATTGTGAAAATGACAGTTGCAGTTTGGGAGTTAACCACAGGGGGCGCTGTAGGAGTTAGGGTTCACCTAGTGTGTGTTTACAACTGTAGGGGGGGTGTGGCTATATGACTGACGTCATCGATCGAGTCTCCCTATAAAAGGGATCACTCGATCGATGCAGCCGCCACAGTGAAGCACGGGGAAGCCATGTTTACATACGGCTCTCCCCGTTCTTCAGCTCCGGGGAGCGATCGCGACGGAGCGGCTATAAACGAATAGCCGCGTCGTCGTCCCGGATCGCTCCCCGCGGGTATCCGACCGCCGCATGTAGCGGGGGGGGTCCCGATCGGACCCCCGACCCGCGGAAAGACAGGGACGTACATGTACGCCCATATGCCTGTATGTGCCATTCTGTGGACGTACATATACATGCGGCGGTCGGCAAGTGGTTAAAAGGGTATGTAAACCTGCCTGTTTTTCCCCTTAATGCATCATATGCATTAGGGTGAAAAAATATCCGATAATTACAAGCCCCCCAGCCCTCCGGTTTACTGAGCCCTCAAAAGTCCCACGTTGATCTCGGCTCTTCATTGGATAGATTGATAGCAGCGCAGCCATTGGCTCGCGCTGCTGTCAATCAAATCCAATGACGAGGGCGCCGGGGGGCTGGGCTGAGTCTGGTATTCGTGTCTGTAACGGTCAGGGGTTAACACCGTTTCCGATCTTCCATTCCACCAACCACGACAGCTTATCCGACAATCCAGCAGACAGGACCCATTCCATTCCCCAGAATAAACGGGACAAGCTCTGTTCTCTGAGTCAAACGAATGAATACTTTAATGGTACACTCAGCTTGTTATATACAGTTCCAAGCATGCTACAGGGACAATGAAACTCTCCACCCAAAACATCACACAATGGGCCCTTAACGAGTTCCCCCTCAATCCACATCCCAGACAGACATTCTGGCACCGCATCTAGAGGAGTTAATTACTACAGCTGACAAGTCACATTCCACATCTATTACTAATAGTCTTTTCACACAAAACAGTGTCATTAGCATACACAATGAAATATCTTAGGAGTAGGCCTAATTAACACAATGAACAACAGACAGTAATCACAGCAAGACACTTAAACATCCCATAATAAACAGCCAGACTGGCTACCAAGCTCCAATTCACATCACCCCATTAGCAGACTTAATTAGCATCTCAACAGTCTATGTTACACATTGAATGAGACATTTTTATTGACCTGCTGTAATATTCCAAGATCCTGCAATACATGAATTATCATTAATGTCCCATCTCATGTAATCTGAGATATCAGTTCTCAGTCATCCTATGCCCAAAAGGGACATAGGATGACCCTAGACCCAAGAGTCATTAGTGAAGCTGGCACAGGAGTACCCCCCATCCTTCAAAAGTCTCTGGGTGTCACGGGCCATTCCGTTACAGTGTCTATGGACGCAAATGCTGGACTCGGGAGCGCACCCGCAAGGCAACCCCTTTGGGAAAGCACTTCCCAGAGGGGGTTTTATGATGCGAGGGAGGAGCCGAGACAGCCGCAGAGGGACCCCAGAAGACGTGGTTCGGGGCCACTCTGTGCACAACTAACTGCACAGTGGAGGTAAGTATGACATGTTTGTTATTAATAAAAAAATTGAACCTTTAGTATCACTTTAGGGCAAGCAAAGGGCTGCATGCAGCTCCCAGGCCGCAGTTTAGAGACCACTGCCCCCAAGGAGTTAACTCTTGCAGATGTTTGAATTTCCCATAGTATGCTCTACATATACAAAAAATTATAATGTTACCTTATGACAAAGTCATGGGAGTCAATCTCTTTTCCACAGCCGCTGTTGAGTAAAATTCCAGAGTTTCCAACAATGGCACATGTTTTAAAGTTTTTGTTTTTCAGAGGTGAAGTCCTAGGTAAAAGTTCATATAAGTTTTTCGATATATTCATGGTGCTGTCTCTATCAAAGATATAATGGATTATATCACCCGGTTTCAATGTTCCCTTCAAGACTGAGATATCCCTTTCAGCATCTAAGAAATGTAGTATTTGTTTCCTGAAAGACAAAAACAACGGGATTAGCTCTTAGCATGATAGAGGCTTTCAGATGGCTTAAACACAAAAATATTCCTTGTGAGGCCCCGTACACACGGTCGGACCGCTGTCCGATCGGTCCAAACTGATGGTTAGTACAGAAAAGCATCGGTTCAAAACCAGCGCATGCTCAGAATCAAGTCGACGCATGCTTGGAAGCATTTAACTTTGTTTTATTCAGCACGTCGTGTGTTTGACGTCACTGCGTTCTGACCCGATCGGTTTTGGGAACGATGGAGTGTACGCACATCAGACCATCAGGCCACTTCAGCGGTGAACCGATGAAAACGGTCCGTCGGACCATTCTCATCGGTTTGGAACGACCGTGTGTACAAGGCCTAACTCTGATCCCGTTTGTCAGTCTTGAAACAAAGCTTCACTGAAACATGCTGCTTTCTCTTTAAAGTCCCCTTTCAAACTGAGGAGTTTTTCAAGCGCTTTTGCATTAAAAAAAAACCTGAAACACTCCCAAAAACTGCTTCTCAATAAAATCAATAGATGCTTTCACACTGGGGGGTGCGCTGGAGGGGCGGTGAAAAAACTTCTGCAAGCAGCATCTTCAGAGAGCTAAAAAAAGTGCCTCAAAAGAGACCTTCTCCATTGAAATGAATGGAAAACGCCTGAAAAGCTCTTCAAAAGTGCCTGAAAAGCTCTTCAAAAACACCTGAAAAGCCCCTGAAAAGCATCTGAAAAGCGCTCAAAAAGCGCTCAGTGTTTTACTGCCAGTTTAAGACCCCTTTCACACTGAGGCGCTTTGCAGGTGCTATAAAGCTAAATATAGCACCTGCAAAGCACCCTGAAAGAGCCGCTCCTTTGACTCCTGTGAGAAAGCCCGAGGGTTTTCACACTGGAGCGGGTGGTTGTAACCCTTTTTTGGCAACTAGCGGCAGTTAAAAGTGCCCCACTAGTGGCCGAATACCTCTGCAACAAAAAAAATAGCTTTACCACTGACGAATCCCACGCCCCAGTGTGAAAGGGGCCTAACGCTAAAAAAAGCGCCTGCAAAGCGCCTTGAAAGAGACTCTGCTCTCACTCACACCCAGGGCTTTCACACTAGAGCGGTGCGCTTGCAGGATGGTAAAAAAGTATTTTCAGCGCTGTAGGAGTGGTAAATACACCGCTAGTAAAAGAGCCCCTGCCCCTTTTTCAGCCACTAGCGAAAAGCGCCGCAAAAACTACGGTAAAGCACCGCTAAAAATATCGACGCTTTTCCACCAACACCCCCACCGCCTCAGTGTGTAAGCAGCCTAAAAGCGCCTCAGTGTGAAAGAGGTCTTGGTGAAGTTTAGTCATGAACTTATTTTGCAAAGTTACATTGATCCAGCTTAGACCAATGCATACCTTATAGCTGTCCCTGATTTGAAGGGACTTTTCCTTATTTGAAACAAAATCCTTATGTCCCTCTTCCCTTCTCAGCTGTCCCTCATTTTGGACATACGTAAAGACCTATTTAATAAATGAAGTAATTAAAGTGCAACTAAAGTCCGCCACCAAGCAATTGGTTGTCAGGATGTTGGGGGTCCTAGCAACCAACAATGGTGCAATGGCAGCACATCTGGAGGAACCTGCGCTTTTGGCCAGATGGGGTGAAATGTGCATGTTGGAGTGAAATAGAGGCCAAAGGTTGGCCTGAAGACCAGTGTTAAAGGCCACTGACATCTGTGGGCTGGATAAAATCTTCCAGCAGATCGCATTTGGCCTCCGGGTTGTAATTTGGATTCCTTTCATCACACCAGCTAGTTTTCTGGCATCTTTCACCACATTCCCCTTCAATCTCTATGGCTCACCACTCTTGGCTCAGGTCCTTCACCTACATATAGATGTACATGTGTTTTTGTACGCTCACCTATTATTTATAACTAACTATCCAATATACATATTTATGTTTAGAGCCAATATTCCTTATGGACCCATTAAGACTCTTGGGGATGCACAAATTCCATCCATGCTATGCCCTCCTTCCGTTTGGCCCCGGTTGGGACTTTGCTTGGCCCCGCCTCCTCTGCTCCCTGGCAAGACACTGCTGCCGCCGTATTGGAGCCGCACATTTGCTGGTCTTTGGCTATGTCCATCGGTGAATATGGGGTTTTTCATATCAAGGGTCCCCCTTACCCTGTGCCCTTTATATCATACTACATATTTTATCCTTTCATTTTAGGTATACCACGAGCATCTACCCCTGAAGAGCGAGCTAAGCCTCGCGAAATGTGTCGGAATATACACTTGATGCTTGTGTGTTTTTTAATATTGATAGTTACTTGTAATATTATTTTACCTATTTTCTGTATTTTGTATGAATTGGCTCATGCTCGTGACACTAATGTATGTACTGCTTTTTACTTGAATTAAATATATACTGTAATTATTACTGTTATTTTATTGGCTCCATAGTGCTCACCTCAATCAAAGTCCCAAGGGCGAATTTTTCTTTTTTGACGCTAAATGCAGGGATGGAGGTGTGTCTCTGGTGACACCAGACCTTTATCTATTTTTCTTAATTTGGATACCTGTGTCCTAGAGGGATCCTACAGGTACTGTATATGTATAGTTACATAGGTCCAAGCTGGACCAATGAAACTATGTAAAAAATATCATACCTGGAATTCTTCTTTTTATAAAATAAATAATTGCATTAAGCAGAGTTCCAGCCTGGAAAAAAAAGAGAAGTCAGCAGCTACAAATACTGTAGCTGCTGAATTTTAATATAAGAACACTTACCTGTCCAGGGAGCCCGCAATATTGGCACCCGAAGCCAACCCGCTCATCGCCCCCCCGGGTGCAGGCGCCAGCATCCTTACGAGGGGAAGTAGGAAGTGAAGCCTTGCTGCTTCAAAGGCTGTTTCCTACTGTGCATTTACAAGTCGAGCTGCGCTTTCTGATGGGTCCCGTCATCTTCTGGGATGTAAAAGGAGAAGGGCAGAAAAAAAACGCAGAGGTGACGTACCTCACCTCCATGGGACGGAAGTCCGGAAGAAAACATACCAAAAAGGTATGAAACAAATTATGGGGTGGTTGTGTCTGCTTTAAGGCACATATCTTCTCTATTTACTTGCTTTTCCTGAGTATATGGTGTTCAGGGAAACAGAACTAACAGGAGATGACTTTTGCAGGATTGCATGAATCTATAGAGGAGAAGTCCCCAATGGGAATTTCTTTGTGTAGACTTCTCTGAATTCCCCTTGTGAATCTGCTGCTGCAAGAACTTGCAAGTGTCATAAGCATCAGAATCATGTCTGCAGTACAGCACTGACTGCTAAATGAAGTCAACAATTGAATGTTATACACCCGTTTTTAAAGAACAGCATGTTTTATTTGCGGAATTAAAGAGGAACTGCAGTCTGGTCACATAATTTGTAATAAAAACTTTAATCTTAATCTTTGCCATTCTGAAGCTTCCCTCCAACCACTTTTACATATTATTTTATATATACTGCGATTCTGTATTTGCCAAATATGCTGCAGAAATCTCCCTCCACTATGTCTGGCTGCATCTATTTTAACTGTGGGCAGCTGAAGCTGCTGCCTGTTCACTTCCTGGATGTACACAGACACACAGAGGCACACCTCCATCTCTGCAGCTCCCAATGGCCCTCTTATGACTCACCCCCCCCCCCCTCTACCTTCCTGGCAAACTCTCACGAGAGTGAGAGAGAGAGAGTTGTGCATGATGTCATAAGCCTAGGCTAATGACCAGACAAGAAACAGGAAGTGGGCTGTATAAGGTATTATAAAATATTTTAATATCGAAAGTTAAAACAACAAGGGCAGAAGATTTAACCTTCCTAGCGGTATGATCATTTCAGATTTTAGGTGCTGATAGCGGTACAATTATTTTGCAAGGAAATTTGGCGTTTTATACTGTAGGCCTGTAATTCTTAGGAATAACTCACCTAAATATGACCAAACAAGAGTCTAGTAGGCATCCCGGGTATGCAATTTTTTTTTAAAACAAAATTATAAATTATAATATAATAAATATTTATAAATAATTATAACAAATAATAATATAATTATAATAAAAATTATTCAATAATATAATCAACTCAAAATCACTGAAATTTGCTCAATTGCAGAATTGTCGCTGTCATTACTTTTATTTTTGATGACGAATTTCTCCACAAATCGCTATCGCACAATTCTGCAAGTGATTATAATTTATTATCGCTATTTTCTAGCTGCTCTAAAACCATTTTTGACATAAAGGGACACTTTTGGTTGCTATGGACAATCTACAGTTTCCAGGCAGAAAGAACAGTTTTTATTATATAAAAGTACATGCAGGACACTGGGCAGACCACTAGGGACAAGGGGGGTGTGTATTTTTTACATACAGTACTGTAATCTATAAGATTACAATATACTGTATGTAATGTGTTTGTTTACTTTTTTGAATTTGGCGCCGTTCTCTGCTCCCGTGTGTCGTAACGTCGCAGGGAACGAAGATCGGCGGCACACGGGGACACTGTGTGAATCGAGTGAGGACCCGCTCGCTCACACAGCGGGGAGGCATTGCTGGATCCAGGGACAAGGTAAGTAAACCATGCCTGTGGAGTCAGCGAGGCGAACCCGAGTCTGACTCGGGGTTACCGATCGCAGCACAAAAATTTAACCCCGGGTCAGATTTGGGAATACCGCCAGGAGGGTTAATAGATGGAACGTTGGAAAAATGACAGAAGGTCCACTTTAAGGGGATGTCCATGTCTTTTTGACAGCACAGTGGAGCTTTACTTTACTTTAAGGCCGTGTTCAGACTTGAGATACGTGTCTTTAATTGTTTGTACAGACAGGTGCCTGAGGCTTGAGCATTTTTTTAAAATAACTTTTAGCCAATGGAAAGCTATTCACTCATTATTTTGGCCCTCCCAATAAAGGCTACTGGGGCTAAAAGCACTTTAAGGTTGTGTCCCAAAAATAAGCTCATGTAAAGCTGTGTACACACGATGGACTGTTTTCATCGGACAAACCGATCGTGTGTGGGCCCCATCGGTCTTTTTTCCATCGGTGTTAAAAAATAGAACATGTTTTAAATTTGTGTGACCCCGCCCCCTCTGACGCGTCACGGGGTCGGGGGTTGCCCTTAATATTCATACCAGACCCAAAGGGCCTGGTAATGGACTGGAGGAACCCATGCTGTTTTTTTCAATTACTTTTATCTGTATTGCCGGGACCCGACAATTCATTATAGCCGCGAGTTTTAAACAACTTTTTTTCCTTTAGAAATGTCATTTTGTGCAGGGACTTTTCTAAGCACTGGAAACATGCGCTATTTTACAGGCATACTATACACACACCCCAGGTACAAAATTTAAAGGAATATTTCACTTTTATTGTTTCACTTTAAGCATTATTAAATTCACTGCTCCCGAAAAAAAACTTTAGTTTTTAAAACTTTTTTTTGCATTGATACATGTCCCCTGGGGCAGGACCCGGGTCCCCAAACACTTTTTCTGACAATAACTTGCATATTAACCTTTAAAATTAGCACTTTTGATTTTTCATGTTCATGTCCCATAGACTTTAACGGTGTTCGCATGTTCAAACAAATTTTTTGCCTGTTCACATGTTCTACTGCGAACCGAACTGGGGGGTGTTCAGCTCATCCCTAGTCTGTATGAGGGAGCCCCAATCTGGGATCAGAGTACGGGAAACTCAAGACCAGAGGGAAAGAGTCTAGATGAATAAGAAAAAAATAGGTAGTAAATAGTTTGATAATAATTCCCCTGGCCAGGACATTATTGTTTTGTGATTATCTCCTTTTTTGTCGACTGGGATATTATGGAATGTTAACCACTTCAGCCCCAGAAGAATTTACCCCCTTCTTGACCAGAGCACTTTTTGCGATACGGCACTGCGTCGCTTTAACTGACAATTGTGCGGTGGTGCGACGTTGCACCCAAACAAAATTGATGTCCCTTTTTACCCACAAATAGAGCTTTCTTTTGGTGGTATTTGATCATCTCTGCGGTTTGAATTTTTGCGCTATAAACAAAAAAAGAGCGACAATTATGAACAAAAAGCAATGGCCCAGATTCAGGTACGATTTGCCCCTTTTTTACGGAGGCACAGGGTAGCGTTTTTGCCCTGCGCCCCCGCAAATTATCTGCGCTGCGCGCGATTTACGGAGCAGTAGCTCCGTAAATTGCGTGTGCGCTCTTTAAAATTGCCCTGCGTAAGGGCTCCTAATGTAAATGATCCCGTAGGGGGCGGGAATCATTTAAATTAGGCGCGCTCCTGCGCCGAGTCTAGAGCGCATGCTCCGTCGGGAAACTTTCCCGACGTGCATTGCGGCAAATGACGTTGCAAGGACGTCATTTGCTTCCAAGTGAACGTGAATGGCATCCAGCGCCATTCACGAATCACTTACGCAAACGACGTGAAATTCAAATTTCACGACGCGGGAACGGCGTGTATACTTTAGCATTGGCTGCCCCTACTATTAGAAGGGGCAGCCTTACGCTAAAGACGCCGTACGGAAACTCCGTAACTTGCGTACGCAGGGCCCGCGCAACATTTTGAATCGGTGTCAGTATGCAATTTGCATACTATACACTGAGCACAATGGGAGCGCCCCCTAGCGGTCATCGCAAAAATGCAGCCTAAAATCTGCGTGGCATAAGAGCCTTATGCCACGCAGATTTTAGGCTGCAGTCGGCGTTACGATGTTCCTGAATCAGGAGCATTCGTAACGCCGGAGCAAGTAAGCAATTGCGCTGTGTAACCTATGGTTACGCAGGCGCAATTGCTTCTTGAATCTGGGCCAATATCTTTAACTTTATGCTATACTGCTATACTAAATATCCCCAAAAAATATATTAAAAAAATATTTCTTTCTCAGTTTATGCCAATATGTTTTCTTCTACATATTTTTGGTAAGAACAAATTGCAATAAGAGTATATTGATTGGTTTGCGCAAAAGTTATAGCATCTACAAAATAAGGGATAGATTTATAGCATTTTTTTACAATTTTTTTTATTAGTAATGGCAGCGATCTCTGTTTTTTATCATGACTGTGACATTATGGCAGACACATCGGACACTTTTGACACTATTTTGTGACCATTGTCATTTATACAGCGATCAGCGCTATAAAAATACACTGATTACTGTGTAAATGACACTGGCAGGGAAGGGGTTAAACACTAGGGGGCTATCAAGAGTTTAAGTGTGTCCTAGGGAGTGATTAGAACTGGGGGGGGGGGGGCGGGGCTACCACTGACTTGACAGCGATCACTGCTCCCGATGACAGGGATCAGTAGCTCCCTGTCATGTCGCTAGGCAGAACAGGGACAACGGCAGACATCGAGTCCATGGGTCCCGTGGGAACGGTCACGGAGCACGCGAAGGGCGGGCTCGCCCTACCGACGTCGCGCACGTGCCCACTAAGCCTCAATTTAAAGAGGACGTACCTGTATGCCCATTTGCGCAATTGTACTGACGTATATCGTTGTGCGCTGGTCGGCAAACCGTTAAAGGCTTATCTTGTGCTACCAAGTGGATGACACTGGCGGATCCAGGGGGGGGGGGCAATTTCCCTGGGAAATTGCCCCCCCCCCCGAGACAATCATGTCACATTGGCTTTTAAAAAAAAAAAAATATCATTTTTTTTTTTTTAAACTGCTTTGCGGTGCCTGCAGCTGCCGCTGCCGAGTCACCGAGTCACTCACTCTCACTCTCATCACCAGGGCCGGACTGGCCCAGCCCGGTAGGCTGCCTGTCCTGAGGCTGCTTTGAGCTGTAGCTGACTGCAGCGCTCCCCCTCTCTCCTGCATGTATGACACCGGGCATCTCTCGCTGTGTGTGAGAGCTGGGTCTGTGTTCGGCTGTGCTGCCTGTGCTAGACCTGCTTGTGTGATAGTAGATGGAGTGAGAGCTGGGTCTGTGTTCGGCTGTGCTGCCTGTGCTAGACCTGCTTGTGTGATAGTAGATGGAGATGGAACACTGATTGAATCAGTGTTTTGTCTATCACACAAGCCCATCTAGGGGGGGACCTTGCTAGAGCGCACTGCCCTGCCTAACACAGACCTACAGCTCCTGTTTGTTCCATGACACACGTCGGGAGAGGAGATACCTGCTGTGTGTGATGGAGGCAATGCCATGGTGAGTGCCATGCACAGTGGGGCTTCATTCATATACAAAAGTGGGGCTGCATTAATATACAAAGTGGGGCTGCATTAATATACAAAGTGGGGCTGCATTTATATACAAAGTGTGGCTGCATTCATATACAAAAGTGGGGCTGCATTCATATACAAAAGTGGGGCTGCATTCATATACAAAAGTGGGGGAGTGTCTCCTTACAGTAACATAGTACTTACCTGATTTTCATTGACAATGTCTGATTGTGTCTCCATTTAGCTATTGGTGGTCTAATATTGGATTTGACGTTGTCACGGCTCCTCTCTGTACCAGTCAGGGCAGAAGAGTCGTTTATTGCTAACTCCGCTCTAGAAGAGAAGAGAAGAATTGCATTGAAATGCTCAAAAATGCTGGTAATTGTTGAATGAATTGCATAATTAAATATGGTATTATTTTATCCAAGCTCAGTTTGATTCAGCACTTCGTAAATGTGTTCTATGCGTCATACAGCATGACTTACCTTTGCCGATGGTAATGAAGTTATATATGTATATGTCAACAATGGATAAACAGTGTTTCCATATCAACAGACTTCACTTAAGAATGTTAAAGCATATCTGTCTACAATGGATACTGCCTACTGTCTGTTTTCTCTTGTCCAGATACAGCTACTTCCAGAAGTCTAACCACTTAACCACTTCAGCCCCGGAAGATTTGGCTGCCCAATGACCGGGCGATTCGGCACTGCGTCACTTTAAATGACAATTGCACGTCATGCAATGCTGTACCCAAACAAAATGTACGTCTTTTTTCCCCCACAAATAGAGCTTTCTTTTGGTGGTATTTGATCACCTCTGCAATTTAAATTTTTTTGCGCTATAAACAAAAAAAGAGTGTAATTTTTTTTAACCACTTAAGACCCGGACCAAAATGCAGCTAAAGGACCTTGCCCCTTTTTGCGATTCGGCACTGCGTCGCTTTAACTGACAATTGCGCGGTCGTGCGACGTGGCTCCCAAACAAAATTGGCGTCCTTTTTTTCCCCACAAATATAGCTTTCTTTTGGTGGTATTTGATCACCTCTGCGGTTTTTATTTTTTGCGCTATAAACAAAAATAGAGCGACAATTTTGAAAAAAATGCAATATTTTTTACTTTTTGCTATAATAAATATCCCCCAAAAATATATAAAAAATATATATTTTTACTCAGTTTAGGCCGATATGTATTCTTCTACCTATTTTTGGTAAAAAAATCGCAATAAGCGTTTATCGGTTGGTTTGCGCAAAACTTATAGCGTTTACAATATAGGGGATAGTTTTATTGTATTTTTATAAAAAAAATTCTTTACTACTAATGGCGGCGATCAGTGATTTTTTTTGTGACTGCGACATTATGGCGGACACTTTCGGACAATTTTGACACATTTTTGGCACCATTGTCATTTTCACAGCAAAAAATGCATTTAAAATGCATTGTTTATTGTGAAAATTACAGTTGCAGTTTGGGAGTTAACCACAAGGGGGCGCTGATGGGGTTATGTGTTCCCTGAAGTGTGTTTACAACTGTAGGGGGGTGTGGCTGTAGGTGTGACGTCATCGATTGTGTCCCCCTATAAAAGGGATGACGCGATCGATGCAGCCGCCACAGTGAAGCACGGGGAAGCCGTGTTTACACACGGCTCTCCCCGTTCTTCAGCTCCGGGGACCGATCGCGGGTCTCCAGCGGCGATCGGGTCCGCTGGTCCCGGTCACGGGAGAGACAATACAGTTAAAATACAATAAAATACAAGAGGATTAACCTCCCTGGCGGTATGATTATTTCAGAAAAAAGGTGCTGAAAGCGGTACCATTATTTGCAAGGAAATTTGGCGTTTTATACTGTAGGTCTGTAATTCTTAGGAATAACTCACTTAAATCTGACCAAACAAGAGTCTAGTAGGCATCCCGGGTATGACATTTTTTTAAAAACAAAATTATAAATTATAATATAATAAATAATTATAAATAAGTATAACAAATAATAATATAATTATAATAAAAATTATTCAATAATGTAATTAAATCAAAAACACTGAAATTTTCTCAGTTGCAGAATTGTCGCTGTCATTATTTTTTTTTTTTATGACGTATTTCCCCACAAATCGCTATCGCTCAATTCTGCAAGTGATTATAATTTATTATCGCTGTTTTCTAGCTGCTCTAAAACCATTTTTGACATAAAGGGACACTTTTGGTTGCTATGGACAATCTCCAGTTTCCAGGCAGAAAGAACAGTTTTTATTATATAAAAGTACATGTAGGGCACTGGGCAGACCACTAGGGACAAGGGGTACGTGTATTTTTTACATACAGTACTGTAATCTATAAGATTACAGTATACTGTATGTAAAGTGTTTGTTTACTTTTTTGAATTTGGCGCCGTTCTCCGCCCCAGTGCGTCGTAACGTCGCAGGGAACGGAGATCGGCGGCACACGGGGACACTGCGTGAATCGAGCGAGGACCCGCTCGCTCACACAGCGCGGTGGCATCGCTGGATCCAGGAACAAGGTAAGCCAGCGCACGCTGTAGGCTCTGCACAGCTACCCCGAGAGTGACTCGGGGTTACCGATAATGGCACAAAAAAACCACCCCGAGTCACGCTCGGGAATACCGCCAGGGGGGTTAAGAGGGCCCTGCTCAGAAGAGCTTACCATACCTGTTCTGGCTCTCTGTGGAGTGATTGCGGGTGGCCGGCGGACATCACAGCCCCGGCCACGTGCATCGGCTCCAGCGGCCCGCACAAGCCCCCTATCGATCTTAAATCGGCCAACGTACACCTATGGCGATTCGCCCGGGAGAGCCAACCTGCCGCAATATAAAGACGGTGGCTGGTTCTTAAGCGGTTAAAGTAGTGCACTACTGAATAGCGGAAAATGCCCTGGCCATGAAGGCGGTAAAATCTTCCGGAGGTTAAATACAGAGGGGTCCAAAAGCAAAGGTGAAACTATTTATTATTCTGGAAGATCACATTATGTCTGAATATTTAAATGAAAACTATTACCATTAAAACTTTCGGGCGAAGCAGACAGGGTTCTTTCCTCGGAGACAGGCGCTGGAAATGTGTTGTTTTACAACTATCATTATTATTATGATAAGCGACAAGCTAATTTCTCCCGCGCTCCTAATTCACGCTTGTCTCCTTCGCACACCTGACACTGTAATTCTTTGACCCAAAGCTATTTCTAATTAGCTTGCCTTGTGTGACCATTAAGTGCCTCTGTGCTAGACGTTAAGTAAACATGTCAGGCATTGAAGAATCATTTGTTCTGAGCTCTCGTTTCACATGCTAAGTACGTTCTACTGCACAGTACTGATCACTTGAATAGTGATAAGAAGGGCCAATTCAACACCGGCATATTTCATTTTTACAGACCCGCTCTCCTCCTAAATGTTTTACATTTGTGCTGAAAAATTTCTTGTAGAAACATAGAAGAGTAATGGCAGAAAAAGTCCAAGTGGTGCATCAAGTCGACCTCATTCTATATACTGTATACAGGATACAGTGCATTAATTAACACTTTCCCTACCGAGTCATTGTAAAATGACATCGGCGGGAACCCTCCCTCCCTCAAAGTGGACGTCATATGACGTCCTTCTATTCCCAGGCGGCTAGGGGGCACGCGCGCGCCGCATTGCTCGGGACCTGGTGCGTGCACCCTGCGGCCGCAATGTCCGCCAGGCACCCGCGATTGCCCGCAATCACGGCAAGACCATGGATCTGTGTATGTAAACACACATAGGTAGATTCAGAAAGAGATAGGCCGGCTTATCAGTAGATAAGCCGACCTAACTCAGAATCTACGCCGACTTATGTTTAAGCGTATGCTTAAACAGAGATACGCTTAAACATATCTAAGATACGACGGCTTGCGCCGTCCTATCTTAGATTGCAATATTTTGGATGGCCGCTAGGTGGCGCTTCCATTGCCGTCGGCGTAGAATATGTAAATGAGGAGATATGCCGATTCACGAACGTACGCCCGGCCGACGCAGTACTTTTACGCCGTTTACGTAAGAGATAGGCCGCGTAAAGTTAGAGCTAGGCCCTAGTTGGAATAGTAATGTCAAGTATGGCCGCCGTTCCCGCGTCGAAATTCGAATTTTTTACGTCGTTTGCGTAGGTCGTCCGGGTATCGGGATTTACGTCGTTTACGTCCACGTCAAAATCAATAGGCCCGCGCGGCGTACTTAGCCGCAATGCACACTGAGAAATGTAGGCGCCCGGCGCATGCGCAGTAATTAAGAAAAACATCAAAAACGTAAGGTCAAGCCTTATTAACATAAAACACGCCCCCCTTACACACATTTGAATTTGGCAACCTTGCGCCCGCCCGCTTTAGGCTACGCCGCCGTAACATAGCAGGCAAGTACATTGTGAATCATGTACTTGTCTAGCTAACTTACGGCGGTGTAGCCTAAACGCGCTAAGCTACGCCGCCGCAAGTTTAGGCAACTCTTTGTGAATCTACCTAACAGATCCATGTCCAGTCAGCGGAGAGGAGACCGATGTGTGTTCCCAGTACAGAGGAACACACATCGATCTCCTCCCCTTGTGAGTCCCCTCCCCCCTACAGTTAGAACACACTTTAGGGAACATATTAACCCCTTTAGTTCCCCCTAGTGTTAACCCCTTCCCTGCCAGTCACATTTACACTGTAATTAGTGCAGTTTTATAGCACTAATCGCTGTATAAATGTGAATGGTCCCAAAAATGTGTCAAAAGTGTCCGATGTGTGCACCCCAATCACAATAAAAATCGCAGAACGCCGCCATTACTAGTTAAAAAAATAAAAAAAAATAAAAATGCCATAATTATATTCCCTATGTTGTAGATGCTAGAACTTTTCCGCAAACCGATCAAATACGCTTATTGCGATTTTTTTTTACCGAAAATATGTAGAAGAATACGTATCGGTCTAAACTGAGGAAAAAAATTGTTACAAAAAAAAAAAATTATGATATTTATTAAATCAAAATGTAAAAGATATTGGCCCAGATTCAGATACGCTACGCTCGCCGAAAGATACGTAAATGTATCTCAGATACACTACACCGCCGTAACTTAGGGCGCAAGTTCCGTATTCAGAAAGAACTTGCCTCCTAAGTTACAGCGGCGTAGTGTAAATGTGTCGGCGTAAGCCCGCCTAATTCAAATTTGGCTGGTAGTGGGCGTGTTTTATGTAAAACTCTCATGACCCCACGTATTTGACGCTGTTTTCGAACGGCGCATGCGCCGACCGTGAAAGTTTCCAAGTGCGCATGCTCCAAATTACGCTGCAAACTGTCAATGCTTTCGACGTGAACGTAACTTACGTACAGCCCTATTCGCGAACGACTTACGCAAACGACGTAAAATACGACGCTGTTCGGTCGGTTCCGATGTCCATACTTAAAGCGGGGGTTCACCCTTAGAGGGCACTTTTCCCCCTTCGCTTCATGCTCGTTATTACTAGGGGAATCGGCTATTTATTTTAAAATATGTGCAGTACTTACCCGTTTACGAGACGCATCCTCTCCGTCGCTTCCGGGTATGGGCTTCGGGAATGGGCGTTCCTTCTTGATTGACAGGTTTCCGAGAGGCTTCCGACGGTCGCATCCATCGCGTCACGATTTTCCGAAAGAAGCCGAACGTCGGTGCGCAGGCGCAGTATAGAGCCGCACCGACGTTCGGCTTCTTTCGGCTACGAGTGACGCGATGGATGCGACCGTCGGAAGCCTCTCGGAAGAATGTCAATCAAGAAGGAACGCCCGCTCCCGAAGACCATACCCGGAAGCGACGGAAGAAGATGCAGCTCGAAAACGGGTAAGTACTGCACCTATTTTAATACAAATAGCCGATTCCCCTAGACCGAACGAGCAGGAATCTAGGGGAAGAAAAAAAAAAATTTAGAAATGGGTGAACTCCCGCTTTAAGATGACTTACCCCTGCTTTATGAGGGGTAACTTTACGCCGGAAAAAGCCTTACGTAAACGACGTAAAAAAATGCACCGGACGGACGTACGTTTCTGAATCGGCGTATCTACCTAATTTGCATATTCCTCGCGTAAATCTACGGAAGCGCCACCTAGCGGCCAGCGTAAATATGCAGCCTAAGATACGACGGTGTAAGAGACTTACGCCGGTCGGAACTTAGGAAAATCTATGCGTAACTGATTCTACGAATCAGTCGCATTGATACGACCACGCACACTCAGAGTTACTCCTATCTGAATCCGGGCCATTGTGTTTTTTTAAAAATTGACGCTCTTCTTTTGTTTATAGCGCACAAAATAAAAACCGCAGAGGTGATCAAATACCACCAAAAGAAAACTCTATTTGTGGGAAAAAAAGGGCGTCAATTTTGTTTGGGAACAACATTGCACGACCGCGCAATTGTCATTCAAAGTGCGACAGCGCTGAAAACTAAAAATTGGTCTGGGCAGGAAGGGGGTAAAAATGCCCCGTATGGAAGTGGTTAAAGGTGCATGCTTGCTTCCGTAGAATGGTTTTGAACCCATGATATCCACCGGCCACCCACGATCGTGGTAACGAGAACTAGAATGGGGATCTGTCTGTTTATATTGACACATCCTCGTTCTGGCTTTCATTCCCGTTATCCCGCGACAGGGGAGTTAGAGAGAGATCTGCTGTTCCTAGTGTAGCACTACCCCTGTAGGAGCTTCTGGTTCAGATTTTGGGTGGCACGTTGATTGATTGATTGATTTAATGGATTTATAATGCGCCAAATACTGACCCGTCAGGGCAGTGTCTAAGCGCAGAAAACATAACTGTAAATAGATAAATCAAGTCAGGGAGGGAAAGAAATAGAAGGAAAAGAAAAAAGGAGAGCAAAAAAAAAAAAAACTAAAAAACAGATCACCAAGGAACAACAGGGAGAACTAACATGACGTTACCTCTATTCTCGCTGTCCAGGGTGAAAGGAGAGCCCAAAGAATTTCAATGTCCACACACAATGGGCCAGATCCTCAAAAGAGATACGCAGGCGGATCTGCTGTTCCGCCTGCGTATCCCTGTTTCTATCTTTGGAACTGATCCACAGAATCAGTTTCCAAGAGATAGACAGAAGATCCGGCATGTGTAAGGGACTTACACTGCCGGATCTTAGGATGCAGTACCGCATCCGCCGCTGGGGGCATTTTGCGTCGAAATGCCACTTCGGGTATGCAAATTAGCACTTACGGAGATCCACAAAGCTTTTCAGCTTCGTTTTTTCTCCGTAAGTTTTAGTTTGCAATCGTAAAATTAGGGCTGCTTTTACAAAGTGTAAGGCCTAGTACACACGAGAGGATTTATCCGCGGATAAATCCTCTCGAGGATTTCCACGGATTTGGATCCGATGGAGTGTACTCACCATCGGATCGAAATCCGCGCCGAAATCCCCTCGCGATGACGTGTCGCACCGTCGCCGCGATGATGGCGCGGCGACGTGCGCGATGCTGTCATAAAAGGAATTCCACGCATGCGTCGAATCATTACGACGCATGCGGGGGATCCCTTCGGACGGATCGATCCGGTGAGTCTGTACAGACCACCGGATCGATCCGCGGGAGCCAATTCAAGCGGATAGATTTGTAGACATGTCTACAAATTTGTATCTGCTGGAATTGGGAAATTTCCGCGGATAAATATCCGCAGGAATGTACACACCATAGAATCTATCCGCTGAAACCGATCTGCTGAGATTTTTCAGCGGATGGATTCTATCGTGTGTACGGGGCCTAAACTGTTTACACCTTGTAAAAGCAGACCCTTCTGTCCAGCGACGCGTTTTTTTTTTTGTTTGAATTTTTTATTTTTTTGCCGTATCTTTTTTTTTTTCGACGCAACTTTATTGACCCGTCGCGATCCACAAAGCTCAGCGTAACGTAATTTCGCGCTATGCACGTTGGGAAAATTACGTCACGAGCATGCGCAGTACGGCCGGCGCGGGAGCGCGCCTAATTTAAATGGGAATCGCCCCCATTTAAAGAGGAACGCCTTGCGCCGGCGGAATTTAAGTTACACAGCCAAAAATTTCTAGGTAAGTGCTTTGTGGATCGGGCACTTAGGTAGAAATTTTAAGGCAGTGTAACTTAAATGGGAATTTTTAGGTTACGCCGGTTCTTTGTGGATCTGGCCCATGGTACCTATTTTCTCTTTGGGTTTAATTTGAAGAACTTTAGTAGAAAAGAGAAGTAAGGGGTGGAAGGGTAGGTAGGTTCAGGTGCACAGTCACAAAGTAAGGAAACACTCCTGCTTCCAGCAAACAGTTCTCGTCGCCACTCTAGCCAGAGTGGGTATTTCTCACCCGTATAGGTCCCTCTCACTGGCCTAGGAGCTGGGATGACGCACGAAATAGAGTACAGTCTCTGCCACAGACCTTCCTTTCTCGGTGAGATATTTTGGTCCGGAATCCTCTGCCACAGGATTCAGCACCCGGATCTCTTTAGCTTTTCTCACTAGAACCTTTAGACCCGACAGGCGACACTGTCAGGCCTCTCGGTGTACGGTGCATCCTTGGGTGAAGTTTCCAAGTCTTCTCCTAAAGTACCAGCCTCTTGCATGGTCCTTACCAGGATAGGTCCTCCCTTGGTCTCCTTCATCAAGTAGCCTTCTTCCACAGGACGGACAGCACAGGATCACCTCTGCAGTACGGGCCCCAGTCAGACAACTGGGCCCACCAGACTAAGCCGCAGCCCCGGGCCAACGTGGTCCCAGAGCTAGAATTTACAACACCCACCCCCGGGCCAGGCGGGCCACAAGGCACGAACGGAAACCCAGCACTAATGGCGTCTGTCCCTTAAGTACCCCTCCCAGCATGAACAGCGGGGTAACCACTCCCACTAATCGTTGCTGAGGGGGACACTCAATATACCATGAACTGACTGCTGCCACCCTTGGCCTGAGGTGGTAATAACACCCCCAGGCGATCAATGGTGGATCACTCCCAGCACAGCCAACGGAACGGAGGCTAAATTGCCTTTAATCACTCTGGTCTGAGCCAAATAACAACTCAGACCCCCATTAAATTTTAAGCAGCGCCTGTTCATCAGGAGCAGGGCGTTACATTAGTGATTAGGAACAGCGATCTCTCTGCTCCTTCTGTTAGCCCAGCCCCCATACAGTTAGGAACACTCTCAAGGAACACACTTAACCCTTTGATTGCCCCTAGTGTTAACCCCTTATTTGCGCTGATCGCTGTATAAATGTCACTGTTCCCAAAAAAGTGTCAAAAGTGTCTTATCTGTCCGCTGCAATGCCGCGGTCCTGCTAAAAATCGCAGATCACTTCCATAACTAGTAAAATTTTAAAAAATGCCATCAATATATCCCCTATTTGGTTTGTGCAAAAGTTATAGCATCTACAAATCAATATACGCTTTTTATTTTACCAAAAACATGTAGAAGAATACATTACGTTTAGCCCAAACTGATGAAGAAACTAATTTTTTTCTGGGATATATATTATAGCAAAAGGTAAAAAATATTTTATTTTTTTATTTTTTTATAGTGAGGTGATCAAATACCACCAAAAGAAAGCTCTATTTTTTGGGGGGAAAAATGACATCAATTTTGTTTGGGTACAGCGTCACACAATCCCACATTTGGCAGTTAAAGCGATGCAGTGCTGAATCATAAAAAATGGCCTGGTCATTAAGGAGGAAAATCTTCCGGACCGTAAGTGGTTAAAATGTCTACAAACTGAGGGCCAGATTCACGTAGAATCGCCCTACGCTGCGGCGGTGTAACGTATTACATTTACGTTACAATGCCGCAAGTTTTCAGCGTAAGTGCTTGATTCACAAAGCACTTGCCTGTAAACTTGCGGCGGCGTAGCGTAAATCCGCCCGGCACAAGCCCGCCTAATTCAAATGGGGCGGGGACCATTTAAATTAGGCGCGTTCCCGCGCCGAACGTACTGCGCATGCTCCGTCCCTAAAATTTCCTGACTTGCATTGCGCTAAATGACGTCGCAAGGACGTCATTGGTTTCGACGTTAACGTAAATGGCGTCCAGCGCCATTCACGGACGACTTACGCAAACGACATGAAATTTCAAATTTCGACGCGGGAACGACGGCCATACTTATCATTGGCTAGACCACCTAGAGGGCAGCTTTAGTTTTACGCGGCGTATCTCCACGGAAACTACGTAAATTTACAGCGACAGGCAAAGCGGACGTTCGTGAATTGACGTAACTAGTCATTTGCATATTCTACGCCGACCGCAATGGAATCGCCACCTAGCGGCCGGCCTGGAATTGCAGCCTAAGATCCGACGGTGTAAGTCACTTACACCTGTCGGATCTTAGGGCTATCTATGCGTAACCTGATTCTATGAATCAGGCGCAGAGATACGACAATCGTATTTCAGAGATACGACGGCGTATCAGGACATACGCCGTTGTATCTCTTTTGTGAATCTGGCCCTGAATGTGTACAGATCACTAAAGTCATGTCCTTGGCAGGCAACATGGCCTGATTTATCTAAACTGAAAGAAGGGAAAGAGTCTGATCTGCCTAATCATATTTAGCTTCCTATTTTTCCAAGACAGGTCACAAAATGAATGTTAAAGGCGCAATTGCATCTAATAGGGAATACAGAACTAAGTTTTCATAAATTAACATTACCGTTAATTCTGATAGGCAAGTATCCCAACACTTATAATAAAATAATGAAATATCTGCTGTAATGCCCAGGAGCCATGGGCAAGCAGGAGCACAGCTGACGTAATGTGGAGGTATTAGAAGGTCATCTAACATCTAATATCTTGTTAAGGTTATGAAATTTGACACGTTAACTGACATGTAAATGGTTATCTTCCCTGTTCCTTTAGGCTTGCACAAGACCCTGGGGCCACACGTAGAAAGTATGTATATTGTAAATCTTAGCAGGAGGTTATGTAATCACATCTAAGTATGCTGTAGACCAGTGGTTCTCAACCACTGTGCCCTCTTCTTGTGCGCCTCCAGCCAGCTGCTGATCCCTAACCTTCTACAGTGCCTTCCAGCTCCCATAGTGCCCCTGAACTCCCACAGTGGCCTATGGCCTCTGACTGGCTTGGACACGTAGGAAAACTAGCTGAAATGGAGCAACTTGTCCACCAGGCAAGGGAGACACTCACTAAATTCACAAAGCCATGGACGCTTTTTTTCACAGAATCGGGTGCATGACAAGTGCACATACACTACACCTAGGGAATATGCCACAACGGTTGGTTATCCCCCCCTGGTTGCTTCCTTCGGTCCCTAACTTATTTGAGGTGGGTCTTCTGCCTCAACCCCAGGCCAGACAGCCTATCAAGGACCACCACTCACTCCCCCATAGGAGCTGGTCTCAGTTGCAGGGTCGATCCTAGGCAGGGTACGCAGGGTGCTTTGCACCTAGGCGCCTGCAGAGGTGGGGGCCGAAGTGCCAGAGTTCTCCCCTCCTTCTGGCAGTGCTCGGGGGAGGGGCCGTTCCTCTTCTTGACAGGAGGGTTCTAGTTTTCAGTGGCTGCTGAGTGCTGATGGGCATGGAATTAATTCCTCACCATGGGAGTCTGGGATCACGCACTGTCTCTACCAACTCCATTTGGAATGCCTCCCCCTCCCATCTCTATCTCGGACTGCAGAGAGAACCGAGGTGAGTCACAGTGTTCAGTGTGCTGGAGGATGGCATCCCCTGCATCCCTTTACACGTGCTCTGGGCTGCCCCTACTCTAGATGTTTTATGGCAAGATAGATTGCATAGTCTCTGATAATCTCCTGTACTATGTCTGCAGTCTCTGATCATCTCCTGTACTATGTATGCAGTCTCTGATCATCTCCTGTACTATGTATGCAGTTTCTGATCATCTCCTGTACTATGTCTATAGTCTCTGACCAACTCCTGTATCATGTCTGTAGTGTGTCTGGGGGTCTTTCTAACAGACTCTCTAACAGAAGCCCTCTCTGTGTCCATCAGAGAGGCCCCCCTCCAGGTCCCAATAAAGTACTCTGCTTCTCTTCCTGTATTTTGTTTATTGTTAAGAGATCATGTAAGGATCCCAGGGTAATGAAGACTTTGTGGGGGAGCATTTCTGTGGTTGAGTCGTTGCCATAGAAACATTTGTAAAGGGCAGGAGTTAGTAAAATGACCACGCCCATGTGGGGGCACCAGAAATATTTCTGCGCCCAGGCGCCTGTGACCCTAGGATCGGCCCTGAGTCCAAGGGCTGCTGTATGAGTAATTGAGAACTTGCTTGGTTACGTGATGTTTTTTTCCCTCTTAGCGGGTACCATACATAAATAGATTTATTAATCATTTTTCCTTTTAGCATAACTATGCATCTAACTTCTGATGAGTGGCTGTATGCATGAGACACGTCAAGTTTCCAACATAGGGTACCAAGACAAGCTTGCCTTGAATTTTTAACCTGTATATGTATTGATGTATGTGGGTATATTTTTCTAATCATGTCTTCATTATATCTGACATTATTTATGCTATATGTGTTGTACTAATCATGTCTTTTGAACATTTATTAAATATTTGATCATTACTACTATGTATAAAACAAAGAGCATCTGTGATGGCAATTTTCAAGTCTTGCCACAGATTCTCAATTGTATTTAGGTCTGGACTTTGACTGGGTCATTCTAACACATGAATATGCTTTGATTCAAACCATTCCATTGTAGCTCTGGCTGTATGTTTAGGGTCATTGTCCTGCTGGAAGGTGAACCTCCGCCCCAGTCTCAAGTCTTTTGCAGACTCTAAGGCCGCGTACACATGGTCGGTCCAAACCGATGAGAATGGTCCGACGGTTCACCGCTGAAGTGGCCTGACGGTCTGATGTGCGTACACACCATCAGTTCAAAATCCGATCGTGTCAGAACGTGGTGACGTAAAACACACGACGTGCTGAAAAAAACAAAGTTCAATGCTTCCAAGCATGCGTCGACTTGATTCTGAGCATGCGCAGGTTTTGAACCGATGCTTTTGTGTACTAACCATCGGTTTGGACCTATCGGTCAGCGGTCCATCGGTTCGATTTTAAAGCAAGTTCTAAAATTTTGGTCAAGGACAACAGACCGATGGGCCGTACACACGGTTGGTTTGGACAGATGAAACTGGACTTCAGGCGGTTTTCATCGGTTTGGACCGACCATGTGTACGTGGCCTGACAGGTTTTCTTCTAAAATTGCCCTGTATTTGGCTCCATCCATCTTCCCATCAACTCTGACCAGGCTTTTCAGATATTTATTTCTAAAATAAAATTGAAAACCATTTATCATTTTCTTTCCACTTCACAATTATGGGCCACTTTATGTTGGTCTGTCAATTAAATCCCAATAAAGTACATTTAGGTTTTCTGGTTGACAAAATGTGGAAAATGTCAAGGGATATGAATACTTTTTCAAGGCACTGTATACACATGCACACACACATATGTATTTGAGCTTTGAGGTGCACACTCTAATGCCGTGTACACACGGTCGTTTTTTGTGATGAAAAAAAACGAAATTTTTGAAAACGTCATTTAAAATGACCGTGTGTGGGGAAAACGTCGTTTTATGTCTTCTGAAAAACGACAAAAAAAAAATTAGAACATGCTTGAATTTTTTGTGTCGTTTTTCAAAACGTAGTTTTTTGTGTCATAAAAAATGATAGTGTGTGGGCAAAACGACGTTTAAAACAACGGTTTTAAACCCACGCATGCTCAGAAGCAAGTTATGAAGCGAGCTTGAATGGAACAGAGTGCCGTCGTATATGCTGAACGTAACCGCGCTTTGCTAGAGCATTTTGAAAAAACGATGGTGTGTATGCTTCGTCGTTTTTTAAAATGAAGTTTCAAAAACTTTGTTTTATTTCATCACATAAAACGTTGTTTTTTTTCTATTAGGCCTCGTACACACAATAGGTTAAACAGAGGACAACGGTCTGATGGACAAAACCGATCGTGTGTGGGCCCCATAGGTTGTTTAACCATCGGTTAAAAAAAAGCCAACTTGCTTTAAATTTAACCGATGGATTCCTAACCGATAGGTCAAAACCGATGGTTAGTAGGCACAACCATCGGTTAAAAATCCATGCATGCTCAGAATCAAGTCGACACATGCTTGGAAGCATTGAACTTCGTTTTTTTCAGCACGTTGTTGTGTTTTACATCACCGCGTTCTGAGACGATTGTTTTTTTTTAACCGATGGTGTGTAGGAGCGACAGACCATCAGTCAGCTTCATCGGTTAACCGACGACAACGGTCCTTCAGACCGTTCTCATCGGATGGACTGATCGTGTGTACGCGGCTTTATTGATTAGAAAAATGTGTATATCCAGGGCGCTCCAAGAATTTGAATCCTGACAGATAAAGTCTGTGTTGGAGAGGGTAGCAGATCTTCACACACTTTAGGCAGCACTCAGGGAGACAAGCAATCTCTAATGGGAACAGAAAAACAAACAAGGCGCCTCTAAGTGCAGAAATATAAAACTTTTAATATCCCCTAAAGGGGTTAAAAACACTTACAAGATGGTGGATGAAGCAGGCATGTAGCAGGTAAGTGTGTAAGAAGATGTTCCAGTGGCAGGGCAGTCTCCAGGGAAGTCCACAGGATAACAGCCAATTTGTGCTATGAGTGTTTAGAGAACACAATGGTGATGGAGCCTGGGGATCATCCCCAGGCTCCATCACCATTGTGTTCTCTAAACACTGAGGCCCTGTACACACGACCAAATTTCTCGGCAGAATTCAGCCAGAAACTCGGTCGGAGCTGGATTCTGCCGAGAAACTCGGTCGTGTGTACACTTTTCAGCGAGGAAGCCGACAAGGAACTCGTCGGGCCGAATAGAGAACATGTTCTCTATTTCCTCGTTGTTCAATGAGGAAAGTCGGCCCGCCGAGATCCTCGGCGGCTTCAACACTGAACTCGACGAGGAACTCGATGTGTTTGGCACGTCGAGTTCCTCGGACGTGTGTACAGGGCCTCACAGCACAAATTGGCTGTTATCCTGTGGACTTCCCTGGAAGCTTTATCATCAGACTGAGACTGCCCTGCCACTGGAACATCTTCTGGACACACTTACCTGCTACATGCCTGCTTCATCCACCATCTTGTAAGTGTTTTCAACCCCTTTAGGGGATATTAAAAGTTTTATATTTCTGCACTTAGAGGTGCCTTGTTTGTTTTTCTGGCTTTATTGATTAGGCTGGGCACACCTATGGTAAATAGGGTGAACTTGTGTTCACTTTGAATAAATAAAATTCAGGAGGCAAAAAATGGGTATTTACTAACACATGACTAAAGCCTCGTACACACGATCGGATTTTCCGTGGACAAAGCGTAGGACAAAGAATTGTCGGCCAACAAACACAAATCTATGTGGTTTTTGCTCTTTAGCGCCACCCTTTGGGCAACTTCTGCTAATGTTGTGTTATGGTTAGCATTGCTTCTGAGCATGCGTGTTTGTACTTTGGATTTTTTTCGGACAGAGTTCTGTACGCACGATCAGATAATCCGACAACACAAATTTGTTGTCGGAAAATTTTAAAGCATGCTATCCCACATTTGTTGGGGGGAAATTCCGACAACAATTGTCCGATGGAGCATACAAACGGTCGGATTTTCCGACAACAGCCTGTCTACACACAATTCCTGTTGGAAAATCCGATCGTGTGTACGGGCCTTAAGTCTGAGGCCTCGTACACACGACAGAGAAACTCGACGTGCCAAGCCCGTCGAGTTGCTCGTCGAGTTTCTTGTTGAACTTGTCGAGAAGCTCGGCAGGCTTGCTTTGCGTACACACGTAACATACCAAAATCTGGTCGTTCTCCGGCGCGATGACGCTCACGACGTATGACGCGACTATAAAGGGGAGGTTTGATTTTGTTGGCGCCACCCTTGGGGCTCCTTTTGCTGATTCCGTGTTTACGCGTGTTAGTAAAAGTTTGGTGAGTGACGATTCGTGCTTTTCAGTCTTTGTGCTTTCAGATTGATCTCTGCCGTTCAGTTTGTACTTGTGTGGGTCGTATCTAGGCAATCGAGACGTGCGGTCAGGTCGTATTGTTTTACATTGCGGTCCTGTCCCCGCGTTTTTTATTGTCAGGGTCGTTCTTCATAGGTCTTGCTGTTCTTCACTGCGGTCTGTTTAGTGCAATTCTGATTTGTCGTTCGTAACTAGCCTTGTAGCCATGTTGCAGGCACCTAGTCGTCGCCGACTTCGTGCTAAGCATCTTCTGAGTATAGGTCTGTTTGTTTATGACCTAGACGATGAGGAGTTCATGAACAGGAGGAGGACACGTTCATGGACCAAGAATTGGTTGCTCCGTAGGAACCAATTCTCTCACATGCCTTTGCTGCGGGAGCTTCAGGAAAATAATCCTGTTGATTACAGGAATTTCCTGAGGATGTCTGATCCCGTCTTTCAGCACCTGTTGGCTTTGGTGTCCCCCTATATTACCAGGCAGGACACCGTTATGCGGGAAGCCATCAGTGCTGAGCAGAGGCTAGTTGCCACCCTCCGTTATCTGGCAACTGGGAGAAGCCTTCAGGACTTAAAGTTCTCGACGGGCATCTCCCCCCAGGCTCTGGGCCTCATCATTCCTGACACCTGCTCTGCCATCATCCAGGTTCTGCAGGAGGAATATATGAGGGTAAGTTTTCTCCTTTAATCTCACATTTTATGTCTATAATGTATGCTAATGTCTTGTAGTTATCTCCTCCTTCCCTAATTACCATGTCTGGAATATGCTGTGAATGTCCCCTTTGCCCCCATGCATGATGTAAACTTTGATGCCCCTTTTTTGGCCTACATGCATATTTCCCATCACTTACCTCCCCAGCATGCTATCCTGGGCCCCAACCTACCTAGTCTAGTCACTTCCCAATGTATTGTGTTATATCCATTGTAATGTCCCCCCCCCTCCCCTCCAAAATGTGTTGTAAAGTCTATGTTCACCAATAATCAAAATTAATTTTTTTTAGTACTCCCAAACTCATCTAGCCCTCCCCTCCAAAATGTGTTGTAAAGTCTATGTTCACCAATAATCAAAATTAATTTTTTTTAGTACTCCCAAACTCATCTAGCCCTCCCCTCCAAAATGTGTTGTAAAGTCTATGTTCACCAATAATCAAACTTAATTTTAATTTTAGTACTCCCAAACTCATCTAGCCCTCCCCTCCAAAATGTGTTGTAAAGTCTATGTTCACCAATAATCAAACTTAATTTTAATTTTAGGACTCCCAAACTCATCTAGCCCTCCCCTCCAAAATGTGTTGTAAAGTCTATGTTCACCAATAATCAAACTTAATTTTAATTTTAGGACTCCAAAACTCATCTAGCCCTCCCCTCCAAAATGTGTTGTAAAGTCTATGTTCACCAATAATCAAAATTAATTTTTTTTAGTACTCCCAAACTCATCTAGCCCTCCCCTCCAAAATGTGTTGTAAAGTCTATGTTCACCAATAATCAAACTTAATTTTAATTTTAGTACTCCCAAACTCATCTAGCCCTCCCCTCCAAAATGTGTTGTAAAGTCTATGTTCACCAATAATCAAACTTAATTTTAATTTTAGTACTCCCAAACTCATCTAGCCCTCCCCTCCAAAATGTGTTGTAAAGTCTATGTTCACCAATAATCAAACTTAATTTTAATTTTAGTACTCCCAAACTCATCTAGCCCTCCCCTCCAAAATGTGTTGTAAAGTCTATGTTCACCAATAATCAAACTTAATTTTAATTTTAGTACTCCCAAACTCATCTAGCCCTCCCCTCCAAAATGTGTTGTAAAGTCTATGTTCACCAATAATCAAACTTAATTTTAATTTTAGGACTCCCAAACTCATCTAGCCCTCCCCCAAACTTGGGCACTGGCCCATCAGAGGGGGTGTTTAATGTGTTAATTGGCTAAATATATTTAGATATAATATGCTAGTTCCCAGAAATGTTATAATGTTTATAATGTCTTTGTATAATCTGCTTGCAAGGTTATGTGGCTAATTTTTTCTTTTTTTCTTCCCCAGCTTCCGTCCACACCACAGGAGTGGCAGTCTGTGGCTTTGGACTTCCAGACCCGATGGAACTTCCCCAACTGCGGGGGAGCCATCGACGGGAAGCACGTCCGCATCGTGCCTCCACCCCGTTCAGGATCCCAGTTCTTTAATTATAAGGGGTTCAACAGTATTGTGCTGATGGCGGTGGTGTCAGCACAGTATGAATTCCTTTTTGTGGATGTCGGGATGAATGGACGGGTATCGGATGGGGGAGCCTTCAGGCAGACGGAGTTCGCGCTTCGCCTTCAGGATGATGATCTGTCATTGCCACCGGATGACCAGAATGTAGAAGGCCTGCCATTTGTTTTCCTGGCTGATGAAGCGTTTGCCCTGGGACCCCATCTTATGAGGCCATTCCCTCAGCGCACCCTCACCCCAGAGAGGAGTGTCTTTAATTTCCGGCTGGGCCGAGCACGTAGAGTGGTTGAGAACGCTTTCGGCATCATGGCCAGCCGGTTCCGCCTTTTCCTCACCTCTCTCCACATGGCGGAATATAAGTGGAATACAATTATTTTTGCCTGCTGCATTCTCCACAATTTTTTAAGGAGACAATCTCCAAATTATATGGCCCTGGTTGGGCCCGAGGCACAACATTTGACCCCTGCAGAAACTTTGGCGGGCCTTGAAGCTGGCCACACAGGACTGCCCCCCCAGAGTGCCCGTGAAGTCCGGGACAAATACATGGACTATTTCATGGGTAGGGGGGCAATACCATCTCAATCAAATTTGCCCTAATTGTAGCTTTCAAAAAAATAAATCATAATCTTTTTTCTAAACTTGTTATGTCTTGCTTGTGTTGTTTGGAGTTCTTTACTAAGTGTAACTAAGTGTATTTTCATTATAAACTAGCAAACATTTCCCAGGTGACCCCCAAACCAAACACATAGAAAATTTTACGTATTTTAGGAAAAACACCACACACTTTTTTGATGTTCAAAAGCTCTTTATTTTCTTAATTTTTTTATTTTTATTTATTCATAAATACCCTACAAAAATTTTTGTTATATTTTCTCATACAATATACAATCATTTTTGTATTTTTGTGGGTGATTTTTCTCATACAATATACAATCATTTTTGTATTTTTGTGGGTGATTTTTCTCATACAATATACAATCATTTTTGTAATTTTTTTGGATTTTTTTCTCATACAATATACAATCATTTTTGTAATTTTTTTGGTTTTTTTTCTCATACAATATACAATCATTTTTGTATTTTTGTGGGTGATTTTTCTCATACAATATACAATCATTTTTGTATTTTTGTGGGTGATTTTTCTCATACAATATACAATCATTTTTGTATTTTTGTGGGTGATTTTTCTCATACAATATACAATCATTTTTGTAATTTTTTTGGTGATTTTTCTCATACAATATACAATCATTTTTGTATTTTTGTGGGTTATTTTTCTCATACAATATACAATCATTTTTGTATTTTTGTGGGTGATTTTTCTCATACAATATACAATCATTTTTGTAATTTTTTTGGTTATTTTTCTCATACAATATACAATCATTTTTGTAATTTTTTTGTTTTTTTTTCTTAATAAACATTAAAATCTGGTTATATTATTTTTTTGGTTTTTTTTTTATTAAATAAAGTATAAAATCTGGTTTTATTATTTTTTTTTATTATTATTAAAGTATAAAATCTGGTTTTATTATTTTTTTGTTTTTTTTTTAATTAAAGAAAGTATAAAATCTGGTTTTATTATTTTTTTTTTTTTTTTAATTAACCACTTAACTACTTGCCGTCGCCGCACCGTCATAATACGTCCACAAGGTGGCTCTCCTAGGCGAGATCACGTATTATGACGTCCTACCTTTTAGCCGCCACTAGGGGGCGCACGCGCGCCGCCGGAGGCGCGCGCGCGCGCCCCCCGCTCGCCCCCGACTCCCGTGCGTGTGCCCGGCGGGCGCGATCGCCGCCGGGCACACGCGATCGCTCGGTACAGAGCGGGGAACGGGAGCTGTGTGTGTAAACACACAGCTCTCGTTCCTGTCAGCAGGGGAAATGCTTTTCTTCGGTTCATACAATGTATGAACCGAGGATCAGTGTTTCCCCTAGTGAGGCCACCCCCCCCCCCCACAGTAAGAACACACCCAGGCATACTTAACCCCTTCCTCGCCCCCTAGTGTTAACCCCTTCACTGCCAGTGGCATTTTTATAGTAATCTAATGCATTTTTATAGCACTGATCGCTATAAAAATGCCAATGGTCCCAAAAATGTGTCAAAAATGTCCGAAGTGTCCGCCATAATGTCGCAATACCGAAAAAAAAATCGCTGATCGCCGCCATTACTAGTAAAAAAAATATTAATAAAAATGCCATAAAAATACCCCCTATTTTGTAAACGCTATAACTTTTGCGCAAACCAATCAATAAACGCTTATTGCGATTTTTTTTTACGAAAAATATGTAGAAGAATACGTATCGGCCTAAACTGAGGAAAAAAAATGTTTTTTTATATATTTTTGGGGGATATTTATTACAGCAAAAAGTAAAAAATATTCATTTTTTTCAAAATTGTCGTTCTATTTTTGTTTATAGCGCAAAAAATAAAAAACGCAGAGGTGATCAAATACCACCAAAAGAAAGCTCTATTTGTGGGAAAAAAAGGACGCCAATTTTGTTTGGTAGCCACGTCGCACGACCGCGCAATTGTCTGTTAAAGCGACGCAGTCCCGAATCGCAAAAAGTACTCTGGTCTTTGGGCAGCAATATGGTCCGGGGCTTAACTGGTTAAGCCCCGGACCAATATGCAGCCTAAAGACCCAAGGTGTTTTTACAGTTCGGGACTGCGTCGCTTTAACAGACAATTGCGCGGTCGTGCGACGTGGCTCCCAAACAAAATTGGCGTCCTTTTTTCCCCACAAATAGAGCTTTCTTTTGGTGGTATTTGATCACATCTGCGGTTTTTAGTTTTTGCGCTATAAACAAAAATAGAGCGACAATTTTGAAAAAAAAGCAATATTTTTTACTTTTTGCTGTAATAAATATCCCCCAAAACATATATAAAAACATTTTTTTTCCTCAGTTTAGGCCGATACGTATTCTTCTACCTATTTTTAGTAAAAAAAATCGCAATAAGCGTTTATCGATTGGTTTGCGCAAAATTTATAGTGTTTACAAAATAGGGGATAGTTTTATTGCATTTTTATTTTTTATTTTTTTTTTACTACTAATGTCGGCGATCAGCAATTTTTTTCGTGACTGCGACATTATGGCGGACACTTCGGACAATTTTGACACATTTTTGGGACCATTGTCATTTTCACAGCAAAAAATGCATTTAAATTGCATTCTTTATTGTGAAAATGACAGTTGCAGTTTGGGAGTTAACCACAGGTGGCGCTGTAGGAGTTAGGGTGCACCTAGTATGTGTTTACAACTGTTTGGGGGTGTGGCTGTAGGAATGACGTCATCGATCGTGTCTTCCCTATAAAGGGAATGACGCGATCGATGCGCCGCCATAGTGAAGGACGGGGAAGCCGTGTTTACACACGGCTCTCCTCGTTCTTCAGCTCCGGGGAGCGATCGCGACGGAGCGGCTATAAACAAATAGCCGCGCCGTGGTCCCGGATCGCTCCCCGAGCGGACCCGACCTCCGCATGTAGCGGGGGGGGTCCCGATCGGACCCCCCACCCGCTAATAGGGGAGGACGTACCTATACGCCCATGTGCCTGTACGTGCCATATTGTGGACGTATATGTACATGGGCTGGTCCTTAAGTGGCTAAATAAAGTATAAAATCTGGTTTTATTATTTTTTTGTTTTTTTTTTAATTAAATAAAGTATAAAATCTGGTTTTATTATTATTTTTTTTTTTTTTTAATTAAATAAACAGCTAAATCTGGTTATATTCTTTTTTTTTTTTTTTTTAATTAAATAAACATCAAAATCTGGTATTTAAAATTTTTTTTTGGTATTTTTTTCAGATTCAGACTCTCCCCAAAACATCCAATACATTTTTTAATTTAGTTTCCACCCTCCTTGCTCTTTCGTTGATTTTTCTGTTGGCCAGATGAATCTCCTCCACCTCTTCTCTGCAGGCCCATATTTCTGAGATCACCATCTGGACAGTATGCCTGTCCAAGCCACCACCTGATCCTGAAATGTGGGACAAAACAATTTTTTTAAATTAGGCAGGCCTACATCTACATTACCTGAAGCTGGGTTAGTTATATGTTACTTTACCTGATGTGGTGGCAGGCTGCGCATCATCACCATCCCTCGGGGGTGTGGCTTGCTGGACTTCTTGCTCCCTTCTTGCTTCATGACGCCCTACGAGAATGAAGAAAATGGAAACAGGATTTTTATAGCTTATAGGCCTGAAAGAGGAATATGATTCACTTTATACAATATCTGGGACTATTGATGTTTTGAAAAACCCCTCAGGGCAAAACACAGGATTGAAGGCATTCACAAAGATCCTGACAAATCTTGTAGCTTTGGTCTACTTTTAAACATGTAAGCCAACAAAGTATACACTGGATCACCTCAGCTCTGTGTGAAGCCCAAAATGGGTTATTAAAGGGGACAACAATTATGCAAATGAGTCCACATGTGTCACCGACTGCTGAGCAGACTCTCCTTTTACTGTATATTTAATTAATAAAAAAAGTTTTGTGGTTTTAATAGCACATCTACATAATTTTCACGATTGATCTCACCACAATTTTAAAAAAATGTCATAATTTGTAGGATTTTAAACACAATATTTAGTCGTTCCGAATGGACGTCCAGTTTGACGACAAATTATTGTGCCTAAAAAAATATTACAGTACAACCTGAAATAAAAAACACATGGCGCGGAAGAAATCTTACAAAATATATAACAAACTTACTTCTTCTAATCACTCTCCTGATCCTCTTCATTTGTTCCGGCTCACGTTTCTTAAGGTCACACCACCTTTTCCGGATCTGCTCCTTGGACCTTTTCACTCCGAATTTGCGATGGAGACTCCTCCTCACCTTCTCCATTATTGCGGCCTTGACCTTGTTCGGGTACTTATATGGCCCATGCCTCCCATCGTAGTCCTCTGCTTTGAGGATGAGGACCATCTCCACCATTTCCTCAAAGGTCATGTTGGAGGCCTTACAACGGATTCGCCGTGCTGCCATATTCTCCATGTGCTTCCAACAAAAAAAAGATGGAAAAGGGGCGGGGAAAATACGATACCATGAACGTCAGGGGCGGGGAGACGTGCGTAAAGTCCCACATGCGCGTGTATAAAGGGCTACCACGTGAGTAAAAGGGGCGTTCACAGTTTGTGGAAGACGGCGGAGATAACGATCGGGTCAAAGACCGGTATGTAACTACATTTTACATGTTTTTCTTGATTGAATGATTTTGTGGCCTACATCTTAGGTTCATAAATTAAAACATAGCCAGTTTGAAATTTGAAGGTAATGGTCCGCTATAGTGCCGTCGTACGTAAACAACGCTTTGATTATGCATTTTGATCCAACTACTGTTGTGTGGGCAATCTCGATTCTCATCAGGATGTCTTCTAAAAACAAGTCGGTTTAAACATGATGCAAATGGTCGCTTTTATGTCTTGACCAAACTATATCGGGAGTGCTTTTATCTAACTAACGTTTCATACACAAATGAGGATGAGATCTGGCTTATTAGTTCGACACAACTGGTCATCTGTTTCCTAGGAACTGACCCAACATGATCTGCTGCCAATTCCACCTTGTCGTTTTTGCGACGGAAGATAAGGGGCGGGGGGGAAACATCAATTTTTTTTAAGCATGGGCGGATGTCGTGTGCGGAGTGTATATAAGGCTCGAACACATGTAGCGTCCATACGACCGGGTTGCGTAAGAAAGACGTTTGAACGACAAGCGTGTAGGTATGCTTCGAACTTGGGACAGCAGTGGCATATTCAGGAAAGACAGACATTTAAAGGAGCAATAAGCCAAAATTGTTTGGGGCAGAAATAACTAACTTTACATTATATCAGTCTTGATTTCATGTCCTCATTGTCCCTTTTTGCTTTTAAGCAGCTGTAATCATTTGCATAAATCATCACTTCCTGGTTCTGCTCCCTCTCAAATTTATCAGGGGAGCTTGTCACTGTGGTCTAAGCTGTGTGTCTAAAAATCAACCAAAACAATGCTAATAATTTTAGAAATTAAAATATGCCCTGCTTTTATTTTTTTTGGGTTCTGTGTGTCTCTTTACTTCACAGAAACAATAACTAAATTAAAAAACAAAAGTGAAACTAGAGGCACATTATATGTATGCACTTGTATGTCTCTAGACACTGTAAACAGTCATTTCCTCCAAAAATATAGTTATCCATTAGTGACCCTTTAAGGGCTAGCTTGTGAGAAAGAGTAATTGACTTTATAGATTGTGTAGTGACATTATTTTTTTATCCTTGGTTTTGGACAGGAAAAGATGAATCGCTTTAACCGACCCGACTTCTTGGAGATCTTCATTGATAGGTGGCAAGAACTTCCTGTTCTGTGGGCCACCAAAGACCCCATCTCGAGAAATAGAGAATTGCGCAAAACTGCACTGGAGAGCCTGCTCCCACTTGTGCGGAGACAGGTGGGGTTTGATGTGACAACTGACCAGTTGGAGGTCAAAATTGGGACCTTGAGAGGCACCTACAGGAAGGCACGCAACAAGGTCTTGGCTTCGATGAGGTCTGGAGCTGGAGCAGGGCGGGTATTTCAACCCAAGTTGTGGTACTACAGCAAACTGAGCTTCCTGGATGAACACCTGGAGGTAAGGGAGTCACTTTCTAGCCTTCCCCCCAGAAGCCAGAGAAGGTCCAGCCTTCCCTCCAGCCTTCCCTCCAGCCAACCTGCTGCTCCCTCTGCAGATGAACCCTCTCAGCAGCCTTCCATCCTGGATGAAGATCCGGATTTGCCCAGCTGGAGCCAGGTATATAGTACTTTCAATGTGCAAATGTGTGGTGTTTAAATGTTGTTAAAGAGATGTAAATTAAGATATTAAAGGTAAATAAAAATTAGATCTAAAAGTGTTATTCCTAAAATTTGTCAGTATTGGCCATGAATTTTTGTGGTGTGATTGACCATAAAACATGGGTCAGAATGATTGGCTTAGCTAAGTCGTGACAAAAAAAAATGCAACAGTCAGGAGCTTAAATAAATAAAACAAAAATTTTTTAAAATAGTAAAACTTTACTTTTTTTCCATACACAGGACGAGACCAGGCAGCAGGAGGATCAGGAAAATGCCAGGCAGGAGGAGGACAGGGTGAGTGGCTTGGAGGAGGCTGCAGGCCCAAGTATCTTGGACGTGTTGGCAGGCCCAAGTATCAGTAACGTGGTGGCAGGCCCAAGTGGAGCGGATGAGGTGGCAGGCCCAAGTGGGTTGCACGAGGTTGCTGGGCCAAGCACAAGATGCCAGGTGTCTCCTCTTCGTCTGCGTCCGAGAAGGCAGGTGAGGGATACAAGGGTGCGTGACGCCTCACTAGCCCTCATTCGGGACGCCCATGCAACCCTGCAACAGCCTCCCACTGCTCAGGAGGGATTTGTCACAGTGGTTTTGGCCAAAATGTCAGAAATGACATTAGACCAACGCCTCCTCTTTGAGGGCCTCCTCATCACCCTCGCAAATCAGGGGGTGAGGGGTCTTCTCACGGAGGACACTGTGATTTGCCGCCATCCCCATCCTCACACACCACATAACTCCCAAGCTCCCCCACCTTCTTCTTCTTCTCATGCTCCTTCTCAAGCTCCCCCACCTTCTTCTTCTTCTTCTTCTTCTCATGCTCCTTCTCAAGCTCCCCCACCTTCTTCTTCTTCTTCTTCTTCTCATGCTCCTTCTCAAGCTCCCCCACCTTCTTCTTCTTCTTCTTCTTCTTCTCATGCTCCTTCTCAAGCTCCCCCACCTTCTTCTTCTTCTTCTTCTTCTCATGCTCCTTCTCAAGCTCCCCCACCTTCTTCTTCTTCTCATGCTCCACCTGAACATTCTTCTTCCTCTTCTTCTCCTGCTCCTTCTGAACATTCTTCTTCCTCTTCTTCTCCTGCTCCATCTGAACATTCTTCTTCCTCTTCTTCTCCTGCTCCATCTGAACATTCTTCTTCCTCTTCTTCTCCTGCTCCATCTGAACATTCTTCTTCCTCTTCTTCTCCTGCTCCATCTGAACATTCTGCTTCCTCTTCTTCTTCTACTACTCCTCCTCCTTCTACTGCTCCTCCTCCTTCTACTCCTCCTCCTTCTACTACTCCTCCTCCTTCTACTCCTCCTCCTTCTACTGCTCCTCCTCCTTCTACTCCTCCTCCTTCTACTGCTCCTCCTCCTTCTACTGCTCCTCCTCCTTCTACTGCTCCTCCTCCTTCTACTGCTCCTCCTCCTTCTACTCCTCCTCCTTCTACTGCTCCTCCTCCTTCTACTCCTTCTACTACTCCTCCTCCTTCTACTGCTCCTCCTCCTCCTCCACCTCCTCCTCCACCACCGTCGGCTACTCATCCTCCACCACCTTCGTCTACTCCTCCTCCTGGCATGAGTACTACCCCTGTGGCACCACCTCCAGCCAGGCAGAAGAGGAAGGCTGCTGAGAAGGCTGCAGAGAAGGTGAAAGAGCAGGCTGCAGGGAAGCCACCAAGGAAGGCCTTGAAGAAATCAAGAAAGTGACTCCCTTACTTCCATGTGGTGTACCAGAGTTCAGGCTGCTGTAGTACCACAACCTGGTGACATCTGCCTGCCCTGCTCCAGTTTCTGACCTCGGGGAGTCCAAGACCTTGATGCGTGACTTCCTGAATGAACCTCTCAAGTCCCCATTTTGGCCTCCAACTGATCACCAGTCACATCAGGCCACACCTGGCTGTGCACAAATGGCAGCAAGCTCTCCAGTGCTGACTTTTGCATATAAAATTTTTTTTTATTACCAAAATAAATGGTACATTTTTTTTTTACAGTTCATACTTGTCCTTGTATTTTTTTACATTTCAATTTTGCAAGTGAGAAGGCAGGTTCTTATTTTGTAAAAATTGGATATAAGGTGTAATTTGAAAGGGACACATGAGATAAGACAAAGCAATAAGGTTTCTATGGGGGGAACTTGACATTACAAAAAATAAAAGGATTTGCATTTTTTAAAAATTAAAAATTAAGGTGATTAAAAGCAGGATTTAAAACACACGACCAAAATAAGGTGACAATAAAAAAAAAAAAAAATATTGAGTCCAGTAAGAAAAAGGTTCCACCTAATTTTAAGGAACTCTGTGTGAATATCGTAAAAAAAATTTATTATATTGCTGTTTTGTGCCCTTAGGAAAAATTGTGTAAAGCGCTGCAAATAAACGATTAAATAATGTTGGAAGCGACACGAATGTGCTATCTCCATTCCAAACGCTAGTTTTACCTATGTTGGTCTCCAGTGTCTAAGTTTTTGACAGGTTTCTTAGCATACACACGACCGAGTTTCTCGTTTAAAAAACAGCCCGATGAAGAACTCGTCGAGCCAAAATCCACTGCCATCGAGAAAATAGAGAACCTGCTCTCTATTTGCTCGACGAGTTCCTCGGCGGCTCCATCGGGCCGAAAATGTACACACGACCGAGTTTCTCGACAGAATCCGGCTCTTCACCGAGATTCTCGACGAATTCTGCCGAGAATCTCTGTCGTGTGTACGAGGCCTCACACTGCCTTGAAGAAACAAGTAAAGAGCACAAGCATGAGATGATAAGGCAGGTCATTACTGCTTGTATTAAAGCAGATCATTTTTATTGCCAACCCTACTTACATGTACATGTGTCTTAGCAACCAAAGAAGGTGAGCTCTTCTTCTTCATCAGTATAAATGTATAGTTTAATTACTGCAGCACGTGCTGTACTAGTCTGGTGCTCTTGTGATTTTTTTTTTCCTTTAATGTAATTTTCACACTAATCCACTGCAAAAATTATTTTTACCTCATTGCGTTGGGTTTTTAACTGCTTGCCGACCAGCCGCCATCATTATACTGTGGCAAGGTGGCACGATCCTGCAAATCACCGTAGCTGTACATTTGTAGGTTATTGTTTGCTAGACCGTTGGTCCTAGCAACCAATCAACAGCTTGTTAATATGAAAAGGGCAGAGGACACTACAGGGGGGTGAAGTGAAGAGAAAAGAGAACAATACAGTGGGGGGGGGGGATGAAATGAAGGGGGGCAGAGGACACTACAGTGGGGGGGGGTGAAGTGAAGGGGGACAGAGGACACTACAGTGAGGGGGGGTGAAGTGAAGGGGGCAGAGGACACTACAGTGGGGGGGTGAAG
Source organism: Rana temporaria (assembly GCF_905171775.1). Taxonomy (NCBI): domain Eukaryota; kingdom Metazoa; phylum Chordata; class Amphibia; order Anura; family Ranidae; genus Rana; species Rana temporaria. The sequence continues at coordinate 28,856,131 of NC_053491.1, forward strand.
TGAAGTGGGCAGAGGACACTACAGTTTGGGGAGGTGAAGTGAAGGGGGGCAGAGGACACTACAGTGAGGGGGGGGTGAAGTGAAGGGGGCAGAGGACACTACAGTGAGGGGGGGTGAAGTGAAGGGGCAGAGGACACTACAGTGAGGGGGAGGGGTGAAGTGAAGTGGGCAGAGGACACTACAGTTTGGTGAGGTGAAGTGAAGGGGGGCAGAGGACACTACAGTGAGGGGGGGGTGAAGTGAAGGGGGCAGAGGACACTACAGTGAGGGGGGGGGTGAAGTGAAGGGGCAGAGGACACTACAGTGGGGGGTGAAGTGAAGTGGGCAGAGGACACTACAGTTTGGGGAGGTGAAGTGAAGGGGGGCAGAGGACACTACAGAAGGGGGGGAGTAAAGGAGGGGGAAAGGACACTACAGTGGAGGGGGGTGAAGTAAAGAGGGGCAGAGGACCCTACAGTGGGGGGGGGGGTGAAGTGAAGGAGGGCAAAAGACACTGATTTGGAGGAGACAGAGGAAACCACAGTGAAGGGGGACAGATGGCACTGCTTTTGGGGGACACAAGACACCACTAGGAGAAAGGGGGAAAGAGGGGCACTGCTATGGGGGGGGGAGAGGACACTACAGTGGGGGCTGTGATGTGAAGGGGGGCAGAGGACAGACAGATGACATTACAGTGGAGGGTGATGTGAAGGGGATAGGTGACACTGCTTTGGGGGGACACAGGAAACCTTGAGGGGGGCAAAGGACACTATTGTGGGGGGGCAAAGGACACTATTGTTTGGAAGGGGGGAAAGGAACACTGCTGAGGGGTGATGTGAAGGGGGGGCAGACGATACTATTGTGGGGGATTGATGTGAAGGGGACAGAAGACACTATTGTGACACACTGGGTGTTCTTTATGTCACCTTTTAGGTTGGGGGCGTGATAGTTTTTTTTTGTTTTTTAAAGTGTGCCCACCCCCCAGAGGATCTTTGATTTCCTCCATGTTGTCCAGGTAAATCTCAACTTCTGAAAGGTTGCCTACCCCTGCTGTAAATGGTATTGCAATGATATGATCTTTCCCTCTGAAACAAGCACATTGGCAATTCAATATACAGTAAAACCTTGGTTTGAGAGTAACTTGGTTTGAGAGTGTTTTGCAAGACAAGCAAACATTTTTAATACATTTTGACTTGGTATACAAGCGATGTCTTGATATACAAGTAGCGTCATGTCACAACTGAGTATAAAAGAGAAGAGAGGAGCCTCTAAGTGTAGCAATATGGTTACATTTAATGACGGTACAACATTTAGCAACTTAATGCTACACTTAGAGGCGCCTCTCTTCTCTTTTATACTCTGTAGCTCCTGCTGGATTTTGCTTCTAATCCCCTTGTGGAGGATTCCATTTGATAACCTACCATCTTTTTATATGGACTATAAACCGAAGGACCTATGAATAAATGGTTTTGGAACAAATCATTTGCATTTCCATTATTTCTTATGGGGAAATTTGCTTTGATATACAAGTGCTTTGGATTACAAGCATGCTTTCGGAACGAATTATGCTTGCAATCCAAGGTTTTACTGTAACCAGGGCCGCCATCAGGGGGTACAGGCAGTACACCTGTAAGGGGCCCGGAGGTCCCCAGTGGCCCGGATGGCAACCCCCCTTTTTTTTTTAGGTGTCCAGAGGTCTCCAGGGCCCCGGAGGCAACCAGGGCCCCAGATGGCAACCCCCCTTTTTTCATTTATTTTTTTATAAAAAAAAAAATTGTATATATTTTTTATATATATATATATATTTATTATTATTAAAGGGCACAGAGGTCCCCAGGGCCCCCGGATGGCAACCCCCCCCTTTTTTTTATAATTTTTTTTGGGGGACCCATTTTTTTATAAAGGTTTATTTTTGTTTATATTTTTTTATTAAAGAACCCAGAGGTTTCGTTTTTCTTTTTATTAAAGGGCCCTGGATGGCTACCCCCCTTTTTTTATAATTTATTTTATATATATTTTTTTCTTTATTTCTTCTTTTTTTTTGTAAAGCCCCCCCCCCCCCCCCGCTTCTCATGCCTGAAGCTGTGTAAGGGGCCCCAAAATTCCTGATGGCGGCCCTGACTAACTACTTTTTATTATGAATTAAATATAAAATGGTATGAAAAGTATACACGTGTTTTCCCCATGTGCTCAGTAGGAAGCACTAAAGGGTTAAAAGAAGTCAGTTTTTGGGCAAAAAAGCAATTCTAAAAATGTTGATATTTTTCTGATTTCTTTTCTCTCTGATTTATATATTTCAGATTCTTGATGCAGCTTTGCTACAGAAAAACAAGCTATAATATGTAATTTGAAAGTTTACAAGGACTTCCACGACGGGAAATGGTTGGCAGTTGGCGAGCACCTGATTAGTTACTACCAGCACCCGGACACATCATTCCTCAGATAGTTACTAATCTCCAAACCCAAACAGCAAGAGCGAAGATTGTAAGTCTTTCCGTATTTATTTATTTTTGGCTTTAAAACCGAAATCGTCTTTCATGCTGAGTGAGTGGAAAGTGGACAGCAGAGAAAATACATATATTTGCTGCAGCCTTTAAAAGAAACCTGTCATAAAAGATACATGAAAGCTACCACTGCTGACCTCTCCTTCTTAAAGCGGAAGTAAACCCATCGATTTAACAGTTTCAAAAAGCAGTTACATTTCCGGCATGCCGGGATTGCTAACTGTCACATTGGTTGTGCTCTCAACCAAACTGTCAAACCATCCAATGGCTGGTGTCATAACAGATCACATGTGCAGCAGCATCATGGCAGTTGAAGATTAAACATAGGCCAAGATGGCAGCTTCCTGGCTTGAAAATGATAGGTGAGTTTACTTACACTTTAAGCTTGGCTGTCAAGTTTAGAGCAAATTTCCTCTGGTGCACCAACTTTAGATAGCACTTACTTTATACTAGTTTCATGTTCTCATTCACATAGCGAAATAAAATAAAAAATGTTAAAAAATTTCCGTTTACATTTCACTTGGCTCTTTTCTGAACACTTGGGCCCGGATTCTTAAAGCACTTACGCCGACGTATCTACTGATGCACCGCGTAAGTGCACGGATGCGCCGTTGTATCTATGCGCCTGATTCTTAATACAAGATACGCCTGAAATGTATCTATACGCCTGTATTGGTGTCACTGCCCCCCAAAAAGTGTCACTTAGGGCCAGATTCTCAAAAGAGTTATGCCGGTGTATCTACGATCATTGTTTTGTATTCGCAAAACAAGATACGCCGGAATTAGGCTAGGATCCGACTGGTGTAAGTCACTTACACCGTCGGATCCTAAATGCAATACAACGCTGACCGCTAGGTGGCGTTTACGTTCAGGTCTCATTTGACTATGCAAATGAGCCTGATACACCGATTCCCGAACGAATTTGCGCCGCATCGTCGACGTTTACGTCGTTTCCGTAAGGTTACCCCTGCTATATGAGGGGTAACCTTAAACCAGTCCGCCATATGCCATGTTAAGTATGTCGTCGGGTCCGCGTCGTCTTTTTCCGTCGGTTACGTAGTTTTCCTAAGTCGTTCTTGAATACGACTTTACGTCAATGACGCTCACGTCGGCGTCATTGACGTTTTCCGTCGTGAGCTGGAGCATGCGCACTGGGCTATTTTTCAGCCCGGCGCATGTGCAGTTCAATCGGCACGGGGGCGCGCTTAATTTGAATACAAGCCGCCCCCTTTGAATTACGCGGCCATACGCCGGGCCATTTACACTACGCCGCCGCAAATTACGGAGCAAGTGCTTGGAGAATACGGCACTTGCTCCAGTAAGTTGCGGTGGCGTAGTGTAAATGGCTTACACTACGCCAACGTGGGATCTTGGAGAATCTGGCCCTTAGTGTTCAATTTTTCTGCCACAATGTCGCAGTCCCGCAAAAAAAAAAATGCTGATCGCCGCCATTACTAGTAAAAAGTCCCTAAATCTATCCCATAGATTGCAGACGTGATAACTTTTGCGCAATGCACCCTGGCATATTTTAAGGACGGCGCATGCGCTGTTAAAAAAAAAAAGGGTCGGAGCAAATGACCGAAATACGCCGATTCACGAACGTACTTGCGCCCGTCGCAGTAGTATACGCCGTGTACGTAAGGTGTACGTCCGGCGTAAAGTTATTCCACCTGTAGGAGGCGCATCCCATGCAAAGGTATGGACAACGGAACAGCCGTCGTATTTTACGTTGTTTACGTAGTACTACGTGAATGGGGCTGGGCGAAGGTTACGTTCACGCCGTAGGCATTCAGCCGTCGTATCTTAGGGAGTATGTTCGACGTCATTCTGAGCATGCGCACGCATGCGCCGTTCGTTCGGACCATCATTTGCATGGGGTCACCGTCCACCTACTTTGAATTAGGCGGGCTTACGCCGAAAGATTTACGTTACGCTGGCGCAACGTAGGGAGCGAGTGCTTTGTGAATACTCAGCTTGCCTCTCTGGGATACATCAGCGTAGCGCATATGAGATGCGCTACGCCGGAACAAAGATGCGCAGATCTACCTGAATCCGGGCCTTAAAATTTAAGTTCCTCCCCAAAATGCAAAGTCCAATCAGTATTAACCACTTGCCAACCAGGCCATTTCTGACATTTCTCTCCTACATGTAAAAATCATAATTGTTTTGCTAAAAAATTACATAGAACCCCCAAACATTATATATATATATATATATATATATATATATATATATATATATATATATATATATTTAGCAGAGACCCTAGAGAATACAATGGCAGTCATTGCAAATTTCTATCTCGCACGGTATTTGCGCAGCAATTTTTCAAAAGCGTAAAAAAAAAACGTAAAGTTAGCCCAATTTTTTTGCATAATGTGAAATATGAAGTTATGCCAAGTAAATAGATACCTAACATGTCCTGCTTCAAAATTGCACACGCTCGTGGAATGGCGCCAAACTCGCCAAACTTCGGTACCCCATAGGCGATGCTTTAAATATTTTTACTGGTTTCATGTTTTGAGTTACAGAGGAGGTCTAGGGCTAGAATTACTGCTCTTGCTCGAACGTTCGCGGCGACACCTCACATGTGTCGTTTGAACACCGTTTTCATGTGTGGGCGGGACTTACGTATGCGTTCACTTCTGCGTCCAAGCGCATTGGGACAGGAGCACTTTAACCACTTAAGACCCAGGCCATTATGCAGGTTAAGGACCTTGCCCCTTTTTGCGATTCGGCACTGTGTCGCTTTAACTGACAATTGCGCGGTCGTGCGACGTGGCTCCCAAACAAAATTGGCGTCCTTTTTTTCCCACAAATAGAGCTAGTGACAGTACTAATCCTAGTGTGTATCTGTAGGAAATAATGGATTACGGTGGTGAAAACCTCTATTTGTTAGAGTTTCATATCAGGTTTTTACAATCAGCTTCAGCTCTTCTGTGTGCAATTTTGGCACCTTATAAATTTGTGTAAAATATTAGCTGGTGGTATACGGTGAGTCAGGAATAATTATCCTCATAACAAAATGCCGATTTTTCAGACCTTTATAAATCTATTTGTTTACTGAACAATGAAAACAACGTTCTAATACTGTTCAGTGACTAGAGGTGTCTGGCTGCATCATAAGCCGAAATCTTTACCACTTCCCGCCTGCCCACCATCAAATGACGGAGGGGCGGTGTGGCTCTCGTTCTGGGATGACGTCATACTGTATGTTGTCGTGCCAGAACGGCCGCACTTGCGTGCCCCCCCGGGGCACAGCACGGTGATCGCTGTCGCGCCGCTAGGACCTGGCGCCACCCCGATCTCTGTAAAGAGCTGCGGCTGCAGCTCTTTAGCCATGTGATCAGCTGTGTCCAATCATAGTCGGTCACACGCGAACACGGAAATGCCAGTAATCAACTTTCATTGCCTCACTCTGACGCAGTGTGTGGCAAGGAGAGCCGATCAGTGACATCTCCTCGCAGGGGACATCGAGACATATATTCAGGGCACTGATCATCAATAAAGTGCAACCTGTGCCAGCAGTCAGTGCCCACTTGTGCCACCAGTGCCCATTAGTGATGCCAGTCAGTGCTGGCTATCAGTGCCACCTATCAGTGATGCCCATCATTGCTGCCCATCAGTGCCACCCATCAGTGCTGCCTATCAGTGCCCATCAGTGCCGCCTCTCAGTGCTCATCAGTGCTCATAAGTGCGGCATATTAGTGTCTCCTTATCAGTGTGCCTAATCAGTGCCGCCTATCAGTGCCTATAAGTGCAGCCTATAAGTGCCAATCAGTGCCGCCTAATCAGCAGTGCACACACCAGTGAAGGAGAAAAACTACTTGTTTACAAAATTTAGCAACAGAAACTAAGACGTTTTTTTTTTCAAAATTTTTAGTCTTTTTTTATTTATTTTTTAGTAAAAAAAAAAAAAAAAAACAGCAGTGATAATCCACTTAACCCCCGGACCATATTGCTGTTCAAAGACCAGGCCACTTTTTGAGATTCGGCACTGAGTCGCTTTAACTGAAAATTGCACGGTCGTGCAACGTGGCTCCCAAACAAAATTGGCGTCCTTTTTCCCCACAAATAGAGCTTTCTTTTGGTGGTATTTGATCACCTCTGCGGTTTTTAGTTTTTGCGCTATAAACAAAAATAGAGTGAATATTTGCTTTAATAAATATCCCCCAAAAATATATAAAAAAACTTTTTTTTTCCTCAGTTTAGGCCGATACGTATTCTTCTACTTATTTTTCTTTAAAAAAAATCGCAATAAGCGTTTATTGATTGGTTTGTGCAAAAGTTACGTCTACAAAATAGGAGATAGTTTTATGGCATTTTTATTTTTCAATTATAAGCTTTTATTTGATTTTAAAACAAAACAGATGACAAAAGAGGAGATCAACATTACAGGTATATACCAATATCAACATCGGGGGTTCCATTTACAAAATAGGGGGTAGTTTTATGGCATTTTTATTAATATTTTTTTTTTTTACGAGTAATGGCGGCGATCAGTGATTTTTTTCCGGTACTGCGACATTATGGCGGACACATCGAACCATTGGCATTTTTTATAGCGATCAGTGCTATAAAAATGCATTGACTACTATAAAAATGCCACTGGCAGTAAAGGGGTTAACACTAGGGGGCAAGGAAGGGCTTAAGTATGTTCCCTGGGTGTGTTCTAACTGAAAGGGGGGTGGACTGACTAGGGGAAATGACTGATCACTATATGAACAGACGGTCATGCATTTCTCCCCTGACAAGACCGGGAGCTGTGTGTTTACACACACAGCTCCCGGTCCTCGCTCTGTAACCAGCGATCGCTGGTGCCCGGTGGCGATCGCGCCCGCCGGGCACGCGCGCCAGGATCATGGACGAGCGGGGGGCGCAAAGTATAGCTACGTGATCTCGCCCAGCAGAGCCGACCTGCCGCCGTATAACTGCGGCTGGTCGGCAAGCGCAGTTAAATACCACCAAAAAATGCTCTATTTGTGTGAAGAAAATTATAAAAATTTCACATGGTTACAGTGTAGCATGACCGCACAATTGTCATTCGAAGTGTGAAAGCGCTGAAAGCTGAAAATTGTCCTGGGCAGGAAGGGGGTCAAAGTGCCCTGTAGGCAAGTTGTTAAAGGTGCTTTTATAGAAAAGAAAAATCATTCTGTGTGAATGGGGCAAAGCCAATGATTCTCAGGGTATAGCCTTCGCAATTTGAATGTGAGAAAGCTGAAAATACTGCAGTATGGCCACTAGATGGCGCTGGCTATTATAGGAAATAACTATGCTCCTCAGCTCCATCTAGTACCCATGATATGGTATTTTTCACATTCAGACATTCAGGAGATTATAGCGTGAAAACATTTGATTTTGCTCCATTCGCACAGAACAAATTTACATGCAGTTCCAAAGGATAAACAGCTATGGGAATTGTTTATAAATGTACCCCCCTACAGTTCTCAGCTGAGCCCGTTTAGTGTTCCTGTGCTATGGGCAATGACACTGTGACAGCGTGTGTGTAGCGATGATTGAATCAGGACAATTACAGAATCATTTGTTTTATCCTGGTATGGTTTACTACAGATTACACACATTTTCATGCCATGTATTCAGGAGAATAAAAAATCATCAGTTCACAGATTTAGATCGTTTTCAACAGACTTACTTAAAAATCTTGTATGGGCATAATAAAAAGTGACATAAAGACAAAAATCATCAGTACCCTTACAGCTCATTGAAACAACGCTTCATTCTTGCTAAAAATGGACAGAATTAAAAGCAGATATCAAAAGTATTGGGACGCCTGCCTTTACACGCACATGGGGGCAGATTCACGTACATTTGCATGGGCGCAGCGTATGTGAGATACGCTACGCCACTGTAACTTACTTTTCAAAGCTTTGAATCCAGAAAGAATTTGCGCCGTAAGTTACGGCGGCGTAGTGTATCTCTCGCGGCGTAACGGAGCGTAATTCAAATCGGCAAGTAGGGGGCGTGTTTCATTTAAATGAAGCGCATCCCCGCGCCGAACGAACTGCGCATGCACCGTCCCTAAATTTCCCGCCGTGCATTTCGCTAAATGACGTCGCAGGGACGTCATTGGTTTTGACGTGGACGTAAATTACGTCCAGCCCGATTCACGGACGACTTACGCAAAGATGGGTTTTTGCTGCATGTCAGTACCAGGTCGTGGTCCTCAGGATCGCCCCACCATGAGGTGAGCAAGCCGGGGTCCAGTAGCAGACATAGCAGGTAGGGATCAAGCAGAAGCACAGTCAGCAAACAAGCAAAGGTTGGTAAAAATTGGTTGCAGGTTGGGATTAACCAGAAGCGTAGTCAAGAAACATGCCAAAGGTCAGTAACAAGTGGTGGAGAAGATCTGGCAGCAGCAGACCAGAGTGAGATATTGGCTGGAAGGAGCACAATGATTTAGCAAACAGGAAGAGCAAAGCATGGATTAAATTGAAAGTTTATGGTTTCAAGGTTCACGAGAAACATGACACAAAGCAAGGTTGTCTAAGGCAATGTTTCTCAACTCCAGTCCTCAAGTAACCCCAACAGGTCAAGTTTTCAGGCTTTCCATTATTTTGCACAGGTGATTTGATCAGTTTCACTGCCTTAGTAATTACCACAGCAGTTTCATCTGAGGGAAATCCTGAAAACATGACCTGTTGGGGGTACTTAAGGACTGGGATTGAGAAACGTTGGTCTAAGGCAGGGGTGTCCAATTTTTTTTCAAAGAGGGCCAGATTTGATGAAGTGAACATGCGTGAGGGCTGACCATTTTGCCTGACATTCTTTGAACCATTAAAATTTGGTCTAATGCCACGTACACATGATCAGGCTTTTGCCCGGCCAAATCACATCGGAATTTCGACATAATTCCATCGGAAAAATATAGAACATGTTCTATATCTAAAGTCCGACGGAATTAATCGGAATTTATGATGAAAAAGATCCGATGGGGCTACACACGATCGGAAAATCCGATGGAAAAAGTCCATCGGAAATTCCGATCGTGTGTACGTGGCATAAGTGTGTTTGTTCGAACACTAATACACTGCCCAACAAAAATTATCTTGCCTTTGTGGCTGTGTGTGGTGAAGAGATGAGCTCAGACGTATTATTTGGATATATCGTATTTATTGGTGTATAACACACACCTTTACTTTAAGAGGGAAGTTTCAGGAAAAAGAAAAACCCTTAAATTTTAAATAAAGAACTGTGAAGGGTCAGTGCCCATCTACAGCCTCACAAGTGCCCATCTGCAGACCCACCATTGCCATTAATGCAGCACCCCCAACTGCCAGGAATGCAGCACCCACCATTGCCAGGAATGCAGCACCCACCATTGCTAGGAACGCAGCACCCACCATTTCCAGGAATGCAGCACCCACCATTGCTAGGAACGCAGCACCCACCATTTCCAGGAATGCAGCACCCCCAACTGCCAGGAATGCAGCACCCACCATTGCCAGGAATGCAGCACCCACCATTGCTAGGAACGCAGCACCCACCATTTCCAGGAATGCAGCACCCACCATTGCCAGGAATTCAGCACCCACCATTTCCAGGAATGAACCCACCATTGCCAGGAATGCACCCACCATTGCCAGGAATGCAGCACCCACCATTGCCAGGAATGCAACACCCAGTATTGCCAGGAATGCACTCACCATTGCCAGGAATGCAGCACCCACCATTGCCATCAGTGCAACCTGATTTATGCCTGTCCATCTGCAGCCTTGAAAGGGACTGGGAGGGTGGCAGGACAAGCGCCAAAGATTACTAACATAAGAATCTCCTGTTTATATGGCGGCCTCTTAAGTCCCACCTCCATTGATGGACAGAACAGTCGTCCAATAGCAGCGCCTGAGACGGGACATCCTATTACAGAGGCCGCCCGTAAATGGGAAATTCTAACATATATATATATGTTTTGTGGCCATGGCGCTAGGAGATCGACAGGGGCCACAAAAGATATATATATGTCCAAATATCCAGGGGGGCCGTTCAAAACCGGAACGCAGGCCGTGATTGGCCCATGGGCCAGACTATGGACATGCCTGGTCTAAGGGATCAGACAGGGAGCTGTCCAGCCTCTCAGGTGGCCCAGCAAGAAGAGATACTGCCAGACACAGCAGAGGTTGCAGGTTCAGATCTGGGTCTGGAAAAAAGTAGGCACTTTGATTTTTGGTATCATTGTCTGCACCACACTGAACATGGACCAGAGAAAGAAAATGAATGACCAGCATGTCAAAGGTAAAGGCTATGGCCCGGATTCAGAAAGAATTGCGTATCTTCCTGCGGGCGTAGCGCATCTCATATGCGCTACGCCGCCGTAACTAAGTCAGGCGAGTACCGTATTCAGAAACAATTTGCGTCCTTATTTACGGCGGCATAGCGTATATGGGCCGGCGTAAGCCTGCGTAATTCAAAGTAGGTTGGCAGTGGGCGTGTTTTATTAAAATGAACCGTGACCCCATGCAAATGGGGGGCCGAACGAACGGCACATGCGTGCGCATGCTCAGAATCACGTCGCAAATACTCTCCAAGATACGGTGGCTCAATGCTTAGTCGACGTGAGCGTAACTTACGCCCAGCCTCATTCACATACGAGTTACGTAAACGACGTAAAATACGACGCTGTTCCGACGCTTCCGACGTCCATACCATAAGATGACTTACCCCTGCTTTATGAGGGGTAAAGTTACGCCGGACCGACGCCTTACGTAAACGGCGTAGCTAAATCCAACGGACGCAAGTACGTTTCTGAATCGGCGTATCTACCTCATTTGCATATTCTATGCATAAATCTACGGAAGCGGCCAGCGTAAATATGCACCCAAGATACGATGGCTTAAGAGACTTACTTCAGTCGTATCTTGGAAAAAAACTAACGTAAATGCCTTTCTGAATAGGCGTAAAGATGCAACGGCGCACATTTAAAATTACGGCGGCGTATCTGGAGATATGCCGCCGTACATCCTTTCTGAATCTGGACCTATGAGACCATGAGACCATCTACTAGCAGTGTATTGTTCCTGTGACTACAGTTGCAAATATTATTAATACGTTTAAGGTCCATGGAAGTGTGGTCAACCTTCCTGGATGTAGCTGCAAATGGAAAATCGACCCAATACTGAATAGAAGGACAGTGTAAATGTACAAATATATAAGAGGTCCATACAGTGAACTTGGTGTTGAGTTATTCACTTTACGGTCAACACTGAGGACAAGGGGGCACTCTTTACGTCTAGAGGAAAAGAGATTTCATCTCCAAATACGGAAAGGTTTTTTCACAGTGAGAGCTGTGAAAATGTGGAACAGACTCCCTCCAGAGGTGGTTCTGGCCAGCTCAGTAGATTGCTTTAAGAAAGGCCTGGATTCTTTCCTAAATGTACAGAATATAACTGAGTACTAAGATTTGTAGGTAAAGTTGATCCGGGGTAAATCCGATTGCCTCTCGTGGGATCAGGAAGGAATTTTTTCCCCCGCTGTAGCAAATTGGATCATGCTCTGCTGGGGTTTTTTGCCTTCCTCTGGATCAACTGTGGGTATGGAGTTGGGTGTATAGGATTTTACTGTGTTTTTTATTTTGTTTTTTATTTTTTGTGGTTGAACTGGATGGACTTGTGTCTTTTTTCAACCTGACTAACTATGTAACTATGTAACTATGTAAATGGCAGACAAAGAGCCAAGGAAGACTTCAGAAGAGATACAAGCTGAACTCCAAGGTCAAGGTACATCAGTGTCTGATTGCACCATCTGACGCTTTTTGAGCAATAAAGTCCCAATGGGACTTTACTGTTGAAAGAAAACCAGGAAATGTCAGAATGAAGTTTTCTAAAGTGTATACTGACAAACCACAACGCTTCAAGTTCTGAGAGATTGTTTTTTCGACAGCTGAGACAAAACTGAGGCTTTTTGGAAAGTCACCTCATCTGAAAAAATGAAGCTATGAAAGAAAAGAACACCATGCCTACTGTGAAACAGAGGTGGCTTTGTCATGATTTGTAACTGCTTTTCTGTATTTCGCTGCAAAAAAAAAAAGAAAAATTAAGCTTTCAAAGAAAATAACGCAATACCTACTGTGAAACAGAGGAGGCTCGGTCGTGTTGTGCAGCTGCTTTGCTGCAGCTGGCACACGATGCCTTGAATTCATGCAGGGCACAATGAAATCTCAGAACTATTAAGGATTCTGGAGCGAAACATACTGCCCATTGTCAGAGACCTTTCAGTCACAGGTCATGAGTCCTCCAACAGGATAATGTCCCAAGACGCACAGCTAAAATAGGGTGACCAGACGTCCCCGGTTTCCGGGAGCGTACTGCCGCTGTGACACTGAGAGTGAGTGGAGCTGTCAAAATCAAGCTCTGATGTCTGGAATGACGGGGCCGATATGCGGAGCTCCGCCCCCTCTGTCAGACAGCCTGTGCATAGACAAATAGCTGGCGTTTATGCAGTATAAAGGAGTCCTTTATGCCTCCCTCCAATGTTTTTCTCTATCTTATCTTCTTAACATTTGGTAGTCATATCCCAAAAATTCTAAGAAGTATGGGCCAGATTTACGAACAATTACGGCGGCGTAACGTATGTCCTTTACGTTACTCCGCCGCAAGTTTTCATCATAAGTGCTTGATTCACAAAGCACTTGCGTGTAAACTTCCGGCGGCGTATCGTAAAGCCGTCCGGCGCAAGCCCGCCTAATTCAAATGGGGCGTGTACCATTTAAATTAGGCGCGTTCCTGCGCCGGACGTACTGCGCATGCTCCGTTTTGAAATTTCCCGCCGTGTTTTGCGTGAAATGACGTCGCCCCGACGTAATGTCTTGAACGGCGACGTGCGTTACGTACTTTCGTATTCCCGGACGACTTACGCAAAAAAAAAAAAAATTGAAATTTGACGCGGGAACGACGGCCTACTTTAACATGGGCTGTCTATTGTTACACCACCTAAATAGCAGCCGTAACTTTGAGACGCGAAAAGCCAACTAGCGACGCCGTAAGAGAATGCGACGAACGCGCGTACCTTCATGGATCGCCGTAAACAGCTAATTAGCATACCCGACGCGGAAAACATCCTAAGATCCGAAGGCGTACGAAGCCGTACGCCTGTCGGATCTTAGCCAAATGGCGTTGTATCTTTGTTTGTGAATTACAAATAAGGATGCAACGCGGCAAATTTGAAAGTACGCCGGAGTATCAGCAGATACTCCGGCGTACTTTTTCTGTGAATCTGGCCCTATGTTTTTTTTTTTTCTCATGGACAAAATTTGAGAAATAACATATATATCATACAATAATTCTATAAACACCACATACCACATACACTGCAGCTATAATTTGAGGGAAATATGCTTAAAAAATAGTTTACCATTTGCCAATAAAAAAAAAATGTGCCCTGAAAAGGGGTTGTAAAGGTAAAACATTTTTTCCCTAAATATCTTCCTTTACCGTAGTGCAGTCCTCCTTCACTTACCTCATCCTTCCATTTTGCTTTTAAATGTCCTTATTTCTTCTGAGCATGGCTTTTTTTCAGCAGGAACATGGGGAAACGCAGTTCCGGCACCTTCAGTACTGAATGTAAGTATTGGCAAGGGGTACTGGGGTATGCCGGAGGTCTATTGTTGCTGGGGGGGGTCAATTGTTGAGGGAGAGGTATATTGTTGCTGGCTGCTGGAGGGTCTATAGTTGCTGACTACTGGGAAATCTGTAGATGTTGCTGGGGGTCTACTGTTGCAGGGATGGATCTGTTGTTGCTGGGGTGGTATTTTGTAACAGGCGATCTACTGTTGCTGGGGGGGGGTTAATGTTGTGTAGGGGATCTATTGTTGCTGGGGTGGGTCTAGTGTTGCTGGGGGGTGTCTAATACTGCTGGGGGAAGTTCTATTGTCGCTGGAGGGCTATTGTTGCTGGCTGCTGAGGATCTAATGATTTAGCACCACAAAAGGGTCGGTACTGGGAGGTGAGTAGGGGGTGGAACCAAGGGACGGTGCTCAGAGGTGGGTAGGGGGTGGAACCAAGGGATGGTGCTCAGAGGTGGGTAGGGGGCGGAGACAAGCGGTGACTCAGAAAGGGGAGTTCCTGCACCTATTCCCTGAGAAAAAAAAGCCTGCTTCTGAGAAATCCTCACTTCCTGTTCTTCTGTCTGTAACTCCACACAGTAATGCGAGGCTTTCTCCCTGGTGTGGAGTGTCGTGCTCGCCCGCTTCCTTGGACTACAGGAGAGTCAGGATTGGCCCCAGGATTGGCATACGGCGATATGCGAGTTGCTTCCTACTTTTTATTTGGTTTTCTTATTATATTTATATGGATTTGGACTGACTATTTATGGTGAGTTTTGCTAACGCTTGCACTTCAACATATATAATAAATTGTATACTTAATTAGTTGTATTTAAATCATTTTTTTCTCTTGTTTGACCATTCGCATAAAGGATAAAAAAAAACTTTTTGTGTATAGTCATGTACTCATGTTAATATACTAATCTGTTGTTCCATCCTTTGTACATTTTCTTTGTGACCTTTAGTATCGCTTGTAAAGCTCCTGAAGAAGCTCATCGAGAGCGAAACATGTTGAGCAATTCGGTACAGATCCATAGCTCATCTACTTCCATCGGATGTTTTTTTCATATGTTTATTCTATTATGTTGTTCAATTTTGTAAAATAAATTTTTTATTTTTTTTTATTTACTGACACTGTTTAAAGTCCCAGGCCCGGATTCAGATACAATGGTGTATCTATCGGGGGGCGTAACGTATCTCAGATATGTTATGCCGCCGTAAATTAGGGCGCAAGTTCCGTATTCAGAAAGAACTTGCGCCCTAAGTTACGGCGGTGTAACGTATGTGGTCCGGCGTAAGCCCGCCTAATTCCAATGTGGATGATGTGGGCGTGTTTCACTCGAATTAATTGTGACCCCACGTACTTGATGTTTTTTTTACGAATGGCGCATGCGCTGTTCGTGAAAGAATCCCAGCGCGCATGCTCGAAATTACGCCGCAAATCGTCAATGCTTTAGACGTGAACGTAACTTACGTACAGCCCTATTCGCAAACGACTTACGCAAACAACGTAAAATTTTCAAAATTCGACGCGGGAACGACGTCCATACTTAACATAGGATATGCCTCATATAGCAGGGGTAACTTCATTGCGTAAATCTATGGAAGCGCCACCTAGCGGCCAACGTAAATATGCGGCCTAAGATCGTGTCAGAACGCGGTGACGTAAAACACAACAACGTGCTGAAAAAAACGAAGTTCAATGCTTCCAAGCATGCGTCGACTTGATTCTGAGCATGCTGGATTCTTAACCGATGGACGTGCCTACAAACGATCGTTTTTTTTCTGTCGGTTAGGTATCCTTCGGTTAAATTTAACCACTTTCCGACCGCCGCATGTATATATATACGTCGGCAGAATGGCACGTACAGGCACATGGGCGTACCTGTACGTCCCTGCCTAGACGCGGGTGGGGAGTTCCGATCGGGACCCCCCCCCGCTACATGCGGAGGTCGGGTCCGCTCGGGGAGCGATCCGGGACGACGGCGTGGCTATTCGTTTATAGCCGCTCCGACGCGATCGCTCCCCGGAGCTGAAGAACGGGGAGAGCCGTATGTAAACACGGCTTCCCCGTGCTTCACTGTGGCGGCTGCATCGATCGAGTGATCCCTTTTATAGGGAGACTCGATCGATGACGTCAGTCCTACAGCCACACCCCCCTACAGTTGTAAACACACACTAGGTGAACCCTAACTCCTACAGCCCCCCTGTGGTTAACTCTCAAACTGCAACTGTCATTTTCACAATAAACAATGCAATTTAAATGCATTTTTTGCTGTGAAAATGACAATGGTCCCAAAAATGTGTCAAAATTGTCCGAAGTGTCCGCCATAATGTCGCAGTCACGAAAAAAATCGCTGATCGCCGCCATTAGTAGTAAAAAAAATTGAATAAATAAAAATGCAATAAAACTATCCCCTATTTTGTAAACGCTATAAATTTTGCGCAAACCAATCGATAAACTCTTATTGCGATTTTTTTACCAAAAATATGTAGAAGAATACGTATCGGCCTAAACTGAGGAAAAATATTGTTTTATATATGTTTTTGGGGGATATTTATTATAGCAAAAAGTAAAAAATATAGAATTTTTTTCAAAATTGTCGCTCTATTTTTGTTTATAGCGCAAAAAATAAAAACCACAGAGGTGATCAAATACCACCAAAAGAAAGCTCCATTTTGTTTGGGAGCTACGTCGCACAACCGCGCAATTTTCTGTTAAAGCGACGCAGTGCTGAATCGCAAAACCTGGCCTGGGCATTTAGCTGCCTAAAGGTCCGGGGCTTAAGTGGTTAAAGTCCCAGGGTTTTGTCAACCCCATCTCCACTTTTCTCTAATCCAGTTTACAGGATGAATACATTTTATATACATACACCCTTATGCCTCATACACACGATCGTTCCATCCGATGAGAATGGTCTGATGGACCGTTTTTATCGGTTAACCGATGAAGCTGACTGATGGTCTATCGTGCCTACACACCATCAGTTAAAAAAACGATCGTGTCAGAACGCAGTGACGTAAAACACAACAACGTGCTGAAAAAAACGAAGTTCAATGCTTCCAAGCATGCGTCGACTTGATTCTGAGCATGCGTGGATTTTTAACCGATGGACGTGCCTACAAACGATCGTTTTTTTTTCTGTCGGTTAGGTATCATCGGTTAAATTTAAAACAAAATTGCTTTTTTTTTAACCTATGGATAAATAACGGATGGGGCCCACACACGATCGGTTTTGACCGATGAAAACGGTCCATCAGACCGTTCTCATCGGTTTGACCGATCGGGTGTACGCGGCATTAGAGTCTAATTTTGTCTCAGCCAGGGCTCCATTCTTATGCTATTTACTTTTTCTAAAATGACTTATCAGCTTCAAATTATGAAACATGCTTTTTTTTTCTACATCAATATTTGTATATAAAGTAACGGCTGTTCCTTAAAAAAAAAAAAAAACAGAAAAATACTAAAATTGCAAAGAAGACAGTTTGTTCATTGCACAGTAGCTGTAAAAGAAGAAAAGGCAATATCATATTTGTGTCTGCACAGCACAGTGTGTCACAGCAGGGTTCACTAAGCATGGAAGCCTGGAGCCATATCTTCACTGTCTACCTGCTGTGAGGGAGCGCAATGTACCAAATGGGAATAAGGCAGACTTCTCACAATGTCTTCATAGAGATGGGCAATGTTCCAAATGTTAAAGGGCAGCAACTGTGTGGAAAGGATTGTTGAATAAAGTTTACTATTAGGGAGCAGGTTCTAATTTTGCCAATGACACCTTTGTAATTTCATTGACAGGTAGATTTGAAATCGTTTTTTTTTTTTTTATTACATATGTAATTCAAGTATCTATGGGCCAGATTCACAAATGAGATACGACGGCGTTTCTCCTGATACTCCGTCGTATCTCTGTTTCTATCTATGCGACTGATTCATAGAATTAGTTACGCATAGATATCCATAAGATCTGACAGGTGTAATTGTTTTACACTGTCGGATCTTAGGATGCAGTACCTCGGCCGCCGCTGGGGGGAGTTTGCGTCGTAAACCAGCGTCGGGTATGCAAATTAGGAGTTACGGCGGATCCACAACGGATTTTCGCACTCGCTACGTGCCGCTAGTCTTGTTTCCCGTTGCAAAGTTAGTCGTTTTTTTTGGTGCCCTAACTTTAGTCAGCCAGTGTATTGCTGTCTAAAGTATGGCCGTCGTTCCCGCGTCGCAATTCAAAATTTAACGTCGTTTGCGTAAGCCGTCCGGGAATACGGAAGTACGCGCGTCGCAGTTCAAAAAAATTACGTCAGGGCGCGCAAAGCACGGCGGGAGTTAAAAAACGGAGCATGCGCAGTAGGTCCGGCGCGGGAGCGCGCCTAATTTAAATGGTACACGCCCATTTAAATTGGCCCGCCTTGCGCCGGAGGCCGCCGGCGTGGTTTTCATCGCAAGTGCTTGGTGGATCAGGCACTTGCGATGAAAAATTGCGGCGGTGTAACGTATGTAGGATACGTTACGCCGCCGCGATTCTAAGTGAATCTGGCCCAAAATATAGCTTTTAATTTTCGCAAATATAGGGGAGTTTTATGGTGTATAGCCCAGGAAGCTGGGGTAAGTGTTGCGGCTGGGTGACTGACCGACCTGGGGGGGGGGGGGGGTGCGGGTGATATTTTTGTTGGGGGGGTGGCTGGCTGGCTGGCTGTGTTTGACAACCCCCCCCCCTCCAAAGAAATATCACCCGCACACCCCCCCCCCCCCCCCGGGTCAGTCGGTCACCCAGCCGCAAAACTTACCCCAGCTTCCCTCAGGGCGACCGGCTTCCCCTGCGTTTCCTCTCCTTGCATCTCCTCCTCCTCCCGGTGGCCAGCGTAGCTTCTCGTCGGGCGATGGATGGGCAGCCAGCTAGCTTTCCCTGCATCTCCTCCAGAGGCGGCTCTCTAATTAGGCAAATTAGGCGGTCGCTTTAGGCCTCGCCCCCACAGGGGCCTCGTGGCCGCCTAATTTGCCTAAAGAATTGGTTAGAGAAAGTTCTATAAATGGTGAATTCATACGGCCAGATTCTCGTAGATCGTCGTTAAACTATGCGGCCCCAACGTATCTCGTTTACGTTATGCGGCCGCAAGTTTTACGGGCAAGTGCTTGATTCACAAAGCACTTGCCTGTAAAGTTGCGGCGGCATAGCGTAAATTCTCCGGCGCAAGCCCGCCTAATTCAAATGATCCAGGTAGGGGGCGTGGATCATTTAAATTAGGCGCGTTCCCGCGCCGATCGTACTGCGCATGCGCCGTCCCTAAAATTTTCTCGACGTGCATTGCGCTAAATGACGTCGCAAGGACGTCATTGGTTTCGACGTTAGAGTAAATGGCGTCCAGCGCCATTCACGGACGACTTACGCAAACAACATACTTTTTTAAATTTCGACGCAAAAGCTACGGAAACGTCGTAAATTCACTGCGTCGACCGCGCGTACGTTCGGGAATCTCGCGTAAATAGCTAATTTGCATAGACAACTGGGAAAACGACGTCGGCGACACCTAGCGGCGGGAAAAAAAAATGCATCTAAGATCTGACAGCGTAAGAGCCTTACGCCTGTCAGATCTAATGGATATCTATGCGTAACTGATTCTAAGAATCAGTCGCATAGATACGCCGGGCCAGATTAGGACTTACGACGGCGCAAATGGCGTTGCGCCGTCGTAAGCCCTTTGAGAATCTCGCCCATAGTTCATATAATTTAAAACTCTTAATACATGCAATTTATACAGTTCATTTTTATCGTTTGAATAATTTTTCTCATTATGGATGTGAGTGGGGAATCATGTCTCAGATTTGCCTAAGGCCTCACAAAGCCTAGAAGCCGCCTCTAGTCTCCTCTCCTCGCATCTCCTCCCTCCTCCTCCCGGCAGCCAGCGTAGCTTCTCCTTTCGGCCAATCAGGAAACGGGTCTCAGAAACGCTGCAAAGCAAGGGACGCCCTTGCAATCCTAGCTATTTTGAATGGCGCCAAATCGCAGCACGATTGTTGCCCAATGAATCACAGTAAAAACGTGCAAACAGAATCGCAGGATGCCCCACACCTAAAAGAAATACAAGAACTTCTTGTGAGCATCCTGCGATTCTGTTTGTGCGTTTTACCATGATTTTACTGCGGTTCGTCGGGCGGCAATCGTGGCAAAAAATCGCCGCAATTTGGTGCTATTCAAAACAGTAGGGATCGCAATGGCGTCCCACATTTTCGGTGTTTATGAATCGCAGCGATTCTGCCAGCAAAACTGAACGCCGCAGTGTGAATGGAGCCTTAGGCTCCATTAACACTACAGCGTTTTGAAACACGGGCAAATTTGTCGCGGATGTGCTCGTTATTCGACAGCGCCGAGGTGTGAATGACAAAACGCGGGACTCGCATTCGAGATGCCATTCATTTGAATAACACCACATTGCGGTGTGGGTCTGCCGCAATTGTCGCACTGCAATCATGCCAACCTGCATCAAGGGACGCATGTTGCCCCAAAGTAGCTCCTGAACTATTTTTGGGTGACATGCGTTCCGCGATGAGGGTTGCTGCGATTGCAGCACGTTTTATCGTGCGACAATCGCGGTAAACCCTCACCGCGTTTTGATGTGTAATTCAAATGAATAGCATCTCGAGTCCCGCGTTTTGTCATTCACACCTCGGCGCTGTCAAATCGCGAGCAGATCCACAGCAAATCTTCCCCTAGATTCAAAACCCTGTAGTGTGAATGCAGCCTTAAAGGGATACTATGGGTTCATTTTTTTTTTGTTTGTTTTTTATCAGTGGCCCTGATCCTCCTCTTCTGGGGTCCCACGGTGGCTCTCGTGGCTCCTCCCCACAAGAACTGGCCCCCTCTGGGAAGCTCTCTCCCGAGGGGGTTACCTTGCGGGCGAAGCGCCACGCCATTGATTTGATTGACAGCAGCGGGAGCCAATGGCTGCGCTGCTATCATTCATCCAATGAAGAGCCGACAAGAGCTGGGTGAAAGCAACGTGGGATCGCGCCCACGGAGATTCGGGGCTCAGGTAAGTAAAATCGGGGCACGGGGGGGGGGGGGAGCGGTGACTGCAAGGTATTTTTTCTCCTTAAAGCGGAGGTCCACCTAAATATTAAAAGCCAGCAGCTACAAATACTGCAGCTGCTGACTTTTAATAAATGGACACTTACCTGTCCATGGTGCATGCGATGTCGGCAGCTGAAGCTGTGCCCGTCTCCATCCTCGGTGAGGGAATCAGGAAGTGAAGCGTTGCGGCTTCACTGCCTGGTTCCCTACTGCGCATGCACGAGTCGTGTGGCGCGTCCTTACTGGTCCCCGTTGTCTCCAGGGACCAGTGTGTTTCCCAGAAGACAGCGGGGGAGGGGTATAAGGGGAGTGACTCCCGGAATGGGTGCAAATACTTGTATTATACAGGTATCTGCACCCCCCTCCCCCCTGAAAGGTGCCAAATGTCACACCGGAGGGGGGAGGGCTCCGAAAAGCAGAGTTTCACTTTTTGTGTGTACCTCCGCTTTAATGCATAGGATGCATTAAGGTGAAAAAACACGAAGGTTTACAACCTCTTTAAGCTTTAGTAAATCAACCTCATGCGCATCAAGGGCCAGATTCATAAAAGAGATACGACGGCGTATCTCCTGATACGCCGTCGTATCTCTGAGATACAAAGGTCGTATCTATGCGCCTGATTCATAGAATCAGGTTCCGCATAGATCTCCCTAAGATCCGACAGGTGTAAGTGACTTACACCGTCGGATCTTAGGCTGCAATTCTTGGCCGGCCACTAGGTGGCGATTCCATTGCGGTCGGCGTAGAATATGCAAATGACTAGTTACGCCGATTCACAAACTTACGCTTTGCCCGTTGCTGTAAATTTACGTTGTTTCCATAGAGATACGCGTCGTAAAGATAAAGCTGCCCTCTAGGTGGTCTAGCCAATGTTAAGTATGGCCGTCGTTCCCGCGTCGAAATTTGAAATTTCACGTCGTTTGTGTAAGTCGTCCGTGAATGGCGCTGGGCGCCATTTACATTAACGTTGAAACCAATGACGTCCTTGCGACGTCATTTAGCGCAATGCACGTCGGGAAATTTTAGGGACGGAGCAGTACGTTCAGCGCAGGAACGCGCCTAATTTAAATGATCGACGTTCAAAAAATTACATTGCAACGTCATTTCGCGCAAAGCACAGTGGGAAATTTCAAAACGGAGCATGCGCAGTACGTTTGGCGCGGGAACGCGCCTAATTTAAATGATCCACGCCCCATTTGAATTAGGCGGGCTTGCGCCGAGCGGATTTACGCTACGCCGCCGCAACTTTACAGGCAAGTGCTTTGTGAATCAAGCACTTGCCCGTAAAACTTGCGGCGGTGTAACGTAAATGAGATACGTTACGCCGCTGCAGAGTTAGCCGATTCTACCTGAATCTGGCCCCAAGTTTTTTGTGTCTCTTTTACTCATTATATATGTAAAATGTTACTTTCTGCTTTGTAGCACCGCACAGTCATTCTTGTCAATTTATTAAAGCAGGATATATGCAATATTTGTTATTTCTTATGATCAAAAATGCAGTTTTCTATTTACTAAAAGAATAATTACAAAGATTTACAGTGCATACATTTTATCTTTTCATTTTTGTGTTTTTTTTACAGTAATTTTCACAAAGATTAATTCATGAGTCTTTGGGTGTGTTTTGCATTGGGGAAAAAGGAGCCATCTGGGGTGAAGATAAAAAAAAAAAAGCAGTGTATGAGATAAAACAACGAATCTTGAGAAATAGAAGCTTTCAGTGATTAAATAATCATGTAAAAATAATGACTGCACACTAACGCAATATTTGTGAATTGAAGGTTTTGATTAAAAAATTATATTTCAGAAAGTAATAAATGCAGCTACAATAACTCATGCTTCTTAGTGAATTGATTGTACTGTTCCCCTCTCATTGCATGATAATAATTCTATTCAGACTGGCTGAAAACAACAAAGGGCCAGATTCACAGACATTTGCGGCAGTGTAACGTATCGCATTTACGTTACACCGCCGCAAGTTTTACGGGCAAGTGCTTGATTCACAAAGCACTTGCCTGTAAAGTTGCGGCGGCGTATCGTAAATCCCTCCGGCGCAAGCCCGCCTAATTCAAATGGGGCGTGGATCATTTAAATTAGGCGCGTTCCCGCGCCGAACGTACTGCGCATGCTCCGTTTTGAAATTTCCCGCTGTGCTTTGCGCGAAATGACGTTTGCAATGTAATTTTTTGAACGTCGACGTGAGTTACGTCCTTTCCTATTCACGGACAACTTATGCAAAAAAAATAAATGAATAAAATTCGAAGCGGGAACGACGGCCATACTTTAAAGCGGAGTTCCACCCTATTTTACAACTTCTTTGCATTCGTTTTTACACTGCCCCCTTAAATACATTTGGGATGTTTTATTTTTGTCTTTTAAAAACTCACGTTTTTATCTGTGAGTCTCTTATTCCCCCGCCGCGGCGGAATGGCCCCCCCCCGCCGCATCCAGCGCTGCTATGCCTCCTGGGATATGTGTGTTCTCATCCCCAGGCTGGGCTGAACATCGCAGCCGTGGATGAACATCTCGGGGGGCGGGAGGGAGGGAGGGCAGTGCCGCCCATAGAGGTGGTGTCCTTCCTCTTCTCCCTCTCCAACTCCTCCCCCGTCCTAGCTCCTCCACCCGTCCTAGCACCGCCCCCGTCCTAGCACCGCCCCCGTCCTAGCTCCTCCACCCGTCCGTCACCGCCGCCCCCGTCCTCCTCCCTCCACCACCTGCCATCTGTCTCCGGTGCACGGAGATACAGATCATCAGGCAGAGAGAGCGAGTCTCACTCTGTCTGATAGATCTGTATGTGAGAGCACCGAGCGTAGTACAGCCCCGCCTCCCTGTACAGCCCCGCCTCCCTGTACATAGAAACAGAGCTCTGCACTGTGTGTTACAAGTCTAGTGCAGGGAGGCGGGGCTGTACTATGATCACTGTACTCACATACAGATCTACACAGACCGAGATGTGCTCTGTATGCCTGATCATCTGTACCTCTCCCCACTCTGCACTAACATCACCGCACTGTCACCGCACTAACATCACCGCACTGTCACCGCACTGTCACCGCACTAACATCACCGCACTGTCACCGCACTGTCACCGCACTAACATCACCGCACTGTCACCGCACTATCACCGCACTAACATCACCGCACTGTCACCGCACTGTCACCGCACAAACATCACCGCACTGTCACCGCACTGTCACCGCACTAACATCACCGCACTGTCACCGCACTGTCACCGCACTAACATCACCGCACTGTCACCGCACTGTCACCGCACTAACATCACCGCACTGTCACCGCACTGTCACCGCACTAACATCACCGCACTGTCACCGCACTAACATCACCGCACTGTCACCGCACTAACATCACCGCACTGTCACCGCACTAACATCACCGCACTAACATCACCGCACTGTCACCGCACTAACATCACCGCACTGTCACCGCACTAACATCAACGCACTGTCACCGCACTGTCACCGCACTGTCACCGCACTAACATCACGGCACTAACATCACCGCACTAACATCACCGCACTAACATCACCGCACTAACATCACTGCACTAACAAAATTAATTTATTGACAGTGCACATGTCTGGTATATGTATACACACCACATATATAACAAGAGAGATATATCATCTTGTTATGTAGATATATCTGCACAGGAACAAATTATTTATTATATTTACTGGTTCCTGGAAGGAGGAGGGGAGGAGGGGAGGAGGGGAGGAGAGGTTTGCTTTGCATAGATAAGGGGCGGTAACTTCCTCTGACACTCCCGTTGCTATTGAAAACTGATCTGAAACCATTACACTGCTTGTACAGCACTGAGCATGTGCGAGGCTGAAATCCAGGAAGTCGTACAGTCTGGCTTCATGATGCCCACACTTAAGATGGCCCCAGTCAATTTCTGTTTTATAAAGTGTCTAAATGCTGTAACAACCTAACAAAATGGACCTTATTTTACAGACTAACTGTAGTAAAATACATTCAGCTTGTGTATTACAGGGGTATTTATATTTAAAAAGTTTTTTTTTTTCAATTTGTGGCCGGAACTCCGCTTTAACATGGCAAGTCTAAATATAGGCCAAGAAATAGCAGCTTTAACTATACGCCGGGAAAAGCCGACTAGCGGCGACGTAAGAGAATGCGACGGCCGCGCGTACCTTCGTGGATCGCCGGAAAAAGCTAATTAGCATACTCAACGCGGAAAACGACGCAAACTCCACCCAGCGGACGCCAAAGTATTGCACCTACGATCCGAAGGTGTACGAAGCCTATCGGATCGAAGCCAGAAGCCGTCGTATCTTGGTTTGAGGATTCAAACTAAAGATACGACGCAGCAAATTTGAAAATACGCCGGAGTATCAGTAGATACTCCGGCGTATTTCTTCTGTGAATCTGGCCCAAAGTCTCTGAAAAGATTAGACTGGCTGGTCAATGCTAAAAGTTCCCACTACCACTCATGGATCACCTAGTTGATTCTTTCCTTTCTCGCATGACAGGCTCAACATTAGCACTACAAAAGACGAGTAAAAGTCCCCCGTCCTTCTGGAGGATACATCTGCCCCTCCATACCTACCTCATTTCTACTCTCGCCAGATGATGTTCTGAGAGCTTCACTTTCTGCCTTAACCACTTCCATACCGGGCACTTACGCACCTTCCTGCCCAAGCCAATTTTCAGCTTTCAGCGCTGTCGCACTTTGAATGACAATTGCGCGGTCGTGCTACACTGTACCCATTTTTTTTTTAATTTTCCCACAATTAGAGCTTTCTTTTGGTGGTATTTGATCACCTCTGCATTTTTTTTTTTTTGCGCAACAAAAAAAAGACTGAAAATGTTGAAAAAAAAATAACGTTTTTATTTTTTTCTGTACATTTTTTTTGTAAATAAGTACGTTTTCTTCTTCAATTACGGGCACTGATATGGCGGCACTGATGATGAGGTGGCACTGATGGGCAGCACTGATGGGCACTGATAGGCGGCACTGATGGGCACTGATAGGCGGCGCTGGTATGCGGCACTGATGGGCACTTATAGGTACTTACGGGTGGCACTGTTGGGTACTTATGGGTGGAACAGATGGACACTGATAGGTGGTCACTGGGCATGGATGGGCACTGAGAGGTGGCACTGATGGACACTGAGGGGTGGCACTGATGGCATCACTTGTTTATTTACTAATTTTTGCCAGTAGGTGCCCATTTGTGGGCACTGATTGGCATCTATTGTGCTTATTTTTTCTACATGTGAATGGCCATGGTGGGATGTACATGTTGCCCCCTTCCCTGGTGGTCCAGTGTGGGCATCCTAGGGGGGCTGTGCTGATAAACAATCAGCGCGAACCACCCCTGTCAGGAGAGCCACCGATCGGCTCTCCTCTACTCGCGTCTGTCAGACGCGGTGAGGAAGAGCCGATCAACGGCTCTTCCTGTTTACATCGTGATCAGCCGTGATTGGACACAGCTGATCATGTGGTAAAGAGCCTCTGCCGGAGGCTCTTTACCGAGATCGGAGATGCAGGGTGTCAGACTGACACCCCGCATCACCGATCGCCATGCTGCGCGCCCCCACGGGCGCGCGCCAACTTGTTATCCGGCTGGACATCAATAGACGTCCAGTCAGGATAACACAACCACTTCCCGGACATCTATTTACTGTTGACCGGGCGGGAAGTGGTTAAACCTAAAACAAAAATCTATAATTCATGAAAAAATTTCAGACCAAACATGTAAAAGTCACATCAAAAATGACTTTACCATAAATGTGTATGAGATCCAGTGGGATTCTACTTTTATAAAAAAAAAAAAAGAGCCAAGGGAATATGGGACAGGATTAGCCAGCAATCAAGCCAGCTTCCTCATTAGGACCACTTGCAGAGCTTCCTTTCATTTCTCCCTACCTAACTCAACTCCACTTCTTACGCCGCGTACACACGACCGTTTTTCATGACGAGAAAAATGCCATTTTTTAACTACTTGGAACCGGGGCCATAGACAAATGACGGCCACAAGGTGGCTCTCAAATGCCGGGAGAACGTCTATTGACTTCCTCGGCTCCTCCGGCCACTGGGGTGCTGATGCGCGTGCCTGGAGGCCGCGATGTCCGCCAGTCACCCGCGATCGGCCGTTACACAGACAAGGAAGTGGATCTGTGTGTGTATACAGAGATCCGCGTCCTGTCAGGGAGAGGAGAGCGATGCTGTGTCCCTTGTACATAAGGACACAGATCGGTCACCTTCCCCAGTCAGTCCCCACAGTTAGAATCACTAGTAGGGAACACACTTAACCCCTTCCTCGCCCCCTAGTGTTAACCCCTTCCTTGTCAGTCACATTTATACAGTAAATTATATAATATATATTGTCATATTTATAGCACTAATCGCTGTATAAATGTGAATGGTCCTAAAAATGTTTCAAAGGTGTCCGATGTGTCCGCCATAATGTCGCAGTCCCAATAAAAATCGCAGATCGCCAACATTACTAGTAAAAAAATAAATTAAAAAATGTCATAATTCTGTCCCCTATTTTGTAGGCACTATAACTTTTGCTAGATGTATTAAAATGGTAGTAGAGTTGGCCCCAACCTAACAAATTCTTAGTGTGTGAATATAAACATAAAAAATATTAATAAAAAATATCTTATTAGAGGCGTGCTCTAAAATGACCATTAATGTTATGGAAATAAAATTATAAATATAAATAAGTAATGAAAGATTAGTTTAAAAACAAAATACAAAAGTGCACGTGAAAAGTGCTATATATGAAAAAAGTCCATGTGCAACTGTGATCTCTTAACAAAGTGCTGGATGTTGCATAATAGAAAGTGCTTTGTGCCAAGTACAGCGCTGTTAACGTGTTCCACACAGTGACTCCTTCTGTTGTGCTCTTATGTGGCCCGCACTCACCAGATCCTCCACCCCCTCTTGGGGTGAAAAAGCCTTCACAGTGTATGCCCTGTGCGGGCACTCTGGCAGTTTCTTGTCCCCCTGTGTTCCTGCTGAGTTTATCAATATTAGCTCATATGCAAAAAGAGAGGAATCCCAATAGTGTGATACCATTTAAAAACGTTTGCCTTTATTACTAAAAATAGGTACTCACAATTTAGGCAGATTAAACAAGCGATGTAAAAAGACAATTTTCGGAAGTGTGTAGTGACAGCCGCCTGTTTCCTCGACCGGTTTCGTCATCCGACGTCATCTGGAGCGCCTATAACTTTTGCGCAAACCAATCACTATACGCTTATTGCGATTTTATTTATTTTTTTACCGAAAATATGTAGAAGAATACGCATCGGCCTAAACTGAGAAAAAAATTGGATATTTATTATAGCAAAAAGTTAAAAATATTGTGTTTTTTTCAAAATTTTCACTCTTCTTTTGTTTATAGCGCAAAAAATAAAAAACGCAGAGGTGATGAAATACCACTAAAAGAAAGCTCTATTTGTGGGGGAAAAAAGGACGTAAATTATGTTTGGGAGCCATGTCGCACGAGCGCACAATTGTCAGTTAAAGTGGCGCAATGCCGAAAGCTGAAATTTTGCCTGGACAGAAGGGGGTATATGTGCCCAGTAAGCGAGTGGTTAAATTGGTCGTGAAAAACGGTCGTGTGTAGGCTCCAGAGCATTTTTCTCGACGAGAAAAATGCCAGAATTTTTTTTAGAACCTGCTCTATTTTTTCTCGTCGTTCTTTATCAAGTCGTGAAACATGGTTGTGTGTACGCTTTAACGAGGGGGAAAAAAACGTGCATTCTCAGAAGCAAGTTATGAGACAGGGAAATTAGCAAAAGCAGCCCGAAGGGTAGCGCCATGCGAATGGAACTTCACATTTATAGTGCCGTCGTACGTGTTGTACGTCACCGCGCTTTGCTCGAGCATTTTTTTTCACGAACGTGTGTAGGCAAGGCAGGCTTGAGAGGAATCACGACAAATCACGTCGAGAAAAACGTTGTGTGTACGCGGCATTAAAGTCACATCAAAAATGACTTTCACATAAATGTTTGAGATCCAGTGGGGATTCTGTTTTTATAAAAAAAAAAAAAGAGCCAAGGGAATATGGGACAGGAGTACCCAGCAAAGAATTGCCATCCTTCCTCATTAGGACCACTCGCAGAGCTTCCTTTCATTTCTCCCTACCTGACTCAACTCCACTTCTTACTAGTAACAGCTTGATTCAAAAACCCAATGCAAGTATCAGGACATTTGGGATTTTGACTATGAGATAAAAAAGAGATAACAGGAACTGTTCATCATTGCACAGAGATTGCACAGAGATTTTCCAACGTTCAGAATACCTACGTAGTCTCTGTCTCGTTCCGGTCTTTTTCTGTGTTGGAACAGAAAGGAAGGTCGTTTGATTCTGCCTTCTCTTTCCATTTCGGAGTTATGCCACGTACACACGACCATTTTTCATGTCATGCAAAAAAACAATGGGCTAGATTTAGGTAGGGGCGCGCATTGTTCACGTTCCGCCGCCGTAAGTTAGAGAGGCAAGTGCTGTATTCACAAAGCACTTGCCTTCTAAGTTACAGCGGCGTAGCGTAAATGGGGCCGGCGTAAGCGCGCGTAATTCAAATGAGGATGAGGGGGCGTGTTTTATGTTAATTCTTGGTGACCCGACGTGATTGACGTTTTTCCCGAGCGGCGCATGCTCCGTCCGTGGAATTTCCCAGTGTGCATTGCTCCGAAGTACGCCGCAAGGATGTCATTGGTTTCGACGTGAACGTAAATTACGTCCAGCCCTATTCGCGAACGACTTACGCAAACGACGTAAAAAATTCAAAAATTTGACGCGGCAACGACGTCCATACTTAACATTGCGTACGCCTCCTAATAGCAGGAGCAACCTTACGCTGAAAAAGCCTAACGTAAACGACGTAAAAAAATAGCGCTGGGCGTACGTAAATTTGTGAATCAGCGTATCTAGGTAATTTGCATATTCTACGCCGAAAACTA
This sequence comes from Rana temporaria, assembly GCF_905171775.1. NCBI lineage: Eukaryota > Metazoa > Chordata > Amphibia > Anura > Ranidae > Rana > Rana temporaria. The sequence continues at coordinate 28,886,191 of NC_053491.1, forward strand.
CTGAAGCGCCACCTAGCGGCCAGCATAAATATGCACCCTAAGATACGACGGTGTAAGAGACTTAAGCCAGTTGGATCTTAGGCTAATGTCGGCGTATCTTGCTTTCTGAATACAGAAAAAAGATACGCCGGCGCAGCTTTGAATTTGCGCGGCGTATCTATAGATACGCCGGCGTAAATCATTGCTGAATCTAGCCCAATGTTTTTCTCGACCTGATTTGTCGTGATTCCTCTCAAGCCTGCCTTGCATACACACGTTCGTGAAAAAAAATGCTCTAGCAAAGCGTGGTGACGTACAACATGTACAACGGTCGGACAGAACGAGCGCCTCCATCTCATAACTTGCTTCTGAGCATCCGTGTTTTTTCCCCCACTCGTTAAAGCGTACACACGACCGTTTTTCACGACGTGAAAAACGACGAGAAAAAATAGAGCAGGTTCTAAATTTTTAACGGGCATTTTTCTCGTCCAGAAAATGCTCTGAAGCCTACACATGACTGTTTTTCACGATCAATTAAAAAAATTGCATTTTTCTCGTCATGAAAAACAGTCGTGTGTACGCAGCATTAGAACAGGAAGATGGGCATGCTATTTTAGCCCATCTTGGTCTTGTCATATTTTCAGAGGTGGTATTTGATCACCTCTGCGGTTTTTATTTTTTGCGCTATAAACAAAAAAGAGCGACAATTTAAAAAATATATATATATTTTTTACTTGTTGCTATAATAAATATCCCAATTTTTTTTTTAAAAAAAATATTTTTTTTCTCAGTTAAGGCCGATACGTATTTTTCGACGTATTTTTGTAAAAAAAAAAAAAAAAAAATCGCAATAAGCGACTGGTTTGCGCAAAAGTTATAGCGCCTACAAAATGGGGAACAGAATTATAATTCATTTTTATTATTATTTTTTTTACTAGTAATGGCGGCGATATGCAATTTTTATTGGGACTGCGATATTGCGGCGGACGTATCAGACACTTTTGACACAAATTTGGGACCATTCACATTTATACAGCGATGAGTGCTATAAAAATGCACTAATTACTGTATAAATGTGACTGGCAGGGAAGGGGTTAACACTAGGGGGTGAGGAAGGGGTTAAATATGTATCCTGGGTGTGTTCTAACTGTGTGGGGGGAGGGGGGTGACTGGGGGAGGTGACCGATGCTGTGTCCCTATGTACAAGAGACACAGATCGGTCTCCTCTCCTCTGACAGCACGTGGAGCTCTGTGATTACACACAGAGCTCCACATCCCTGCTGTGTTACTGACGATCGCGTGTACCCGGCGGACATCGCGGCCGCCAGGTACACGTATCGGCTCTTCATCGATGCACCGGGACAGTGTTTACCTGCTGCGCGCCCCCATGAGGCGGGCGCGGGTAATGCATTTTAAAAGACATCCAAAGGCGTCCACTTGGCACTTGAGAGCCGCGCTGTTGAGGTCTTTTGTCAATAGCGCGGGTCTCAAGTGGTTAAAGGGGTTGTAAAGGTTCGTTTTTTATTTTCTAAATAGGTTCCTTTAAGCTAGTGCATTGTTGGTTCACTTACCTTTTCCTTCGATTTCCCTTCTCATATGTTTTTTTTCTTTGTCTGAATTTCTCACTTCCTGTTTCTCCTCAGTAAGCTTGCCCCCATCATCCGAACAGGGATTAGTCAGCCAGAACAGCTTACTGAGGAGAAACAGGAAGTGAGAAATTCAGACAAAGAAAACAAAGAAAAAAAAACATTTAGATGGGAAATTGAAGGAAAAGGTAAGTGAACCAACAATGCACTAGCTTAAAGGAACCTATTTTGAAAATAAAAAACAAACTTTAACTTTTACAACCCCTTTAAATGGTTATATTGTTTCTATTCTATGCTGTTTGTTATTCTTTTCTATTCTATTCGAATTTCAGAAGATGGTTATACACTATATGATAAACTCTGGACACAACTAGAGCAAACCCAGACTACTGTCCCGCTGAAAGGGGCCACGTGGTGCTATGACCAGTTACCATCGGTTTTGACCTCTCACCCTCTAATAGGTAATACTCTCCGCATAGGATCAAAGATCTTACGCGCGGCAGCCCTCTCCACTAGTGGGTCCCCTCTTTTCCCAATCCTGGGGAACCCGGCGTTCCCCCCAGGAGTGGAACAACCAGAATATGAGACGCTTCTGATCTCAGGAAAAGACTGTGCTTCACACTTCTTAGATGGCAATAAGTGGCCCTCCATACAAACACTGCCGAGTAATACTGGACACTTCCGACTCCCCTTCCGGCAGGCACTAAGGCTGCATCATTTTTTACACTGGATAGCCAACCCGACCCATTTCAGACGTTCCCAAGCAACCTTCGAAGACTACTGTAGGAAGAGGGAGGCATTACCACATGTACTATCTAAAACGTACGCTCTGATCAACTACCTGGCAGACCTACCAAACCTGCCCTTCATACAGAAATGGGAGAATGACTCAGGCCCCGTACACACGACAGAGGAACTCGACGTGCTTGGCACGTCGAGTTCCTCGTCTCGTTTTGGGATGAAGCCGCCGAGGAGCTCGGCGGGCCGCCTTCTCCTATAGAACAATGCGGCCAACGAGAAAATAGAGAACATGTTCTCTATTTTCTCGTCGAGCTCCTCGGCGGCTCCATCGAGCCAAAACTGTACAGACGACAGAGATTCTCGGCAGAATCCGGGTTTTGACCGAGTTTCTCGGCGAATTCTGCCGAGAATCTCTGTCGTGTGTACGAGGCCTCACAGCACCCCTTCACTGTTGCCCAAAAACAAGCCATCATTAGATTCTCCTTAAAATCATCCATATGTACGAAGATCCAAGAATCTAACTATAAGATTCTGACCAGGTGGTACCGAACACCCCAGCTACTACACAAGTTCTTCCCAAATACCTCTGACAGGTGCTGAAGATGCCAGACAGACATGGGAACGTTGCACCACATCTTTTGGGCCTGCCCACTGCTATTGCATTTTTGGACGACAGAACAATAACGCAGAAATTCACTGACCATACGATCCACTGTAATGGAGTTGATAAAATTATTATTTTATGTCTATGCTATCTCTCTCTTCTAACCACTCAAATATTGTTCTTTTTTTATTATTTGTATTATTAATTTTCTTTCTTGTTGCGATATATATATATATATATATATATATATTAAAGGGGGCTCCTGGATCCTGATAAGCCCCCCACCCGCAGACCCCAACAACCAACGCCCAGGGTTGTCGGGAAGAGGCCCTGTCCTCATCAACATGGGGACAGGGTGCTTTGGGGTGGGGGGGCCGCAGGGTGCCCCCCTGTCCCAAAGAACCCACCCCCCCATGTTGAAGGCATGCGGCCTGGTACAGTTCAGGGGGGGGGGGGGCGCTCGCTCGTCCCCACCCCCTTTCCTGACCGGCCGGGGCTGCGTGTTTAAATAAGGGTCTGGTGTGGATCCATACCAGACCAAAGGGCCTGGTATGCTCATGGAGGGGAACCCATGCCGTTTTTTTATTTAAAATTTGGCGTGGAGTTCCCCCTCATAATAACAGCGGCGAAACTTCCCTCCCCTCTCCAAGGTCATCAAATCTGCAGCTAAAACGTAAAGGAACTGCTGAACAGCTGATTGAAAACTTGGCAAAGAAAACAGAGCTCAAAAACGCAACGCACTAGTGTGAATCCGGCCTAATAGCCAGATTCATGTAGGCGTCTCAAAAATATTCCGATTGCACACCTTCCGGCAAAATGGCCAAGTAGTAAAAGGGTGCTGAAACGATCACCGGCTCATGTAGGCAGGCGCAACGTTAGGCAGGCGTAGTGTATGGCATATACGCTACACCGCCGTAAGTTAGAGAGGCAAGTGCTGTATTCACAAAGCACTTGCCTCCTAAGTTGCGGCGTAGCGTAAATGGGCCGGCCTAAGCGCGCCTAATTCAAATGTGGAACAGGGGGGCGTGTTTTATGTAAATGACTGGTGACCCGACGTGATTGACGTTTTTAACGAACGGCGCATGCACCGTCCGTGGACATATCCCAGTGTGCATTGCTCCTAAGTACGCCGTTTCGACGTGAACGTAAATTACGTCAAGCCCGATTCGCGTACGACTAAGGGTCCTTTCACACGTGCGGACCGTTCGTCCGTTTTTTCATACGTCCGTTTACGGACTGCAATGCTTTCCAATGGGATAGCGTACGTTAGCGGATGAGCATCCGCTAACGTCCGTTAACATCCGTCTCCGTTAAGCTCCATTTTTTTGAACGGAAGAAAACCCTATTTTTCTTCCGTCAAAAAAATGGAACGGACGAAAAACGGATGTTAGCGGACAATCCGTTTAACATCCGATCCGCTAACATGCGTTTTTCATCAAAATATGTAATAAAAATAAAGTTCTAACAAAAAAAAAACGGATGAAAAAACGGATGAAAAACGGATGACAACTGATGAAAAACGGATGACAACTGATAAAAAACGGATGTAAAACGGATGAAAAACGGATGAAAAAACGGATCAACTGATGACAAAAAACTGATCTAAAAAACGGTCCGCACGTGTGAAAGGACCATTACGCAAACAACGTAAAAAGATAGGCCTGTTCCGATGTCTATACCTTGCATGGGATGCGCCACCTTGGGAGCAGCTTTATCTTTACGCCGGCGTATCTCTAACGTAAACGGCGTAACTAATTGCGACGGGCGCACGTACGTTCGTGAATCGGCGTATCTAGTCATTTGCATATTCTACGCCAAACTCAACTGAAGCGCAACCTAGCGGCCAGCAAAAATATGCACCCTAGGATACGACGGCGTAGGAGACTTACGCCGCTCATATCTTAGCCGAATTTAAGCGTATCTGGTTTCCAGAATACACTTAAATTTACGACGGCGTAGATTCAGAGTTACGACGGCGTATCTATCTGAATCTAGCTATGAATGTTCTTCACGGGATCATACAGATTGCCTCTTTGATTTTTTCTGTTCTTCTGTTTATGTTGTTACTATTCAGGGACAGAACGACTCCACAGTTTTTTTATTTTATTCCAAGGGGAATTATAATACTTCAAACTCAATAACTTAGGATGCGAATATCAAGTGACAAATGAAGTCACGCTATAGGCTGTCATTATTGTATCGTTATCACTGTCATGTATTACAGATACCAGACAAACAACAAACTGTTTTGCGCTGTAATTACCTATACGCACCCCTGTATGATGTTATGATGGTATTGTTCTGTATTTTTCCCTGACTCTTTCTTAAAACAATAAAATGTATATTTGAAAAAAAAGCAGACGCCGCATATGTGTGTACGGTTTGTAACATTTTCGGTTTAAAGCGGAGCTCCACCCTAAAGTGGAACTCCCGCTGATCGGAACTCTCCCCCCCTCCGGTGTCAAATTTGACATCTTTCAAGGGGGAGGGGGGTGCAGATACCTGTCTAAAGACAGGCATTTGCACTCACTTCTGGCCACACAGTCTCGGGCAGACTGTGGGCATGACGTCACCTCCCGTCCCCCCCCCCCCCGTTGTGTTCTGGGAGCACGCGGGTCCCAGTACACAGCGGGAGCCAATCGGCCAAATTGTGAGGCCCGGATTCACAAAGCACTTACGCCGATGTAGCTCGAGATACGCCGAGTAAGTGCAAATATGCGCCGTCGTATCTGTGCGCCGTGCCCACAAAACTAGATACGCCTGAAAATAGGCTTCATCCGACCGACGTAACTTGGCTACGCCGTCGTATCGTGGGCGCATATTTACGCTGGGCGCATTTGCCGCTCCCATTGATTTTCTATGCACATATGCAAATGAGGGAGATACGCCGATTCACGAATGTACTTGCGCCCGGCGCATAATATATGCGGTTTGCGTAAGTCGTACGTCCGGTGTAAAGTTATTCCCCATATATGAGGTGCAACCCATGCAAAGGTATGGACCAGGGAACACAAGCTGTCGTATCTTTTGTCGTTTACAGTGTACGTGAATATGACTAGGCGTAGGTTACGTTCACGTCGTAGGCAGTGATCCGTCGTATCTTAGGGAGTAGTTCCCGACGTGATTCTGAGCATGCGCACTGGATGCGTCCACGGAGCGGCGCATTCGTCGTTCGTTATTCGTATCTTTATGGCGCTCGGCCCATCATTTGCATGGGGTCACGCCTCATTTGCATGGCTCACGCCCACTTCCACTTACGACGACTCACGCCTAAGAAACCCAGTGCAGATTTGGTGGCAAGTGCTTTGTGAATTCGGTGCTTGCCTCTCTGCGCTGCGTCGGCGTAGCGCAAAGAAGATACGCTACGGCTGCATAAATATGCGCCGATGTATGTGAATCCGGGCCTAAGTGTATTATCATGGCTTCCTATCATGGGCATCCGCTAAAAAAAATTCAGAGGGGGGCGCATCCGCAGCGGCAATACACAGTTGCATTTTACCCTTTCTTCGACCGCTAGCAGGGGTTAAAGGCGCCCCCCACGTTAAAATGTAAAAACACCCCACTGTGCCCCCTGCATCTTTCAATATCTCTTTGTCACTACTGTGTATCCCTCTCTCCACAACTGCACCTCAGGACCCCTTTACATTACACAGCACCCTGCACCTCTGGACCCCTTTACATTACACAGCACCCCACAGCTCTGGACCCCTTTACATTACACAGCACCCTGCATCACTGGCCCCCTTAACATTACACAGCACCCTGCACCTCTGGACCCCTTTACATTACACAGCACCCTGCACCTCTGGACCCCTTTACATTACACAGCACCCTGCACCTCTGGACCCCTTTACATTACACAGCACCCTGCATCACTGGACCCCTTTACATTACACAGCACCCTGCATCACTGGCCCCCTTTACATTACACAACACCCTGCATCACTGGACCCCTTTACATTACACAGCACCCTGCATGGCTGGCCCCCTTTACATTACACAGCACCCTGCATCACTGGACCCCTTTACATTACACAGCACCCTGCATCACTGGACCCCTTTACATTACACAGCACCCCTTTCCCTTGACTGAAACACTACACTATATTGACAGTATATTTATTTCAGGTCTAAAAGAGGAACCTTTTGGAATGGGGGACAAATGGATTTGATTCCAGAAGAGGGACAGGCCCTCTAAATAAGGGACAACTAGAGGGGAGGGGAGCGATGCAGTCACCGCTTAAATCGGCCCCAGGGCCAGTTCGGCCCTACTCCTGGCTCTCCCTGGCGATTCAAGGGGGGGGGCAAATTACCCCCCTTGCCCTATGGAGCGGACGCCCATGCTTCCTATGGTCTATATGGCCCTTTAAAATATCAGCACAATACCATATTTGAAAATGGCGCAGCAACTGGAAAAATAAAAAAAAGATTTCATAGTCTTTCCTTTTATCTGCCTGTTGCCTCGGCTCCTCCAATGTGAAATTAGGTTGTGTGGAAGAAGAGCTCAGACAGGGAGAGAATTGGACTGAGTGATAACTATTCCTATAGTGGCAAACATCACCATTTCAGACCACGGCAGATTAATAGCTGCCTCACAGCCAAAACAAATGAACAAAAAAGAAATCTCATTTACAAACCTATTAGATTTGCTATGTAAGCTTTCCACAGCTGATCTGATTGTGCCTCTCCCTCCAGTGCTCCTGCAAGACAAAAGACAATACATTATTTATCAAATTCTCTCACTGCCTGTAAGCTTGCTTTAACAAAAAAAAAATGCTCCCGCATGTATAGAGAGCGGAGAACTTTTCCCGCTGCTTGTCCAAAGCCCTGCTAGAAAACCTTTCTCAAGACACAGGAGTCTGTTACATGCTGCACGTCTTTGAAAAGAAATGGAACCAGCAGACGTTACCTCAGATCTCTAATAAGGAGGACAATACATTATTTAAGGTGCATTACCTCACATGCCATGGGTCTTCATAGGATGTTCAGTGCTACTGAGGTGCTGGCTAAGAAAGGAGCATTGTTGCCGGTCATTTGTACAAAAATAACATTTATTAGAGCTGCTATTTTCAACCCAGATACCATGGAACCCTACGGTTCCTCTAACCACTTAAAGTAGGGATCCAACCCACTTTACAAGGTGGCCTTAACCACTTAACCTCCCTGGCGGTATGATTATTTCAGAAAAAAGATGCTGAAAGCGGTACCATTATTTGCAAGGAAATTTGGCGTTTTATATTGTAGGCCTGTAATTCTTAGGAATAACTCACTTAAATCTGACCAAACAAGAGTCTAGTAGGCATCCCGGGTATGACATTTTTTTAAAAACAAAATTATAAATGATAAAATAATAAATAATTATAAATACAAATTATTCAATAATGTAATCAACTCAAAATCACTGAAATTTGCTCAATTGCAGAATTGTCGCTGTCATTACTTTTATTATTTTATGAATTTCCCCACAAATCGCTATTGCACAATTCTGCAAGTGATTATAATTTATTATCGCTGTTTTTTAGCTGCTCTAAAACCATTTTTGACATAAAGGGACACTTTTGGTTGCTATGGACAATCTACAGTTTTCAGGCAGAAAGAATAGTTTTTATTATATAAAAGAACATGTAGGACACTGGGCAGACCACTAGGGACAAGAGGGTGTGTATTTTTTACATACAGTACTGTAATCTATAAGATTACAGTATACTGTATGTAAGGTGTTTGTTTACTTTTTTTAATTTGGCGCCGTTCTCCGCTCCCGTGCGTCGTAACGTCGCAGGAAACGGAGATCAGCGGCACATGAGGACACTGTGTGAATCGAGCGAGGTCCCGCTCGCTCACACAGCGCGGTGGCATCGCTGGATCCAGGGACAAGGTAAGTAAACCAAGCCTGTGGATCCAGCGAGGCGAGCCCGAGTCTGACTCAGGGTTACCGATCGTAGCATAAAAATCTAACCCCCGAGTCAGATTCTGGAATACTGCCAGGGGGGTAAAAGGGGTTGTAAAGGTAAAAAAAAAATCCCTAAATAGCTTCCTTTACCTTAGTGCCGTCCTCCTTCACTTACCTCATCCTTTGATTTTGCTTTTAAATGTCCTTATTTCTTCTGAGAAATCCTCACTTCCTGTCATTCTGTCTGTCGGTAACTACACACAGTAATGCAAGGCTTTCTCCCTGGTGTGGAGTATCGTGCTCGCCCCCTCCCTTGGACTACGGGAGAGTCAGGACGCTCTCTAACACACAGCTCCTTTTTCTATCTGCAAGATAGAGAGCGTCCTGACTCGGTTCACATATCTCCACAGCGGGTCCGGTGAGGTGTGCCGGAAAAACACTTGCATTTTTTGGTGTGTTTCAGGTTCGATTTCAGCCCAAAATTTGGGCTGAAATCGGACCTGAACCGGTGAACCAGCATGCACTGGACCCCTGCTGTGCACTGCATGCCGTGACAGTGTGAACCTGGCCTTAATCGTGGGCACGCCTGTTGTGAGCTTCGTGAGCATGACCGTGGGTCCCGCAGACTCAATGTCTGGCAGGTGCATGCGATCGTGTCAGGGAGCTGCAAAACGGGGGATGCCTGTGTAAACAAGGCATTTCCCTGTTCTGCCTAGTGACAGGACAGTGATCTATTGCTCCCTGTCACCGGGAGTAGTGATCAGTGTCGTGTCACTGGTAGCCCAGCCCCCCCACAGTTAGCATCACTCCCTAGGACACAGTTATCCCCTTGATCACCGCCTAGTGTTTAACCCCTTCCCTGTTGTGTCATTTACATAGTAATCAGTACATTTTTATAGCACTGATCGCTGTATAAATGACAATGGTCCCAAAATAGCATCAAAAGTGTCCGATGTGTCCGCCATAATGTCGCAGTCACGATAAAAATCGCAGATCTCCGGCATTTCTAATAAAGAAAATTAATTTAAAAAATGCCATAAAACTATCCCCTATTTTGTAGATGCTATAACTTTTGCGCAAACCAATCAATATACGCTTTTGCAATTTTTTAACAAAAATATGTAGAAGAATACATATTGGCCTAAACTGAAAAATAATTTTGTTTTATATACTGTATTTTCCGGCGTATAAGACGACTCGGCGTATAAGACGACCCCCTAATTTTCCAGGAAAAATTTGGGTTTTGGGATATACTCGCCGTATAAGACTACCCCCTTCCTACTAGTCTGTCTGGAAGCTGAGGGGTAGCCAGAACAACCACTGACAGAAACAACCGCTGACAGAAACAGGCTTTTTTCAAGCCTCACTATGCCATTACATGCCCCCACTGTGCCATTACATGCCCCCACTGTGCCATTACATGCCCTCACTGTGCCATTACATGCCCCCACTGTGCCATTACTTGCCCCCACAGTGCCATCACATTACATGCCCCCACCGTGCCATCACATTACATGCCCCCACCGTGCCATCACATTACATGCCCCCACAGTGCCATCACATTACTTGCCCCCACAGTGCCATCACTTGCCCACACAGTGCCATCACTTGCCCCCACTTTCCCCCCCACTGTGCCATCACTCACGTTTTGCAGGCCGGTGACAGTCTCCGTCTGCTGCGAGCGTCCATGATTTCAAAGCCGCGCGCCGTCTTCTCAGCGTGTCCTGTGATTGGCAGAACACAAATTTTCCCAGTAGCGCCTCTGTTCTGTGTTCCACCAATCACGGATGCCTTCTCATCTCGTCCGAGGATGAGAAGGCATCCGTGATAGGCGGAACACAGAACAGAGGCGCTGCTGGGAAGTTTTGTGTTCCGCCAATCACAGGACACGCTGAGAAGACGGCGCGGCTTTGAAATCATGAACGATCGCAGCTGCACGGAGACCGTACCCAGCGTATAAGACTACCCCCAACTTTGGATGCATTTTTTTGCATCCAAAAAGTCGTCTTATATGCCAGAAAATAAGGTATATATATATTTTTGGGTGGATATTTATTGTAGCAAAAAGTTAAAAATATTGCTTTTTTTCAAAATTGGCGCTCAAATGATCAAATACCACCAAAAGAAAGCTCTATTTGTGGGGAAAAAAGGACCTCAATTTTGTTTAGGTGCAACGTCGCACGACCGCGCAATTGTCACTTAAAGCAACGCAGTGCCGAATCGCAAAACATGGCCTAGTCATTGGGCAGCCAATTTTTTTTCTTCCAGGGCTGAAGTGGTTAAGGTGAAAAAAAATTAAAAAATCAGCACAAGGGACATTACTTATTTCATTGAGATGTGTCTCCTGTGCTGCTGTCTCCTCCTTTTGCTGAGATCTTCCTCTACTAATGCTGATAGGAAAGTGGGGTTACCCCTTCGTTCTGGGTGGTCTGGTCTGATATAGAAACAAGGGGGTATTGGCCTTTATTTTTCTATTAGACTCAATCATTTTAAATTCTTCTTAAACTTTTATATTACAAATTATTTTCTCGCTTATGAAACAAAGGCATACTGCTTATATTACAGGAAACTTAAAGCTTGCGGTCAGCTGCTGTTCTGCAGAATGTGTGAAACATTCTTTACAAAGAGGATTGTTCGCTAATATTCTACAGAAAAGTGTGAAAGATTGGCTAATATTTTACAGACATTTGAAGTTTTATTAACAAGCTTATTAACAGTTTTATATACATTTATAGAAATAATGAGAGACGGTGGTCAGGAGATATTTTTATTTGTTGATGAGTAATATCTCCAGGCAAATTTTGTATTTTAGATATTTTACTTATATGTTATCTTTGGGCAGACTTTGTATAAATATATACTTGTAAGGAACTGTAACCTGATTGGCTGGCCCACGACGAGATGCATCCCATCTCATTTCACAAATAAAACCAGCTAAGTTCCGGAAAATAAATTTGTAATCTTGCTACACTCAATTCTAGTGTTTGTTTTGATTACCCGACCGGTCGAAAAAGGAGCCTCGCACCCAGAGCAAAAATAGCAGACCTTACAAATGCCTCCCCCACCCTGGCAAAGTAATATTCCGGTGCGGCTAGGGGTAAAAGAACAAAGGGCCAGATTCACAGCCAGCAGGCGCAACGTAACTTTTCTGATTTAAGTTACACCGCCGCAAATTGCCCAAGTTAGTGCCCGATCCACAAAGCACTTACCTGGAAATTTGCGGCGGTGTATCCTAAATCAGTCCGGCGCAAGGTGGGCCAATTCAAATGGGGCGAGTCCCATTTAAATTAGGCGTGCTCCCGCGCCAGACATACTGCGCATGCTCCCGATGCTATTTTCCCCGACGTGCTTTGCGCGAAGTTACGTTGCGCCGAGTTTTTGTGAATCGCGACGGGTAAAAAAGAGATGTGGCGGAAAAAAAAAAAATTGGAAAGCGACTCGGGAAAGACAGGTATACTTTTACATGGTGTACTAACTTTACACTTTGTAAAAGTAGCCCTATCTTTGCGACGGCAAACTAACACTTGCGGCGACTTTACGAAGGGAAAAAGCTTTGTGGATCTCCGTAAGTGCTAATTTGCATACCCGACGCTGGATTTCGACGAGAAATGCCCCCAGCGGCGGCCGCGGTACTGCATCCTAAGATCCGATAGTGTAAGTCCATTACACCTGTCGGATCTTAGGACTAGCTATGCGTAACTGATTCTATGAATCAGCCGCATAGTTAGAAACAGAGATACGACAGCGTATCTCTTTTGTGAATCTGGCCCAAAAGGGCTATGACAGGCATTCATCAAGAGAGCCTGACTATGCCTGCCTTTCTGCCCAGTTGCTCCATTCATAAAAGTCATTAGTAGCTTCCGTGAGTGAAACAGTCTGTAAATGGAGGATGGGTGGGTGATTGGTAGGTCCACCACTCCATTCATAGATCGTGTTTCATGTAGTAACAGCTTCTATGAATGTCTATTGCAGACTTTCTCAACCTTTTCAACACAGAAGAACCCTACAAATAACTTTATAGTCTCAGGAAACCCCTGCTAACAAATACTATATATATATATATATACAGTACAGACCAAAAGTTTGGACACCTTCTCATTCAAAGAGTTTTCTTTATTTTCATGACTATGAAAATTGTAGATTCACACTGAAGGCATCAAAACTATGAAGTAACACATGTGGAATTATACATAACAAAAAAGTGTGAAACAACTGAAAATATATTTCATATTCTAGGTTCTTCAAAGTAGCCACCTTTTGCTTTGATTACTGCTTGGCACACTCTTGGCATTCTCTTGATGAGCTTCAAGAGGTAGTCACCTGGCGCAGCACCCCATCACTCTCCTTCTTGGTCAGATAGCCCTTACACAGCCTGGAGGTGTGTTTGGGGTCATTGTCCTGTTGAAAAATAAATGATGGTCCAACTAAACGCAAACCGGGTGGAATAGCATGCCGCTGCAAGATGCTGGTTCAGTATGCCTTCAATTTTGAATAAATCCCCAATAAATCCCCAACAGTGTCACCAGCAAAGCACCCCCACACCATCACACCTCCTCCTCCATGCTTCATGGTGGGAACCAGGCATGTAGAGTCCATCCGTTCACCTTTTCTGCGTCGCACAAAGACACGGGGGTTGGAACCAAAGATCTCAAGTTTGGACTCATCAGACCAAAGCACAGATTTCCACTGGTCTAATGTCCATTCCTTGTGTTCTTTAGCCCAAACAAGTCTCTTCTGCTTGTTGCCTTTCTTTAGCAGTGGTTTCCTAGCAGATATTCTACCATGAAGGCCTGATTCACACAGTCTCCTCTTACCAGTTCTAGAGATGTGTCTGCTGCAAAAGGTGGAAGAACCTAGAATATGAAATATATTTTCAGTTGTTTCACACTATTTTGTTATGTATAATTCCACGTGTGTTCATTCATAGTTTTGATGCCTTCAGTGTGAATCTACAATTTTCATAGTCATGAAAATAAAGAAAACTCTTTGAATGAGAAGGTGTGTCCAAACTTTTGGTCTGTACTGTATATATATATATATATATATTTATACAGTATATATACACACACACACAAAGCTCATATACCATATTTATCGGCGTATATAGTGCACTTTTTTGCCCTGAAAATCAGGGCAAAATCGTGGGTGCGCGATATACGCCAATACCCGCTTTCCCCCGCCGAGTTTTGAATACTGCGCCGACATATACCGAGCGCAGTACACTCGGGTATAGTCGGCCAGTCTCGGCTTCTTCCGCGGTCACGTCCTGAACATACAGGACGTGAGCGCGACAGTTGCCGAGCCTGCCCGAGTGTACTGTGCTCGGTATATACTGGCGCAGTATTCAAAACTCGGTGCGGGAAACGAGCGGGGAGGACGCGAGGATGCCGCGAGGACGCCGCAGAAGGATGCCGGACCCGCCGAAGAAGACACCGGACCCGCCGAAGAGGACACCGGACCCGCCGAAGAGAACACCGGACCCGCCGAAGAGGACACCGGACCCGCCGCAGAAGGACACCCGAAGCCGCAGAAGGACGCCGGACCCGACGAGGCCGCCGATGGACGCCGCGCAAGACACCAAAACTGTAAGTACAAAAATAACTTTTTTTTCCACAGGATTGGGGGTCACTTTGGGGGGGCGCGGTATACGCGGGAGCGCGTTATACCGCGATAAATACGGTAGTTACATACTTAGTCAGGTTGAAAAAAGACACACGTCCATCCAGTTCAACCATAAAAAAAAAATAATAATAATAATAATAATAATAATAGTATACATTTGAGTGATGATCAGTGGGAAGAATGCTCCTCACACTTGTGGTCATTGGGAAGAATCATCCCTTATGCCGCGTACACACGATCAGACTTTTGCCCGGCCAAATCACATCGGAATTCCATTAGAGAAAAATATGTTCTATATCTAAACTCCGATTGAATTCATCAGAATTTCCGATGAAAAACTCTGCTACACACGATCGGAATATCCGATGGAAAAAGTCAGTCTGACTTTTTTCATCGGAAATTCCGATCGTGTGTACGCGGCATTACAGATAGCTAAAAAGATATGTCTAGTGGCTCAGGAGAATTAGAAATATGTTAACATTTATATATTTTTTGGACTGCACTAAAGTAAAGGATGACTATTACACGTTTTTAGGCTTGATGATAAAGGACAAAAAATCCTGAAATTCCAGAAACACCATGACATCACAAAGTAATCTCTTATAATTCAGAGGCCATGCAATGCTGAAATTGAAGTACACCTTTCACTTCTAAAGTCCTGTATTGGCTACCGCAATAAAATCCAGGTACCTTGTGGAGCCTTGTGCATACATTTAGATTAGGGTGACCATGTGTCCCTGATTGCCTGGGACAGTCCCGGATTTTGCAGGTCTGTCTCGGGCACCTTCATTCCAGGACAATACAGTGTCCCGGAATGAAACTGACACAGCAACCCCCCCCGGGCCAATCTGATGCCCCCAAAAAAGGCCACCACATCAATGCTTTATTCACTGACAGTACTTGTCCTGGCCGGGAATGCCTGGAGGAGCACAACCCTGCTTGTGACTGGTGAAATCATAAATCCCGCCTCTTGAGTCCAATCACTGTGCTTTGATTTGTTACAGCACAAGCTGATTTTTGGGAAGGGTGTCCCTGAATGGTAGTTTGGAAATGTGGTCACCCTAATTTAGATGTCTTCTACAGCTTATTTTTTAGGGCAAATGCCCAGTTGCCTATTGCAAATTTTGAAACTAACCCACAAAGTAAAGAGCTGGAACACTTATTTCAACACTACCAACTTCTCTACTTCCTGACTATTATGATATTCATAGGTACTATCCGGGCTTTTTTTCTCAGATAATAGGTGCAGGAACTCCCCCTTTCTGAGTCACCCCTCTTCCTTGCCCCTACCCACCTCCGAGCACCTTCTCTTGGTTCCATCCTATACCCACCTCCCAGTATCGCCCCTTTTAGACAATACAGAACCAAGTATCATTTTGTGGTGCTAAGAAATTTGTATGGAATTTGGTAATGATATCAAGAAAATCAGTAAAATAGATTCCCTGCAGCCAGTAACAATAGATCCCTCTAACAATGGACCACCGACAACAAAATTACCCCCCCAGCAGCAATAAACTCCCCGCAGCATTAACAAATCTCCGCACAGCCAGCATTAATAGACTCTCTGGCTGCCATCAACAATAGACCCCTCCTTAAACAGTAGATATCTTGCAGCAACATAGGACCCCCTGCAGCAACATAAGACCCACCCCCAACAACAATAGGCCCCCCACCAGCAACAATAGAGCTCCTCAGCAAACGTAGATCCCCCTGCAAAAATTGGTCCCCTCCAGTTAGAAGAGATCCCCCATAGTGAACATCAATACCCTACAGCACACCACAGCACCCCTTGCCAGTCATACAGTCAGTTCAGGAGGTGCCGGAATTGCCTTCCCCCGCGTTCCCGCTGAAAAAAAGCCCTGGGTACTATTAAATAGTACAGTGCAGAAGGCTACTTGAAAAAGGCCAACCTCCGACCCAGCAAGGAAGATGTGAAAGCTCTCCCAGGGAACCGCAGGAAACATTGCAGGCATATACTTGCATTTTATTGCTGTAGCCAGTTCAGAACATTTTAGAGGAATGGCAAGCATACTTTGAAAGGAATGTGCAATTTATGTTTAATGTACTAATGTACTATACCATGTTCAATACTAAAAATAACATAAGTGTTAGCAATTTGAATGTTGAAAATGTCCTATCTGCAGTCAGCGCGTCATAAAGATTTGTGCAAGGGCAACAACATTCCCAAGGCTAATTACCGTATTTATCGGCGTATACTGCGCACTTTTTTGCCCTGAAAATCAGGGCAAAATCGTGGGTGCGCGATATACGCCGATACCCGCTTTCCCGCGCCGAGTTTGAATACTGCGCCGACATATACCGAGCGCAGTACACTCGTGTATAGTCGGGCAGTCTCGGCTTCTCTCGCGCTGACGTCCTGGACGTACAGGACGTCAGCGCGAGAGTAACCGAGCCTGCCCGACCATACACGAGTGTACTGCGCTCTGTATATACGGCGCAGTATTCAAACTCGGCGCGGGAAACGAGCGGGGAGGACGCCGCAGAAGGACGCCGGACCCGACGAAGAGGAAACCCGAAGCCGCAGACGGACGCCGGACCCGACGAGGCCGCCGATGGACGCCGCACAAGACACCAAAACTGTAAGTACAAAAAAATTTTTTTCCACAGGAATTTCGGGCAACTTTAGGGGTGCGCGCTATAAATAATAATAATAAGTGTCCATTCAGCAAGCTTTTGGACTATTGCCCCGTACAGACGAACGGTTTTCCCATCGGAAAAAAAAAAACAACAGTTTTCCCGACGGAATCCCTCTCAAGCCTGCCGTGCATACACACGGTCACACAAAAGTTCTCTTAAGAACGCGGTGACGTACAACACTTCGACGAGGCGAGAAAAATACGTTTAATCCCGGCCAAAAGCTCTAATCTGAGTTTTTACCGATGGGAAAACCAGTCATGTGTACGGGGCATGAGTCTTTCCACAGGCTAGGAACACTCCATATTCTTAAGTACCACACAACAATCGAAATCATCATGTTATACAGGATTATTATTATACAGGATTTATACAGCGCTAACAGTTTGCGCATCGCTTTACATCGTGACCGCATGCACCTTACTTAAACCCTATACTCTTTCATTAATAGAGAGCAAGTGCTGGTAAGGCTGCATTTGATGGGTGCTGGTGAGGCTGAATTTAATGAGTGCTGGTGAGGCTGCATTGATGGGCGCTGGTGAGGCTGCATTTGATGGGTGCTGGTGAGGCTGCATTTGATGGGCGCTGGTGAGGCTGTATTTGATGGGCGCTGGAGAGGCTGTATTTGATGGGCACTGGTGAGGCTGCATTTGATGGGCGCTGGCGACGCTGCATTTGATGGGCACTGGTGAG
Organism: Rana temporaria; assembly: GCF_905171775.1. Taxonomy (NCBI): domain Eukaryota; kingdom Metazoa; phylum Chordata; class Amphibia; order Anura; family Ranidae; genus Rana; species Rana temporaria. Next base: position 28,903,961 of record NC_053491.1, read on the forward strand.
GCTGCATTTGATGGGCACTGGTGAGTCTCCATTTGATGGGCGCTTCATTAAAAATGTGGGGTATACATGGGCAGGGCAAAGGGGAGTCAGGAGGGCGGCAAAATTAGGTTTCGTCTAGGGTGTCAAAAATCCTTACACCAGCCCTGATGATATGCCCTGCACTAATAATTGCAAACCCGAAGGATCTTATAAGGCCTTAGAAATACATAAAAGCTCTGTAAGAAAACATAATGCATTGTCCTAAATTTAGAGGCATATGATTTATTACCAATACCAAACCTCATAACTAACTATTCTTTCACCTCCTTCCAATTTGGGTTCTCCTAGTAACCTTCTTTTGTAGCACCCCTTGCTAAGCTATTGCTAGACTTGCCAGGATTTACAAGTTTGTTGCGCAATTGCAGCGAGTCCACATTACATGACTTCCAGATCAACTTTCTTTGCAAACATTCTGCAAATCTGCTGCAAGTTCTGGTTCACTTATGTTTTGCAAAAGTCATCCCACCACAGGGATCACTGTGGTTGAATCTTCATGCTGTAGACTTGCAGAGCTCTTGCTGTAGACTCACCACTGCTACTTTGCTATTGCTAGAGACTGTCCATGCAATTTGTTACGAATGTAAAAATACAGAGGAAATATACCACGCTGTCTCCTTAAGAAAATAATAAAGTAACAGCCAGCACAGCAAGAGATCAGTTGCGGAATGTGAAAAGGGGTATATGTGCAGTGCTTAGTGGAAAATCTCTGAATTAACAGAGATGCATAAATATAGATGCACAAGTGTGGTGAACTAAATTCTTAACTTAAAAGTTAATATACAAAGAGATATTAGTGTAAACCACCAATACCAAAAAACATGACATAAGAATGGCATAAAAGGATGTAACAGTCAATGAAGGTGTTTCATCAAAACAAACAATATGGTAGTGAAAGTGTCCAAAAGAGTGATTCTAATAAAGATGAATTTGAGCATCTGTGTATATTGAAAACAAAAGGATGTGCCAGGGAACTTATTGATAGTAGATCCACCACCAGATAAATTGAAGGCTTACAGGAGAGATTGAACTCAAATAGGTATACACCTAATGAGTCAATCTGGCTTCATGGTGTAATACACCCAAGAAAGGTTGCCTCTGCAGATAGACTCTCCCGGTAATTGATAAATTCAGATGGTGGACATCAAATAGGACTCATTATTAGCCGGAAGACCAGATGAGTAAATACTCCAGGGTAATATAGTTAAAAGAAGAAGAAGAAGGGAGAGATACAAAATATTTATTGTAAAAAAGAGAGGTTGCATTCACATTTTAGTGAATAAGAAGAGATAAAAAGCAGTGGCCTCAGCAGCGCAGACCGACACGTTTCGTCTCAGAAGACATCATCTGGGGTGCTGACATACTGTAGCCAATGCGCTTATATAATGAATATGTACCCCCATGAGGAGATGCAGTTCTGCGGTGATTGCCGTGTATTCTGGCGGTCATTTCCGGGAAAGAGCAAAGATGGCGCTGCCGCGTGCGGTTTAAGCTTTGCTCTGAAAGTCGGAACCGGAAGTGACGTCGCTGCACATGAAAATAATCTATACGGGATGAATGTTGTTCTGGATTTGTTACAAATTGGAAACGTGTCAACTAGAACTTGTGCTTCAAGTGCTCTGCCAGTGTACAATTTGCCAGTGAAAATGTGAAGCAAGTTAATAAAACTTACAATTTAACACTGCCACAAATGTGTGGCAAGTTATTTTTGCTTTCTGGGAACATTGAATAGTTAGTACAATGGCTCCTCCCAGTGGAGCCTTCCATTTTTTTTTTTTTTTTTCGTTCAGCCCACTAGGTTGAACAAAAAAAACTACTGGTGTGTACCAGGCTTAAGTCCCTAGCTTCTACTAGACTGGTTAAGATCATCCAAGATCAATATGCATTTCTTTATTAGGGCTGTGCAAATTAACTTTTAATTAATCAATTAATCTTTAATTTTTTTGATCGATCAAAATTATTTTGATTGGTACTCACCTCTCCGCCGGCTTCTGAGCATTCAGGGAGTTCCGTCGGAGACCCAGTAACGTCACGGACACCGGCGGGGCTTGTCGTGTCCATCTGAAGGGCTCCTTTGCTGTGCCTTCATATCTGCATGCCGGCGGGACCTTACTATCTGCCACACGCAAGGGGGCTGTTACACTTCCCTCTATCACTTCCCTCTATCACTTTCTTCTATCAACCTGGGATTCTACAACCTTTTTTTTCTCTTTTTTCCTTTTTTTCTTATATTTTTTTATATATATTTTTTTCCTTTCTTTTCTTTCTCTGTTTCCTATATCCTCAAATTTCAATAGGGCACCGTGTGTTTGGGATCAGTTGGAGCCATCCCTCCCCTTTCTCTTTTCTTACTCATGAAACCCCATAAGTCGGCTCTGGGGATATCCTAAACCGAAAAGTTGAGGGTCATTTTTCAAACCTTTGTTCACCACAAACGGTATGTTGATCATATACACCATAGTAGAGGCATCTCTAACAACAACTACTAAAAAATGGATCCATATACACCTGATGATATGACATAATATAATGATGTGTGTTTTATTTTTAGAGAGAAAAAAAGCTTGTAACCATACACTCCTGTGGCCCCTGATGAAGGTCTGTTGCTCCATCAATAGACCAGAAACGCGTCGGGCATTTCTCCACTGCTCTCTACAGAGTGTTTTTTAATCTAATTGTATTGTGTTTTCACAAGGTTTTATTTTAGTATTTTCTTGTTGTTTCTTATTTCTCCTGGGTCCACACATGGGATGTGTGCCCCAGGTGTCACTTTATTACTATTTCTTATATGTTTTTTATTTTTATTATACATATTTTTTGACTGTTCCAGAAGATTTCTGTAATCCTACATCCAGAATTATTCTGTAAACAAGTGTTTACCCATCTTGGTGCAAATATCTAATAAATTAAATTTTATATATACATTGGAGTCTGGCCTTAAAAGTCCCGTCTGGGGGTAATCGTTTTCTTTCTTGTTTAAACTACCAGGGATGTGGCCATTCCCCATTTTCAGGAACATATGAACCCTTCTCCTTCTTTATATATTTGGGATTCTACAACCATCCACTGGGAGTTGTGATAGTTCCCTTCACGGGACATCTACATGCAGACGGACTGATGTTAACCCCTCCTCATCTGAATTCAGCAGTGGTATCGTTGTACACATTTTTATACCAGTATAATACTTAGCTACATGTTTTTATGACTGCTTTTGCTACCGTTTGGTATTACTCGCACCATTTTTACAGTTTATGTAGCTACATCGATTTTATCTCCAGTGCAATATTTATTTTGTTACCTACTTGAAGACTATAAAAGTTTTAATGCTATTCCCATTGAGCGCTGCCTGTGTGTGTTTTTTGTATCCTGCTATCCATTTTTCCAGTGGTTAGTAGCTGCACTGGGAATCGGCCTGCAAGGGGATGAGCTAAAAGTAGTTGGATCTGTATGTGCGTTATAATTAATCGAAATTAGTCTATTAATCGATTAAAAAAAAAACGATAAATCGAACAGAAAATTATTGATCTGTAACAGCCCTAATTTTTATTGTAACATACATAATACAACAGCTAAAGTGAGTTCCATTTATGCCAACTAGGACAAAGCAAACTGATCCTATAATTTATAGCACAGGTGTTTATCCACTCTGTTTGATTTACATAGATAAAGTAAACTAACTATATATTCAGCACACATACAGTTAGGTCCATATATATTTAGACACAGGCACAATTTATTTATTTTTTTTCCAGGTATTTACCAAAACATATTCAAGCTATAAGTTATATAATGGACAGCGGCAGTGCGTCCATAGTGGGCGCAGGAGCGCCGCCCCCTCTCTCCCCTGCGCCGTCAGGTGTACAATACATAGAGATTCATGCAATGCATGAACCTCTATGTATTGTCGCCGCTACCGCCCACTATTCAGATGGCCGGCCCCCTAGTGAGCACCGGCCATCTGAATAACAACAGTTTGTTGGTGTTTGGAAGTGCCTATCAGAGCCAGTGGCTCTGATAGGCTTTCTGATTACAGCCTGTTGGCTCTAATCGGCTTCCAAATAGTTAACCAGGGGACGCAGGGGGTGTGCATTCCCTCGTCTCAGCCAATCAGGTTCACCGGGTCTGGTTACTGGTAACCTGATTGGCTGAAGCGACATCAAGGGCGGAACTTGGGAGAAGACTTTGAGGGAGCGTGGCTGACCCGAGAAAGGTAAGTGCTGGGGGATGGGGAAGCAATCTGGCGGCAATTGCTGGGCACAGTGGTGACAATTGCTGGGCACAGTGGTGACAATTGATGGGCACAGTGGTGACAATTGATGGGCACAGTGCAGTGGTGACAATTGATGGGCACAGTGGTGGCAATTGCTGGGCACAGTGGTGACAAATGCTGGGCACAGTGGTGACAAATGCTGGGCACAGTGGTGACAATTGATGGGCACAGTGGTAACAATTGATGGGCACAGTGCAGTGGTGACATCTGCTGGGCACAGTGGTGAAAATTGCTGGGCACAGTGGTGACAATTGCTGGGCACAGTGGTGACAAATGCTGGGCACAGTGGTGACAAATGTTGGGCACAGTGGTGACAATTGCTGGGCACAGTTGTGACAATTGCTGGGCACAGTGCAGTGGTGACAATTGCTTGGCACAGTGGTGACAATTGCTGGGCACAGAGCAGTGGTGACAAATGTTGGGCACAGTGGCTGCGTTTGATGGCACAGTGGCTGCTTTTGATAGCACAGTGGCTGCGTCTGATGGCATGACACGTTTTATGGCACAGTGAGGCTGCGATTGATGTTTTTTTTGCGCCCCCCCAAAAATGTTGAGCACCAGCCGCCACTGATAATGGATATGGGCTGAAAGTGCACACTCTCAGGTTTAATTGCACATGCATCCAAATCAGAGGAAGGGTTTAGGAATTACAGCCATTAAGAATAGCCATACCCCCTTTTTCAAGCGGTCAAACATAATTGGACAATTGAATCAAGACGTTTCATGGCCAGGTGTGGGCTACTCCTTCGTTATTTCTTCATCAATTAAGCAGGTTAAAGGTCCGGAGTTGATTCTTATGTGGAATTTGCATTTGGAATCTATTGCTGTAAAACCTGTCTTTTTTTTTCAATTAAAAAAAGAATGTCCTTTTAAGGCCGTTGGGTGGAAGTGATGTTTGACGTCACTGCCATCATCCAACGTCACTGAGTCGAGTGGGGGCCATCATTCCGTCACTCAACACAGTGCCTCAGAGAAGAAAGGATCGGATCATCTCCGCCGCTACCAATGGCTCTGGTAAGTGTCAGAGATCACCAGAACGCGGCGGGGGGGCACTTCTCCCACCGCTGATAAAAGTGATCTTGCGGCAAACCCACCATGGAGACCACTTTTATCTTAAAGCAGACCAGCTGCCATTTAAAAAAATACCAGGGCTGCTGCCCTAACCCCCGGTATTTAACATCAAAGTACAAACGTATAACGGGTTAAACAATGGGAAAACATGCCATAAATCAAAGATTAATCAACACAAAGGGCACAGTACAGAGGGGGAGGATGAAGGGCTCAGTACAGGGTGTGGGTCAGGAGGGGACAATACTGGGATCAGGATGGCACAGTACAGTACAGGTTCCGGGACGCTGCTTGGGACATGGACATCCAGGAACAGTTTAGTAAAAACTGTGACTGTCCCAGGAAATCCAGGACAGTTGAGAAATATGATGTTATACAGGATTATCATGGGGCTCCCATGCATTTGGGGCCCTTGGGCTGTGACCATGCATTTAGATGGCACCACATAATGGTACATAATTCTTGTCTCCAAATATCACCCAAACCGTCCTCTCTGCTCTTCTCAAAACCTCCTACTGTCAAGCTCTCTTGTCTCCTCCTCCCATGCTCATCTCCAGGCCTCTCCCATCTTCTGGAACTCACTACCTCAACCTGTCTGGCAATCCCCTACTCTTGCAACCTTCAGGCGATCCCTGAAAACTCATCTCTTGAGAGAAACCTATCACGTCTCCAACTAATCTTTTACCACTTCCATCACATTATTCCCCACAGTTACAACCTTTTGTACCACCTGCCCCACCCTATTAGATTGTAAGCTCTTCTGAGCAGGGCCCTCTTAATCGTCTTGTATTCTATTGTATTATAACTGTATTGTCTCCCTTTTAATATTGTAAAGTTCTGCATAAACTGTTGGCGCTATATAAATCCTGTATAATAATAAAAATAATTTGCCCAGGCATGGAACGGAACGGCTCAGTACAGGGGGTGGGTCAGGGGGGCACAATACTGGAATCAGGATGGCACAGTACAGTACAGGTTCCGGGACGCTGCCTGGGACACGGACATCCACGGACAGCTTAGTAAAAACTGTGGGCCAAATCCTCAAAAGGGATACGCAGGCGGAACTGCTGTTCAGCCTGCGTATCCCTGTGCCTATCTTTGGAACTGATCCTCAGAAGCAGTTTTCCAAAGATAGGCAGAAGATCTGACATCTGTAAGAGACTTACACTGTCAGATCTTAGGATGCAGTACCGCATCCGCCGCTAGGGGCATTTTGCATTGAAATGCCGCTTTGTGTATGCAAATGAGGACTTACGGAGATCCACAAAGCTTTTCAGCTTTTCAGCTTTTTTCTGCGTAAGTTTACGTTTGCATACGTAAAATTAGGGCTGCTTTTACAAGGTGTAAACTTTTTACACCTTGTAAAAACAGACCTTTTTTTCGATCGCCGCAATTTTTTTTTTTTTTTTTTTTTTTTTTGGCGCGTAACTTTTTTTTACCCGACGCAACTTTATTGTCCCGTCGCAATCCACAAAGCCCGGCGTAACGTAATTTTGCGCGCTGCCCGTCGGGAAAATGACGTCACGAGCATGCGCAGTACCGCCGGCGCGAGAGCGCGCCTCATTTAAATTGTCATCGCCCCCTGGATAACAGGACCGCCTTGCGCCGGGAGAATTTAGGTTACACTGCGTGAAATTTCTAGGTAAGTGCTTTGTGGATCGGGCACTTAGGTAGAAATTTCCCGCCAGTGTAACTTAAATGGGAAAAATTAAGTTAGGCTACGTTTTTGAGGATTTGGCCCTGTGACTGTCCCAGGAAATCCAGGAGAGTTGACAAATATGATGAAATGCAAAATTATCATGGGGCCCCCATGCATTTGGGGCCCTTGAGCAGTGCCCATGCATTTAGAAGGCCCTGTGGAACAGCACCACATAATGGTACATAATTCTCCCCTGACAATGATGAAGTGCCCACAGAGGGCATGTTTTTGATGACCTGGGCTTACAGGAAGTGAGTTGAATAATGCTCATTCAACCCAGACTAGAAGTGGTGGCTGAAACCAGGGAAGGTCATAGAGTGCAACGTTTGTGCATGAAGTAGGTGAGTACTGATGGTACATAGGAAAGGAAATGATAAAAAAAAATAGTGGAGTAGGGGCTTTAAATTCTAAGCCAAATACTATTCTTATCTGACCCCCAAATTAATTTTAAACACTACATTTGCAACCGAAAGCCTATATAGTAAAAGGTTCGGCCTGCACCAAAACATCCAGCTCTAAGATCCTGGCACCAACATAAACAGTTTCAACGCATTGATAAGTCCAATCTGGAGTTGGGCTTTAAGGGCCAGATTCACATAGAATTGCCCTGGCACAGCGTATCAGAGATACGCTATGCCGCCGTATCTTACCTGGCTCTACGTCGAATACAGGAAGATTTTGCGCCGTAAGTTACGGCGGCGTAGTGTATCTCTCGGCGCGTATTTCAAATTGGGCGGGTAGGGGGCGTGATTCATTTAAATGAAGCGCGTCCCCGCGCCGATTGAACTGCGCATGCTCCGTTTTGAAATTTCCCGCCGTGCTTTGCGCGAAATGACGTTGCACCGACGTCATTTTTTGAACTTCGACGTGAGTTTTTTCCTATTCATGGACGACTTTTTTAGAATTAGACGCGGGAACGACGGCCATACTTTAACATGGCAAGTCTATCTATACGCCACAAAATAGCAGCTTTAACTATACGCCGGGAAAAGCCGACTAGCAACGACGTAACAGAATGCGACAGCCGCGCGTACCTTTGTGGATCGACGGAAAAAGCTCATTAGCATACCCGACGCGGAAAACAATGCGAACTCCACCCAGCGGGCACCAAAGTATTGCACCTACGACAGCCGTACACCTGTCGGATCGAAGCCAGAAGCCGTCGTATCTTGGTTTGAGGCAAATTTGTAAGTACGCCGGTGTATCAGTAGATACGCCGGCGTACTTCTTCTGTGAATCTGGCCCTAAGGCCCCATACACACCATAGAATCTATCCGCAGATAAATCCCATCGAATGGGTTTCAGCGGATAGATTCTATGGTGTGTACACTCCGGCGGATATTTATCCGCGGATATTTCCGAATTCCAGCTGATAAATATTTGTCGACATGCACAGAATATCTATCCGCTGGAATCGGATCCCACGGATGGATCCGCTGGTCTGTACAGACTCACCGAATCCATCCGTCCGAAAGGATCCCCCGCATGCGTCGTAATGATTTGACGCATGCGTGGAATTCCTTATATGACAGCGTCGCCCACGTCGCCGCGTCATAATCGCGGAGACGGCGCGACACGTCATCGCAAGAGGATTTCGGCGCGGATTTCAATGCGATGGTGTGTACACACCATCGCATGAAAATCCGCCGAAATCCACGAGAGAATTTATCCGCGGAAACGGTCCGCTGGACTGTATTCGCGGATAAATTCTATCGTGTGTATGGGGCCTAAGTGTTTAAGGAGTTAAATCCACATCCATCACATGCCTGTCATGACTACTGTTTTCCTTTCTCGTTCCTTCTATACACATCCTTTAATTGCACTGTGTATGTTCTGCATGAACAGTCTTCTGAAAGGTCACAGACAACTTTTTCTAAATTATCTTTGCTCAGCTAGTGGTTTCGAACCCTGCTGTGAACAAATCTCCACAGAGGATGATGAGAAATGGATGGAGTAACAGATTATATCCAACCAAACATCTGGGTTTTGTCTTTTTTCATTTCATTTCAGCTGAAAATTCATCGGCTTTTCAGCACCAACTTCCACCCGGCACCTGCATGTTTGGATTTTCGCTTTTCTGTTTCCGTCGTAAAATTGAGTATAAAAGCATCTAATTGAATGCTGTGACTTTAATTTTTATTTTCATCATTTTAAACCTTCAAAGACGGTTTGCAACTGTTGCCGATTTCCACTTTTATGACCACGGAACTGTATAAGGTTTCTAACCACACCGAACTGTATTAGGAGGTTGACTGCCTTCTGCTTAAATTGTGCCCAGAATATACATTTGTGTAAATTTGATTAGAATATAACATCTTCAGCCAAACTGTAGTAGAAAAAATATTTTACAAATGATTTGGTGTATTCTTAAAGAGGAAGTAAACCCTCGGTTTTTCGTTTTTTGTTAAATACACCTGCAAGAGAAAGTCATAATGAGCTAGTATGCACAGCATACTAGCTTATTATGTGTCACTTACCTGAGATCGAAGCCCCCGAAGTCCGCCTCAGTCCCCTGGAGCTTCTTCCCTGTTTTCGCCACTCTGGCGCTGTGATTGGCCGGAGTGGCGATGACGTCACTCCCGTGCGGCTGCGCAGTTGTATACGCTGCGCATGCGCCGTAAACAGCGGTGCACGTTTCTGTGAAAATATCTCCTTAACCCTGTAGATTAAGGAGATATTTCTTACACCTACAGGTAAGCCTAAGGCCCCATACACACGATAGAATCCATCCGCTGAAAAATCCCAGCGAATGGGTTTCAGCGGATAGATCCTATGGTGTGTACACTCCAGCGGATCTGTTTCCGCGGATATTTATCCCCTGGGATGGATTTCCAGCGGATAAATATTTGATGACATGCTATCAAATCTATCCGCTGGAATCCATCCCAACGGATGGATCCGCTGGTCTGTACAGACTCACCGGGTCCATCCGTCCGAAGGGATCCCCCGCATGCGTCGTAATGATTCGACGCATGCGTGGAATTCCTTATATGACAGCGTCGCGCACGTCGCCGCGTCATAATCGCGGCGACGGCGCGACACGTCATCGCCAGAGGATTTCGGCGCGGATTTCGATTCGATGGTGAGTACACTCCATCGCATGGAAATCCGCGCAAATCCTCGAGAGGATTTATCCGCGGATACGGTCCGCTGGACCGTATCCGCGGATAAATCCTCTCGTGTGTATGGGGCCTTAATCTAGGCTTACCTGTAGGTGCTAGTTGCATGAGTGGGTTTACAACCACTTTAAAGGAAATTAAGAGTGAAAAAAATGTGTTAATATAAAAAATAGAATCGCACTAAAGACTCAGCATAATCGTAGCTCAGCAGTCCATAAAAATATATAGAGTCCACCAGTGTTGATAACTAAGGGCTTATTCTTATGACCCATCCACCAATTCCGCGAGTGAGTTCCACCACCATAAAAGAAAATATTATCAGATACTGATGACCCTCCGTTACAGAGGGTCAAAGCATCCCCGTAACAGCTCTTAATCTTTTAACCCAAAATCAAGTAATGCATCCAGCGTCCGGTAAGCTCATAGCCATTGACTCCACTCAAACCCAAAGTGTATGGGTAATTTTCATATAAGATAAAGGCTCCATATAGTGTAAAACCTTCAATCATTTTATTAAAGGGGTTGTAAAGGTAAATTTGTTTTCACCTTAATGCATTCTATGCATTAAGGTGAAAAAAAATCAGATGATGCCCCCCCGAGCCCCCGTTTTACTTTCCTGACCCTTCAATAGTCCCGCTGTCGCCCCTGTCATCCTCCTCGAGTCGAAGCCCGGCCGTTGATTGGCTGCAGTGGATGGATTGAGAGCAGCGCAGCCATTGGCTGGCGCTGCTGTCAATCACATCCAATGACGTGGCACGCTGGGGGGCGGGGCCAATTGATACAGCGGTGGCTATGCCCGCCGCTGTATCACAGGAGCACGCCCGCAACAGCTACACACCATGCGAGCATATCTGTTTGTAGTTTTTGCGGGGAGGAGCCACGACAGCCACCGAGGGACCCCAGAAGAGGGCGTTCGGGGCCACTCTGTGCAAAACTAACTGCACAGTGGAGGTAAGTATAACATGTTTGTTATTTAAAAAAATAAATACATTTCCTTACAACTCCTTTAAGCTAAAAAAGATTGCACTTACAGCATCCGAAAAAACAAACATCCAGACAGACCCGTCCTTCCAGTGAATGACGACGAAACATCACAAGGTGACGTCAGCGCGTCGCTCTGCCCTATGCGTTTCGTGATAATTCACGTCGTCCAGGGGCACCAAAAATGTGTTAGCTGCCATTAGCTACCTTGTTTTCTAAAAAGCCTAAATGCCCAGCTGTCATGCTCAAACAATGGGGTTCATTTTCTAAAACTGGAGAGTGCAAAATCTAGTGCAGCTTTGTATGGTAGCCAATCCACTTCTAACTTCAGCTTGTTTAATTAAATTGTTACTAAACCCACAACAGAATGTATATGCAGTAAAGCATGCTTGTTATACTCACTGTGGAACCTAAGGGGTTATTTCTCTGTATTGTGTAAAAAGGTTGTCTTCTCTGATCCTCTCCGTATTGGGGGCACTCTGCACATGCTCAGTTTGGTGTGTCTTTCTATATATATATATATATATATATATATATATATATATATATATATTTTTTTTTTTTTTTTGAGAGGGTGCATGTGATGAATCAGCACTGTCCTGACAGAGGGTCAGGGGTCCTGCAGTCTCATAGGACAGCCAGAGTAGAAAGAAAATCCCTCCTACAAGCTTTAACCAGACACTGATAGAAGTCAAAAGACTGCTATATACTGCTGATGAGAAAAGGTATTTAGCCATTTTTATTTACTAAAATAATTGCATTTCCATGTTCTGTGTACTGTGGGAGACCATATATAGTGAATGCAGGTTCCTGGGTTTAGTAACAGTTTCACTTTTTGACTGGAGTTACTGGAGTTAAGTTTTAAAGCACCGATGGCAGCAGATCAAAGCATCTCACTAGTCAAACATAAAGGACAATAGTAACATTGGAATTGGAATTGCATAATTGAGTACATAATACATTGGTAATATCAATAGTGTATGCTGCTGTTCTGTTTAAAATGTGTACAGGGTATATTTTGGGTAGCTGAAATGCCCTTTGTCTCTATAGAGTGTCTTGTGTCCACAATGTTTAGCTACAAATTAAAGCATCCAAAATATATCTGACAGACTTAGATAGAGAACATGTTCTCTATTTTTCCAACGGAAAAAAATCCTATCGGAAAATCCGTTGGTTTGTATGGAATGTCCGACTCACTAAAAACCACTCATAATCAAGTCAACACATGATTTTGCCTGATTATTTTTACTTTTCTTTTAATTAGTGTAAATACATGCAAGCAAAGCTTTGCCATGAAAAAAAAAAGTCAATCAGAAATAATGACCTTCATAAATACGCCTCTAAGGCCCCGTACACACGGCCGAGGAACTCGACGTGCCAAACACATCGAGTTCCTCAGCCAGTTCAGCCCTGAAGCCGCCGAGGAGCTCGGCGGGCAGAGAGCTCCCATAGAACAACGAGGAAATAGAGAACATGTTCTCTATTTCCTCGTCGAGCTCCTCGTCGGCTTCCTCGGCCGCAAGTGTACACACGGCCGGGTTTCTCGGCAGAATTCAGCCAGAAACTCGGTCGGAAGCTGAATTCTGCCGAGGAAACTGGTCGTGTGTACGGGGCCTTAAAGCGGGAGTTCACCCATTTGTAAAAAAAAAAAAATTCTCCCCTTAGCTTCCTGCTCGTTCGGTCTAGGGGAATCGGCTATTTGTATTAAAATATGAGCAGTACTTACCCGTTTTCGAGCTGCATCTTCTTCCGTCGCTTCCGGGTATGGGTCTTCGGGAGCGGGTGTTCCTTCTTGATTGACAGCCTTCCGAGAGGCTTCCGACGGTCGCATCCATCGCGTCACTCGTAGCCGAAAGAAGCCGAACGTCGGTGCGGCTCTATACTGCCTTTCCCCCCCTGACGTTCGTCTTCTTTCGGAAAATCGTGACGCGATTGATGCGACCGTCGGAAAGCCTCTCGGAAGACTGTCAATCAAGAAGGAACGCCCATTCCCGAAGCCCATACCCGGAAGCGACGGAGAGGATGCATCTCGTAAACGGGTAAGTACTGCACATATTTTAAAATAAATAGCCGATTCCCCTAGTAAAAACGAGCAGGAATCTAAGGGGGAAAAGTGCCCTCTAAGGGTGAACCCCCGCTTTAAGACTATTTGGAAAATGTTTTGAGATGCAAAAACATGAATAAAAGTTTAAATGTTACAGTAATCAGAAAAATATTTAAGGCGACATACATGGGGGAAGGGGGGATGGCGGTCCAAGGTGGCAACCAGACTGGTCACATATGATCAAGGAGCTCTGCTGCTGTTAGCAAGACTGGCCCAGATTCACGTAGAATCGGGCAAATCTGCAGCGGCGTAACGTATGACATTTACGTCACGCGGCCGCAAGTTTTACGGGCAAGTGCTTGATTCACAAAGCACTTGCCTGTAAAGTTGCGGCGGCGTAGCATAAATTCCCCAGCGCAAGCCCGCCTAATTCAAATGATCTGGGTAGGGGGCGTGGATCATTTAAATTAGGCGCGTTCCCGCACCAAACGTACTGCGCATGCGCCGTCCCTAAAATTTCCCGTTGCAAGGACGTCATTGGTTTTGACGTGAACGTAAATGGCGTCCAGCCCCATTCACGGACGAGTTACGACGTAAAATGTTCAAATTTCGACACGGGAACGACGTCCATACTTAACATTGGCTGCGCCTCCTAATAGCAGGAGCAACGTTACGACGAAAACGACTTACGCAAACGACGTATAAAACTACCGCCGGGCGCACGTACGTTTGTGAATCGGCGAAAGTAGGAAATTTGCATACTCTACTCTGAAAACTACGGGAGCGCCACCTAGCGGTCAGCATGAGAATGCACCCTAAGATACGACGGCGTAAGAGACTTATGCCAGTCGTATCTTAGGCTAATGTCGGCGTATCTAGCTTTCTGAATACAGAAAGTAGATACGCCGGCGCAGATTTGAATTTACGCGGCGTATCTATGGATACGCCGGCGTAAATTCTATCTGAATCTACCCCAATATCTGCTTAATATCAATGGTGTGGACAACCACCTCTTTCTACCACTCTAGAGACAGCTCTTTCCTATTATCTGGTGAAGACCAGGGGGAAAAACACAACTGTCTTGCATTGCACGGGAGACTACAAGAGCTTCCAGAAAGGGTCAGAACCGGACTTACAACATGGCAAATCAGAGTTCCTGGAACAGGCAAAGTTATCCAAAGTGATGACTGTCAACTTGGGACCTCATTCAGCCCTTACCTCCAATACTGAACAACTCCATCAGCCTGATCCAGCAAGACCTCTGCCATGTACACACGATCGGAATTTCCAACAACAAATGTTCGATGTGAGCTTTTGGTCGGATATTCCGACTGTGTGTAGGCTCCATCGGACATTTGCTGTCGGAATTTCCGACAACAAATGTTTGAGAGCTGGTTCTCAACTTTTTCGACAACAAAAGTACTTTCGATCGCGTGTATGCATTCCGACGCACAAAAATCCATGCATGCTCGGAATCAAGCAGAAGAGCCGCACTGCCTATTGAACTTCATTTTTCTCGGCTCGTCGTAAGTGTTGTACGTCACCGCGTTCTTGGCGCTCTGAATTTCCTTTAACAATTGTGTGACCGTGTGTGTATGCAACACAAGTTTGAGCCAACATTTAGTCAAAATAAAATCCACGGTTTTGTTGTCGGAGTGTCCGATCGTGTGTACGCGGCATTAGACAAGTTCTGTGACCAAAACACTTCAGTGGAACACTGGGTCAACGTGACGGACAATGCAATCTGCAACCACACAGCTACCCTCCACAACCCGCAATCTAAAGTAAAGTCCCTAGAAAGCAGAACAGAAGACGAGGGGAACTTAATTAGACGCAAAAAACTTGCACAGGGAGCGAAGGACCAAACTTCTAAAACATTTTTTTTTTGTACTGTGCATCTGTGCTTTAAGTAACTTATCCTTGACAAAGTATCGTCAACTACCTTTTAATGCTGAAGCAAATATAATTTTTTTTTAAAATCCAATTATAGTCTCTCTTGTTCAACGCTCCCATACTATATCCCGGATTCACAAAGCACTTGCGCCGACGTATCTCCAGATACGCCGCGTAAGTGCAAATATGCGCCGTCGTATCTGTGCGCCGGACCCACATACTAAGATACGCCTAAAAACAGGCTTCATCCCACCAACGTAACACGCCTACGCCAGCGTAGAGTGGGCGCATATTTACGCTGGACGCATTTGGCTCCCATTGATTTTCCATTCAAATATGCAAATGAGGGAGATACGGCGATTCACAAACGTACGTGCGCCCGACGCAAGTGCGCCTAAGTTATACGTACGTTGTAAAGTTATGCCCCATAAAGGAGGTGTAACTCAGCAGCATCCATGCAAAGGGCTGCACCAGGGAACACAAGCCAACGTATTTTACGTAGGACGTGAATATGAGTAGGACGTAGGTTACGTTCACGCCGTAGCCAGTGATCCGACGTATCTTAGGGAGTAGTTCCGACGTGATTCTGAGCATGTGCACTGGGATGCGTCCATGGGACGGCGCATGCGCCGTTCGTTATACGTATCTGTCTGGCGCTCGGCCCATCATTTGCATGGGGTCACGCCTCATTTGCATGGCTCACGCCCACTTCCACCTACGCCGGCTTACGCCTAGGAAACCCAGAGCAGTTTTGGGAGCACTGGCTTTGTGAATTCAGTGCTTGCCTCTCTGTGCTGCGTCGGCGTAGCGTACAGGAGATACGCTACGGCGGCATAAATGTGCGCTGCTGTCTGTGAATCCGGGCCTATGTTTTCATTCTGCACCACCTACCTTCTTAATTATGGTTTGAGAGATCATTACCATCCTTGATTGTACCCCTGATTGGTGGACATTGTTTTTCAATGCTTTTTGTAATTTTTGTAGCTTCATTGAAAGATTGCGCTATATATTCAATCATGTATTATTATACGCATTTTCTTTTTTTTCAGCAACCGTACTCAACTGCACAAACCTCTGAGGAAGCCTTTAGTGCAAAACACATCGGGACGAGACATCCCTCCCCCTACTTTTTTGGAATGTGTGATATTGAACTCTTTGAGATGCTACACATATGCTAGAACGGTGTATATTTGTATTTAGGGGAGTTGTCTCTCATTTGGGGGTTGCAATACGGAATATAGTTTGCTGAATTATTTCATGGTTTTAGGGAACTACGTTCTTGATGGTCGGAATTTGGTGTGACCGTGTGTATGCAAGACAGCTTGAGCAGAATTCCGTCGTAAAAACCTTCAGAGTTTATTCCAACGGGAAAAACGGTCTCGTGTACAGGGCATAAGAATGACAATTGTAGGGTCATGCAATACCATATACATTTATAAAAAAAAAATCACACAAATGGAGCTTTCTTTCGGTGTTTCGGTGCCACCTTTCTCCATGCCCCGGGTGGCATGAGGGGGTCCTCCCACACAGCCCGCCCTACCTGCTCCGCTTTGAAGCCCAACGGGGCAGAGAGACTCCCTATAAGGGAGTGAGAGGATCTAGCCCGCTCAACCGGCCCCGTTAGTCCTTCGCCTCTTTTTTTTAGAGACCGCGCAGTCAAAGTGCGTGCATGTTTACCCAATTTTAGAGTGCGTGTAAGTGTGGTGGTTTTTGTGGGAGGGCGTACTAAGCGCAGGCTTACCTCGCATATCACACCCACCGGGAGCCGGGCTGAGACCACCAAACTCAATTCACATGTAGCCGAGACCGGGATCCGAACCCCTAGCTGCAGACGTGAATTGCTTGTCAGCGCAGTGCCAATCGCGTTGAGCCACCGCTGCTCCTCTTTCAGTGGTGTTTAATTACTGATGTTTTTTTTATTTTTTGCTTAAAAAAACTAAAAAAGACCAAAATATTTGAAACAAAAAATTTACCTTGTTTCTTACAGAAAATGTTGTAAATAAGTATTTTTTTCCCCTTTACTGATGGGCACTGCTGGGCTGTACTGATGAGCACTGCAGAGATGGCACTGAAGGGCACTGATGAGGAGGCAATAATATGCAGCACTGATGAGCACTGATAGCCGGCATTGATAGGTGGCAATGATGGCAATGATTGGCACTGATGGGCACTGAATGGATAGGAGGCACTGAAAGGTAGCACTGACTGGCATTTCTGATGGGCACAGATTGACCTCACTGATGGGCACAGATTGGCATCACCGATGGGCACATATTGGCATCAGTGATGGGCACAGATTGTCATCACCGATGGGCACTGTTGATGCTGCACATATGATTATTGTAACAAAAACCTGGGGAATGCCCAGGGAAAAACCAAACCTACTTACCGACCAGCTTGCAGAAAACCAATTAACCTGTCTACAGTATGTGTTAAAAACATATGATTATTGCCCTGATTATCTGTACAGGTCTCCCCTGTGTGGAGATGCCACTAATCGGTTCTCTCCTCACCTCACACTCTGTCAGTGGGGAGCCGATAAATGGCACTTCCGTGTTTACATGTGATCGCCTGTGATTGGACACACATGGGTAAAGAGCCGCATCATCGGTTCTTTACCGAGATCAGGGTTGCCCCCCCCCCCCGCTGGCACGCAAGTGAGGTGAGACTGGGGGGGACGTCATCCCAGAACGAGAGGAGACCCGGCCCACAATCATTTGGCTATACAGAGGGATAGAGGTAGTTAATGAATTTGTAATATAAATTAATATTTAAAACATTTTTTAATGCATTGGTAAATCATTCTGACAGAAGGACTTGGCACCTTAAAATCCCAGTTTTTCCTCAAACAGTTTTCTTCAGTAAAAAAATTATATAACTTCTCCTTATAACTTCTGAGCTACTAACAGTAAACTGGAAGGAGATCAATAGGCTTTTCCTTGTCAAACAATGTCCTGTTAACCGGGAACACTCTGTGCTTTTATAAAAAAAAATAATGGCATATCACTGTGACATGATGTTTGCACAATTTATAAAGGCCTTCCTATTCTTCTTTGTGAACGGTAATTCGGTAAAATTGTTTCCAGTCTAATTCCTAATATTTTTTTTCAATTTACGTGTCACAGTTAGAATTGCCGGGAAATTAATATTGAAGGTTAAAGAATTCTGCAATAAAAGTGACTTTTCCTATAAATCAATGACCCACTGGGTAGCATTTTAGCTCCAAGGTTCTAGGAAAAGAATTGTAACAATTTCCCCCACAAAGCCCATATTATTCTGTATTCTCAACATTCAGCCTTCTTTCTTCATATAACCCCTTTGTATATTCTGATTATTAACCATCACTCCCCTCTAAATTCCTCAAACCTAATTGCCCACATTGACTGTAATGCCCTGTACACATGCAAAGTAGAAAAGAATGTTTGGACAGCCGCACTCAGTCACAGCTATGACTAAGCACTAACTAATAGTGTGAAACGCGTCAGCTGCAGCCCCAATTTTCTGCTTTGATGTGTGGTGTTTAAAAAGTTTTTACCAATAAAAGGCAACCAAGAGTTTTTTTCAGAGTGCGGCTGTCCAAACATTCTTTTCTACTTTGCTTTGTGCATTGCCGGCACC
Source organism: Rana temporaria (assembly GCF_905171775.1). Lineage (NCBI taxonomy): Eukaryota > Metazoa > Chordata > Amphibia > Anura > Ranidae > Rana > Rana temporaria. The sequence goes on from NC_053491.1 coordinate 28,922,689, forward strand.
TGGGCTTTTCTGAGAAGACACGGATTGTTTCATATACCCATCTGGAGCAGTGACTACAATTGCCCTGTACACATGGTCGGAATTTCCGATGGAAAGAGCTTTTCATCGGATATTCCGATCGTGTGTATGCCCAATCAGACTTTTTCCATCCGAAATATATCTGACGGACTTAGATAGAGAACATGGGCCAGATTCAGGTACCTGCGCCGCGGCGTAATGTATCCCGTTTACGTTACACTGCCGCAAGTTTTTAGCGTAAGTGCCTGATTCACAAAGCACTTACCTGTAAACTTGCGGCGGTGTATCGTAAAGACGTCCGGCGCAAGCCCGCCTAATTCAAATGGGGTGTGTACCATTTAAATTCGGCGCGCCCCCGCGCCGAACGTTCTGCGCATGCTCCGTTCGCAATTTTCCCGACGTGCTTTGCGCGAAATTACGGCGCCCCGACGTGTTTGTGAATGGCGACGTGTGTAACGTACTTACGCCGAATTTTTTTTTTTTAAATTCGAAGCGGGAACGACGGCCATACTTTAACATGGCTGGTGTAAAGTTAAGCAATGAAAAAGATTGCTTAACTTTGAGACGGGAAAAATAGACGTTACGCACGCAAGTAGGTTCGTGGATCGCCGTAAATGCTAATTTGCATACCCGACGCTGGAAAACTACGCAAACTCCACCCAGCGGCGGCTGAAGTATTGCAGCCTAAGATCCAAAGGCGTACAAAGCCGTAAGCCTGTCGGATCTTAGCCAAAAGTCGTCGTATCTTGTTTGTGAATCACAAATTAAGATACGACTCGGCAAATTTAAAAATACGCCGGAGTATCAGTAGATACTCCGGCGTATTTGTTCTGTGAATCTGGCCCATGTTCTCTATTTTTCCAAAATCCGTTAGTTTATATGGAGTTTCCGACTCACTAAAAACCACTCATAATCAAGTCAACACATGCTCGGAAGCATTGAACTTCATTTTTCTCGGCTCGTCATAGTGTTGTCTTTTTGGTTAGAATTTGGTGTGACTGTGTGTATCCAAGACAGTTTGAGCGGAATTCCGTCGGAATTCCGTCGGAAAAAACATTCGAGTTTATTCCAATGAAAAAAACGGTTGTGTGTACAGGGCATAAGATCTCCTGGTGTGGTGCCCAAATGTCTGATGACTCTCTGTATTCCTGTTTTTCTTCCAACCAATAGTTAAAGTACAGGGTGGGCCATTTATATGGATACACCTTAATAAAATGGGAATGGTTGGTGATATTAACTTCCTGTTTGTGGAACATTAGTATATGTAAGGGGGGAAACTTTTCAAGAAGGGTGGTGACCATGGCGGCCATTTTGAAGTTGGCCATTTTGAATCCAACTTTTGTTTTTGGTGTATCCATATAAATGGCCCACCCTGTAGAACTATTGGAAACACGTTTTTCTTTTTGGATAGAGCAAGGGAGAGTTATAACCCCTGTTAAAAAATGTTTGCCATCTGGGAATTTAATTGGTACCATTTGTAAGATTTCCATTTATTTCCTGTCCCATAGCCAAACAGGAAGTAGTAGGAAATTCCTGCAAATTAAGGGAATTTCTTAGGGACCTCCAGGTCACCAGAACTATTGTCCCCATTGACAACTCAAAATTTGCGATTTTCTTTTACGTTCACTTTCAATGATAATGATAATGGTAAACATGACAAAAAATAAATAAAAAATAAAGTTTTCCCATTAGTTATACTTTAAGCGCTACCTCTTGCTGCCTTCCTAGGACCAGGGTAGTCCACATGTACTGACAGATGAAAAACAATGAAGAGGTGCACCAGCATAGTGCATTACCTTTTAAACAACATTTATTATTTAAATTGACCAATTATTATACTCACAAACCAGTGTATATAGATGCTCATTGATTCAATCCAGAAACGGAAACACCAGGACTTTAACACAGGGAGAAGCCACGCAGGTCTACAGGGGCTAACATGTTTCAATGTGTGTCCCCTTTTCTTCAGAGCCAGGTCCCACATTATATACCATTTTCCAAAATGCCCCGAAACAAAAATTTTGATACTAAAAATTCAAGATGCTCTTTGCCTTTACTGAAACTGACGGTTAAAAAAAAAAAAAAAAAAAAATATATATATATATATATATATATATATATATATATATATATATATATTTGTGGAAACCATGAATGCCAACATGTACTGTGACCTACTGAAGCAGAGCATGATCCCTCCCTTTGGAGACTGGGCCGCAGGGCAGTATTCCAACATGATAATGACCCCAAACACACCTCCAAGACGACCACTGCCTTGCTAAAGAAGCTGAAGGTAAAGGTGATGGACTGGCCAAGCATGTCTCCAGACTTAAACCCTATTGAGCATCTGTGGGGCATCCTCAAATGGAAGGTGGAGGAGTGCAAAGTCTCTAACATCCAGTTTGGTGTGAGGAATTTTGGGGATAGGAAACGTTCATAATCAGGACATACAAAGGGGTTATGCAAAGTGAGAGAGCTTGATGCTGAGGATACAGAATCTGCAAACCACACACCAAGTACTCGAACCCCATTAAAGTCTCAATAGAAGGCTCCAAAGTTCCGCAAATTTGAGCAGCCTGGATACAAGCAGGGTTCAATAGAGGACAATGCCTGCAGTAGAGACCAGGAAAAATTCCGTGTGCTCGTAGAGGTCACTGCGACAGTGTCCCTGTCAGTAGCAGTAGACAATCTAGTCCTAAATCCCCTGAGGAAGCCAGTGTCTGGCGAAACTAGTAGGGTAGACTTGATCAACAACTCTGTCTCTACATACAGCTCCCACAATCTAATGTTGTAAATCAGATTTTAACTTTGTGCAAACCTAATAAAATTTTCTATTTTTGATATAATAATATGTCTGGTTTCTATAATTGGCACTGCGATAATCCCCTACCCTCCCAATCCCTCTATTCAATATAACCAGGGATGAGGTGCCGTATACTTAGGAGATACCTTCGATCACTAACTTTTCATTCAGGCAAGCAAAGTGGTGATCGAGTGACGGGGGTGGGGGGTGGTTGGCTGGGCTGGGACCACGGGTCGCACTCCCCCAAGAAAACTGAGCACCAGCCACCGCTGGCTCCCCCAATTCCATACCAAACCCTTATCAAGAATTGTGAATCCTCCATTCATCTTTTGCTCTGCAAAACAGGGTTTGTGATATTTCACCGGAATGACTATTCGTAGAAAATATTCCTTTTATTCCTTATTGTCAAGGAGCAGGCTGATACAGACAGTGGCCCGGATTCAGCTAGAATTGCGCTATTTTTACGGAGGCGCAGGGCAACGTTTTTGCCCTGCGCCCCCGCAATTTTTTTGCACTGCCCTCGATTCACGGAGCAGAAGCTCCGTAAATTGCGCGGGCGCGCCGGCAAAATGCCCGGTGCAAGCGTGCGCAATTTAAATGATCCCGTAGGGGGCGGGAATCATTTAAATTAGGCGCGTTCCCGCGCCGATCGTAGAGCGCATGCTCCGTCGGGAAACTTTCCCCACGTGCATTGCGGCAAATGACGTCGCAAGGACGTCATTTGCTTCAAAGTGAACGTGAATGGCGTCCAGCGCCATTCACGATTCACTTACGCAAACTACGTAAAATTCAAATTTCGCGACGCGGGAACGACGGGTATACGTAACATTGGCAGCCCCTGCTAATAGCAGGGGCAGCCTTACGCAAAAAACGCCGTACGGAAACGACGTAAATTGCGTACGCAGGGCTTCGAGCAACGTTGTGAATCGGTGTTAGTATGCAATTTGCATACTATACGCTGAGCACAACGGGAACGCCACCTAGCGGCCATCGCAAGAATGCAGCCTAAGATATGCGGGCATAAGAGCCTTATGCCGTGCAGATCTTAGGCTGCAGTCGGCGTAACGAGGTTCCTGAATCAGGAGCATTCGTTACGCCGGGGCAAGTAAGCAATTGTGTAAGCAATTGCGCCTGTGTAACTATGGTTACACAGGCGCAATTGCTTCTTGAATCCAGGCCAGTAATTGTGGAGCAAAATGAACAAGGGTTGGAGCCTGTACCGACAAATCCTCACATTGGCCTGGAGAATCATGAGCTTTAAACACAACGGGCCAGATTCACGTAGCTCAGCGGATCTATAGATCCGCTCGATCTACGTGAATTAAGATCCGCTCCCGCAAGTTTAGGAGGCAAGTGGCTAATTCACAAACCACTTACCTCCAAACTTGCGACGGCGGATCCTTTTTTCCCCGGCGGAATTCAAATTCCGCGGCTAGGGGAGTGTACTATTTAAATCAGGCGCGCTCCCGCGCCGATTTAAATGCGCATGCGCCGTCCGCAAAATTTCCCGGCGTGCATTGCTCCCACTGACGTCGCTAGGTTTCGCTGGTTTCGACGCTTACGTAAACGACGTCCGTCCGTATTCGAGAACGACTTACGCAAACGACGTTAAAAAATTCAAATTCGACGCGGGAACGCCGGCTATACCTAACATTGGCTGCGCCTGATAAAAGAAGGGGTAAGTATACGACGGGTACGCCGCTACGGAAACGTCGTAAGAAGACTGCGTCGGGTCCGCGTACGTTCGTGAATTTGCGTATCTCGCTGATTTACATATTATTTATCGTAAATCAGCGGGAACGCCCCCGGCGCCATTTTTAAATTGAAAAAAAGATCCGACAGTGTAACACAGTGTAACACTGTCAGATCTTAGTCCTATCTATGCGTATCTGATTCTATGAATCAGGCGCATAGATAGGACCAGTGTAAGTCAGAGATACGATGGTGTATCTGTAGATACACCGTCGTATCTCTTTGTGAATCTGGCCCAACGTGGTAAAATGTAAGGGTTAATCTGGAATATGATTCAGTTAGTTGGGGGAATGAAATGTAACAAAGTCTACTGTCAGCTACCTTTCCACTACTTAGGATTTCTGATCCTACCGTTTACCCTGGGAGGCTATTCTACAAATCTATTATACTGTGCCCTAATTTAGTGCAGTACTTTCTCGCTTCCCTCTTGAACTTGCCACATGGAGTTATCTTCATAGCATGACTTACATCTCTAGTATATAGCAGTCTATGAAACAATCCTCATTCTTTTACCTTATATATAGCCAAATACAGCTGCTGGCTCTGTGCATTCTTATGGGGTAATATAAAATGGACTGTATGAAATTATTCAGGATTATGGTAAAAGTCTTTTTATTTTTTTGTAATGCCTTTACAGCTAGAATATATAATATTTGAAACATGATAAACAAAAGCACAGCCAGATGGAACATTTCATTACACAATATGTATTCAGAGCACATAGACTAGTAACTCCACATTGCATTTTTCATCCGTTGAGTAAAGCAAATGCCATCCTTTGTATACAGGCCAGATTAAGACAATACATGTAATTAAAAAATGAAATACAATAATAAAGCAAAGACAACATGGTTAATACAGTCAGGTCCCGTACATACGACCAAGTTTCTCGGCAGAATTCAGCCAGAAACTCGATCGGAGCTGGATTCTGCCGAGAAACTCGGTCGTGTGTACACTTTTCAGCGAGGAAGCCGACGAGGAGCTCGTCGGGCCAAATAGAGAACATGTTCTCTATTTCCTCGTTGTTCAATGAGGAAAGTCGGCCCGCCCAGATCCTCGGCGGCTTCAACACTGAACTCGACGAGAAACTCGATGTGTTTGGCACGTTGAGTTCCTCGGACGTGTGTACGGGGCCTAACCCTGTAGCCGCTCATCCTAATGGAGGGATTTGAACCTTCTGGGTTTCTATGAGCTTTTGCATCTTGTACTTCCGGTTTGTTCTGTGCACATGTTAAATACGCCCTAAAATGTTCATGGCTCATAATGGATAATCTGAAAATGTATATACAGTAGATCGGTGGCTGCGCCAACCCTAATATGCAAATTATTATTCACATTAAAGTGCAAAAAAATAATAATAATCAATATATCCACCAATACTTAGGCCCGGATTCATGTACGAGTTATGCCGGCGTATCCCCAGATACGCCGTCGTAACTCTGAGTCAGAGCCGTCGTATCTATGCGCCTGATTCTTAGAATCAGCTACGCATAGATTTGTATTAGATCCGACCGGCGTAAGTCTCTTACGCCGTCGTACCTTAACTGCAAATTTACGCTGGCCGCTAGGGGCGTGTACGCTGATTTACGACTAGAAATATGTAAATCAGCTAGATACGCCAATTCACGAACGTGCGCCCGGCCGACGCAGTACAGATACGCCGTTTACGAGATGCATCCTCTCCGTCGCTTCCGGGTATGGGCTGCGGGACTGGGCGTTCCTTCTTGATTGACAGTCTTCTGAGAGGCTTCCGACGGTCGCATCCATCGCGTCACGATTTTCCGAAAGAAGCCGAACGTCGGTGCGCAGGCGCAGTATAGAGCCGCACCGACGTTCGGCTTCTTTCGGCTACTAGTGACATTTTAAAACTCAACGCGGTTCCGACATCCATACTTAACATTGGCTGCGCCATCTTTTTGGTGTAATATCTTTAGGCCTGAAAACCCCTTACGTAAACGACGTATCTTTACTGCGACGGGCAAGCGTACGTTCGTGAATAGGCGTATCTCACTGATTTACGCATTCCTAGCGGCCGACCTAAATAGACAGCTAAGACAGCTAAGATACGACGGCGCCCGCGGTCGAATCTTAGCTAGATTTAAGTGTATCTTAATTTGAGAACACACTTAAATTTACGACGGCGCAGATTCAGAGTTACGACGGCGTATCTACTGATACGCCGGCGTAACTCTCTCTGAATCTGGCTAATAGTTAATACAATCAAAACAGAATGCACCAAAGGGCCTGTGCTAAGGTTTGATGAAGACTAATGTCTCCTGATGGCACTAAAGGCAGCCTTCAAGTAGGATAAACTTTTGAACTAGGAGCTCCTCTGTACACATACAAGATCGTACTGGCTGATGTCAAAAATATGTTTTCCTGATGGAGGAGAAAATGGAAAAGAAAATGTTGTGGAACTTCCCAAAGGTTGATCTTCACTGCATGGCTATTAGATATAACTAGGGACGAGCAAAACACCAAACCCCCCCCCCCCCCCCGGTTTGGTGCGCAGCAAAACATGCGAACAGGCAAAAAATGTGTTCAAACATGCGAACACTGTTAAAGTCTATGGGACACAAACGTGAAAAAACAAAAGTGCTAATTTTAAAGGTTAATATGCAAGTTATTGTCATAAAAAGTGTTTGAGGACCCGGGTCTCAATGCAAAAAAACTGCAGTTTTTTTCGGGAGCAGTGATTTTAATAATGCTTAAAGTGAAATATTCCTTTTAATTCCTTTCCTAAGTCTATAGTATGCCTGTAAAGTGGTGCATGTTTCCCGCATTTAGAACAGTCTAGCAGCAAAATGACATTTCTAAAGGAAAACAAGTCATTTAAAACTACTCGCTGCTATAATGAATTGTCGGGTTCCAGCAATACAGATAAAAGTAATTGAAAAACACAATATTAAGGGGAACCCCAAACCAATGTTTTTTATAAAAAAAGGCGTGGGGGTCCCCCCAAATTCCATACCAGGGCTTTCAGGTCTGGTATGGATATTAAGGGGAATCCCGCCGTCAATTTAAAAAAATATGGTGTAGGGGTCCCCCTCAAAATCCATACAAGACCCTTCAGGGGCTCCAAAGCACCATGTCCCCATGGGTTACGTTTGACTCGAACATCAGGCTCATCCCTAGATATAATTACGTATATCTTTTTTAACAAAATCTTAAAAAATAAATAAAAGGGTTGGCTATAAATTTTAGGTGGACTTCTCTTTTATAAACATGCTGCTATTGTTAATGCTGGGAAATCTGAAGCCTTACACGCCGCTGTTCCTAAACAAGCTGCACACTTTTCCATACCAGTCTCTGAATCGGTTTCTTCAATCTTTCTTGTGCCTTGCCTTCCTCTTTATGAAGTTATATCTAATATCTGTTTCATAGATCTTTTCCAGAAAGTAATAAAAAAGGTTCAAGTAATGGGCCAAGCTCATTATTTGTGAATTGGGAGATAAGTGAATCTAGTATTTGGATGGCAGTGATGCCCGCCTCTAGGCAACAAAAATATGTTTTTCTAAATAATGCTGTCAACCTTGTGCTTCTTCAATTTACTGCACTCTGTAAGCGGACTGAAGGTTACAGACATGGATCCCATTCTGTGCTTTATTTAAATTGCTGTCATTTTAAGCTGAACACAACACGGTGTTATGAGGGTATAAATCACAATAAAACAGGGAAGAGAGAAGAATCGGAAGTTTTCTCGGCCAAAGAGAACCTCACAAGGCCAAGTGGTGGAGGTTTAGGAATGTCTTTCTAAATATTTCAATGGTTTTGATATATAGTGGAACCTCAGCTTGCGAGTAACGCGGTTAACGAGCGTTTCGCAATACGAGCACTGTATTTTTAAAATTCCTAACTTTGCCAGTGTTGTCTCTGTTCGGAAAGGCCAGAGGACAGCTCGGCTGACCTCGGCAAACCTCGGAAAGGCTTGGGAATGGAGTCTTTCCGAGGTTTGCCAAGGTCAGCTGAGGTGTCCTCCGGCCTTTCCGGCCATTTTCGAGGCTCTCCGGCCCCTCCACCTCTGGCCACATGCAATAATGCATACCACTGAAGTCAATGTGGAACAAATTATTTTCATTTCCATTCACTTCGCAGAATGTGACTTATCCTGGTTCTCCTCCTTTTTGGAAAACCGATCACAAGTAGTGAAACTGGGACCGTTCACCTCTGAAAAACACACGGTATCATGCTGAGTCCCTCAAGGATCCCCTCTCTCGCCCGGGCTGTTTAATATCTATCTCCACCCTCTTTTTGAAATCATCAGCAGCCAAAAGCTGCTCTACCACTCTTATGCGGATGACACACAATTATATTTTCGCATCTGCAACAAAGAGGATCATCATCTCGGTCTAGAGACATGCCTCTCTTTGATAGAGAACTGGATGACAAAGAGTTATCTCAAACTCAACGGTTTGAAAACAGAACTTCTCCTGTTTCACGCCAATCGGAAGAATCAACTGGCAACAACCTGGTCACCTCCGCCCATTCTGGGAAAAATCATCACCCCTAGCACCAAAGTCAAAAGTCTCGGAGTCATCTTTGACACCTACATGACAATGGATGCACAAATAGGGTCAGTAGTCAGCGGATCACACCATCTGCTGCGCCTACTACGCAGACTTATTCCATTTATTCCTAAAGAAGACATAGCAGTCGTGGTGGGAACAATTGTTAACTCCAGACTTGACTATGCAAATGCCCTCTACCTCGGACTCCCAAAGTACTAAATCACTCGCCTGCAGGTCGTTCAGAATACGGCCGCGCGACTTGTGACTGGGAAAAAAACGTGGGAATCAATCTCACCCTCACTGAGAAGCCTTCACTGGCTGCCAGTGAAAGACAGAATCACTTTCAAAGCACTCTGTCTAACGCATAAATGTATTTGGGGAAATGCCCCCAAATATCTATGCGAAAAAAATAAAAGCTCAAAACCCCAATCGCGTTCTACGATCCTCCAACCAAAATCTACTCCAAATCCCCAAAACCAGATACAAGTCCAAAGGAGAAAGAAGATTTGCTGTCCAAGGCCCTCGTCTTTGGAACACTTTACCAACCTCCATGCGGTTGGAGGAAAACCAATTGGCCTTTAGGCGAAAGATCAAAACCCATCTCTTTTGAGGTCAAAGGAGAAATGGTCAAACAAGCGCCCAGAGGCGATTCAGTTCGCATGTGTAGCGCTATATACGTTTTTCACTCACTCACTTCAATGGGGATACTCGCTTCGATATGAGAGTACTTTGGATTATGAGCATTCTCCTGGAAGGGATTATGCTCGTAATCCAAGGTTCCACTGTATATGAACTGCCTCCAAATTCTTTGCTTCATCCTATAGTCTTCATACCTTTACTTAACCGATTGTCAACCGCACGCCGTCAAATGATGGCGGGCGGAAGACTCTATTGTTCTGACAGGACGTCATATGACGTCCTGTCATTGAAAGCCACTAGGGGGCGCGCACGCGCTCCCGTCGCGTTACTGGGAACACAGTGCGCGTGCCCGTCGGCCGCGATGACCGCCGGGCACCCGCGATTGCCCAGTAACTGAGCAGGGACGTGGATCTCTGTGTGTAAACACAGAGCTCCACGTCCTGTCAGGGAAAGGAGTCCGATGCTGTGTCCCTTGTACATAGGGACAAAGATCGCCCCCCTACCCCTACAGTTAGAACACTGACTAGGCTACATATTTAACCCCTTCCCCGCCCCCTAGTGGTTAATCCATTCCCTGCCAGTCACATTTATACAGTAATCAATGCATTTTTATAGCACTGTTCACTGTATAAATGTGAATGGTCTCAAAAATGTGTCAAAAGTGTCTGATGTGTCCGCTATAATGTCGCAGTCCCGAAAAAAATCGCCGCCATTCCTAGTAAAAAATATATATAGGATACGTTTCATATGCAGTATCTCACAAAAGTGAGTACACCCCTCACATTTTTGTAAATATTTTATTATATCTTTTCATGTGACAACACTGAAGAAATGACACTTTGCTACAATGTTGTGTAGTGAGTGTACAGCTTGTATAACAGTGTAAATGTGTTGCCCCCTCAAAATAACTCAACACACAGCAATTAATGTCTAAACTGCTGGGAACAAAAGTGAGTACATCCCTAAGTGAAAATGTCAAAATTGGTCCCAAAGTGTCAATATTTTGTGTGGCCACCATTATTTTCCAGCCCTGCCTTAACCCTCTTGGGCATGGAGTTCACCAGAGCTTCACAGGTTGCAACTGGAGTCCTCTTCCACTCCTCCAGTACTCTTGTTCCAGTAATCCATGTCCTGAGGCCCCATACACACGAGAGGATTTATCCGCGGATACGGTCCAGCGGACCGTATCCGCGGATAAATCCTCTCGAGGATTTCAGCAGATTTCTATGCGATGGCGTGTACACACCATCGCATTGAAATCCGCGGCGAAATCCTCTGGCGATGACGTGTCGCGCCGTCGCCGCGATTATGGCGCGGCGACGGGCGCGACGCTGTCATATAAGGAATTCCACGCATGCGTCAAATCATTACGACGCGTGCGGGGAATCCCTTTGGACGGATGGATCCGGTGAGTCTGTACAGACGAGCGGATCCATCCGTGGGATCCGATTCCAGCAGATAGATATGCTGTGCATGTCGACAAATATTTATCTGCTGGAATTCGGAAATATCCGCGGATAAATATCCGCCGGAGTGTACACACCATAGAATCTATCCGCTGAAACCCATTCGATGGGATTTATCTGCGGATAGATTCTATCGTGTGTATGGGGCCTTAGTCAGCTTGTCTTCAGCAAACTGTTTGTGGGCTTTCTTTTGCATCATCTTTAGAAGAGGCTTACTTCTGGGATGACAGCCATGCATACCAATTTGATGCAGTGTGCGGCATATGGTCTGAGCACTGACAGACTGACCCCCCTTTCAACCTCTGCAGCAATGCTGGCAGCACTCATACGTCTATTTCCCAAAGACAACCTCTCGATTTGATGCTGAACACGTGCACTCAACTTCTTTGATCGACCATGGCGAGGCCTGTTCTGAGTGGCATCGGTCTTGATAAACTGCTGTATGGTCTTGGCCACTGTGCTGCAGCTCAGTTTCAGTCTTGGCAATCTTCTTATAGCCTAGGCCATCTTTATGTAGAGCAGCAATTCTTTTTTTCAGATCCTCAGAGAGTTCTTTGCTATGAAGTGCCATGTTGAACTTCCAGTGACCAGTATGAGAGAGTGAGAGCGATAACACCAAACCTGCTCCCCATTTACACCTGAGACCTTGCAACACCATTGAGTCACATGACACCAGGGAGTAAAAATGGCTAATTGGGCCCAATTTGGACATTTTCACTTAGGGTGTACTCACTTTTGTTGCCAGCGGTTTAGACATTAAAGGGGTTGTAAAGGTAAAAAATGTTTTCCCTAAATAGCTTCCTTTACCTTAGTGCAGTCCTCCTTCACTTACCTCATCCTTCGATTTTGCTTTAAAATTTCCTTATTTCTTCTGAGAAATCTTCACTTCCTGTTCTTCTGTCTGTAACTACACACAGTAATGCAAGGCTTTCTCCCTGGTGTGGAGGGGGGAGAGGGCGAGCAGGAGTGTCAGGATGCCCACTAACACACAGCTCCTTTCTCTATCTGCAAAATAGAGAGTGTCCTGACTTGCCTGCTCACCCCCTCCACCCTAAAGAGGCTTTCTCCACACCAGGGAGAAAGCCTTGCATTACTGTGTGGAGTTACAGACAGAAGAACAGGAAGTGAGGATTTCTCAGAAGAAATAAGGACATTTAAAAGCAAAATGGAAGGATGAGGTAAGTGAAGGAGGACTGCACTAAGGTAAAGGAAGCTATTTAAAAAAATATATATTTTTTTACCTTTACAACCCCTTTAACCAGTTCCCGACCCCCGCATGTACATATACGTCCACAATATGGCACGTACAGGCACATGGGCGTACACGTACGTCCTCGCCTATTAGCGGGTGGGGGGTCCGATCGGGACCCCCCCCGCTACATGCGGAGGTCAGGTCCGCTCGGGGAGCGATCCGGGACCACGGTGCGGCTATTTGTTTATAGCCGCTCCGTCGCGATCGCTCCCCGGAGCTGAAGAACGGGGAGAGCCGTGTGTAAACACGGCTTCCCCGTCCTTCACTATGGCGGCGCATCGATCGCGTCATTCCCTTTATAGGGAAGACACGATCGATGACGTCATTCCTACAGCCACACCCCCCTACAGTTGTAAACACATACTAGGTGCACCCTAACTCCTACAGCGCCACCTGTGGTTAACTCCCAAACTGCAACTGTCATTTTCACAATAAACAATGCAATTTAAATGCATTTTTTGCTGTGAAAATGACAATGGTCCCAAAAATGTGTCAAAATTGTCCGAAGTGTCCGCCATAATGTCGCAGTCACGAAAAAAATTGCTGATCGCCGCCATTAGTAGTAAAAAAAAAAATTAATAAAAATGCAATAAAACTATCCCCTATTTTGTAAACACTATAAATTTTGCGCAAACCAATCGATAAACGCTTATTGCGATTTTTTTTACTAAAAATAGGTAGAAGAATACGTATCGGCCTAAACTGAGGAAAAAAAATGTTTTTATATATGTTTTTGGGGGATATTTATTACAGCAAAAAGTAAAAAATATTGCATTTTTTTCAAAATTGTCGCTCTATTTTTGTTTATAGCGCAAAAACTAAAAACCGCAGATGTGATCAAATACCACCAAAAGAAAGCTCTATTTGTGGGGGGAAAAAGGACACCAATTTTGTTTGGGAGCCACGTCGCACGACCGCGCAATTGTCTGTTAAAGCGACGCAGTCCCGAACTGTAAAAACACCTTGGGTCTTTAGGCTGCATATTGGTCCGGGGCTTAACTGGTTAATGGTTGTGTGTTAAGTTATTTTGAGGGGACAACACATTTACATTGTTATACAAGCTGTACACTCACTACTTTACATTGTAGCAAAGTGTAATTTCTTCAGTGTTGTCACATGAAAATATAGAAGAAAATATTTTCACAAATGTGAGGGGTGTACTCACTTTTGTGAGATACTGTACACTAAGTTTAATATACAGTACCTCTTTGTAACACTCATTACTGTAGTGCTGGTGCATGACTTGTTTGGTAACTGAAGAGCAGAGCTCTCGGTTGGCGAGGACAAAACCTCTAATAAGCTCCAGTGCTTCCACTCTATCATGACTCGTGTATAACAAGTGTGAGGCCAAATAAGAAAATCGACTCTATTATTTCACAGTCTATATATTTAGCAAGAAAATTGTATCGTCTGCCATTACTAGTAAAAAAAAAAGCCCCTAAATCTATCCCATAGTTTGTAGACGTTATAACTTTTGCGCAAATCAAACACTATACGCTTATTGAGATTTTTTTAACCAGAAATATGTAGCAGAACACATATTGGCGTTAAATTTCTGAAGAAATTCGATTTTTTTTTTAATTTTATAGGCCCAGATTCTGAAAGGGCTTACGACGGCGCAACGCCATGTGCGCCGTTGTAAGTCCTAATCTGGGCCGTTGTATCTATGCGACATTCTTAGAATCAGTTACGCATAGATAACCATTAGATCCGACAGGCGTAAGGCTCTTACGCTGTCGGATCTTAAATGCAATTTTTTTTTCCGCCTCAAGGGGTCGCCTCCGTCGTTTTCCCGATCGAGTATGCAAATTAGCAAAATACGTGAATTCCCGAACGTACGCAGTGAAGATACGACATTTACGTTAGATTTGCGACGCGTAAAGTTGCCCCTGCTATATGAGGGGCAACCAATGTTAAGTATGGCCGTTGTTCCCGCGTCGAAATTAAAAAATTTACGCTGTTTGCGTAAGTCGTCCGTGAATGGGGCTGGACGCCATTTACGTTCACGTCTAAACCAATGACGTCCTTGCGACGTCATTTCGCGCAATGCACGTCGGGAAATTTTAGGGACGGCGCATGCGCAGTACGTTCGGGGCGGGAACGCGCCTAATTTAAATGATCCACGCCCCCTACCCGGATCATTTGAATTAGGCGGGCTTGCACCGGGGGATTTACGCTACGCCGCCGCAACTTTACAGGTAAGTGCTTTGTGAATCAAGAACTTGCCCGTAAAACTTGCGGCGGAGTAACGTAAATTAGATACGTTACGCCGCCGTAGTTTTACTCCGTTCTACGAGAATCTGGGCCATACTGTAGAAGAAGGTAAAAAAATATATATATATTTTTTTGTTTGTTTTTTCAAAATTGTCTAGCTTTCTTTGTTTATAGAGCAAAAATAAAAACCACATAGGTAATCAAATACCACCAAAAGAAAGTTCTATTTGTGGGAAAAAGAGACATAAATTTTATTTGGGTACAGCTTTGCACAACCGCGCAATCGTCAGTTAAAATAACGCAGTGGCGTATCACAAAAATGGCCTGGTCAGGAAGGGGGGAAAACCATCCGGAGCTGAAGTGGTTAAAGAGATCCCATCATCTAAAAAACATCACAAAGGGGACCTTTTGTCCCCTATAAGATGGAAACAATTACATTTTTTTTGCAAAACATAAAATTACACTCAAGCACATAAAATCTCCCTAACCCCCCCAAAAAAGAATTCAAGGCCCCCCCGCCCCCACATATACACACGTACAGACGTAAATGAATGCGTCGGGGCGCCTACGAGGGAAAGCGTTGATTGCAATACACATGTTACATATCGTCGTGCACGCCAGAGTGAGAGCAATAATTCCCATACCTTGTTTTATGATTATTTATTTTCCCCATTTGTTTAAACTTAAAGGGGTTGTGTTTTTTCACCTTAATGCATCCTATACATTAAGGTGAAAAAACACCTTGCATTGTCCGGCCCCCCAGAATCCCCCCCCTCCCCCGTTTTACTCACCTGAGCCCTGAATTTCCGTGGGCACAATCCCGTGTCGCTCTCTCCATAGCTTCTCACCTTTTCATTAGATAGATTGATAGCAGCACAGCCATTGGCCTCCACTGCTGTCAATCAAATCCAATGACACGGCCGCCAGGGGGCGGGGCCGAGTCATACACCCGGCGGCTATGGTTGAGTGTATGACATGGAAACGCGCCCGCAATGTAACCCCCTCGGGAGAGAGCTTCCCAGAGGGGGTTATCTAATGCGGGGAGGAGTCGCGAGAGCCGCCGTGGGACCCCAGAAGAGGAGGATCGGGGCCACTCTGCACAGTGGAGGTAAGTATGACATGTTTGTTATTTAAAAAAAATAAAAAGGGAACCTTTACAACCACTTACATCCCTACAAATGCATATACATGTATTATACACATTAGTCCGTAAAGCGCATGTTCTTAGAGGCATATTTTTAGAGTCTGTGTTATGGACCTAAAAGCAGCTCATGTTTACTGTGTGAATGGCTCCATTGAAAACAATGCAGCTGTGCTCAGATCCGTATTTAAAAAACCCGGTAAACCTTGGTTTGAGAGTAACTTGGTTTGAGAGCGTTTTGCAAGACAAGCAGAATGTTTTAATACATTTTGCCTTGATATACAAGCAATGTCTTGATATAAGAGTAGCATTATGTCACAACTGAGTATAAAAGAGAAGAAAGGCGCCTCTAATGCCCCATACACACGAGAGGATTTATCCGCAGATACGGTCCAGCGGACCGTATCCGCGGATAAATCCTCTCGAGGATTTCAGAAGATTTCTATGCGATGGCGTGTACACACCATCGCATTGAAATCCGCGCTGAAATCCTCTGGCGATGACGTGTCGCGCCGTCGCCGCTATTATGATGCGGCGACGTGCGCGACGCTGTCATATAAGGAATTCCACGCATGCGTCAAATCATTACGACGCGTGCGGGGAATCCCTTTGGACGGATGGATCCGGTAAGTCTGTACAGACGAGCGGATCCATCCGTTGGAATGGATTCCAGCAGATGGATATGTTGTGCATGTCAGCAAATATCCGATCTGCTGGAATCCATCCCAGAGGAGATTTCTCCGCGGAAACAGATCCGCTGGCGTGTACACACCATAGGATCTATCCGCAGAAACCCATTTGCTGGGATTTATCTGCGGATGGATTCTATCGTGTGTATGTGGCCTCAGTGTAGCAATTTGGTTACATTTAATGAAGGTACAACATTTATCAACTTATTGCTACACTTATGCCGTGTACACACAGTCGTTTTTTGTGATGAAAAAAAAACGACATTTTTAAAAACGTCATTTAAAATGACCGTGTGTGGGGGAAAACGTTGTTTTATGTCTTGTGAAAAACGACAAAAAAAAATTAGAGCATGCTTCAATTTTAATGTCGTTTTTCAAAACGTCGTTTTTTGTGTCACAAAAAATTATAGTGTGTGGGTAAAACTACGTTTGAAACTACGTTTTTAAACCCGCGCATGCTCAGAAGCAAGTTATGACGGGAGCTTGAATGGAAGTGCCGTCGTATGTGCTGAACGAAACCGCGCTTTGCTAGAGCATTTTGAAAAAACGATGGTGTGTAGGCAACGTCGTTTTTTAAAATGAAGTTTGAAAAACGTCGTTTTATTTCATCACAAAAAATGACCGTGTTTACGAGGCATTAGAGGTGTCTCTCTTCTCTTTTATACCCTGTAAAAAAATGCTTTGATATACAAGTGCTTTGGATTACAAGCATGTTTCTGGAACTAATTATGCTCGCAAACCAAGGTTTTACTGCACTTGTATATGCGCTTTTTTACGGCCGTGTGAATGAAGCCTAAGCCCTGGTTCTCATTGGATCGATTTGGAATGCGATTTGACATGTCAAATCGCGTGCCAAATCTGTGGCAATTGCCGGCAATGGTGCCGTCCAAATTGGTGCGGCGCCGCACCGATTCCCAAACGTAGTTTCTGTACTACTTTTGGCGCCTTCGGGGTTGCAATTTCCATAGACCTCTTTGTAACAACCCGCACAGATGTCTCTGAAATCGCCCCCCAAAGTCGGGACTCACATGCGGGAATGAAATCGTGTGAGTTCAGCTGTCCGTGTGAACCTACACTTACACCTAGATAAAAGAACAAAAACATTTGAAAGTGTATAACCCCTTTAAGTTTTCTCTTAGTAATAGACATGAGCACTGCCGAAAAATTAGTTTGTCTTCATTTTCGTTTCTTTTTTTTCTTTTTTTTAGGTCATCCGTTATTATTGAAATTCATAAATTAAAAGATTTGTCAATTCGATAATCCGAAAATGTGCAAAATTTGAAAATAAAAAAAATAAAATTCAAAATAACTAACAAACTAACTAATAATAACTATTAAATTATAGACGCTTTTGCATAGATCCGACAGGCGTACTGCTTCCTACGCCTTCGGATCGTAGGTGTAATTTTCCGGTGCACGCTGGATGGAGTTTGCGTTGTTTTCCAGTGTCGGGTATGCAAATTAGCTGTTTACGGCGATCCACGAAGGTACGCGCGTCCGTCGCATTCTCTTACGTCATCGCTAGTCGGTTTTTCCCGTCGCAATCTTAAGCCTGCTATTTTATGGCTTAGATTTAGACCAGCCATGTTAAAGTATGGCCGTCGTTCCTGCGTCGAATTTCAAAATTTTTTTTTTGCGTAAGACGTCCGGGAATACGAAAGTACGTTACGCACGTCGCCGTTCAAAAAACACGTTGGGGCGCCGTAATTTCGCGCAAAGCACGACGGGAAATTTCCCAACGGAGCATGCGCAGAACGTTCGGTGCGGGAGCGCGCCTAATTTAAATGGTACACGCCCCGTTTGAATTAGGCGGGCTTGCGTCGGACGTGTTTATGATACACCGCCGCAAGTTTACGGGTAAGTGCTTTGTGGATCAGGCACTTACACTGAAAACTTGCGGCGGTGTAGCGTAAATGGGTTACGTTGCACCGCCGCAATTGTACCAGAATCTGGTCCATAGTTTTGAACTTTCGTTCTTATTTTCAGATTTTCAAATTTTAGAATTATCTAATTTTGAATTTACGAATATTCTAATTTACGAATATTCAAAAATAAATCATTAAACAGGTTTTCGTTAATTCGGATGTTTCCGAATTAACAAATTTGTTGAAATTCGTTAAAAAATAAATTCAGAACGAAACGAATTGCACACGTCTACTTAGTAAGGGTGATACAACCTTTTTTATTTTCTTCAATAATAGTTTCAACTAAGTACTCTTCCTCAAAATGACTCCCAGAACTGGGTGTTGCGGCAGTAACCCCCCTTTATGTTTTGTGCAGTCTTTAATTTGTCAATGTCTGCTTCGGAGATGACCTCTTCAGAGAGCAATCTCCCTAGAAGGACTTCCTTACAAACACAGACACATCCACTCCCTCCGTCTGCTTTGTCTGTAGGAGATCAGCACACATCTCAGAATAGTAGAGCAGTCTATAAGCATTTGGGAAAACATCAATATAGTGCCGAGCAACGGGACCAACATAGTCGTCCTTAGAAGCTCTTAAAATAATTGATGCTGGCAGGCTCTTGTTTTCTATTATGTGCTGTTTTTGCTTCGCTTCTTTGTTTCTCCATCAGCTCCAATGCACAGGCTCACCTAGGCTGAGAACTTTCTGCCCTATCAGGAAGAAAAAGCACTTCTGAAAAATAAAAAAAAACTTTTAAAACTCCAAAATAAAGAAATATTGTCAAATACATTTGTCATGTGTGTTCTTCCTTAACCACTTCAGCCCCGGATAGAATTTACCCCCCTTATTTACCAGGCAATTTTTTTGCGATACGGCACTGCATCGCTTTAACCACTTAAGCCCCGGACCAATATGCTGCTAAATGCCCAAAGGCGTTTTTACAATTCGGCACTCCGTCGCTTCAACAGACAATTGCGCGGTCGTGCGACGTGGCTCCCAAACAAAATTGACGTCCTTTTTTCCCCACAAATAGAGCTTTCTTTTGGTGGTATTTGATCACCTCTGCGGTTTTTATTTTTTGCGCAATAAACAAAAATAGAGCAACAATTTTGAAAAAAATGCAATATTTTTTACATTTTGCTGTAATAAATATCCCCCAAAAACATATATATTTTTTTTTTCCCTCAGTTTAGGCCGATACGTATTCTTCTACCTTTTTATTTTTTGCGCTATAAACAAAAATAGAGCGACAATTTTGAAAAAAAATTCAATATTTTTTACTTCTTGCTGTAATAAATATCCCCCAAAAACATATATAATTTTTTTTTTTCCTCAGTTTAGGCCGATACGTATTCTTCTACCTATTTTTGGTAAAAAAAAATCGCAATAAGCGTTTATCGATTGGTTTGCACAAAATTTATAGCGTTTACAAAATAGGGGATAGTTTTATTATTATTTTTTTTTTTTACTACTAATGGCGGCGATCAGCGATTTTTTTCGTGACTACAACATTATGGCGGACACTTCGGACAATTTTGACACATTTTTGGGACCATTGTCATTTTCACAGCAAAAAATGCATTTAAATTGCATTGTTTATTGTGAAAATGACAGTTGCAGTTTGGGAGTTAACCATAGGGGGTGCTGTAGGAGTTAGGGTTCACCTAGTGTGTGTTTACAACTGTAGGGGGGTGTGGCTGTAGGACTGACGTCATCGATCGAGTCTCCCTATAAAAGGGATCACTCGATCGATGCAGCCGCCACAGTGAAGCACAGGGAAGCTGTGTTTACATACGGCTCTCCCCGTTCTTCAGCTCCGGGGAGCGATCGCGATGAAGCGGCTATAAACGAATAGCACTGTCGTCCCGGATCGCTCCCCACGGGAATCCGACCGCCGCATGTAGCGGGGGGGGGGGGGGTCCCGATCGGACCCCCGTCCCGCGGAAAGGCAAGGACGTACCTGTACGCCCATTTGCCTGTACGTGCCATTCTGTGGACGTACATATACATGCGGCAGTCGGGAAGTGGTTAACTGACAATTACGCGTTGTACCCAAACAAAATTGACCCCCTTTTTCCCCACAAAGAGCTTTCTTTTGGTGGTATTTGATCACCTCTAAGGCCTCGTACACACGATAGGTTAACCAGAGGACAACGGTCTGATTGACCGTTTTCATCAGTCAAAACCGATCGTGTGTGGGCCCCATAGGTTATTTAACCATCGGTTAAAAAAAAAGCCAACTTGCTTTAAATTTAACCGATGGATTCCTAACCGATAGGTCAAAAAACGATCGTTAGTAGGCACAACCATCGGTTAAAAATCCACGCATGCTCAGAATCAAGTCGACGCATGCTTGGAAGCATTGAACTTCGTTTTTTTTCAGCACGTCGTTGTGTTTTACGTCACTGCGTTTTGACGCGATCAGTTTTTTAACCGATGGTGTGTAGGCGCGACGGACCATCAGTCAACTTCATCGGTTAACCTATGAAAACGGTCCATCGGTCCGTTCTCATCGAATGGACTGATCGTGTGTACGAGGCTTAAGAGCCGGTTCACACTGCGGCGGCACGACTTTTAGGGGATAGATTTATGTCATTTTTGTCAATTTTTTTTTTTACTAGTACTGGCGTCGATTCTGTGATTTTTATCGGGTCTGCGACATTGCGACATTGCGGCAGACAGATCGGACACTTTTGACACTATTTTGGGACCATTGACATTTATACAGAGATCAGAGCTAAAAATAGCCACTGATTACTGTATAAATGTCACTGACAGGGAAGGGGCTAACACTAGGGGGGATCAAGGGGTTAACTGTGTGTCCTAGGGAGGTGTTTCAAACTGTGGGAAGATGGGACTGCCTGGAGGGGGAGACCGATCCTTGTTCCTAAGCAGTAGGAACAACAGATCACTCTCCTCACCCCTGACAGAACAGGGATCTCTCTGTTTACATTTATGCCACGTACACCGATCGGAAATTCCGACAAGTGAAGTTCGATGTGAGCTTTTTGGTTGGAAAATTTGACCGTATGTATGCTCCATCTGACTTTTCTTAATTTGTCAGACGGGAAAAGTTCTTGTCGGAAATTCTGATCGTCTGTATGCAATTCCGACGCACAAAAAAACCTCAATGCTCAGAATCAATTCAACGCATGCTCGGAATCAGTGAACTAATTTTTTCTCGGCTCGTTGTAGTGATGTACGTCACCGCGTTCTTGACGTACGGAATTTCAGACATTTGTGTGACCGTGTGTATGCAACACAAGATTAAAATTAAAATTCTGTTGGAAAAAAATCCAAATTTTTCTTGTTGGAATTTCCGATCGTGTGTACGCGGCATTACAGAGCTCCATTCTGCCCTTCTTAGGAGCACTCGCGGGTTGCCGCCGGCCACGCGCATTGGCTCCTATGTCATGCAGCGTGCGCGCACCCCCTACGCTACAACCGTTAGAGGTGCTGGAACCGCTGTTCTCGCTGAAAAAAAGCCCTAGCTAGTAGCTCCCGAACCTCTCAGATATGAGATATGAAAACTTACATTGTGCCAAGCTGGCCCCATGTAAGTATGTAATATAGGTTCAAGAATTTTATTGTTTTTTTCCTGACATAGTGTAATGAAAACATTGTAATAATATAAGATATAAACATCCAAACTATTAATCAAGTAAAAGAGGAATATATAAATATAACTGACATTTAAATCTATCCTTAAGTCTCGTACACACAATAGGTTAACCAGAGGACAACGGTCTGAAGGATAGGTTAACCGATGAAGCTGACTGATGGTTCGTCACACCTACACACCATAGGTTAAATAACTGATCGTGTCAGAATGCGGTAACATAAACAGGGCCGATCCTAGGCAGGGTGCACAAGGTGCTTTGCACCCAGGCGCCTGCAGAGGAGGGGGCACCGAAGTGGCAGAGTTCTCCTCTCCCTCCTTCTCTCCTTGTTTGTGTCCGTCCAGAACTAGAATTCTGAGCATAGGTGTGTGTCCGTCCAGAACTGATGTGTCTCTGACCATCTCCTGTACAATGTCTGCAGTCTCTGACCATCTCCTGTATTATGTCTGCAGTCTCTGACCATCTCCTGTACTATGTCTGCAGTCTCTGACCATCTCCTGTACTATGTCTGCAGTCTCTGATCATCTCCTGTACTGTGTCTGCAGTCTCTGACCATCTTATGTTCTATGTCTGCAGTCTCTGACCATCTCCTGTTTTATGTCTGTAGTGTGTCTGGGGGTCTTTCTAACAGACTCTCTAACAGAAGCCCTGTGTCCATCAGAGAGGCCCCCCTCCAGGTCCCAATAAAGTACTCTGCTTCTCTTCCTGTATTTTGTTTATTGTTAAGAGATGTAAGGATCCCAGGCTAATGAAGACTTTGTGGGGGAGCATCTCTGTGGTTGAGTCATTGCCATTGAAACATTTGTAAAGGGGAGGAGTTAGTAAAAGACCATGCTCATGTGGGGGCACCAGAAATGTTTCTGCACCCAGGCGCCTGTGACCCTAGGATCGGCCCTGGACGTAAAACACAACGACATGCTGAAAAAAAAGAAGTTCAATGCTTCCAAGCATGCGTCGACTTGATTCTGAGCATGCGTGGGTTTTTAACCGATGGTCGTGCCTACTAACGATCAGTTTTGACCTATCGGTTACCAATCCATAGGTTAATTTTAAAGCAAGTTGGCTTTTTTTTTTAACCGATGGTTAAATACCCTACGGGGCCCACACACAATCGGTTTTGACCGATGAAAACGGTCCTTCAGACCGGTGTCCTCTGGTTAACCTATTGTGTGTACGAGGCCCTAATAAAAAAAAAAGAAAGTAGGGATATATAAGATTTGTTAACAAAATCAAACAATTAAACTAATATCATTGTTTAAATAAGATACAGTGCCTTAAAAAAGTATTCACCCCTTGGCTTT
Source organism: Rana temporaria (assembly GCF_905171775.1). NCBI lineage: Eukaryota > Metazoa > Chordata > Amphibia > Anura > Ranidae > Rana > Rana temporaria. Next base: position 28,945,997 of record NC_053491.1, read on the forward strand.
TTACCTATTTTGTTACACTACAGGCTTTAGTTCAATGTTTTTTTTAATGTGAATTATATGTGATGGATCAGAACACAATAGTCTAAGTTGGTGAAGTAAAATTTAAAAAATATATACATAAAACTATTTTTGGCATGTATTCACCCCCTTTATGAAGCCCATAAAAAGCTCTGGTGCAACCAATTACCTTCAGAAGTCGCATAATTAGTGAAATGATGTCCACCTGTGTGCAATCTAAGTGTCACATGATCTGTCATTACATAGACACACCTTTTTGAAAGGCCTCAGAGGCTTCAACACCTAAGCAAGAGGCACCGCTAACCAAACACTGCCATGAAGACAAGTAAGGGACAATGTTGTTGAGAAGTACAAGTCAGGGTTATTTATAAATAAAAATATCCAAATCTTTGATGATCCCTAGGAGCACCATCAAATCTATCATAACCAAATGGAAAGAACATGGCACAACAGCAAACCTGCCAAGAGACGGCCGCACACCAAAACTCACAGAGCGGGCAAGGAGGGCATTAATTAGAGAGGCAGCACAGAGACCTAAGGTAACCCTGGATATGCTGCAGAGTTCCACAGCAGAGACTGGAGTATCTGTACATAGGACAACAATAAGCCGTACGCTCCATCGGGTTGGGCTTTATGGCAGAGTGGCCAGAAGAAAGACATTACTTTCAGCAAAAAACAAAATGACACGTTTTGAGTTTGCGAAAAAGGTATATAGGAGTCTCCCAAAATGTATGGAGGAAGGTGCTCTGCTCTGATGAGACTAAAATTGAACTTTTTGGCCATCAAAGAAAACGCTATGTCTGGCGCAAACCCAACACATCACATCACACAAAGAACACCATCAGCAGTCAGGACTGGGAAACTGGTCAGAGTTGAGGGAAAGATGGATGGTGCTAAATACAGGGATATTCTTGAGAAAAACCTGTACCACTCTGTGTGTGATTTGAGGCTAGGACGGAGGTTCACCTTCCAGCAAGACAATGACCGCAAACACACTGCTAAAGCAACACTTGAGTGGTTTAAGGGGAAACATCTAAATGTGTTGGAATGGCCTAGTCAAAGCCCAGACCTCAATCCAATAGAAAATCTGTGGTCAGACTTAAAGATTGCTGTTCATAAGCGCAAACCATCCAACTTAAAGGAGCTGGAGCAGTTTTGCAAGAAGGAATGGGCAAAAATCCCACTGTTAAGATCTGGCAAGCTCATAGAGACTTATCCAAAGTGACTTGGAGCTGTGATAGCCGCAAAAGGTGGCTCTACAAAGTATTGACTTTAGGGGGGGATAGTTATGCACATTGGCCTAGATTCACGTAGGGCGGCTTTACGTTGTGCGGGCGTAGCGTATCTTATTTACGCTACCCCGCCGCTACTTAGAGAGGCAAGTGCTGTATTCACAAAGCACTTGCGTCCTAAGTTACGGCGGCGTATGGTAAATCGGCCGGCGTAAACACGCGTAATTCAAAGTAGGCAGGTCGTGGGCGTGTTGTATTTAAATTAAGCGTGACCCCATGTAGATGCATGGCCGAACGAACGGCGCATGCGCGCGCGTGCTCAGTATCACGTCGTATTTACGCCCAAAGATACGCCGGCTCAATGCCTGTGATGTGAACGTAACCTACGCACAGCCCCAATCACGTACGACTTACATAAACAACGTAAAAAGATACGCTAGGTCCGACGTCCATACCTTGCATAGGCTGCGCCACCTAGAGACCTGCTTTATCTTTACGCCGGCGTATGTCTTACGTAAACGGCGTAACTAATTGCGTTCGTGAATCGGCGTATCTTGCTCATTTACATATTCGACGCGGAAATCAACAGAAGCGCCACCTAGCGGTCAGCGTAAATATGCACCCCAAGATACGACGGCGTAGGAGACTACGCCGCTCGTATCTTGGCCAAATCTATGCGTAACTGATTCTATGAATCAGGCGCATAGATGCGACGGCGGCCATTCGGACTTACGACGGCGTATCTGGAGATACGCCGTCGTAAGTCTTTGAGAATCTGGGCCATTGACTTTTTCTGTTATTTTGTCCTATTTGTTGTTTGCTTCACAATAATAATAATTAGGGTTGTCCCGATACCACTTTTTTAGGACTGAGTACAAGTACCGATACTTTTTTTGATGTACTCGCCGATAACCGAATACCGATACTTTTTTTTAAATGTGTCCCCAAATGCAGCCATGTCCCCCCACATATGCAGCCATGTCCCCCCACATATGCAGCCATGTCCCCAAACATATGCAGCCATGTCCCCAAACATATTGCAGCCATGTCCCCAAACATATTGCAGCCATGTCCCCAAACATATTGCAGCCATGTCCCCAAACATATGCAGCCATGTCCCCAAACATATTGCAGCCATGTCCCCCATATACGCAGCCATGTCCCCAAACATATGCAGCCATGTCCCCAAACATATTGCAGCCATGTCCCCCATATACGCAGCCATGTCCCCAAACATATTGCAGCCATGTCCCCAAACATATTGCAGCCATGTCCTCAAACATATTGCAGCCATGTCCCCCATATACCCAGCCATGTCCCCAAACATATTGCAGCCATGTCCCCCACATATCCAGCCATGTCCCCCCACATGCAGCCATGTCCCCCGTACCTAAATGATGAAGCTGTTTTCCCTGCCGCGCTGTGTATAGAGACACTCCCCCTTGTTCGCGATTGGACAGATCCGTCCAATCCCAAGCAAGGGGGAGTGTCTATGCGCGGCGGGGAAAACAGCTATTCAAACGAAAGCTGACTCTAATGTTCCCCGCGCAGTGATTAACGCGGCAGCGGCGGCGGCTTTGCGATATACGGCGGCGGCGGGGGGGCAAGTATTTCTAATTAGGCATCGGGGTATTTGCGGGAGTACAAGTACTCCCGCAAATACTCGGTATCGGTCCCGATACTGATACTGGTATCGGTATCGGTACAACCCTAATAATAATAATAAAAAAAAAACATCTTCAAATTTGTGGGCATGTTCTATAAATTAAATGATGCAAATCCTCAAACAATCCATGTTAATTCCAGGTTGTGAGACAACAAAACATAAAAAATGCCAAGGGGGGTGAATACTTTTGCAAGGCACTGTATATAGATCTGAATTTTATTTTTCTGTTTTGTTACTTTATTGAAACTCAATAAAAGCTTTGAAATTAAAGGAAAGGAAAATAAGATATATAGATATTATATATAAGATATATAAGCAATATAGATGATTCCCGGAGTTCAGTTTTAAGGAATGAAAATCAATATATATATAGATTTTTACAAGGAGGGTATAATATCAGTTTAAGCGCCCTTAACACAAATTGACCTAAATTCCTTTGAATTAATGAAAAGTTCAGAACATTACTATGGCTACCACTGATCACAAACACTTTGTGAATGCTGATCTATCAGGATAAGATGAGTTTTCCTATCATTTTGCCTTTCGCAGGCAAATTTCATTATATATTACAAAACTACAAAAAAAAGGTTTTATACCTGAGCAACAAAAGAGCGTGCAGTATACTTGGAAGAGGTAAACGCATCTCCCGGCAGATCTTTACTGAGAACGCTTCTGAATTCATTCCGTTCTACAGGAAAGTTCAGATCACGGCTGAATTGCAAATATCTCAAAATAGCGGCTTACAGTTCACTTTTTATTGCTTCTCTAACTGTCGCGGTACTGATAGAGGTGGCACAATAATGGAATATCTCTGTTCCTGGATATTAGGAGTTTCTTTTCGGAAATACCAGGTAGTGTGCTTGGGAAGAAAACATCAATCCTCTCGTGTCTTTGCAAAGTGCTTTTCCATCCACCATTCCAGGTAGTGCAACACAGGATGAAATGTGCCCTCTGCCAAAATAAAATAGATATTAACCACTTGCTTACTGGGCACATATACCCCCTTCCTGCCCAGGCGAAATTTCAGCTTTCAGCACTGCGTCGTTTTAAATTAAAATTGCACGGTCGTGCAACGTGCCTCCCAAACAAAATTGACGTCCTTTTTTTCCCACAAATAGAGCTTTCTTTTGGTGGTATTTGATCACCTCTGCGGTTTTTCCTGGTCCTACTTACAGCGCAACAAATGACACCAAGAAACTTCATGATCAATGCACAGCAAAAAACACAAGGGCCCGGATCCACAAAGATCTGCCTATCTTTAAGGCAGGCGTAGCGTATCTCAGATACACTACGCCGCCGTAACTTACAGCGTATTTTCCGTATCCACAAAGAATTTGCGCCGTAAGTTACGGCGGCGTAGTGTAACTGTGTCGGCGTAAGGGCGCGCAATTCAAATGGATAATATGTGGGCGTGTTTTATGGTAATTCATCTTGACCCCACGTAAATGACGTTTTTTTTAACGGCGCATGCAAAATCACGTCGCAAATAGTCAATGCTTTCGACATGAACATAATTTCCGCAAAGCCCTATTCGCGAACGTTTTACGCAAACGACGTAAACGACGGAAAATTAGACGCTGGCCCGACGTCCATACTTAACATTGCGTAAGCCTCATAGAGCAGGGGTAACGTTACGATGAAAAAAGCCTTCCGTAAACAACGTAAAAAAATGCGCCGGGCAGACGTACGTTTGTGGATCGCCGTATCTAGCTCATTTGCATACTCTACGCGGAAGTCAACGGAAGCGCCACCTAGCGGCCAGCGTAAATATGCACCTAAGATCCGACGGCGTACTAAGACGTACGCCAGTCGGATCGAGCCCACATTCAGTCGTATTTTGTTTTGTGGATACAAAACAAAGATACAACGGGGCATCGTAGAAATTATGCGGCGTATCAATAGATACGCCGGCGTAATTTCTTTGTGGATCTGGGCCAAGAAGGTGTAGGTACGAAGGCTTATAATGGCTTTAAATAATTATAAATAATTAAAAATAACATAAAAAACATAAAAAAGGGACTTTTCTTCATTGCACAAAATGAACTTAATTTCCAATCAATTAAAGAATGAGATGGGTGCTATTAGCAAGCCCATATAACTATGTAAAGAAAGTTTGTTTTTTCTGTGCTTTTTTCAAGGTAAGACTAGCCCAAGGAGAAGGTGAATCAATAGTAGTGTTGAGCGGAATACGCCATATTCGATTTCGCGATATATCACGAATATATAGCCGAATATTCGTGAAATATTCGCTAAAATCGAATATTCGTGATATTTTATCAAAAAAAAATTTTTGAGAAATTTCGCTAATGCGAATGCGAAACTGATTGCGAAATTTCGGTAATGCGAATGCGAAATTGATTGCGAAATTTTGAAACATTCAATTTCACCTGCCCTTTGGAAAAAGTGTGGTTTTACGTAATGGACCCTGCAACTAACAAGGTATTAATAAAATAAATACATTATTATATAGATTTGAGGGTTTACTTTGACCAATTTGTATATTGATTAGTTTAATAGATATTGAATAACCATAGATTTGGAAAATACAAGTAAACCGTTTACGTTGACATCTCTTAAATGTCTTTATGTTAAACAGTTATTATTCTCATTAAAGAGGTGAAATGCAAATGATGACACGGGACAAAAGATGGAAAATTCTTTGAAGATGTGATACACTGGAAAAACGCACAGAAACACTCCACTCTCTTTAGCCACCTTGTGAATCTGCACTGAAATACTGCTGGGAGTGATCTTATATACTGGTCGTGCAGGCAGGTTCCTATTGGTTGCTATAGAGGTTGCTAACCTCTGACAACTGTGGTAGGAGAACTCTGATTGGCTCTGATGCAAAAGAAGGGCGGAGAAAGTATTCGCGAATATTCGGAAATCGAATATTCGGGATTGCGAATATTCGGCAACATAAAAGGATCGCCTCAGCTTAGCTACTCGGCCCAGGGTCTCTAATCATACCAGCAATGCTTTTAGACGTCGATGGAGATCACTAGGATGTGATCTGTTTTAAAAATAAAATGGAAAAAATACGAATATTCGGAATAGCGAATATTGGCCGCGAAATTCGAGTTATTCGCGAATATTCGAATATGCCATATTCGTAACGAATATTCGCAATGCGAATATTCGTGAGCAACACTAATCAATAGGTATAGCTGTCGTCCAGCAAGTAACTACCATAAACATAAACCTAAAAAAAATGGTACCTAATCCTGCTAAAACCATAAGCCTTGTTCACTTTGAATACCTAATCATGTGAAATATTTTTTTTTTAAAAAATCTGGATTTTGCTTGCATGATTAAAATCAGAACAGATTTATGCATTTACAAAGCTAAACCCTTTCACAAAATAAAAATTCCCTTTGCTTGGTGAACATTTTCTACTAATTTAGTAAATAAACCCCAGTGTTTTTGTTTTTGATTAAGTTTTAACCCCTTTCCCACTGGTAGTACTCGGGTTGCACCGATACCCACTTTTATGAGACCGAGTACAAGTACCAATACTTTTTTCAAGTACTTGTCAATGCCGATTACTGATACTTTTTTTGATGTCATGTGACAGTGGCACTAATATGCAGCACTGATGGTCACTGGTCAGTGGCACTAATGAGGCAATGACTGTGTCAGTATTTTTTTTTAAAAAATCTCTTTTTTACAATTTAGTTTTTTACTATTTTTTTTTCATTATCTTTTACAATTTATCTATTTTTTTTACAATGCTTTCCTTGGGGGGGGGGGTTAGTGGACAGTGTCAGTGGCTTTTTTATTTAATTTTTTTATTATTTTTACAATTTAATCTTTAACCACTTGCTTACTGGGCACATATACCCCCCTCCTGCCCAGGTGAAATTTCAGCTTTCGGCACTGCATCGCTTTAACTAACAATTGCGCGGTCGTGCGACGTGGCTCCCAAACAAAATTGACGTCCTTTTTTCCCCACAAGTAGAGCTTTCTTTTGGTGGTATTTGATCGCCTGTGCGGTTTTTATTTTTTGCGCTATAAACAAAAAAGTGAGACAATTTTGAAAAAAATACAATATTTTTTACTTCTTGCTATAATAAATATCCCAATTTAAAAAAAAAATAACATTTTTTTTTCTCAGTTTAGGCCGATACGTATTCTTCTACATATTTTTGGTAAAAAAAAAAAAAAAATCGCAATAAGCGACTGGTTTGCGCAAAAGTTATAGCGCTTACAAAATAGGGGACAGAATTATTTTTTTTTAATTATTTTTTTTACTAGAAATGGCGGCGATCTGCGATTTTTAATGGACTGCGACGTTATGGCGGACACATCGGACACATTTTTGGCGCCATTCACATTTATACTGCGATCAGTGCTATAAATATGCACTAATTACAGTATAAATGTGACTGGCATTGAAGGGGTTAACACTAGGGGGTGAGGAAGGGGTTAAATGTATCCCTGCTTAGTGTTCTAACTGTAGGTGGAGGGGGGGTGACTGGGGGGGTGACCGATCTGTGTCTCTATGTACAAGAGACACAGATCCGTCTCCTCTCCAGAGACAGCACCGCTGTCTCTGTGTAAAACGGCAATGAGAGATGATCTCATATGTTTACATATGAGATCCTCTCTCATTGGCCGCACAGATCGCCTCGCGAACGGCCACTCTGATTGGCCGTTCGCGGCGATCTGTAATTGGCTGTGTCCGAGGGACACGGCCAACACAGATTTTCCCCGCAGCGCGCTCTGGAGCGCGCGCGGGGACCGCCCTAAGGGGCGGCCGTCAATTGACGGCGGTTTGGAAATTGGGATCCGCACTGTAGCCGTCAATTGACGGCAGGCGGATCCCAAGTGGTTAAATAATACTTATGTATTATTATTATTTTTATCAGCCCTGTCAGGGGGTTGGCTTTTGTGAGATATCAGGGATATAAACAGACCCCTAACATCTCCCCTTTGAGACAGAGAAAGAGATTGAGGACACGTATTCCCCAGTCCCTTTCTTAGCAGCCTCAGCACTGAAGATGAATGGACAGGAGACAGAGGCTCCTCTCCATTCATAAATTGAAGCATTGTAAACACTGTTTACGATTCTCAGCTAAGAATGGACAGTGAGTGATCACTTACTTTGTTCATTCTGAAAAGGAAATTACATTTTTACCAGCTCCTTCCTCTGCTCTCCATCCTGACAGATCTGGCACAAGTGGGGACTGGAGGAGGACCCAGAGAAGGACCCGGAGGACTCGGGGACCCGGAGGAGGACATCGGGAGCCAGAAGAGGACCCAGGAAGCCGGAGGAGGACACCAAGAGCGAGAGGAGGACCCGGGCAGCCGGAGGAGGCCCTTGAGGGCCCAAGGAGGACAAGTACTCGTGCAAATGCTCAGTATCGGCACCGATACTGATAGTAGTATCGTATCGGTGCAGCCCTAGACAGTATAAATGTATGCAGCCTCACAAAAGTGGGCTTTTACCCATGGGGCCGCATATATGCCTTACCTTGCAAATACTGTACCTTGCATTTTTCTCAAAGAATGCAAAGCATTCTCTAACTGGACAAGGTGGAAAGGCCGGGCAGTGACTTCAAATTTCCACTTCATCCAATGAGGGAATGCCTTATATTCATTAAAAGGGTTGTAACGTTTTGAATATTTTTTTTTTTTAAATAACAAACATGTCATACACAGTGTGGCCCCGAATGCTGTTTTCTGGGGTCCAATGGCGGCTCTCTCGGCTCTTCCCTGCTTCTGATAATCCCCTCTGAGAAGTGCTTTCCCAAGAGGGTTACCTTGCGGGCGCGCTCCTGAGTCCTGCATACGGCATCCATAGGCCCGTGGAACATGACTCGGCCCCGCCACCCGAAGCCCGCGTCATTGGAGTTGATTGACAGTAGCGCGAGCCAATGGTTTACAACCCCTTTAAGAAAAAAACAAGAAAATGAATCATGTATGGCCATGGTTGTCAACTTATTTGTCAACACAATTTATAAGGGCTCTCAAATGTGGCCTGATATCTCCAAAGGCATACCTCCCAACATTTTAAGATAGGAATGAGGGACACCTACTATCCAACTTATGTAGGCATAAGACACGCCCCCTGACACATCCCCTTAAAGGAGAATTAACCCCCAAAAAAGGTTAATTAAATCCACAAGTGATTTTTTTTACCACTACTATATTGGCTTTTAAAATGTACAAATGCAGACATTTAGAAATCAGATGACAGGTTTAGCACTGGGAAAGACTTTTTGAAAGATAAAAAGTGTATTTTATATACAAGTATTAAGATCAGACCAAAATGAGGGACAGAGGGACATTGCTCCAAATCAGGGACAGTCTATAAAAATCAGTTGGGAGCTATAAGGGCCTCATATAATTGCTGTTACTCCGTCGTATCCCTGGTCCTAACTATGGAACTGATCCACAGAATCAGTTTCCCATAGTTAGGACGAAGATCCGACATGTGTAATTGAATTACACTGTCGGATCTTAGGATGCAGTACCGCATCCGCCGCTGGGGGCATTTCGCGTCGAAATGCCGCCTCGGGTATGCAAATTAGGACTTACGGAGATCCACGAAGCTTTTCAGCTTTGTTTTTTCTCCGTAAGTTATATTTTGAAAACGCAAAATTAGGGCTGCTTTTACAAGGTGTAAACTGTTTACACCTTGTAAAAACAGACCTTTCTTGCTCGCGACGCGATTTTTTTTAAATTTAAATTTTTTTTTTTGGCGCCGTATCTTTTTTTTACCCGACGCAACTTTATTGTCCCGTCGCAATCCACAAAGCCCGACGTAACGTAATTTCGCGCTATGCACGTCGGGAAAATGACATCACGAGCATGCGCAGTACGGCCGGCGCGGGAGTGCGCCTCATTTAAATGGTAATCGCCCCCTGGAGAAGAGGAACGCCTTGCGCCGGCAGAATTTAAGTTACACCGCTGCAAATTCCCAGGTAAGTGCTTTGTGGATCGGGCACTAACTTGGGAAATTTGCGGCGGTGTAACTTAAATGGAAAAAGTTAAGTTACGCCGCCTGGCTGAGGATTTGGCCCAATGTTCCCATTACTGACTGTGGCTTGGTGACTGCACTTGGAAAATCAAAGGGCCGTACGTGGCCCTCGGGCCACAGCTTGGGCACCAGAGACGTATGGCCTGCCTTACATTGGTCCAATGTAACTATACAATAAAATCCACAAAAGGGAATTTAGCTTTAAAGGGCCTGTGTCCAATCCCATGAGGTTCCTCTCCAGCAGGTTACTGTCGCTTCTCATTAGGTGATGTTTGGTCCCAGAGAGAAGAGGAAAGGCCAGGTGACACTTTCCTGGCGTAAGCAGTGTGCACTTTGCTGACAAGTAATATATTCAACTTTGTGAGCAATAGCGAGCTTCATTCAGGCACAGTCTGTTTTCAGCAGGGTCCCTATATTTCTAATAGACCTGCTCCTGCCTGGTGGCTTGCTGCTTTTTTCTGTACTGCAAACAGCAAGTCAGCAGGATTCCCAATCAGGAATAATCATGATGGTAAGGTAAGCATCAACCAGCATTTCAAGGCATTTCAAGTTCTTGTTGAAAGTAAAAAAAAAACTCTTTAAAGGGTCACTAAATGAAAACCATTTTTTTGCTGAAATTACTGTTTATTGGGTATATAGCCATAAAAGTTAACTGATTCCTTTTAAAAATGATTAAAAATTGAATTTAATCTATCATATAATGTGCCTCTAGTTTCACGTTCGGTTTTAAAGGTACATACATGAAGTTCTGGGTGAGAGGTGAGTCGGGAAGACTCACAGAACAAAAACAACAAATCCAGGGCAGTGTTTTGTTTTTAAAATGAATCCGATTGGTTCTGAGGAGTTTTAGACACACAGTAATGACAGCTTAGACCACCGTGAAAATCTCCCAGTACGATGGTTATAAGGAAACAGGCAACCAGGAAGTGTGGAGATCACAGCAGAATTACAGCTACATCAGAGCAAAAACGAACAATGAGGACATGAAACCAGTACTGCAGTAAGGTAAAGGAAGCTATTTAGCTAAAAAAAAAAAAATCCTTTAGTGACCCTTTAAGGATATAATAAAAATTTTTTTTTTTTTATATTTGTTTTATGAATTCCGCTGAATGAAATATTACTGTATCTAAAATAATGATGAATGGATGATGCACTGGTAAACAAACGTTTTTACAATTACGTAGACATTGCGGGGTATCTACTAAAATTGGAGAGTGCAAAATCTGGTGCAGCTCTGCATTGAAACCAATCAGCTTCCATGTTTTATGGCAAAAGCTTATAGCATGGCTCCCAACTGTCCCTGATTTCGAGGGACTGTCCCTGATTTGGAACAATGTCCCTCTGTCCCTCTTTGCCCCTCAATTGTCCCTCATTTTGGTCTAATCTATATAGTTGTATATAAAATGCACGTTTTATATTTCAAAAAAGTGCTAAACCTTTCATGCAAATTCTAAATTGCTGCATTTATATATTTTAAAAGCCAATATAAAGGAATAGTAGTGATAAAAAAAATCCCTTGTGGATTTAATGAACCTTTTTTTTGGTTAATTCTCCTTTAAGGGGGTGTGACAGGGGGCATGACATGGGGTGTGTCCTATGCCTACATACGTTTGCTAGTAGGTGTCCCTCATTCCCATCTTAAAATGTTGGGAGGTATGTTATAGTGGTAGTAAACTCTGTACTACCACTTGTACCGATGATATCATCGACGTATGCACTCTGAAGGCCCGGCTTACAGTCCTGGACCTTCAGAGCCCGTGCTGGAAATTACTCCCACGTGCATGCGCGGGAGTGACATCACTGCGCCACTGGCCACTCATGTAGTCGGAGGCCGTAAACCCGGAAGTAAGACTAGGGGAAGATGTCAGCCATCTCAGCAGTGTCATTGCGGCGCTGGAGGGCTTCATTCTAAGGTAAGTTTCCACGCTAGCACATTATGACATTGCCTTGTGGGATTTATTTTTATTTTTTTACCACCAACGGTTTACTACCACTGTAATTAAATAAGTTGAAGTTAGAAGCCGATTGGCTACCATGAACAGCTGCACAAGATTTTGCACTCTCCAGTTTTCTGCAAAACTCTATTGTTCTACAAAAGTTAAATATTAGACATGTGTGATTCTTTCATTATGAATAGAAATGCGAACAACGTTTTCTTTTTTCGGAGATTCAAATGTATCCAAATCTCTGAATCACAACAGTACTGAATTTCAGCAAATCCAGATTCAATTATAATGAAACAACAAATTAGTTTCCTTCGGATGACAGGATGAAATAGTTTGGGCCTTCTGTTAATACTTGAAGCATCTAAAATAACGTAATGACATAACAAATGATCCAAATTGATTCAGATCCATTTCCTTTTTATTTGGCATTAACATTTTTCATTATTATAAAAAATGCACTACATGTGAAAACATATGGCATTAAATAAACTATGGTATAAATGTGAAATAAGATGATGATTCCTAATTATTGGGCCAGATTCAAGAAGCTATTGCGCCCGCGCAACCATAGGTTGCGCGTCGCAATTGCTGTTTTGCTCCCGCGTAGCGAATGCCCCTGATTCAGGAACATCGCTACGCGGACTGCAGCCTAGGATATGACAGACATAAGCCTCCTTATGCCTTCATATCTCAGGCTGCATTCTTGCGTTGGCCGCTAGGGGGCGCGGCCATTGTGATCGGCGTATAGTTTGCAAATTGCATACTACCACCGATTCACAAAAGTTGCGCGGGCCCTGCGCACGCAAGGTACGGAGTTTCCGTACGGCGACTTTAGCGCAAGGCTGCTCCTGCTATAGCAGGGGCAGCCAATGCTAAAGTATAGCCGCCCTTCCCGCTTGTGAAATTTAAATTTCACGTCGTTTACGTAAGTGATTTGTGAATGGCGCTGGACGCCATTCACGTTCACTTCGAAGCAAATGACATCCTTGCGACGTCATTTGCCGCAATGCACGTCGGGAAAGTTTCCCGACGGAGCATGCGCTGTTCGCTCGTCGCGGGAGCGCGCCTAATTTAAATGATTCCCGCCCCCGGCGGGATCATTTACATTAGGCGCCCTTACACCGGGCTATTTAGCATATCGCCCGCGCAATTTACGGAGCTACTGCTCCGTGAATCGCGGGCATTTCAAAAAAATATTTGCGTAGGCGCAGAGCAAAAATCGTTGCCCTTTGCCCACGCAAATATTGCACGGATCTACCTGAATCTGGCCCATTGTGTTTGGGTTGGATGGAGGTCGATCCATCAGAGTCTTCGAAACATAACGAATGAATGCAAAATAAATGTTGTTAACAATAATTTGTTACTTTCGGATGCACGAGTCTCCAGTCAATATAGTCAAATCGGCTAATTTCATTGCTCTTTGTGGGTTGGACTAGCTGGGATGACTTTAGTGCATTAGTAATCTCCCGAAAAAATGAATTAACATGTTAAAACGCGTATAACCAATCTTCCGAAATAACTTCTAATACAGGAAACAAATCCGAATATATAAAACAAATCATTTTAATATAATGAATATGACAAAACTAAATAATTTACTCAAAGCGAAGTTCCACCCAAAAGTGGAACTTATTCGTCTCCTCCCCCCTCCGGTACCACATTTGGCACCTTTCAGGGGGGAAGGGGGACATGTTTTTGACAGGTTCCCATTCACCACTTTCCAGAGACGGCGCTGCGGCGAAGCTTGGCCCCCCTCCTCCGCCACTGGGCCAATTAGAAAGCTCAGAGCGCTTTGTGCATGCACAGTAGAGAACTGGCTGTGATGCAGAAAGGCTTCACTGACGGGTTCCCTTACCTGCAATGGTGGTGACTGCACCCGACAGCCTATCCAAAGATCGGCTGCGGTGCCGACATTGCGGGCTCCCTGGACAGGTAAGTGTCCGTATAATAAAAGTCAGAAGCTGCAGTATTTATATTTTTCATAGGGGGCTGGACCTATTTGATCATCTCTGCGATTTTTATTTTTTTCGCTATAAACAAAAATAGAGCGTCAATTTAAAAAAAAAAAACACAATATTTTTTACTTTTTACTATAATAAATATCCATTTAAAAAAAAAAAAATATTTTTCTCAGTTAGGCCGATATGTATTCTACATATTTTTGGTAAAAAAAATCCCAATACGCGTTTATTGATTGGTTTGCGCAAACGTTATAGTGCCTACAAAATAGGGGATAGAATCATGACATTTTAATGGCGGCGATCTGCGATTTTTGTCAGGACTGCGATATTACGGCGGACACATCGGACACTTTTGACACATTTTTGGGACCATTCACATTTATACAGCGAACAGTGCTATAAATATGCATTGATTACTGTATAAATGTAACTGGAAGGGAACAGATTAATACTAGGGGGCGATCAAGGGGTTAAATGTGTGCCCTGCTAGATGATTCTTACTGTGGGGGAAGGGGACTGACTGGGGGAGGTGACCGATGGTTGTCCCTATGAACAAGGCACACACCATCGTTCTCCCTGACAGGACGTGGATCTGTGTTTACACACAGAGATCCACGTCCCTGGCTCTGTGACTGCTGATCGCGGGTGAGTGGCGGACATTGCGGCCACCAGGTAAGTGCATCGGGAAACCTGTGTGATGCGGAGGGTGCGCGCGCGCGCTCCCCAGCAGGGGGGGGGGCATATATTGACGGCCTCCCGGCATTTTAAAGCCACCTTGTGGCCTTAAAAAGTCAATCTGTAGATGGGAAGTGGTTAAAGTGATTGAAAAGGAAAAAATTCTATGCATTAAGATAAAAAAAACTTCTGTGTGTGGCAAACACCCTCAGCCCCCCTAATACTTACCTGCAGCGATGTGCATGAGTGCCCCGGACTCTCCCTCCTGATTGGCTGAGACACAACAGCGGGGCCATTGGCTCCCACTGCTGTCAATCAAAGTCAGTTAGACAATCAGGAAAGAGAGGAAGTGGGGTTGAACTGGGGCTCCGTGTCTGAATGGACCAGGGGAGGGCTGGCAGCCTTGGGCCTGGGGGGAATGCCCAGTCAAGTGGCCCAAAGAGCGCGGAAAAGTGATGGATCGAGGAAAATAGTCTAAGATTTTTCAGGATCACAAAAGTCCGCACAGAGCCTCCCCTTACATCAGAGTCTATACAGAGGCTCCCTTTACATCAAAGTCCGCACAGAGCCCCCCTTACATCAGAGTCCGCACAGAGGCCCCCTTACATCAGAGTCCGCACAGAGGCCCCCCTTACATCAGAGTCCCCACAGAGGCCCCCCTTACATCAGAGTCCACACAGAGGCCCCCCTTACATCAGAGTCCACACAGAGGCCCCCCTTACATCAGAGTCCGCACAGACCCAATATACATCAGAGTCCGCACAGACCCCATATACATCAGAGTCCGCACAGACCCCATATACATCAGATCTGATGTAAGGGGTGTTCTGGGAAACTTGATTTAAGGGTGCATGCTGTGGACTATTGTGTAAAGAGGGTCTCTGCTCACCAAAGCCTACCCCCCCTCCTTTTTAACAAAGTCCACAGAGCATCCCTTTTTATACACTGGGAGGCAGGAGAAACTAGAGAGGGTGAGCTTAACAGGGTGGAGGCTGAGGCGCAGGCAGGCTGTCTGATGCTTTTTTGGGTTCAAACTTCCTGTCCAGTGCCAACACATGCCCGGGGAGTGTGGGCAGGGCAGACTCAGAAGGAGGAGGAGCAGATGAGCTCTATCTCTCCTCGTGTCTGTGCAGAGAGAGAAGGGGATTTCAGCGCTGGTGTGCGCTGAGGCTGAGCTATGTGTGAGACGAGACATAGCTCAGCTCTGCAGCCATCTACCTCGGAGCTGACACAGGCATGGCTGCACAGTGGGAGGTGAGCAGCAGCCGTGACCTGTGTTAACAGAGCTCCAGCAGGCATATTCCTGCTCTGCAAAAACAGCATTTGGTAGTGGCGGCCGGTGGCTGTGCATAGTGTCACCAGCCCGGGGGGAGATTTCCACCCTGCCCCCTCTGCCAGCCCTCCCCTGGAATGGACACAGGGAGAACGGCAGCTCAGCAGCTCAGCACAGGTGCCCCCATAGCAAGCTGCTTGCTAGAGGGGGGGGGGGGTTAGTCGACAGGAGGGAGGGGCCAGGAGAGTCAGTGAGTGACCCGAGAAGAGGAGGATCTGGGCTGCTCTGTGCAAATCCACTACACAGAGCAGGTAAGTATTGCATGTTTGTTATTATTAAAAGAAGAAAAAGAAACGTGACTTTACAATCACTTTAATGAATTAATCCAAAATTAAAAAAACATATTTTTCCATCATGCACATCTCTATTAAAAATAGAAAGTAACATACAACACCAAAATAGAACAAATATTTCACCAATATGAATCAAATGTACAATATTTTATGTGAAAAATAAAACCTTTCCACGTCTATTCCTTGTATATAAAAAAGCTAAGTTATATTCTCCTCTCTAACCAGCAGCATGCGTTTTATTTCCTCTGCTCAGCAATATTGCCGGAATAAATTTTCCGATACAATGTTCAAGAATAAAGAGGAGAATCCTTCCATGTGTGCTGAGTCTCCTTGATCTTGTCACTCCTCCTTGCGTGTCTAAGGATCTAAGTGCATATGTTATATGTCTGGTGCGGCTTGGCCCTCAGCTGCACGTGAGCTTATGACAGTTGAATTTGTGTCAGCTCTTGTTACTAATAACGTAAAGCCACATACAAGCTGCTTAGCCTGCTCACTCAATGCGCCAAATAGGCTTTCCTATTCTAAGAGCTCAGCAGGTTAACCCGCAACTAACAAATATCCAGTTTGTTAAGCTATAATACCATATACAGTGCTATGCGTGTGCTACTATTTTTATGGGATTCATAGGTTATGCTATGAATGTGAGGCTATATATATATATATTCATTTATTTTTATAACTATTTATATAGCACCAATAATTTACGCAATTCTTTATATATATTTATACAGTACTGTATATTGCACATTCACATCAGTCACTGCCCTTACAATCTAAGGTCCCTAACTAATTTTCATACTAGGACCAATTTAGACAGGAGCCAATTAAGCACTTAAGGACCGGACAAATATGCTGCTACATGACCCAAGGGGTTTTTACAATTCGGCACTGCGTCGCTTTAACAGACAATTGCGCGGTCGTGCGACGTGGCTCCCAAACAAAATTGGCGCTCTTTTTTCCCACAAATAGAGCTTTCTTTTGGTGGTATTTGATCACCTCTGCGGTTTTAATTTTTTGCGCTATAAACAAAAATAGAGCGACAATTTTAAAAAAAATGCAATATTTTTTACTTTTTGCTATAATAAATATCCCCCAAAAACATATATATATATAAAAAAAAATTTCCTCAGTTTAGGCCGATACGTATTTTTCTACCTATTTTTGGTAAAACAAAATCGCAATAAGCATTTATCGATTGGTTTGCGCAAAATGTATAGCGTTTACAAAATAGGGGATAGTTTTATTGCATTTTTATTAATTTTTTTTTTTACAACTAATGGCGGAGATCAGCGATTTTTTTCGTGACTGCGACATTATGGCGGACACTTCAGGCAATTTTGAATTTATACATTTTTGGGACCATTGTCATTTTCACAGCAAAAAAATGCATTTAAATTGCATTGTTTATTGTGAAAATGACAGTTGCAGTTTGGGAGTTAACCACAGGGGGCGCTGTAGGAGTTAGGGTTCACCTAGTGTGTGTTTACAACTGTAGGGGGGTGTGGCTGTAGGACTGATGTCATCGATCGAGTCTCCCTATAAAAGGGATGACTCGATCGATACGCCGCCACAGTGAAGCACGGGGAAGCCGTGTTTACATACGGCTCTCCCCGTTCTTCAGCTCCGGGGAGCGATCGCGACGGAGCGGCTATGAACTAATAGCCGCGCCGTCGTCCCGGATCGCTCCCCGAGGGAATCCGACTGCCGCATGTAGCGGGGGGGGGGGGGGTCCCGATCGGACCCGCGGAAAGGCAGGGACGTACAGGTACGCCAATGTGCCTGTATGTGCCATTCTGCCGACGTATATGTACATGCGGCGGTCGGGAAGCGGTTAAAGTGATTGTAAAGGATCGTTTTAAAAAAAAAATAACAACCATATCATACTTACCTCCACTGTGCAGTCTGTTTTGCACAGAGTGGCCCAAATCAGCCTCTTCTGGGGTCCCCCGTGGCAGTATCAGCGCCTCCCCGCATTGTTTAACCCCCTAGGAGAAGCTCTCTCCCGGGGGGATACCTTGCAGGCGCGCTACCGAGCCCAGCATTTGCGTCCATAGATGTAGAATGCAGGACTAGCCCCCAGCGCTCGCATCATTGGATTTGATTGACAGCAGCGGAAGCCAATGGCTGTGCTGCAGTGTTGCCAACCGTCAGTATTTTTACTGGCAGCCAGTAAAAAATGGGCACATTTCTCTTGATAGTAAATGCCAGTAAGAGGAAAACGTTTCCAGTAAAAAATATGGCTGTGACACTCAGCTCGGAATTGCCCATGCGCAGTTTGGGTCTGGTGGCGGTCGAGACCGCCTGAGTGCCTGCTACAGTGTGTTCAGTCAGTGCCAGCAGGGAACGGGACTGGTGGAGGTGGTGTCTGAGAGTGTTCTGTGATGTCATGATGCAGGGGAGCCAAGTGGAGCAGCCAGAACCTTGTGTGCGGGTCTGAGGGAGCAAGGCAAGCCAGTAGAAGGACTGTCAGTGCTGTTTGGAGTGGAGGGACCACCTGGTGTGGAGAGAGATTGTCATTGTGACTCATAAGAGGACTAGGGATGAGCTTCGTATTCGAGTCAAACTCACGTTCGACTCGAACATCGTATGTTCGATCGTTCGTCGAATTACAAACTTTTTGGGCCGTTCGCGCCAAATTTGAGTGGCGTTTAACAGCCCATAATTCACTGCGGCATCGCAGTGCATTGCTGGCTGATGATTGGCCAAACATGCACTATGACCCACATGCTTGGCCAATCACAGCGCGCAAAAAACGGAGAGCCATAATTGGCCAAAGCCAGGGTGGCTTTGGCCAATTATGGCTCAGGGGGTTTAGTACACACCCCACACTATATAATGCTGCCTGGAAGTCGGCCTTGTGTAGTGTGTTGGTGGTTTACAGAGAGAGACAGAGAGAGAGAGTGTCATTTTTTGGAGTTAGATAGAGCAGGCAGGCTAGTCAGTAAGAGTTAAAGGGTGTAGAGAATATATATGCATCGCGGGTGTTGTATATATATTTATACACGGGGCCGGATTCAGATACGAGATACGACGGCGTATTTATCTGGTGCGGGCCGTCGTATCTATGTGCCTGATTCAGAGAATCAGTTACGCATAGATTTCCCTAAGATCCGACCGGCGTAAGTGTCTTAAACCGTCGTATCTTAGGCTGCATATTTAAGCTGGCCGCTAGGTGGCGCTTTCGTATAGTTACGCAAGCAATATGCTAATTAGGTATTTACGCCGATTCAGAAACGTACGTCCGGCCGGCGCATTTTTTTACGTCGTTTACGCTAGGCTTTTTCCAGCGTAAAGTTACCCCTGCTTTATGAGGCGTAGCTAATGTTAAGTATGGACGTCGTTTCCGCGCCGAGTTTTGAATTTTTTTTGCGTAAGTTACGTTCACGTCAAAACCAATGAGGCTTTGCGGTGTAATTTCGAGCATGCGCACTGGGATTCTTTCAGGAACGGCGCATGCGCCGTTCACAAAAAACTTAAAATACGCGGGGTCATCCTAAATTTAAATAAAACACGCCCACAACATCCCCATTTGAATTAGGCAGGCTTACGCCGCCACACATACGTTACGCCGCCGTAACTAAGGGCGCAAGTTCTTTCTGCATACGGAACTTGCGCCCAAATTTACGGCGGCGTAACGTATCTGAGATACGTTACGCCGGCACATAGCTACACAATTGTATCTGAATCTAGCCCACTGTATTGAGTTTAGATAGATCCGCTCTTCCTAATATGCTGACAGGCAGGCAGGTGAGTGTGCTAGCTGCAGTATTTTCATGTGGTGTACTGTCTGTGTCCTCAGTACAGTGTGCACCTAAAGCTACGTCAATAGATTTGCTGGTGTTTCTCATATTAATTCCTAAAGGCAGTAGAGCTGCACGACTCGTTTAATAAGGGGACGTAGTTTATTTTATACATCTTCTGTACTGTATTTGCAAGTTTAATACCCAAGTACTTTAGTTCTTTAGTCCAAGGATATGCGCAGACTTCCTTTACTGATCCTATCTCTCTTTTATTTAGATTGATGTTCAAAATTTCTGATTTGGTGACGTTGATTTTAAAGTTAGAGATAGCACCGTAATATTTCAATACTTTAGAGAGCTTTGGGATGGATTTGACCGGATTGGTTACATAAAATAATATATCATCGGCAAAGGCCGATAATTTATGTTCCTCCCCGTCTACTCTTACTCCGTTGATATCAGAATCCTTACGGATAGTAGCCAATAATGGCTCCAATGATAAAATGAAAAGAAGAGGGGACAGGGGACACCCCTGCCTAGTCCCATTTTTCATCTCGAATGATTCCGAGAGTGTCCCGTTTATTTTAATTTTTGCGGTGGGATGGATGTAAAGTGTTTTAATCCAACGGGACATCCTGCCTCCTATCCCCATGGCGGTGAGGGTCTCCATCATGAGCCCCCAGTCTACCCTGTCAAAGGCTTTTTCAGCGTCAACTGACAGGAGCAGACCGGGGGTCTCATTTTGCCTGATGGTCTGTAGCAAAAGAATTACCCTAAGGCTATTATCTTTGCCCTCTCTGTTGGGGACAAAACCCACTTGGTCAAGGTGCACCAACGAGTGCAAAACCCCCTTCAAGCGTCCCGCCAAAATGTTGGCAAACAGCTTGATGTCTGTATTTAACAGAGAAATGGGTCTGTACCCTGAACAGAGAGAGCTGTCTTTCCCCTCTTTTAAAATTAACCTAATCACGGCCGCCGTAGCTTCCCTGCTGGTTTCAAATTCCGATCCTAACCCGTTAAAATATTTGCACAGCCTTGGAATCAATATATTACTAAATTTCTTATAATACATTGTAGAGAATCCGTCCGGGCCCGGGCTCTTACCGCCCGCGATAGAGTTTAAGGCTGTTTTAATTTCTGCCTCCGTTATGGGGCGATCCATGTTCAGACTTGCCGTCTCATCCAATCTAGGGAGACCCGCCTTAACAAGGAAGTCTCTAGTCTCTTCCTCCCTTTCCCCTTTCTGCCAGCCAGACTGTTTTATTGTATATAGGTCCTCATAATATTTTTTAAAGCTATCCGCAATTTCACCGGTTGTGTACACCAAATTTCCGTTTTTCCCTTTAATTTTTTCAATGTAGTTCCTAGTTTTCTTTTTTTGGGCCATTTTGGCTAGAAGCTTACTTGGTTTATTTCCCCATATGTACCTCTCCTTAGAGATGCAGTTTAGTTTATACCTCACTTCCTGATCCGCAATTTCCTTAAGTGCCTCTCTTTTCAGGGTTAAATTCTGGTAGGTCTCTTTTAATCTATGCTCTTTATGTTTGCGTTCGAGGGTCTCTATCTCTTTCCGAAGGGCAATGGTTTTACTTTTCCTTTCTGCTTTTTTTTTAACCCCCTCCGCGATTAGTATTCCGCTTATGTATGCTTTATGCGTCTCCCACAAGATTGCACTGGAAATCCCTACTGTATCATTAATGAGGAAGAATTTTTCCAGTTCGGCCTCCACCCTTCTTGCCCCTTCTTCATCTCGGATCAGGCTATCGTCTAGTCGCCACAGCGGCCGCTGTTTCTTTTGTGTAGATAGTATGATTTTCATTGTTATTGGAGCATGGTCTGACACCGTCATGATTCCAATTTCTGTGTCTATGATAGAGTCAAGCAACCCATGATCCACTAAGATGTAGTCTATTCTAGAGTACGTTCCGTGGGGGGGGGAGAAAAATGTATAATCGTGTTCGTTTGGATGAAAGCTCCGCCAAACGTCTACTAGTTGACAATCATGTAACTTATGTTTAATTCTCTGAAGTTGCTCTATTTTTGTCGCCTTCCCACGGAACGTACTGTCTTCTGTGGGATTGAGAACAAAGTTTAGATCCCCCATCAGGATTATATGTCCTTCGGCGAAATTATTCAGTTTTCCCAGAATTTTGCCTAAGTATTGAATTGGGTGTATGTTTGGAGCGTATATATTTGCTAGCGTGTATGTAATGTTATCTAGCTTTATTTTGAGAAATAGGAATCTCCCCTCTGGGTCCGTTAGCCTCGCCTCAAGCGTAAATCCTAGACCTCTTGAAAACCCGATAGCCACACCTCTTGCTCGTTTTGAGATAGAGTCGCCGTAAAACCAAGTGGGGTACGCCGGGGAATATAGCTTAATATTTGCGTCTATGGTCAAATGGGATTCTTGAATAAATACCACATCCTCTCTAAGTTGTTCAATCTCAACCAGAACTTTTAGTCTTTTGACCGCTGAATTTAAACCCTTTACGTTATAGGATAAAAATTTAACTTCTGTCATTTCCTATTGCTTGGTCGTTTCCTTATACATGCTGACCTTTCTAAGAGATCCCTTGGGAGCCATATTCCCGTTTCCCTCCCTATTTTGGAGGGGGGAGTGTTCTCTCCCCCTCCAAACCCACCCCCCCATCCCCCCCTCCCCTCCCCTTGCCTAGGCCAGTACATCGCCTCTGAACCATAGGGATCCTCGGTACCCCCTACCCGTTGGTTCTTTTGGATGAGGTGTGACCCCCCGCGCCCCTCCCACACGCTGTCCCCCGGAATTCCCCGGTGGCTCGATCTTATGTGTGTGGGGATACAGATCTGCACCGCCTTGTTCCCCTATCTAGTCCCCCGCCCTCCGTCCCCCCCACCCCTCCCGTCTCTCTATGCCCATTTCTGAAAGCCCCCTCTGGGGGTAGCTATTTTCTAATCGCTATTCCACCCATCCAGGTAATTCAATCACCGGGATGTCCAATTTGTGACAGAACTCCCCCAGATCTTCCGGAAATGTTAGTTTAGCTGACACTCCCTCTTTGTATCCAATCAGGCAGGCTGGGAACCCCCATTGATAGGTAATGTTGGATTTACGCATCTGTTCCAGTAAAGGTTTTAAATGCCTTCTTCTAGACAGGGTTTCCCAGGCCAAGTCTGTGTAGATCTGAATCTCAGTCCCCTCAAATAGTAAGGGGGGCTTTCTTCTCAGTTTCTGCCATATTTCTTCTTTGTCTTCGAAGTGCCTGAACCTGACGATTATATCCCTTTCCCATTTGCTTCCTCCCTCCCTGGCCTTTCCCACTCGGTGTACTCGTTCTATTTTTAAGGGGCCTTCCCTCCCGTTATTTAGGAGGGGGAGGAACAAGTCATTGAGAATTTTCCTCAGGTCTTCCCCCTTCTCTTCCCTAACCGCTCTAAGCCTTAAATTTTGCCTTCTATTACGGTTCTCATAATCTTCCAGTCGGTATTGCAACAGCCTCTGGTTTTGTTTCATAATTAGATGTTGGTTATTTAGTTCCTTGATTACAAGATCCTGCTTTCCTATCTTTTTCTCGGCTTCCTCCACCCGTTCTAACGTGTGAAATAGATCCGAGTGCTAATTTCCTGTCTTATTGCATTCTCCAATCTCCTGAGCATAGTGTCCATTTCTCCCTTAGAGGGGATATGAGAGTCCGAGCAGAGGTCTTCCATTTGGCCTGTTACTTGTTCGAGTTCAACTGACGTATCCGCACTCGGGGTTTCCGCCCCCCCTATTCCCTTTTTATTTGTCCCCGTTTTTTCTGTTTTTTTTACCAAGCCTGGGCTCTTCGCGCTGCCTTCCGACGTCATGTAGTGTCTGATCGTGCTAGTGGTGGCAGTGTCTTTAGGGATTTTAGGGGCGGCGCCCCTTGTTGATCTGTTCATATTGTGTTTCTTTATCGCTCTAATGCGTTTTCCCAGTTTGAAGGGGGGATGGAGAGCTATGCTCCCCCCCTCCTTTTTTTTTTTTTTTAGGTGGGGGTTTTTTTTTTAAACCGCCCTGGGGGACACTTTGAGGAAGTTTCGGGGGTATTAATTGACCCCTGATGTAATCCGAAGTTTAAGGAAAGGTCAGGGAGTTCATCCGTTTGTACAATGATTGATTTCAACCCAGTGGGTTGCTCGCCCACTGGTAAAGGAACCCGACTGCCCCTGATGCGATTAAGGCTTTGCTAAGAGTCCTGCCCCTACCGAGAGCCTTGCGTCTTTCATTAGGCAGAAGGCCAATGGAGTGGGTCGTAATTGAACCCCCTACTTTTTTTTTTTTTTTTTTAGACGTCAAATCTATGTACTTTCAAGTTGCAGGTACCACCCCTCCTAAGTTTGCGAAGTGTGTGGGCTGAGGGCTTGGGGTCTTGATGAAGTTAGGTCGTTATTTAGTAAGATGCGCTCTTATCCTATTTTGGGCAGGTATCCCCCCCCTTACCCAATGATATGGGATATATTGCTAGACGTCCCCTCTGGTGACTCCCGAGGATTCGGGGCTTGTCCCTTCTTGGGTTTTTTAGCTATGATTTGTAGGGTCAGGAGCAAGATCTAGAGCTTTTCAAGTTCGCTACCAAGTTAAGTGTCCACGGTATGAAAAGACAGTCACCTTATGGATGCAATAATTCCCATAGAGAAAGATGACCATAGAATTAAATAAGGCATGCGCGGACTCGTTTGTAGGATCAGACGCAGAATCTAATACTTTCTGCTAGTCCGCCGAGGTAGGTATCCGCAGAATGTAAGACAGTCAGCTCGTGGGTGCATTAATACTGAACCGACATGGGCACAAATAGTTAGATAGAGCACGTACTGGTTGAATTGAAGAGACAAGAGCAGAGTCTGCTGCTTTTTTTTTTTTTTTACAAGTCCGCCAAGGGAAGTAACCGCAGTATGTAAGACAGTCAACTCCTGGATGCATTAATACAATACAGATCCATGCACATATAGTAAGTTAAAGCATATGCCGGCTGATTTAAAAAGTCAGACGCAGAATCAACTGCTTTTCTACTAGTCCGCCAGGGTAAATGCCCACCGTGTGGGGGACAGTCAACTCAAGGAAGCTTTAATTCCACTGCCAATGCGTGTACATTCAGTTGCAAAAAGCAAGTGCGAGCATCATTAACGATAAGTGTCCCTCTGAGATAAATGGGAGTACCAAGTTGCACGTGGACTCGCTTTAAATAGTTCCCTCTATGCGCTTATTTAGCCAACCTTAAAGGCTCGGGGTATGCGACTTATATGACAAGGTTACTCTCCTTGCCTAGTACAGTTCATATATCTTGGATCCCGGTAAGCAAGAGCGAGGACCGCAAACGCATGAGGCAAAAATCAGCAAACAAGCAAATGCAAATTCAAATGAGGGCTACATATTACCAGTTTTGCCGCGTACTGCAGATTCACTCCTCTGTTTCCTGGTCTGATCAGCTGTAGTCACTGTGTACAGCGGGAAGAGGGGGGCTGCCCCCACGCCTTAGGGGGGGGCTTCCCTGCTCCTCCCCGTACCTTACCTTGCCCGCAGTCTCATGGGGGTAAGTGGGGGGCGACGGAAGGCGGGCTTCTACCGGAGAGCGGAGACGGCAGGTGGACTCCGCGGTATGGATGGGCTATCCGCTCGGTGGGCTCCCTCTGTGCGGCGCATCCGCTGTCACTGGGCCTCCTCCGGGTCTCTGTCCTCCCATCTCCCGATGCGCTGTCGGCTCCGTGGCGCGGACGGCTCCTCCCTCAGACGTGCGTGTGTCACGTACACCACGTCATCCCGTCTCCCTCAGCCCGAGTAAAAGTTTCTAAATTCATTCAAGATGTGACCTCAGTTCTGATATGCGCCATTTGCGTTCCACGCTGGTTACATGGAACTGGCGGCTACATATAGAGATCGCAGGTGGGGGGGTGAATCGAGATTGCGATATTCTCGCGATTAATCGCGCAGCTCTAAAAGGCAGGGATCTTCTCATATTAATACCACAGGCAGGGGATCATTATGCAAGTATTTTCACGTGGTGTGCTGTGTCCTCCACAGTGTGCGCCTAAAGCCACGTGAATGCAATTGCTGTTGTCAAATTAATATCACAGGCAGTGGCTGATCAGCAAGTATTTTCACTGTGCCCGTTCCTGCGCCCACCAAGTCCTACTTGCAAACGGAAAGAGACAACAGGAAGTGAGAGGAAATCTACCCCTAGGAAGGGAAATTCTCTTCTGTAAGAGGTGTCTCCTGTCCACTGATGCTTTATCACCAATCCTTGTTTCACTAAATAACCCAAATTTTCAAAAAATCATTTGTCATTGAGACAGAAAGTGAGGTGCAATCTTCTGAACAGATGCGCACAGACAGCAAAACAAATGTTACAGGGGTGACAACCCCTCTCTATGTTTTCAGAAAAGCTTAAAAATGTTTTTTTTGGCTGGAGCTACACTTTAAAAAAGTACCAGTTCACATTTACAAACAGATTCTACTTAACAACAAACCTACAGTCCCTGTCTTGTTTTCACCGCCTGTATACTGCTGTTCAAAGTATATAGGGCCAAAGGGACTGGTAATGACCTGGGGGGAGGGGGGGGGACCCATGCTATTTTTCTCGATGATTTTCATCCATACTGCAGGGACGAGACATTACATTAAAGCCGCAAGCAGTCAGGATTAAGTAATGCAGAGAGTTTAGGGGTTAGGATTAGGTAATGCAGAGAGTTTAGGGGTCAGGATTAAGCAGCACACAGAGTTCATGGGTTTTGATAAGATAACACACAAAGTTCATAGGTCAGGTTTTAGTAACACAGAAAGGCCAGACATCAGGTGTAAGTAATGCACAGAGTGCAGGGTTCAGGAATAAGTAATGCACAGAGTGCAGGGGTCAGGAATAAGTAATGCACAGGGGTCAGGGGTCATGGCAGGAGAAAGTAACTAACAGGTTATAGGGTAATAAATGCAGTTGCAGTATATTTAAAATAGATTGCACTCCATCCTTTGGCTTGGTGGCTGGACTTACTTTCCCCCCATGACATGTCCCCCATATCCGGTATCTGACTTTATCACCTACAACATGCAGCCTGCTCTGATACTTGCGCAGTGTGGGTTGAATTTTTACTCTACAGTGCCAGGAGGATGCCAGGGACAGTCCCTGAGAAATGGGGACAAATGGTAACCTTAGGGAAGAAACTTGGGCTGGTCACAGGTTCATACATAAGGGTGGCTCCAGGGAGACCCTGCATGGCAGTGTAGCCAACCTATAGAAAGAACTGGAATAGACAATAAATATTTAAAGTGGAAGCAAACCCCTCTATAAAACAGTTTTCTGGCATGTGCTGGAAATGTAAAACTCCCATTGACTGTGCTCTCAACCAAACTGTCAAACCATCCAATGGCTGGCGTCATAACTGATCACATGTGCAGCATCATGGCAGTTGTAGATTTAACAGAGGCAAAGATGGTATCTTCCTTGGCTGAAAACCATAGGAGGGTTTACTTACACTTTAAGTAGATTTTTTTTCAGCTTTGAGCGACTTGTGAAGAAAATAACACATATGTCTATGCAAGTAAGTGAGGCTAACAAAATATAAAAAATGTTTTACGGGATCTAATAACACTTTAGGGTTGAATTTGGCTTTAATAGACACCTCATTGGCTGAAGCCTGAAGCTAATGGTATTTTAAAGAGAAATAACTCCTGCCTGCAAAAAACTGAGAATTTACTATTTACGGACAAAAGAGATAAAAATATATGGGTGTGGTAAACTCAATGTCTTCCGTGAATAGAAAAATCCATTGACTTGTAAAATAAAGTGAAAATGGAATGATAATTAAAATATAATTTTATGAATCGAGCCTATTAATAATATGGGGAATAGTAACGGGACAAAGCGGTGAGGTCAAGGTGAGATCTCTATAAGGGCTCTCAGAGATAAAATACTTAACCCACATTATGATAACGTCCTTCCCTAATAAGAGCGTTGAGTCAATGTACAGCCTTAGGCCCGAAGCACTTTGTCCGCAGTCTGTATTCATTTTTCAAAGAAACCACAATTAAATATTTCTTATTACTGTCCCCAATAGGTCCACTCACATACGTGCTGGAGTATGCTGCCCACAGAACTTTTTATGTAAGGCCTAACAAAGACATAGCAAAGAGAATGTGATGTATAATGAGGGTCAATTGACACATTGTACTAAAAAATGGATATCTTTAAACAGGAATTTTAAATTATTTATTTTGTGGGTTTTTTTCTTCATATAGTATGGTGCGCTTTAGACACAGTGGGCCAAATCCACAAAAGAGATACGCAGGCGGAACTGCTGTTCCGCCTGCGTATCTCTGGGCCAAATTCTCAAAAGAGATACGCAGACTTAACTCCATTTTTCTAATTTTACACGGCGCGTATATTTGCGCGCGATCGTCAAAATGACTTAAGCAAAGATTTCCGTATTTTCAGCCGTACTTAAAGTAGTTACACCTGCGCATTCCCGGGCGCAAATTACGCTAGGCTCGCCGCTGTTTTTGATAGGCAAAGATGCAAATGAGGGAGTTAGGGCGATTCTCAGAATTAAGTGTGTGTGCCGTATTTTCCGCCCTGTGCGCACCTGTTAGTTTTTCTGACTAAATTTCCACATTATAAAACCAGCCCTAATTTTACACATGCTGTGGAAGGGTTTGCAGAAGGGAGTTACAGCTCTAGTTGTGAAGTTTGTTGTTGAAAAATGCCAGGACCAGCAATGATTTTGACGGCACTTGCTGCCTTACAGGCACAAAGGAGGAGGAGGGCACAGAGGAGGAGGATGAGGGCACAGGCGCGTGTTTATCGGCCACGCCGTGATATTTGGCAAATGCCAGTTTATGAGGTCATTGGCAACTACCGATTTGATAGGGAGGCCATCCTGGAGATTACCCAACTCCTTCATGAGGATCTAATCGCCCCAACCCTACGTTCCCATGCCCTGACACCTCTGGAAAAAGTTATGGCAACACTGCATTTTCTAGCGAGTGGCTCCTTCCAGCGAGCATCTGGAGGTGTGGCTGGGATGGTGCAGTCAACCATGAGTAAATGCCTACATCAGGTGGTCCCTGCCATACTGCGGCGCATGAGCCATCAGTTTGTCATGCCCACCCAGGAGGACCAGCGTGTGCAAGCAATGACAGACTTTTATAATAATGCTGGCTTTCCTAAGATCATCGGGGCGATTGACTGCACCCATGTGGCACTCCAGCCCCCCCATGATACTGAACACCTGTTCAGAAACAGGAAAGGCTGGCATTCGATCAATGTCCAGATGATCGTAGATGCACATGGCCTCATCTGGCACGTTTGTGCCAAGTTTCCCGGCTTGTGCCATGATAGTTTCATACTAAGGCAGACCAAGATCTACAGAGACTTGGAGATGAACGTGTATGGAGACAGCTGGCTGATTGGTGAGTGACATTGGTGTCAGGTATGCCCCCCCCATGATGGAGACATCACAAGGGGCACATGCATGACTAATATTCTCCTGTCTTTTCCCTTACAGGTGACTCAGGATATGCATTGGGACCCCACCTGATGACCCCCTTTCGGAACCCCCAAACACCCGGAGAACGAAAATACAATGAGGTGCACGTCCAGACCCGGGCTATAGTTGAGCGGACTTTTGGCATGCTAAAGTCACGATTCAGATGCCTGGACAAGACTGGGGGTACACTATTGTATTCCCCAGACTTTGTGTGCAAAATTATTGGTGCATGTTGCATACTGCACAATTTTGCATTAAGAAGGGGCATGCATGTGGAGATATCTCCTGACCTAACCCCCCACCCAGGCAACCCCCCCCCCAAACCCCTCTACCCGGTCTGCTGAGGGCCAGGCTATCAGGAGACAACTGTCTGAAGGCATCTTTGCCCAGTAAATGCATCCTAATACAATTTTTGTTTTTGATTTGCCAAGACCAAATCACAGAGATTATGTGACCTTTAAATCTTTCTTTTGCTAAATAAATGCACATTACTTATATGCCAAACAGAATGTTTATTTTGATTTACAAAACGCACATTAATTATCTCACAATGAGAATGCATGAATGCACGTCACTGTGGTCCCTAGCACAGACACATCACATGCACATAGAATTGGATTAGATCCAAGTACCCCCCCCCCCCTTTGGTACTTGGGAGCAGTAACGCCCCGCCACGGCTCCAATTATGTCACTGTGCATTCATACACCATTCAGGAACCTAGGATGACTTCTCCCTGGTCCTGGGGATCCCTACTCCACCAAAACTGAGGGTGACACCCTTATGTTTTCAGGAATGCCATCCCCCCACATTCACACATCATTCACACACATATACCAAATCATAAGTACAGTGTAAAAAAAAAAAAAAAAAGTACCCCTGCAACTTAAGGATGTTGCCGAGTGCTCCTTCTGGGCTGCCCACGGGCACGGGGACGGGCACGGGGACGGGCACGGGGACGGCCACGGGGACGGCCACGGCCAACTGGGGGATCTTCACGGGGGGGGGTCTGTGCAGGGGAGGGAGTATTTTCAGGGGGGGGGGGACTGTGCAGGGGAGGGAGTATTTTCAGGGGGGGGGGACTGTGCAGGGGAGGGAGTATTTTCAGGGGGGGGGGGACTGTGCAGGGGAGGGAGTATTTTGAGGGCGGGGGGACTGTACAGGGGAGGAAGCAGCCTCCCCTGGTGTCTGTCCTCCTGCTGGCCTTCCCTCCAAGGCAACGGCTATCCTTGTCAGACAGGAAGTTATGGCAGCCGTATTGGCCTGCACAGCCTGGGTGAGGGCAGTCACCTCCTGGGCCACACCTGTTGTGGCGTTCCTCAGGTCCCACAAACAGGTGATGACCCCCACGGAGTTGGTGGCCACGTCACCCAGTGACTCCCTCATTGCACCCAGGCTGCGCTCCACCTTGCTGATAGTTTTTTGAATTGCAGACAGACTGCGGGTCTGCCGGACATTGTCCCTCAACAGACTGACCGGCAGACGCACCAACCCCCCCCTGTTTTCAGGGGTCGGCATCCTACTTGCCCCTGAGGCTTGTGGCCTTGGAGGAGGAGTTGGAGTGAGCCATGGGTGCTGCTGCATGTTGGAGGAGGGTTGGAAGGGGCGACCCATGATGGTGGCCTGACTTCTGGGCGCCTGTGGGGTTCCCTCAGGGGATGATTCAAAAGTCATATCTTGGCCCATCATTATTTCCTGCCCAATCAGAATATTGTCATCTTCCTCCCCCTCATCCTCCTCCCACTCAACATCCAAATTAGGGGAGTTGTGGGCACTCCCCTCCCATGGCGAATCCTGCCCTTCTTGGGACTCTGCATGAGCCTGTCTTGGGGGTGGTGCAGCAGCCTGCCCTGATGGGCCTGCAACCTCCTGACCTGATGGGCCAGCAACCTCCTGACCTGATGGGCCAGCAACCTCCTGACCTGATGGGGCTGCCACCTCCTGGGCTGATGGGGCTGGCACCTCCTGGGCTGATGGGGCTGCAACCTCCTGACCTGATGGGGCTGGCACCTCCTGGGCTGATGGGGCTGGCACCTCCTGGCCATCTGGGGAGGACACAAAACAATCACAGGTTGTTGGATCCATACACTTGGCACATCTTCCCTTCCCCCACCCACACATGCTAATCACCAGATAGAAATTCCAAAAAATTACCTGTCCTCATAAGAGGATCATTGTCAAAGCCAGGCAGGCCCACCACCTGCTGTGGGTGGAAACACTGGGCCACTGCCCATTCCTCCTCACTCATCCTGACTGGGCAGGGTCCCCCTCCTCCAGTGCCCCTGGTATGGGCATGCAGCGTTGCCAGCTTGTTCCGGGACACGCTCCTCAAGTCATTTATTTTTTTTTGAACTCCAGCGATGGTCCTGGTCTCCCCCCCCCCCCGCCGCATTGATCCGATCGGTGATCTTTTGAAGGATCTCCTTCCTCCTGGCCGGGGTGGTGGTGTGGCTCTCAGGGCCATGGAGAAATCGCCCAAATTTAATGACGCCCTGAGCAAGTATATGCTTCTCTGCCGGTGAAAAATTTAGCTTCCTGCGCTTGGGAGCCATGACAGACAACACCCAGCAACAGGGAACTCAGCCAACAAACAAACAACAATACACACACACACCAAAGAAAATACAAACAAGCCAAAATAAAAAATAGACAGACAGCTACTATTAATTCGAAAACAAACAGGCAAAAAAGGAAAACAAAAAATATAAACAAAACCAAAAAAATACTATTAGGAAAAACAAACAGGCAAACAATCAAAACAAAAAACAAATTATCAAAAACAAACACCAACTATACCCTCCAACTCCACAAACACTTTTCTCACAAAACAATCTTACCAACAAACACTGACAAACGTTCAAAGCAGAAGCAACTTGCTTTAGGAAGGGAACACAGGGAAATACTTTTGCAATTGAAGTGTGTTTGACTGGGGCTATTTAGACACAGGGCGATCTTCAAACTAAGTACGCTTGGCCTTTTACCTATCTCACTGATTGCGCTGACCAAAGTTCTGCACATGCGCATTGAGGTCCAGATTCGTGCGCGCATGCGCAGTACGGCCGGCACTTCATTTGCATGGGGTCACGGCTCATTACAATGAAGCACGCCCACTTCATTCCCACTTGCCATAACCACGCCTTAGGCATTGAAACTTAAGTTAAGGATGGTGCAGTTTTGTGCGCAAATGCACTGAGAATACGGTAGTTACGACACCAACTTAGGGCGCCGTAACTTAAATGACATAAGTTAGATAATCCTAAATTTAGACATGGTTTTGAGAATTTGGCCCCCTGTGCCTAACTTTGGGAGCGATCCTCAAAAGGATTTTTCCCAAGTTAGGCAGAAGATCCGACATCCGTAATTTAGTTACGCTGTTGAATCTTCGGATGCAGTACCGCATCCGCCGCTGGGGGCATTTTGAGTCGAAATCCCTCCTTGCGTATGCAAATTAGTACTTACGGAGATCCACAAAGCTTTAGGCATTGTGTGATTTGCGTAAGTTACGAATTTGCTTGCGCAAAACTAAGGTTGGTTTTATATGGACTAACTTTAGTAGACCATGCAAAACCATACCTTTTTTTCGATCGCCGCGTTTTTTTTTTAAATTTGATTTTTTTTTCCCGTCGCGTAACTTTTTTTTTTCCCGTCACAACTTTACGAACCCGTCGCTATCCACAAAGCCCGACGTAAACTACGTATGCGCGATGCACGTCGGGAAAAATGACGTCACACGCATGCGCAGTCCATCGCCCATTTTAATTAGGGATCGCTTGAGATGCAAGGAGATCAGCTACACTGGCGCAATTTTAGAGGTAAGTGCTCTGTGGATCGCTACCTAAAATACTAAAATTGCGCCAGTGTAACTTTTCTGCCTAAAACTAAGATCCGCAATTTCTTTGTGGATTTGGCCCAGTGATACATGCTACCTTACACACCTTGGTGATTGAAGATACAATATATGAACTTTATTTGTTTGAATATTTGTATACAGGTTGCACAACACTAATTTTGGTATATGTCTGTAGGTACAAGTTCAAAAATCAGTGTTTACTACCACTTTAATTTAATTAAACTAAAGCTCTGTACACATGATCGGAATTCAGATGGTCTAAAATCCGATGAAGCTGACTTTCATCAGAGGTGCATACACACTATGGGCCATATTCTCATAGAAGTTACGATGGAGTATCTCAGGATACTCCATCGTATCTCTCTTTTTTGGCCAGTGTATCTATGCGACTGATTCTTAGAATCATTTTCGCATAGATACACTTAAGATCCGCCATCTGTAAGTCACTTACACTGGCGGATCTTAAATGTAATGACGCCGGCCGCCGCTAGATGGCATTTACGTGAAGGACTCATTTGCGTATGCAAATGATCCTTCTACGCCGATTCCCGAACGAGTTCGCGTCGCGTAACCGTCGCTAACGTCGTTTGCGTCGCGTAACCGTCGCTAACGCCGTTTGCGTAAGCGGAAACTTACTCCTGCTATATGAGGAGTAAGTTTCCGCAAGTCCCACGTAGGCCATGTTACGGATAGCGTCGGGTCCGCGCCGTGTTTTTTCGTCGGGTATGTCGTTTCCGTAAGTCGTTCTTGAATACGACTTTATGTCAATGACGCACACGTCGGCGTCATTGACGTTTTCCGCCGAGAACTGGAGCATGCACACTGGGCTTTTTGAAGCCCGGCGCATGCGCAGTTCATTAGAATCGGGGGCGCGCTTAATTTGAATACAAGCCGCCCCCTTGGAGATCCGCCAGGCTACGCCGGGGCATTTACACTCCGCCGTCCCAACTTACGGAGCAAGTGTTTGGGGAATACAACACTTGCTCCTGTAAGTTGGGACAGCGGAGTGTAAGTGCCCTAAGCGCAGCCCGCGGATTTTTAGAGAGAATATGGGCCAGCCAGACTAAATTCTGACTGTCCAAACCGTGGTGACGTAAAACACTACGACGTGCTGAGAAAAATGAAGCTCATTGCTTCCAAGCATGCGTCGGCTTGATTCTGAGCATGCGTGGATTTTTAACAGATGGAGGTGCCTACCAACGTTCTATCGGTTAGGTATCCATCGGTTAAATTTAAAACAAGATTGCTTTTTTTTTATCCTATGGATAAATAACCGATGGGGCCCACACACGATCGATTTGGTCCGATGAAAACGGTCCATCAGACCGTTCTCATCGGTTTGACCGATCGTGTGTACACGGCATAAGACCTACCTTCATTCAATGTCTATCCAATCACGAAGACGCCGGCAATATATAGCCGGTGGATATCAGATTATACAAACAGACTATAACACGTATGGTCAGCTTTACTCTTGATCCCCTTTCGCAGCAGGAGATACACCATGAAGGTGAGCTTAAATGTAATTTTAGGGAATGCTCACGTGTAGGCACATATAGGCTCTTTCTGGTTTGTAATTGAAGCCTCTTGTAATAAAACAGTTATGTACTACAAGAACTCCTATTCTGCCTTTGGCCGCATATTTCGAAACAGTTGCTCTAGCTATATCTCTGACTTTGATTCCGCACACAAAGAACTTGTAAATAGTTTGGACAGTGCAGCTGGCGATAATCCAGTTGCAAAGTCTAAACCATGAATAATGATTGTGTCAAGTGTACTAGCCGTCTATTAATAGCAAGCCAGCCTTGAATCTCTAAGCCTTGTACTGAATTTATATACATGGAGACCAAGCAGGCATATATCAGACATGAATGTAAAATGAATAACAAAAAAAAAAAAAAAAACTGAATACTGTTCAGAGAACACAAGGGATATTTTGACTTTAGCTTTATAGAATTTAATACGTGAATGGTTATTTTCTAAATCATTTAAGAGCAATTAGAGTGTGGTCACATAATGTTCCCTGTTGTGCCGATATGAAAGAACAATAACAGATCTGCAAGTCTACACCGGGGCTTTGGTCTCAGCTCGAGTCATAGAATATCATTGTATCAATGTCACCAATATATATTGACGGTATGGCAAACACGTGACTTTCTTTATTTAATATTTCCCAGTGTTAGGGACCAGAAGCGGACTATTGGAAAATTATAAAAGCTGTTTCGATATGCCATACAACTGTACAGTATATGGGTACTATGTAAATTGAAAGAGCCTTCAGTGAATTGCTATGGGAAGAACTGACTGTGTAACTGCCATTAAAGCGTAGGTCTCGGTCAACGCGTTTCAGGGGATAACCCGTATCGTCAGGAAATAACAAACATGTCATACTTACCTGCTATGTGTAATAATTTTGCACAGAGCAACCCAAATCCTCCTTTTTGCGGGTCCCTCGCCGGCACCCTTGGCCCCTCCCTCCTGCCGAGTGCCCTCAGAGCAAGCAGCTTGCAATGGGGGCACCTAAGCAGGCTCATTGCTGAGCTGTAGGTCTGTGTGCAAATTTATATACAGGGCAGTGGCTTGCCCCCACCCCCTCTCTCTTTCCTCATTGCCTTACTGGTTGTGATTGACAGCAGTGGGATCCAATGGAGAGGGCGAGCCCCCGAAGTGACGAGGCTCTCATGCACATCGCTGGATTGAGATGGGGCTAAGGTAAGTATTAAGGTAGGCCAAGAGGGGAGCTGCACAGAGAAGATATTTTACCTTCATGAATAGAATGCATGAAGGTTAAAAACCTTGAAACTTTAGAACCACTTTAACCACTTCCGGACAGCCGCACAACGATATATGTCAGCTGTTTGAAGAGGGATATCTCTGTTATGGCATATAGCTATCTGCCATAACCCAGGTATCCTTTTCTTCAGGCGGTGGCCTGGTTTCCGATAATGGTGGTCTCTGCTGCAGGTTCACCGCAATATCACCATGCCCTCTCCCACCGCACTCCCATGCCCTCTGCCACTTACCAAAGCCATTGGTAGCAGCTGAGGTGAGGGGGAAGATGGCCCACCCATCTCTATGCCATAGCAGGGGGGAAGAGATGTCAAAACGTCACTTCCACCTTTAGCTCTTAAAGGGACATTTTTTTTCCAAATGACAAAAAAAATAAATTAAACGTCGCCTATGGAGATTTTTAAGGGTAAAAGTTTGTCGCCATTCCACGAGAGGGCACAATTTTGAAGCGTGACATGTTGGGTATCAATTTAAGTGGTTAATGTTGAATTACTACTCCCCTTTTGTCTGATGCCGCGTACACAAGACTGTTTTTAATGTCATGGAAAAAACAAAGTTTTTCTCTACGTTAATTCTTGTCAAGCCTGCCTTGCATTTTATTTATTAAAAAGCTTGTAAAACAACAGCGCAGTCTTACACACGTGCCTCGATGCGCTGGCGGGATAAAAACAGAACAGAAAAGGGGCAAAAACTACATCGATCAAACGAGTAACAATAAAACAATCAGCGAACAAGAAGATATATAAAACATACAAAGTTAAAAATATTAAATTTAGAGCTATTAGAATGTTTAATATTTAAGTCACCCCGAAAGCCTGGATATATAGCCATGTTTTTAACAATCTCCTAAACTTTAGGAGATCATTCTCAAGTCTTATGTGAAAGGGCAAGGAGTTCTAGAACTGAGCTCTTTGAACTTCCAGGGTTCTCCAGCCGCATTTGTTTTTGGCAAATTTGGGGATGTTCAACAAAGCCAAATTCTCAGACCGCAGCGATCTGGTAGGCACATGCATACACACAATCGTGAAAAAAAAAATGCTCGAGTAAAGCGCGGTGACGTACAACACGTATGACGGCACTATAAAGGGGAAGTTCCACCCTTTGGGAAGCTTTTGCTGATTTCGTGTTAGTAAAAGTTTGGTAAGAGACGATTTGCGCTTTTCAGTCTTCGTGTTTTTCAATCTGTTACAGAGTGACGAATGTGCTATCTCCATTACAAACGCTAGTTTTACCAGAATGAGTGCTTCCATCTCATAACTTGCTTCTGAGCATGCAAGTTTTTTTCCCGACGTGAAAAACGGCTCGAAAAATTAGAGCCTGTTCTAAATTTTTAATGCCCATTTTTCACGTCGAGAAAAATGCTCTGGAGCCCACACACGATCGTTTTGAATTACCTATTTAAAAAATTGCATTTTTCACGTCATGAAAAATGGTTGTGTGTTTTTTTCACGTCATGAAAAATGAGGCCTGATTCACATCTATGCAGGTGGCAGTTTGCGTTTTTCAATACATGTTATTGATCCATTGAAGTCTGTGGCCCTTTCCAAAAAATGCACAGATGCAAACTACATCCATAGGAAACCATGTTAAATGGACTGTAGTGTGCAATACTGGAAACGCACTAAAAAATGCATACTGTAGGTGTGAACCAGGCCTGAAAGCATCAGTGCCGTCCCAATCTGGAAAAAGGATTCCCGAGCGTATAACAAGCCTTGCCCAGCATACGAGGGGGACCCTCAAAGGCTGTCCATTTACTCTAAGGCCCCGTACACACCATAGAATCCATCCGCAGATAAATCCCAGCAAATGGGTTTCAGCGGATAGATCCTATGGTGTGTACACGCCAGCGGATCTGTTTCCGCGGATATTTCTCCCCTGGGATGGATTCCAGCAGATCGAATATTTGCTGACATGCAGAACAAATCCATCTGCTGGAGTCCATCCCAACGGATGGATCCGCTGGTCTGTACAGACTCACCGGATCCATCCGTCCGAAGGGATCCCCCGCATGCGTCGTAATGATTCGACGCATGCGTGGAATTCCTTATATGACAGCGTCGCGCACGTCGCCGCGTCATAATCGCGGCGACGGCGCGACACGTCATCGCCAGAGGATTTCGGCGCGGATTTCAATGCGATGGTGTGTACACTCTATCGCATGAAAATCCGCCGAAATCCTCGAGAGGATTTATCCGCGGAAACGGTCCGCTGGACCGTATTCGCGGATAAATTCTATCGTGTGTATGGGGCCTAAGTGCTAAAAGATTTTCAAAGCCCAGTTTATCTTACAAGCTTGTTTAGATGCCCATCATCTTATAGGAGAAGGAGGATCAGAAGTAGGGAGGAAGAAACGATTTCCTGTGCTCCCAAATATGGCTGCTGGTTACAAGAGAGAGGGAACCAAGTCCACTCCTAATCTGAAATATTTAAATTTGTTTGACCCACTGGAGTAGACCACAAAGGTTTTTTTTTAGACAGGATTTCAGGATCTTTTCAATCCCTTTGTGCAAGCTACTACTTCCCCACATGCAATGTTCTTTTAGACTTTGGTGGGTAGGTGGGTATGAACTATACTGTGAAAAGACACTCTAAAGGGCAGCGGAACAACATACTCAAAGAGGCACTGGGAACTTTTACACTTGCATGTGTAGTCAGATGAAAGAAAGCTTCAAACAAGCTCAATAGCTCTGCCGAGGCAGCTTCCACACAGCGGGGTTTCCATCGATATGCACCCAACAGTAGCTCAATCCATAGAAATGCAAACATGAGCACCAGTCCAAAACTGGATAAAAGAATCCAAGATCATTTTAATTGTAAAAAAGTTATATAAAACGGCAGAGCTGGAATCCTTGGTCTGCCTAGAGAATCACAACCCCAGTAATAAAGCAATTATAAACCTTTGTGTTTTTTTTTTAAAGTAAAATAATAAACATGTCATACTTGCCTGCTCTAGTACAGCCCTGATCCCCCTCTTCCGGGGTCTAACGCCAGGGCTCCTAGCTCCTCCTCTTCAACGATTTCCCCCTATAGAAAGTCACTGTCTATGGGGCCACTCATGCGTGATCGCTCCTGATCCACCATGTCTGCTCCCTCGTCACAGAGTTTGAATGACAGCAGAAAGAGCCAGTGCTATTAATCTGCCCAGTAAGGAGTTAGAGAGCTGGAAGAGCCAAAGCTCTCGTGCACATTGTTGTATCGAGATCGGGCTCAGGAAAGTATAAGGGAGAGGGCTGGGAGAGGGCTGGGGGGATCCTCTGGCACAGAAGTTTTTTTTTACCCTAATGCATAAAATGCATTAATGCATAAAATGCATTAACCGGTTAACGCCCGCCGCATGTACATGTACGTCCACAGAATGGCACGTACAGGCATATGGGCGTACATGTACGTCCCCGCCTTTCCGCGGGTCGGGGGTCCGATCGGGACCCCCCCGGTACATGCGGCGGTCGGTAACCCGCGGGGAGCGATCCGGGACGACGGCACGGCTATTCGTTTATAGCCGCCCCATCGCGATCGCTCCCTGGAGCTGAAGAACGGGGAGAGCCGTATGTAAACACGGCTTCCCCGTGCTTCACTGTGGCGGCTGCATCGATCGAGTGATCCCTTTTATAGGGAGACTCGATCGATGACGTCAGTCCTACAGCCACACCCCCCTACAGTAGTAAACACACACTAGGTGAACCCTAACTCCTACAGCGCCCCCTGTGGTTAACTCCCAAACTGCAACTGTCATTTCCACAGTAAACAATGCATTTTAAATGCATTTTTTGCTGTGAAAATGACAATGATCCCAAAAATGTGTCAAAATTGTCCGAAGTGTCCGCCATAATGTCGCAGTCACGAAAAAAATCGCTGATCGCCGCCATTAGTAGTAAAAAAAAAATTAATAAAAATGCAATAAAACTATCCCCTATTTTGTAAACGCTATAAATTTTGCGCAAACCAACCGATAAATGCTTATTGCGTTTTTTTTACTAAAAATAGGTAGAAGAATACGTATCGGCCTAAACTGAGGACATTTTTTTTTTAATATATTTTTGGGGGATATTTATTATAGCAAAAAGTAAAAAATATTGCATTTTTTTCAAAATTGTCGCTCTATTTTTGTTTATAGCACAACAAATAAAAACCGCAGAGGTGATCAAATACCACCAAAAGAAAGCTCTATTTCTGGGAAATAAATGACGCCAATTTTGTTTGGGAGCCACGTCGCACAACCGCGCAATTGTCTGTTAAAGTGACACAGTCCCGAATCGCAAAACCTGGCCTGGTCCTTTAGCTGCATTTTGTCCGGGTCTTAAGTGGTTAAAGCTATAGTACGACTTCTATGAATGGAGAGGAAGAGTGGAAAGGACGGGTACAGTTACAACTCTTGATGAATGCATATGGCAGGTTCCTCAGCTCTAATAACTCTGGCGGCACTGGAGGAGCGGGGACTGAGGGGTTAGAGGAGGGAAGATTTCAACCAATTCTGCAGCCATCAGCACAAGGAACACTTTACATTATTATTAATATTTTTACAGGATTTATATAGCACCAACAGTTTGCGCAGCGCTTTACAAAATGAGGGCAGACAGGACAGTTTTAATACAAATCAATACAGGATCAGAGGGCCCTGCTCAGAGTTTACAATCTAGAAGATTGACTGTACTAAGTAATGTCCCTTGTGCTGTTTTTTTTTTTATTTTTTTACATTTTACACTGACAAATCAGACATTGGTTGGTTGTGGCACCTGAAATCTACTAAACCTGGACCTAATTCTACCTCAGAAAAAAAAAAAAATGTGTGGATGATGTTGTATGTTAGCACAAGGACTCAACCACAACTTTTGCCTATTCTTTTCTTATATACCATACAAGCCCTTTGATTACAATTATAAGGTTTTTGGAGACTCAAGCTGACAATTCTTTATGTATTTTGCTTTAAAGTGGAAGTAAACCCTCCTATCATTTTCAACCAAGGAAGCGGCCATCTTGACCTCTGTTTAATCTGCAACTGCCATGCTGCTGTACATGTGACCTGTTATGAAACCAGCCATTGGATGGTTTGGCAGTTTGGTTGAGAGCACAAACAAATGTGACAGCTAGCATTTCCGGCATGCCGGGAATGTTAACTGTTTTTGTAACTATGAAATTGAAGGGTTTACTTCCACTTTAAGAACCCAATTTCCAGAATAAGTCTCTTGATGTAGTCTAGCCTTTATCCTGCGGACCTCTAACTAATAGGAAAAGCTACAAAACAAAATCACCCAGCACTGATTTGCAGATTATAGATACTATTAAAATAAAATAAATACATATGTCAGAAAGGCTTTTAGTGTGCCAAGCTGAAAATCAAATGCACAGCAGAACAACTTAAAAATGTAACCTATGTTTTGAAAATTATAGTTTCCTCTAGTCTTACAAATCAACCATATTTTTAGATTATATTTTCTGATTAAATTGTGACTTAGTTGCCAACAGTCCTGAATTTCCCGGGACATTCCCGGTATTTAGACCTGTGTCCCGGTCTTGCCGTGTCCCAAGAAAATTTCACATGAAATTGACGTGTTGCCAATTTTTCGCCAGAGCCGCAGCTAGAGGTCCGGGGTCGGCACTAGTGAATTGTATTTATCGTCATTTTACAGAAGGCCAGCTCTTGTGAGGAATAAGCAAGAGGCGGAGCCCGGGTGCCTGCTCCATTTCTATTGGTAGCCGTTTCATTGTCACCCAGGCTCCCCCCTTTTTTTTTCTCTTGAGGTAGTCTTCTGTAAATGGCGCGATACAGAGCAGCATGGATGGACTAGCTGCATCTGTGGTAACAAAGTGCTCTGTATCTTGGCGACAAGTTGTATCTGTGGTGACGAGTGAGCCAAGCTGCATCAGGTAGCAGGCGACGTGGCCAGTGACACACTCAGGCCGCGTAAACACGGTCGGACAAAACCGATGAGAATGGACCGAGGTTCAGTTTCATCGGTCCAAACCGACCGTGTGTATAGCCCATCGGTCTGTTGTCCTTCGGTCCGAAATTTTAAAACATGCTTCAAAATCGAACCGATGGCCCGCTGCCCCATCGGTCCAAACTGATGGTTAGTACAGAAAGCATCGGATCAAAACCTGCGCATGCTCAGAATCAAGTCGACGCATGCTTGGAAGCATTGAACTTCGTTTTTTAGCATTGAACGTCGTGTGTTTGACGTCACCGTGTTCTGACCCGATCGGTTTTTGGAACGATGGTGTGTACGCACTTCAGACCATCAGGCCACTTCAGCGGTGAACCGATGGAAATGGCCCGTCGGACCATTCTCATCGGTTTGAAACGACCGTGTGTACGCAGCCTCAGGGCTCCCACTGATTCCGCATTATGGTGAATCCAACTGTTTTATATTACAATTAGAGTTGAGCGGACACCTGGATGTTCGGGTTCGACAGGTTCGGCCGAACTTCAAAAAAAAAGTCCGGATTCGGGACCCGAACTTGACCCGAATTTGACCCCGAACCCGAACCCCATTGAAGTCAATGGGGACCCAAACTTTTCAGTACTAAAATGTCTCTAAAACACTAATGGAAAGGGCTTGAGGGCTGCAAATGGCAGAAAAATTTTGGCAAGAGCATGACAAGTACTCTACAAATAAATGTGGATAGGAAAGTAACCTAAAATAACATACAAAAAAAAAAAATAATAATAATCTTGACCTAGGAGGACGAGGTCAATATGGAGTAGGAGGTTGAGGTGGCGGTGGATGTGGTGGTATAGGTGGAAGCGGCGGAGGAGGAGGACGAGGTAGCCAACACAGCAGGTTTTTGTTTTTAATTGATTTATTTTTTAAATTAGGGTACACCCCAAAAGAGTGAGAAAGATCTAGGGTTGCCACCTCATCCACTCAAACACTGCAAAATATATATTTTTGCCCTAAATGGGTGTTTTTTGAATAGAACAATAGAAAAACAGTAGCTAAAGTGTGTATCTCACACGTACAGATATGGAGGAAAAACTGCAAACACTGGAGGAAACACTGCAAAATATATTTGTTTGCCCTAAATGGATGTTTTTTGAATAGCACAATAGAAGAAAGTATCTAAAGGGTGTATCTCACAGTAACATATGCAGTGCTGGTGTAATATGATTTCTGAAGCAGGACTGACTCCTATCTATTTCTGTCTCTATAAGCACAATCAGGAACCTTTCCCTAAAGTATCTAATGCAGAGTATCTCACAGGAACATATGCAGCCCTGGTGTAATTTGATTTCTGAAGCAGGACTGACTCCTATATATTTCTCTCCCTACAAGCAGCAGCAGCCTTTCCCTACCCTAACTAAAGCAGAGTGACGTTCTGTGCTATGTGCCTCTAGCTTATATAGAGGCTGGGTCACATGCTGGGTCACATGCTGCACTGGCCAATCACAGCCATGCCATTAGTAGGCATGGCTGTGATGGCTTCTAGGTCACACAATTAAAACAAATGGTGATTGGCTGCCCTGCAGCGCGCCATTACATTGTTGAACACCGAACCCGAACCCGAACTTACAGCAAATTGTTTGGGTTCGGGTCCGGGTACCAAAAACCCAACTTTAAAGTTCGGGGTCGCTCAACCCGAATTACAAAGTAATAATAGAAATAATGCACTTCGTTCATCCTGACACCATAACAACTATGGTGTGATTATTGAAGTGCCAACACCAGGTGTTTGGAGTATCTTTATCTGCTTTACCTACCTTCTTTGTTTCCTTCCTTCCCTCTCCTTCTTCCCTCCCTATCTCTTTATCTTTCTTCCTTTCCCCCTTTCTTTCTCCCTCCCTCCATCCCTTCCCCCCTCCCCCCATCCCTCTTTCATCTCAGACTCTAACCACACACCCTTTAAGCCATGCCCAATATTTTGTTTAGACCACACCACATTTTTCCACCCCGCTGCACCACGCCTACAAATGAATGCCCTGCCCTCTAATTATAATAATTCCCGCCCACAGACAAACAAGCGTCCCTATAGATTTTATGAGAATGTTGCCAACTATGCGTTTAGTATATTTTTAACGTCCCCCCAGTAACCCGCTAAATATTATACTTACATGTCCCTGATCCTCCTAGATCTTTGCCATGTGGTCCACTGTTAGCTATAAAGTCTTTTAACCCAAAGTTTCTAGCATTTCTTCTTCACATATGCAGAAGAATATTCCTTTTTTTGGAAAAGCTATCGACCATTGGGATTCACAATATATTGTCTGTCTGTAGGAATGGAGATTCCTCTATAAATGTGTGTAAGAAGCATATCCTGGCCACGAGTTGTTGGTGAAAAGACCCTCAAGCCACATGGCAAAATTCTCAGAGATCGGACAGACGTGATCAACTACCACCAAAAGAAAGCTCTATTTGTGTGAAAAAAAAAAAAAATTGTGTACAGCGTTTCGCATGACTGTGCAATTACCAGGTAAAGATGCGCAGTGCTGAAAACCAAAAATTGCCATGGTCATGAAGGGGTAAAATATTCCGGAGGTCAGGTGGTTAAATAATTTTGGGGGAGGGTAAAACCCTTTATTGAAATATAAAAATGGCCAATTTTGCCATGCCAAGACACCAACTATCTGCTAAAAACTGACAAGTATTATTTTTCTTCCCTTTTCTTTTTTTTTTTCTTTTGTATTATTTTCAGTATATTGGTTATAGTGATAACAAATAAATAGATAAACGTTAGTGATAGAATCAGGAGGCATCACTGATGCAACAGGAATATGGAATATGTCACCTCTGGAAAACAGCACATGTAAAACCCATCCATAGGGGCTTCTCTTTAATATGTCAAGTGCTATTGATTTTGTACAATACAAAGTGTCTCTTTCTCCTTCAAGCAATGTATGTTCATAAAGCGCAGATGACCAGCAAGAGGCATAAGCAAGAGGCATAAGGACCAGCTTGAGGCATAAGAAAACATTCAGTTTTTTTTCTTTTTTACACGTGGTCAAATATGAAGCCTTTTAACTGTGAAAGGTTCAGATACAGACATTGTTGTGTCAAAACCAT
This sequence comes from Rana temporaria, assembly GCF_905171775.1. Taxonomy (NCBI): domain Eukaryota; kingdom Metazoa; phylum Chordata; class Amphibia; order Anura; family Ranidae; genus Rana; species Rana temporaria. Next base: position 28,990,951 of record NC_053491.1, read on the forward strand.
GCGGTCAATAACAACTAGCATAAAAAATATATCACCAACAGATTTTAGAGATTATAGTCAAATATGAAACCCTACAAATATAAGAAATAACGGTCACAGCTTTGAATGTGTAGACCAGTCTTTTTACCCCAGAGGAACCCGTGAAATAATTTTCAGGTCCATGGGAACCCCTGCTTAAAAAAAAAAAAAAAAAAAAAAACATATTAAAGGGATTGTAAAGGCAGATTTTTTTTTTTTTATCTTAAAGTGGACGTAAACCCGATTTTTTTTTTTTTTTTTATGCCCCAATGTACAGTATTAGGCCTCGTACACACGATCGGTTAAACAGAGGGCAACGGTCTGATGGTCCGTTTTCATCGGTCAAAACCAATCGTGTGTGGGCCCCATAGGTTATTTAACCATCGGTTAACCACTTAAGACCCGGACCTTTAGGCAGCTAAAGTACCCGGCCAGGTTTTGTGATTCGGCACTGCGTCGCTTTAACAGACAATTGTGCGGTTGTGCGACGTGGCTCCCAAACAAAATTGGCCTTTTTTTTTTCCCCACAAATAGAGCTTTCTTTTGGTGGTATTTGATCACCTCTGCGGTTTTTATTTTCTGCGCTATAAACAAAAAAAATTCAATATTTTTTACTTTTTGCTATAATAAATATCCCCCAAAAATATATAAAAAACATATTTTTTCCTCAGTTTAGGCCGGTACGTATTCTTCTACATATTTTTGGTTAAAAAAATCGCAATAAGCGTTTATCGGTTGGTTTGCGCAAAATTTATAGTGTTTACAAAATAGGGGATAGTTTTATTGCATTTTTATTAATTATTTTTTTTTTAGTACTAATGGCGGCGATCAGCGATTTTTTTTTTTTTACACGATCGATGACGCCGCCACAGTGAAGAACGGGGAAGCTGTGTTTACACACAGCTCTCCCCGTTCTTCAGCTCCGGGGACCAATCGCGGGACTCCAGCGGCGATCGGGTCCGCGGCTGGGCTTAAAGATCAACGTACATATACGTTGATGTGCCCACCTGTGCCATTCTGCCGACGTAAATGTGCAGGAGGCGGTCCTTAAGCGGTTAAAAAAAAAGCCAACTTGCTTTAAATTTAACCGATGGATTCATAACCGTTAGTAGGCACAACCATCGCCTAAAAATCCATGCATGCTCAGAATCAAGTCGACGCATGCTTGGAAGCATTAAACTTCGTCTTTTTCAGCATGTCGTTGTGTTTTATGTCACCGCGTTCTGACACAATCGTTTTTTTAACCAATTGTGTGTAGGTGCGACGGACCATCAGTCAGCTTCATCAGTTAACCGATGACCGTTCTCATCGGATGGACTGATCGTGTGTACGAGGCTTAAAATTTCCTATGATCTGTGCCCAGTCTTGCCACACAGAGTTAATCCAGCTCTGAGCAATCCTCTTTTATTGTTCAGTGAAATAAAAGGGACTTACAGAGAAAAACCTTAGTCTGTTCCGCCCCCTTGCTGTGAGTGACAGGTTATTTACATATCTCATGAGCCTGGAGACAGGCATTATTTTTTAATTCCCACCCCCCACTCCTTTTCTGAAATCATGTGGTTACTTTTCTGGATTTTGACTGGATGTTAGTGATCATAGCAGAAGTTCAGTGTAAGAAAAACACACAAGAAAATGGATGTTGACAAGGGGAGTGTAGAGGTGGGCGGGGAGTCTACTGACATCACGACTCCACCCACCGAGCTCCAGACAACAGACCCACCCACAGAATCTGCAGCTTTTCAGTTCTTATAACAGACAGTGGGGAGACATTTGACAGGTAAGGATACATGCAGGGGGAATGTATATCCTTATAGATCAGCACTATGGCAGTAGTTTAAAAAGGATGAGAGCGGGTTTACATCCACTTTAATGCATTCTATGCATTAAAGCAAAGTTCCATCCAAAAAAAGTAAAAATAAAATTAAAAGGCAGCAGCTACACATATTACAGCTACTGGCTTTTATTAAATGTACACTTACCTGTCCTGGAGTCCAGCGATGTCGGCATCCGCAGCTGATGTTTTCATCAGCTGTTGGGTGCTGCCGCCACCATTGTGGGTAAGGCTACTCAGCCATGTAGCCTTTTGGCTTCACGGCGGAAACTCTACTGCGCATGCGCGAGGCCCCGCTTCTCTCTCCTACTGGCCCAGCGGCCGGAGGAGGGAGGAGGAAGCCCTGCGATGACGTCATGGGCCTTGGCCTGGACTCCTGGAAGCCTTAATCTAGGCTTACCTGTAGGTAAAAGTGGTTTGTAAAAAAGGGAAATTAAAAAAATAATAAACAGACCTATCTCCTGGATGGGAAGGATTAATATCTTGAAGATGTTTCTCGTCCCGAAAATATTATATAAATTCCAAATGATCCCAGTAACAGTGGCTCAACCGTATCTCAGACTTTTTGAAAGAATTATAAATTTGACCCATTCCTCTACCATAGATATAAGGACCGCGGAGATGAACTATAAGTGCATTACCGGATGGTATGCCACACCTGACAAAATAAGTAAATTCAGAGAGGGGCAGTTGGCAGACTGTTGGCGAAGGTGTTCAACAAGGGGAACAATGGCCCACCTGTGGTGGGACTGCCCGAAGATAAAAAAAATATTGGGAAAAAATTCTGTATTTGATAAAAGACATCACTAGGAGGGAGATAGAGGAAGACCCATGGGTAGTGCTTTTTCATGGAGGTGAAGAGGCAATAAAAGATTACAAAAATTCACTGACCCCCCACCTATTAAACGCAGCCAAAAGGGTGATCCCAAAAAAAATGGCAGGAGGTGGAAAGCCCACAAATATGGAAATGGATAGATTTGGTGGAGGAAACATACAGGATGGAGGAGTTGGAGTATAGGGTTGAAGAGGAAAACACAGGCTTCAAAGACAAATGGAAAAACTGGAAAGATTTCAAGAAAACATGGAGCTACGTAGATAACCTGAGAGTAATGAGATAAGAGGATAAGTAGTAAGCAGTGGCGGCTGGTGCTCAAGATTTTTGGAGGGGCGCAAATGAAAAAAAAGAAAAAATGGTAGCCTCACTGTGCCTATCAAGCGCAGCCGCTGTGCCATCAATTGTCACCACTGTGCCACGCCATTAAACGCAGTCACTGTGCCATCAATTGTCACCACTGTGCCATCCCATCAAACGCAGTCACTGTGCCATCAATTGTCACCACTGTGCCATGCCAAACGCAGCCGCTGTGCCATTAATTGTCACCACTGTGCCATGCCATCAAATGCAGCCACTGTGCTAATTGTCACCACTGTGCCCATTGTTGCCACTGTGCTGTGCCCTTTAATTGTCGCCTCTGTGCCCATTGTTGTTACTGTGCCCTTTGTCGCCTCTGTGCCCATTGTTGTCACTGTGCTGTGCCCTTTGTCGCCTCTGTGCCCATTGTTGTCACTGTGCTGTGCCATTTGTCGCCTCTGTGCCCATTGTTGTCACTGTGCTGTCTGTGCCCTTTTATTGATGCCACTGTGCCCTTTGCCGAGAGATTTATCGCAGAGACTGTCTAAATAGTTAATCAAAGGGATATATCTCTAGCTGGCTTTGGCTGGATTAATGAAGGTATATGGTTCTTAAAATTTTTGGGGAAAAAAAAAAAAAGTTTTTAATTAAAACAAAATAAAATGGATAGTAAAAACAAAAATACCACAAATGATGCAAAACCGTTGCAGAGATGACTGAAGCAAATAAACCATGAGCAAGTCCTTAGTTCTGGTGAAGTCTGAGGTGGACAAGAAAAAAAAAAGTGGTTTGTAAGGGTTTACAACCACTTTAAGCCACACATGTGAGGTATGACTGCGATCGGTAGAGCGAGAGCAATAATTCTAGTCCTAGACCTCCTCTGTAACTCAAAACATGCAACCTGCAGAATTTTTTAAACGTTGCCTATGGAGATTTTTCATTTTTTTTTTTTAAGTTTGTCGCCATTACACGATTTTGAAGTGTGACATTTTTAGTATCAATTTACTCAGCGTAACATTATCTTTCACAGTATAAGTTTACTGTTGTCTTATTTTTTAATTCAAAAAAGTGTATTTTTTGTCCAAAGAAAGTGCGCTTGTAGGACCGCTGCCCAAAAACGGTGTGACATAAAGTATTGCAATGACCGCCATTTTATTCTCTAGGGTGTTAGAATTTTTTTTTTAAATGTTTGGGGGTTTTAAGTAATTTTCTAGCAAATTTTCTAGCAAAAAAAAATGTTTTTAACTTGTAAACAACAAATCTCAGAAAGATCGGCTTGGTCCTTAAAGGGATTGTAAAGGTAAATGTTTTTTCACCTTAATGCATCCTATGCATTAAGGTGAAAAAACATCCGATGGTACCGGCCCCCCCTGAACCCCCGTTTTACTTAGCTGACCCCTCGAAAGTCCCGCGCACGTCCACGTGATCCTCTTCGGTTCCCAGCCTGGCCGTTGATTGGCTAGGCTGGACGGATTGATAGCTGCACAGTTATTGGCTGGCGCTGCTGTCAATCACAGCGGATGACGCAGCACGACGGGGGGCAGGGCCGAGTGATACAGTCGGTGGCTATGCCCGCCGCTGTATCACGGGAGCGCGCTCGCAAAAGCTTTCCACCATGCAAGCTCGCTCGCATGAAGGTGGAAAGCTTTTGAGAGGAGCCGAGACAGCCGCCGAGGGACCCCAGAAGACAGGGTTCGGGGACACTCTGTGCAAAACGAGCTGCACAGTGGAGGTAAGTATAACATGTTTGTTATTTAAAAAGTGTTACTTTAAGTGGTTAAAAAATAGATCTTGGGGAACCCTGCAAGAGTCTTCTGCTCTAAAGCTCATGGGACAGTGTCATGGTCTTACCTCTCTGCAGGCTTCTTTCATCTGACATGTGCTGGCGGCCATATTGGTTCCTGGGCTTCTTATAACTTACCACACCCTGCGGCTCCTCCTTCCCACTGGGAGGAGCTGGATGCCTTGCATATATATAGGAGGTCTGTTGCTTCATTTCCCTGCTTGGTCCTCTTGTATTCACATGCTCCTGAGATTGTGCTGCTGCTTTTGGTTACCGACCCGGCTTCCACGGACAATCCTTCTGGCTCCCGATCCCTGGCTTCGTTCGGACTACCCTTCTGGCTCCTGATCCCTGGCTTTGTTTGGACTATCCTTCTGGCTCCTGATCCCTGGCTCCGATGTAAGACTCTGCACTGTTTGATCATCCGTTTGGACTTTTACCTTGCTGTTTGGTTTTCAATAAAGCCTTCCTATTTCATTTATCTGTTGTTGTACGTCTGATTCATGCTTCCGTGACAGACAGTAAATATCGGAATCACAGAAAACACTGACTTTGCATTGGTGTTCAGTGCAAAATTCACTTTGCATTGGTGCTCTAGGGAAAAAAAACTGCTTAAAGCGGATGTTCCGCCAAAAAAAAATATTAAAAGCCAGCAGCTACAAATACTTTTAATATTAGGACACTTACCTGTCCTGGAGTCCAGCGGCGTCCGCAGCAGAAGATTAGCGATCGCTCGTCACTCTGCTGCTCCCTCCTCCATCCACGCTGAGGGAACCAGTAAGTGAAGCGCTGCGGCTTCACTGCCCGGTTCCCTACGGCGCATGCGCGAGTCGCGCCGCGCCCGCCGATTGGCTCCCGCTGTGTGCTGGGAGCCAAGTGTTCCCAGCACACAACGGGGGGGGGCGACGGGATGTGACGCAATGCCCGTCTTTTGCCTGTGAATGCCTGGCCGGAAGTGGGTGCAAATACCTGTCTTTAGACAGGTATCTGCACCCCCCTCCCCCTGAAAGGTGTCAAATGTGACACCGGAGGGGGGGAGGGTTCCGATCAGCGGGACTTCACTTTAGGGTGGAGAACTGCTTTAAAAATAGCAGTTCTACTTCTGCAAAGTTTGGAGCAGAATGGCCTGAACTGTTGTTCCCTTACAAAGTTGGCAACACACATTTAGCATGTGTCCAAGTATGCATCATTGTTGTCTGTAACTAGCTCACTGACCTCATTACATTGGAGATGAAAATAGTTCTATTTACTCACTTTGCTTCATATGATAATTCTGCAAGATCCTCTGCAGTCTGAAAGCTCTGAAAGTGGAGCAGTGGAGCCTCGGCTCTAAAGATCCCTGAACAAACAAGCCGCTCATCTCATCCTGTGCTGCGGGCTCAGTGTGCTGATGTCAGTCCCCGTAACTTTAAACATACTGTTGGGTCGATATCAATCTACCTACCGGAACTCAATCAATCAGTGGTAGCTGCTGGGGGAACAATGAAGCTACCGTTGAATAGATATAAATCTGGTGCAACAGTAGCCTTGTGATGGAACCCCTGGGGCCCTCTCATGCAATCCCGATCAGAAGCCCTGAACAAGAGTCATATGGCATTGGCACTTTATTACTAATTCACCCTCATATCCTGATCAGGGGATGTCACTAAATTGACAATTTACTGAAATGTTTGCCTGTTGTACACCTATACAAATGTAATGCCTCGTACACACCACCGGTTTTCCCGGCAGGAAAACTGCCATGAGAGATTTTTGCCAGGAATCCCAGCCGTGTGTATGCTCCATCGCAGCTTTCCCGACAGGAAAACCGCCGGGAATCCCGGCGGGAAAAAAAGAGAGCATGTTCTCTTTTTTCCCTGCCGGGATTCCCGGAGGCATTAACTCCTTCCCGACCGCCGCATGTACATATACGTCGGCAGAATGGCACGTACAGGCACATTGGCGTACCTGTACGTCCCTGCCTAGACGTGGGTCGGGGGTCCGATCGGGACCCCCTCCGCGACTTGCGGCGGTCGGGTCCCCTCGGGGAGCGATCGGGGACGACGGCGCGGCTATTTGTTTATAGCCGCTCCGTCGCGATCGCTCCCCGGAGCTGAAGAACGGGGAGAGCCGTGTGTAAACACGGCTTCCCCGTGCTTCACTATGGCGCTGCATCGATCGAGTGATCCCATATATAGGGAGACTCGATCGATGACGTCATTCCTACAGCCACACCCCCCTACAGTTGTAAACACACACACAGTGTACACCAAATCCTACAGCGCCACCTGTGGTTAACTCCCAAACTGCAACTGTCATTTTCACAATAAAGAATGCAATTTAAATTAGTCATTAGTCATAACCGCCATTAGTAGTAAAAAAAAAAAAAATTATAAAAATGCAATAAAACTATCCCCTATTTTGTAAACGCTATAAATGTTGCGCAAACCAATCGATAAACGCTTATTGCGATTTTTTTTACCTAAAATAGGTACAAGAATACGTATCGCCCTAAACTGAGGAAAAAAAAATGTTATATATGTTTTTGGGGAATATTTATTATAGCAAAAAGTAAAAAATATTGCATTTTTTTCAAAATTGTCGCTCTATTTTTGTTTATAGCGCAAAAAATAAAAACCGCCGAGGTGATCAAATACCACCAAAAGAAAGCTCTATTTGTGGGGAAAAAAGGACGCCAATTTTGTTTGGGAGCCACGTCGCACGACCGCGCAATTGTCTGTTAAAGCGACGCAGTCCCAAACTGTAAAAACACCTTGGGTCTTTAGGCAGCAATATGGTCCGGGGCTTAAGTGGTTAAAGCCGGCAGTTTCCCTTTGAGGAAAACCTGCGGTGGAGCATACACACAGCCGGGTTTCCTGACCAAAAGCTCTCATGGCAGTTCTCCTGATGGGAAACCCAGCCGCGTGTAGGGGAAAAAGCTACCAAGCAGGTTCTCGGTTTTCCCCTCAGTAAAAAATTATGCAGCTTTTGTTTGTGTACAGCGTCGCATGGCCGCGCAATTGTCAGTTAAAGCGACGCAGTGCCAAATTGTAAAAAGTGCTCTGGTCAGCAAGGGGGTAAAATTGTCCGGGGCTGAATCGGTTAAAAAGATTCGTTATTGGTCTAACAGCTATACCTCGAAGTTCTCTGTACCCCATACAAGTATATAAATGGTAAAGTTATAATAATCAAATTGACTTATTGATAGGCGCAAGAGGCATTGCTGGTGCAGCAGGAATGTGGACCGAGTTGTCACTTCAAGGAAACAACACATGTAAAACCTTCCCAAAGGGACTTCTCTTTAATATGTCAAACAATATTGATTTTGTGAAGTACAAAGTATCTTTTCCTCCTTCAAGCAATGTGTTTTCATAAAGCGCAGAGACACAGTGCAAGGCATAAGAAAATATTTCACACAGGGTAAAATATGTAATCTTGAAA